>NC_072482.1:95831324-96459657 GCF_027574615.1 Eptesicus fuscus
GAAAGATGATCCACGTCTTATGTCATCATGGAAATGCATCTTCAAACAGTGTGACGCCCACCACAGACCTCTCCGACCGGCCAAGACCAAACGCTGACAACACTCGCCGCGGGCAGGGGTGGGGAGCAGCAGGGACCCCTCTCCCTGCTGGTGGGAATGCACATGCTGCAGCCACTTCTCTCCCTCACCCACGGAGCATGACTCTTGTCAGGTGGCCCAGCAGTCTTTTGATACTTACCCCAAACAGTTGAAAACTTAGGTCCACAGGCACCCTGCACACTGATGCTTCTAGCAGTTTTACTCAGGATTGCCCAAACTTGAGAGCAACCAAGATATCTTTCAGTGGGTGAATGGATAAACTGTGGCCCATTAAGCCAATGGAACATGATTCAGCTCTGGAAAGACATGTTGGAATCTTCACTTACTAGTGCTCAGTGAGAAAAGCCCATCTGTAAAGGCTACATCCTGCATGATTCCAATTACACAACGTTCTGGAAAAGAAAAAACTGTGGAGACAGTAGAAATATCAGTGGTTGCCGGGGGATAGAGGTGTATAAGTATCTTGTATGACACTATAATGGCAGATGTAGGCGATTATAAATGTGTCCGAACCCACAGAATGTACACCACCAAGCGTGAGCCGTGAGGTCATCTGCGGTGCTTGGGTGACTATGATGTGTCCGTGTCGGTTCGTCGTTGTGAGGAACGTCCCCTCTGGTGGGGAGTGCTAATAAGGGGAGGCTGGGCATGCGTGCTGGCGGGGAGAAATGAGAAATCTCCATGCTTTCTAGTCAATTGTACAAATCTAAAATGACTCTTAAAAAATTAAGTTTTAAAAGTAAAAAAAAAAAAAGCGGGTGGGGGGGTTAGTCTGGGTCAAGATATCTAGAGATAGGAATGAAGTTACAGAGGTGAATATTTGGAGAACGAGGAATACTTTGGTCGAACTGGGAGCCAGGCTGTGGGAGGTGGGAGCTGAGGAGGAGGATGGGGAGGGGGAGGGGGAAGAGGGGTGTTGCGTATGGAAGGTCTTAGAAGGCAGCCCAGGGGCTTGGGTTTTGTGTATCAGGGATGAACGGCCAACCACGCAGGTGTTTCCGGGTGGGGGAGGAGGGGGGGAGTGACAGGACCCTCTATGTTCTACGGAACACGGCCAAGCCGCGGAGACATGATAGAAACAGCTGATCTCTAGGATGTTTATAGACCGACGGGGCAATCCCATTTCTGGGAGTTGATCCTAAGGAAACCACTGAATCTATTAAAAGAGCTTTATGCACAATGATGTTCATGAAAATGCTGAAGAGCTAGGGGAATCGGTCTGTAAACCGTGGCACATTCGCTTCATGGATTATTAGGAAAACATCAGAAATTCAAAAGTTACAAAGACTCTTTCATACTCCTAGAAAATTGTCAGGCTCTGATCAGAGAAAAGGCAAAATAGAGAAGCGTGATGTGGTTTGATCACGACCAACGGAACGAAACCACGTGCAGGCGAGATCCTAGGGCGGCACCACCTGCTCCGTGGGAGCTGCCAAGTCGCCAGGCGCTCGGCGACTTCCCTTCTTCCTGCTTCAGTGCTCAGCACATTCCCCCAGCATGTACTAGTTATGCAACGTAGAAACCCAGGAACGTTTAAACAGCCCAGTCGAGAGTGAACGAGTCCTTGAACCCCGTGGGGCCGCATGAATGAGAGGGAGGGACAGACTCAGGCTCGGGGCGGGACCTTGTTCCCACGGACGTGGAGGGTAAGAAAGATCTGAGGCAGAGATGCCGCCACGGGCCCGGCTTCTACGCTGGCTGGCTGGTGACGCTCCCAGTCATGGCCACGGCCGCAGGAGAAGTAGTCAGGGGCGGAGGGAAGGTAAGCGGCTTCATCCTGAAAATGTTTGCTGGGAGAGGGTCCCTCGGCGCCCAGCAGATGCATCCTGACGGCAGATGAGGTGAGAGAGCTGAGGACCGGCAGCGACGCGGTAGGCCACCACCGTGTGGCCCCGTGAGCGGATGGGAAGGCCTTTGGTAAGTGTGCAGGCTTGTCAAGCCCAATGCAGAAGAGTCATTATGCACTTCGATCCAAAATAGACGAAAAATCACTCTTCACGAAGATGCGCATTGCAGGATGTTGGCAGAGGAAACAGACACAGAAAAACAGAACATCTCCTCCCCACCCCCTCCCACCCCCTCCCCCACGGCCACAGAAACCATCTAGTGGAATATTGCAGATAGAATAATATACGGACGATAGAAAATACTTAGGTTGGAGCTTGAACGCAGCCTGGTAACGAATAGCACATACCCTGGAGGACCGGCCCTGCAGGGAGCCGTGTGAATGAGGCTGGTCTGAGCGCACAAAGCCGTCACAGTGTTGTCTCAGGCGGCACCGAGGGGGATCCCCCGCCCTGTCACCGTGCCTCATGTTTCAGCTCTTCCCCGCCCCGAGCACACACTGCTTCCAGAACCCGAGGCTGGAAAGAAAAATAGACCAACGGGCAGGATGCGTGCTGGGGGTCAGGGTTCAGAGTGGGCTTGAGAGGCATCCGCGTGCGAGTGCGCGTGGGAGTCTCCGGTCGCCATGAAACTCCCGAGAGAGGTCACGCCGTCCCTCTTGGTAGCTGATTAGTGATAGATTTTATACAACAAACTGAAACATTTTAATGATTCCGTCAGATGTTTATCCAAAGTCAATGAGAGCCTGAGGCCTTTGTCATTTCGGGATGTTCAATAGACTGAACACGGTTTTTAAAATTGATTTGGCAAAGATTAAAACCTGACATCAGGGCACAGCAATTCATTTCCTCACTTTCCTTCCGAAAACATGTCACGACCATTCCAGTCTCAAGAAAACACAAATCTGCATAAGGCGAAATACTAGGTTCGCTGGCCCTCGAGGTGCTTTGCTCACTGTAATTGGGTTATCGGGACGTGTCCGGCTGATGCTAATGAAACGGCGGGAAAGCCAAAATACGGTGCACTGGCTCACATTCGTCCTTTTTATAGTCAAACCTGCACCATTTCTTTAGCTCCTACTTACGTGCGGGGAATAAAAATCACAAACCCACACCCCTGGCGCCGAGTAACCTGAAAACTCCCCGCGAAGGCAGGTCCCTCCCGCGCTCCGCTCCGGGGCCGCAGGGGCGCGCGGGCGATCGGCGGCAGCCGGTGTCACTGCGCCCACGGGTGCCGGCCCGCCGCCCCGAGGGACGGGACCGTCCAGATGGGTCTTGAAAGCAAGACTCTGGTGAAGAGGAGAGAGCCTCAGATCCACTCAGTAGATGTTGCCGGAATGTCCTTCCAAGTGCAATGGCAGCTTACGTCCTCCCGGGCCGGGGAGTCCGGTGCTCCGCGTGCTGGCCCGGACTTGACGGGTCTCTGCCGGCCTTGGTGGCGGGAGGCGTCTTCTCCCATGTTGACCCGTGTTTCCGTGAGTTGCCTGTTAACGTCTCTGCCCAGACCTCTGCAGTGTCTGTCTGCTTCTCCCCGCCTGGGAGGAGTTCTGTGTCCCCCGCTGCTGGTTCCTGCCAGGAGGTCACTTCTCTCCTCCCCGGAGCCGATTCCCCGAATCCCACGCTCACCGGCCGTGTGTCCTCAAACCGCCGACCCTCTCTGGCTTGGATTTGCTCCCAGTAAAATCGGCGCCATGACGCGCCTCCCGGAAGGCCTGTGGTGCAGGTGAAATGAGTGACAGGTAACACCCTGCCCGTGTTGGGCACACAGTAGGCGCTTTAACGGGGGCTGTTGTGCGCACCGGCATTGCTGTCATCGCCCACGAAGGGGATTGTGTCCCACCCACCCTTCCCCCGGGCCTCTCTGTCCAGGCCCGGCTCCGAGCAGGCGTCTTTGTTCCAGCTCCCCCCTCGGGTGGACGAGGACTTGCCCCCCGACCTTGGGCTGCCGGTGACTCAGAGCCCAGTTCCCGGAGGGTCGCCTCCAGGAGCGCGGACGTCAGCCGTCACATGACTTGCCGTTGCTCGGTCCCCACCCCCGCCCCGCTTTCTGGGCCTTACCTTCGCAAGGGTGGACGTGAACAGAGCTTGGTTGTACTTTTTGCAACATTTCTAGTTTGTTTAAAAAAATGCTAAGATGGAAGTGGTTTCTAAGTAGTCCGCCATGTTGATGGCTGTGGACGTCTCTGTTCATGTTTCTGTGTAGGGCGGCGTTGCCCTGCCCGCTTTGCAGGAAGTCAGTCTTCCTCAGCAGACCCGGGGCTTCCCCTCGCGTCGCGGAGCGGGTCCCTGCGCAGCAGAGGTTAGGTGGACGGTGCGGCCTCCGGGGCCTGCCCTCCGGCAGCGTGGGCAGGTCTCCCTCGCCCCAAGGCTGCTGCAGAGAAACGATGTATATGATTTAGATGCTCTCCCTCTGCACAGTGACCCCGCTGTCATTTAGAACAGGCTGGCATGCGAAGTCAAGTAGGGAAGCTAGCATTTCCCTCTAAAATGTCCAGCTAGCCGGGCCGGGTGGCTCCGTGGCCGAGCGTTGCCCTCAGAGTTGCTCTCCCTGGCTTTACGGAGAGGACTGGGGGCGATTCACAGGCCACCGCCGCGCACCCTGACCCCCCTCCCACCTGTGGACACAGCCAGGCTCAGCACGACGCTGAGGACCGCGAGGCTGGGCTTTCCGAGCGAGCGAGGCTTCAAGGGGAAAAGTGAAGCCACGGCCATCTCCGATATCGTGGGCAAGATGCCTTGTTATTGCGGAACTTAAAGGGGTCCTTCCAGGGTCCAATCAGGAAATGCTCCCAGACACGCAGCCAGGAAAACAGCGTAAAGAGAGCGTGAGACCTCAGTCCCCAGCAGCGCGGGGACGGGCGCCCCCGAGGCCCAGGCCCAGGCCCAGCGCACGGCCCGCTGCTGCCGGTGTAATGGACGCGGCCCGATCGCCAGCACCACGCGTGTGGAGGTGGGGATACTTCTCCTGGGAATACCCGGCTCACCCTGTCCGTTAGGGGGAGGAAAGCCCTACACCAGGCGGAGCTGGGAGCCGGATGTGAAAAGCCCGACTTCGACTAGCGCGTGACTGCCCTCGGCTCCTGTCACCCTCACGAAAACAGCAAAACATGAAACCGGACGTGCATGTCCCTCCCAACCCGATCTCTGCATGGCGGGTAAGAGGCAAATGACACCATGTTTACGTACAGCCCCTCCGGCTGAATAAACCAAGGCGCTCAGACCAGTGTGAGCAGGGCTGCCCAGCGCCAACCCCGACCCCGACCAGTGTGAGCAGGGCGGCCCAGCGCCAACCCCGACCCCGACCCCGACCAGGGCTGCCCAGCGCCGACCCCATCAGTGTGAGCAGGGCTGCCCAGCGCCGACCCTGACCCCCATCAGTGTGAGCAGGGCTGCCCAGCGCTGACCCCATCAGTGTGAGCAGGGCTGCCCAGCGCTGACCCCATCAGTGTGAGCAGGGCTGCCCAGCGCCGACCCCACCAGTGTGAGCAGGGCTGCCCAGCGCCGACCCCATCAGTGTGAGCAGGGCTGCCCAGTGCTGACCCCATCAGTGTGAGCAGGGCTGCCCAGCGCCGACCCCATCAGTGTGAGCAGGGCTGCCCAGCGCCGACCCCGACCCCATCAGTGTGAGCAGGGCTGCCCAGCGCTGACCCCATCAGTGTGAGCAGGGCTGCCCAGTGCCGACCCCATCAGTGTGAGCAGGGCTGCCCAGCGCTGACCCCATCAGTGTGAGCAGGGCTGCCCAGCAACGACCCCATCAGTGTGAGCAGGGCTGCCCAGCAACGACCCCATCAGTGTGAGCAGGGCTGCCCAGCAACGACCCCATCAGTGTGAGCAGGGCTGCCCAGCAACGACCCCATCAGTGTGAGCAGGGCTGCCCAGCAACGACCCCATCAGTGTGAGCAGGGCTGCCCAGCGCCGACCCCATCAGTGTGAGCAGGGCTGCCCAGCGCCGACCCCGACCCCATCAGTGTGAGCAGGGCTGCCCAGCGCTGACCACGGGCCTCGGTCCCGTCTGCATCAGCCGCAGTCCTGCTCCTGCCCGCACGCCGCTCAGGAATCTTCTTAGTTTCCTCACATTTTAGCTTTAATCTAACAAACTTGCATTTTGTCATATTTTAACTTCCGTGTATTCGGTGTGGTTCGTTCTGAAAGGCCCATGGCTTCCCAGTATTACTGTGCAGCCCCCACTTCCTCTTGTGCCTGTTCTAGCAGCGTCACTTTTAGAGGAGGGGTGGGGGAGGACGAGGAAGAGGGGAGGGGAAAATGGGAGGGCGGGGAATGGGGGAGAGCACAGGGGAGGGGGGAGGGGGATGAGGGAGGTTATGTGCCACCAACTCCTGGCTGTCTGCTGGTCGGCCACGTCCAGTAAGCCCATTGGTGCCGTGTGCAGCCATCCGACCGCCCGCCCAAAGGCCAGTGGCCAGTGGCTGCCCCCCCCCATGCCCCCCCCTGGACCCCCCTCCCCCCCGCCGGGAAGGGGACTGGAACCAGTGGAAGGAGGAGGGGCCAGAAACCCGGGTACTCCCTTCAGCTTCCGCAGATACTGACTGAGCAGGGGCATGTCAGGAGCGCGCACGGCCTGGGACTGGGGTTTCGCGCTGAAGAAGGCAGCCTTGGCCTCTGCCTTCCGGAACCGGCAGTGGAGGGGCAGACAGACAGACAGACAGACAGACAGACAACAGACAGACGAGCCATCCTTTCATCATCACGGGCTCCCTAGGAGCCACCGAGAGCGTTCGCTATCTCCCCTTGAGCTCTCTGTGCCTCCCCCCCCCGCTCCTCCTGTGTGTCACCCAGTGACTCCGGCGGGTGGGGCCTCCCGAGTCCCAGCAGCACCTCCTGGCCAGGCCCAGGGGGAGCCCAGAGGCGAGTTCGAGTTCGCAGCGGCGCCTCCTGGTGGAGATGTGGGGACTGGCCATGCGGGTCTGGCTCCTCCCTAGCGGCTCTAGAAGGTGCCTGTGGCTGACCAGGTGTCCCAGGACAGGCCCCGCCTGCGGCCCCGCGCCCAGCCCAGGGACCTGCTCCAGCGCCGTCCGCTCTCCCACGGCGCAGAACCAGCTGGAGCCGAACCCACACTCGCGTGGATGACTTGCCGTTTTCCTCACCGTTTTCAACATTTAAGAAATCCGTGTCACGCCAGAGGGTCGGGAATAACGAGGTTTCCTTAGCTTGGTTCTGGGTCAGGATTCACTTAGAATAAAGCGGCGCTGGGTTTGCTCGGCCAGTTTCCGGCACGAGGCGCCCAGGAAGCGGGAGCCAGGCGCTCTGTGCGATCTGATCCGGCCTGAGGCTCCGTCCGCAGCCTCCCCGCAGGGCCGGTGTTCCCCTCGCGGCTGGCCATTGGGCGGATCGAGGCCTTGTTTCCCGGCAGATGAGCGAGTGAGCAGGTCCCTTTCGCTCTCAGCCATTCTCTCTGTGCTGGGCAGTTCTCCGAAGATGCTCAGGACAAACCCCTGTTTTACGGGAACCCCTTTGTGTGGTTTTGAGAGTAAGACGTGGATGAGGGTTTGCTGCGAGCATTGAGATGAGCGCCGGTAGAAGGTCTTTTCCTCTTGAATTTCGAGGCGGAGGCTTTTTTATTTGAGCGGGTTTTCTTGGAGGCTTGGGGGCTGCCGGTGCCTCCCAGGGCAGCGCTGGGGGCAGTGGCCTGGGGAGGGACGTGCCCAAGTGGGGTCCCCCCCACTCACAGGGGCCCAAGTGCGGAGTTCAGTTTGTCCTGCAAGTGCCGGTTTCGACAATAGCCAAAGAGAGAAAGGTTTGTTTCTTTTTAAATCAATTTGATGAGGGAGAACAGGTAAACTTGTATCTCACGAAAAGCCTGTCTAAGAATCCGGAGATTTTCACCCAAAAGGGAGAAGGTCCCTGTGTTTAACCTGCAGGTGCCCTGCCCTCAGCGATAGTCACGTCCGTCCTCCCCCTCCCTGCTTGCTTCCCACGAAAACGATACAGAATCCTTAAAGGCACCGTTTTTAATTGCACCCTTCACGCCTAGTTCCACAATTAGCGGAGCTTTTACATCTAACCACAGACACTATTGAATATCATACTTTCTCACAAATCATTCTGGTGCAATTATTACTTTGCTTGAATAGAGCAGTTTTATAAAATGATTAATGACATTTGTAATACCATCGAGCAAGAAAATGCACAACAGACAAATGCATGCTAGAGGAGACAAGAGATATTTCCCCAAAGGTCGTTTGGAGCCCCCCAGCCGCCCACGGTTCCTGTTGTGTGCTGGCCACGGTCCCGTGTCGGCGGGAGAGAGGGCAGGGGCTCCCCATGTCACCCCCACGCTCCCGTCGAGTGCGGGCACCATCCCTGTGAGCGCCTGCGGGGACAGGGCTGTGCCCACCAGGTACCAAGGGCATCTAGTTCATGGCACCTGGAGCCCCAGGAGAGAGGATGTGCCAGGGCACAGAGGGACTGGGTGCGGGATGTCACTGCAGCTTTAGGGCGGCCCCGAAGCTCCCCCAGGACGAGTCTCCTGCAGGCTGTCCTCTGGGCTTGCACACCCGCCGATGCCCTGGGGCGGGGAGGTCGTAGCTCATCCAGACTGCGGCAGGGAGGGCTCAGGACCGCAAGGGGCCCCCAGGTTGGTGTCCTTTCCAAGCCGCGGGGATGGGAAGGGAAGTGCGCAGACTCGGGGGATGAGGTTCTTTCCCCGGGGCTGGGAGAATCGGGGCGCCCTGGTCTTCCTGTCTCACTCACCCCCACCCCGCGGCAGGCATCCTCCTCTCTCTGGGGCCTGCAGAGCGTTCTCCTCGGCGCGCCTGCCTGCGCCTGCCTCTGCTCCCTCGTGTGGGATCCAATTCCTACACCGGAGCACACTCATTACACTGAGAATTGAACTGGATTTAATGACGCAAGCAAATTGGAAAGTATTGGCTAAAATCTAGAAACATTCTCCCGTAAAAACTACCGATCCAACATCTCATCTGGGCTCCTGGGAGGAATGGAATGCACTTGGTCTGGGTGACGGGGACGTTTCAAGGTGATTCTCCGTGTCCCCGTCTGACCGCCCCTGATGCGGCGATCCCAACGCAGCGGTTTAGAGCGCCAGCCCCTTCGTCCTCGGCCGCTGCGTCTCTGCAGGAGGTAATCGCCCAGCCCCTCGGGCAGAGGGGCGCCTGCCTCGATCTCCCCCGGAAGGTCCTGTCGGGGTCAGCAGAGGATGCTTCAGGGGCACCTTCCCTCTAGGGCCTCGCGCCTCTCACGCCGGTCAGGAGGCGGGAAAGCAAAACGAGGAGGAGGCAGGTGTCATCGGCCCCAGCAGGGCGGCTCCCTCACGTCCTGAAGCAGGCTGGTCCCTCCTGCAGGCCACGGGGGCGGAGGCGCTTCTGATGGGGCCTCGCGGCCTCTTTGCCCGCTGCCCAGGGCCCCACGCCAGGAGCGCGCCCGCCACCAGGGAACGTGAGGGCGGCGACGGGGGCTCACTCACCTGCTGGCCGGGCAGCCCTCAGTCACTCCTGCCCCCCAGAGGCTGGGATGACCCCACGGGAAGGGAAAACAGTGAGGGGTGGCTAGTTAATTTCTGCCCGATGATAAGCCCGCTGTAGTAAGGAGGAGAGTAACACGGGCAGACCTCACTGAACAGGGCTGTCTTATGAGGTCACCTGGTGTGGGTCCGAATGTCAATGTCACAGGCTCCGAGACTCTCCCGCTGGAGGGTTTTACTGCTGCCGCTCTTTTCTTTTGTAGGCCTTTTCCTTTTTCTTTTCTTTTTTCCGTTTAAAAGCTGCTGTTAGAACCATGGGACATTCCTAGGGGTCCAGAGACACCCCGAGGCTGGGCCGCGTCACGGAGCCCTGCCCGCCAGGGAGCCCCGGGGGAGGAAGCTGCCAGGGGCCTGTTTCTAACCCCCCTCTTCCCCCGCCATCTCTCCACCACGCTCCGCCCCGCCAAGAGTAAAACTGCTTTCAGTTTAAGTGATAAAAATTCTATGTTTGGTATGAAGTTTAAACTATTAAAAATGACTTCGATGATATGGACATATCGATGGCGCTTTGCTTAATAAGAAACAATGAATCTTGATGGGGCCACGCACGCGCGGAGCGGAGGCCGGGATAACCTCCGTTCTCCTTCCTGTGCCTCCTGCGCTCCAACCGCAGGCCTCCCTGCTGAGGTGTCGCCATGGTTTCCCAGAGTCCTCAGGACCGTTGGTTCACAGCCAGCCGCCGAGGTGGACAGAAGAGTGGGGTCAAGGTGTCCGGGTCTGAACCCGCCACCCTGCAGCAGAGCGACGTGCAGGCGGGGAACGGGGCTCCCGAGGGAGAGCGTGTCTAGGTGACCCCCCCGCCCCGGGCTCATCGTGAGCGCAGGGGCTGGTCCTTAGGAAAGGGGGGCAAGAAGGTCCGAGTCGGAGAGAAGAGGGTGGCCCGGGGAGCAGAGGCCCTGGGACACGCTTGGAAGACGGAGGAAGGGGCCGCGAGCCAAGGAGCGCAGGCACCTCTGGCCGCGGGGAAGACAAGCAGGCGGACTCCCAGGGCAGCTCGGCGAGGCCTCCGCTAGCTGGCGCTACACCCGTGCTGGGCCTCCAACCGGCAGGACTGCAAGACGACAGATTTGTGTCGTTTTAAGACACCAGGTTTGACGAAGATGTTACATCAGCCGCAGGAAATCAAGACACAGCGGTTCCCTGAGGGCATCGCGGCCTATTCAGGACCGTCTTTCCGGTGTCCCTCCGTCACTGTCTGTGGGCAGACACTTCTTACCCGCCAGCTACCGTCTGCTTCATCGCCAGGGGATGGAGATGGCAGCTCGCAGTTGTAGGGGATCCTGCACGGCCAGTGACCCGGATCCCATTGCTTAAGGAGACCCGGACTAAACTCTAAGGGTCAGCCAGGGGACAGGGTGATCCTGAGGAATGTTTCTTAGTTGCTGAGAAGAGATAAAGGGAATTCATCTCTTTTTCTCTTTCTGGAGGTTTCTGTATCTGCTTATGATTTCCGGGGCTTCTGCAGCCATCCTGTGATCAGGAGGGGAGCCGGCTGCCGCGCCACAATGGTGCAGAGCAGGGGCGAGGGGCCATGTAAGGCCTGAGAAATCATCTGGTCTGGCCCTGCCAAGGCATGAGGGGTGAGTTATTAAGTGTTTGACCGAGTACGGCAGGCTCCTTGTTAAGCTGATACTTTTGTGTGGCCCTTAAGCGATGTGACACATTTCCACATGGCCCTTGGCAGAGAAGGGTTCCCACCCCTGGTCTAGAGGAAGCACAGGGGACGCTGAAGCAGCCTGGCTCCCCGGTGACAGGCTAAAGCGCTCAGCTAACGGACGGACTGGGGAGCGGGCCCGGCTCCCTGACCTGGAGCTCTTTAACTCAGGCCCTGACCACGCCTGGCTCACACCCCTGCTGGGCACTTGGTGGTCACAGCTCAGACCTGCAGCATTATGGGGGAGGGGCCAGAGGAGAGCCACTGCACACAAGAGAGGGGGGAGGGAAAGGATCGCCTACATCAGTGATCGGCAAACTCATTAGTCAACAGAGCCAAACATCAACAGGACAACGATTGGAATTTCTTTTGAGAGCCAACTTTTTTAAACTTAAACTTCTTCTAACGCCACTTCTTCAAAATAGACTCGCTCAGGCCGTGGTATTTTGTGGAAGAGCCACACTCAAGGGGCCAAAGAGCCGCGTGTGGCTCGCGAGCCGCAGTTTGCTGACCACAGGCCTACATGATGGATGCCAGCGATGTCGTAAACCCGGGAGGAAAATCAGCTTCAGTAACTTCTGTAAAATAAGCCATTTTATCCATTTCCTCGTTTGCATTTTCCTATTTCTTTTCCTGTTCAGCTCCTTTTTCTTCCGTTAGAGTGAAGGCGATGAAATCTTGTTCCGACGTAAAACGCACACTCAGGCTCCCACGCCGCTGTAGGGACCACACCTGTGCGTCAGAGGCGGCGGGCGGGCCCGTCCGGACAGAGCCGAACACCGTGCGCTCCAGCGGCCAACCAGCCACACGGCGTCTCTGAATGCTGCACGAGAACCGTACTTCTCTGGACGCACAGGACGAGCAAAGGACGAGTCAGACAGCCGGTCGCAGCGTGAGGTTGCTTCTGGCTGTGAGGCTGCCCTATGCCTTCCTCCCGCCTCCACTGTCAGTGATGTCATGTTGGTAGCTTGAGACTGGCCGTGGTGGGTGGTGGGAGTTTCTACACCATAAAACGATGCCGCCAATCAGATTCCCGGCCCGAGAGCCCATTGTTACACCCCTGGGAGCAAGGACAGTGATGTCTCGGTTAATACCCTCACTGACCATTATAATGACTTTGGGTGGTGTCTGATTTCCACCCATAACGTAATGGCATGATTCATGTTTTAATTCACTGAGTTAATCGCTCACATTGATCGAATTCGTCTGCTGAAATGAGTAGAGCGTTGAAAGGCTGAGGTCTCATGTATCTGAAGCACTTTCCAACGGACTCGGTTCCGTCTTTTCCGCCACGTAGCTCTGTCTGTGTGGAAGCTCTCGGGAGCTAGCACGGAGGGATTCCTCCGCGTCCCTGTTCCCCACGGTTGTGGCCACCGAGAGAGTGGCAGTGGGACTGCCCACTGGGCCGAGGCGGACAGACGGGCATTCTGTAGACCTCCAGGCTGCACATGTGGGTCATAGCATGTAACCCTGGGCCGAGGCGGGATCTTACCGACTTTAATCATCCGGGCTTGTCTGACACATCTCATGAGCTGAAAGTGCGGGAGCCTACGTGAAGTCAAGGCCTTTCAGTGGAAGACAGAGCAAGGAGCCTAAGTGAGTTAGGCTTGACCAGAGGGCAGTTCAGCCACTCTCTGCCCGTGGGCATGTCATTCCACCCTAAGGGAATGCTGGCCCTCCCTTGTGAGTCAAAATGGGATGAAAGGAATGAAGTAAAGTCATACAACATGACTCGGTGCTCCCAGATGACTAAATCCAGGAGATCTGAAACCAACACTTGCTTAACATATTCTGCGGAAATTCCCAGAAAAACACAGTAAAAGAGAGGATATTTGATCCAGAGAGGGTGTTGTAAATCAACTAAAGAGCATTCATTCCTTTTTCCATCCCACCATCCATCCCACCATCCATCTCACCATCCATCCATCCATACCATCCATCCATCCATCCATCCATCTCACCATCCATCCCACCATCCATCCATCCATCCCTCCATCCATCCATCCCACCATCCATCCCACTATCCATCCCACCATCCATCCGTCCCACCATCCATCCCACTATCCATCCATCCCACCATCCATCCCACCATCTATCCATCCATCCATCCATCCATCCCACCATCCATCTCACCATCTCTCCCTCCCTCGATCCATCCCACCATCCCACCATCCATCCCACCATCTATCCATCCATCCATCCATCCATCCCACCATCCATCTCACCATCTCTCCCTCCCTCGATCCATCCCACCATCCCACCATCCATCCCACCATCCATCTCACCAGCCATCCCTTCATCCATCCATCCCACCATCCATCCATCCCACCATCCATCCATCCCACCATCCATCCATCCTGCCATCCATCCATCTATGCCGCCATCGGCCATCCAGATCTGTGTGGCATTCCTTGTACACGCTGACTTCTGGGCCAGATACAATGCACACACAGACAGACCTAGTGAGGAGACACAGTGTAAACCAGTGTGTGTGCATTGTGTATGCGCATGTGTGGTGAGGTGCTGAGTGGATGGGAATAAACGTTTTCTAGGTGCAAAACACTGGGCCCTCCTTATTGTCTGCAGTTGTTCTCTTCTTGCTCTGGACCCTCCATGTGCACTCCTGAGGTCCTGGAGGTGGGAGAGGAGGGGAGAGAGGCACTCGGAACTGATCCTTCCGTTTCACTTCCCTTCCTCCCTTCTCTCCTCCGCAGGTGGCTCCACACGAGCCGCACAGAGTGTCTGGAATCAGCCTCACATTCTCCTCGTCTCATCCCCACAGACACATGCAGTTGAGCTTATTGCTCTCTCACAAGGCCTGTGGGCGTGGGCGTGGGCGTGGGCCTCTGCCCCTCTCTCTGTGGAGGTGTCTATGGTTAGAATCGGTCCTTCATTTTCTTGGCACTGATACGGCTCTAGTGGCTGCTTCTGAAGCTTAACTGCTGGCTGGATCCCAAAGCTCAGCTCACAGGGTCACAGGGCGCTGTTGAGGGGAGTCGGCCATGTCTGCTACCCTGTCCCTGGCTACCCTGTGAGCATTGCCTCCAGGCTCTGCTGTGACTTGACACTTCCTGGGGCTGTGCCCTGAGAAACCAAGTTCAACAGGCAAGCACTCTCCTCTCCCAATTTACCCGGCGCCCAAGGGTGTCCCTCCGCCTTCCCCAGGTATCCACAGCACATCCATGGGCACACATGCACACATATTTGCAAACACTCACACACACTCACACAGGCACAAATGCACACACAGATGCATGCATGTGCATGCACACACACATACACACTTTCAGGGCTTGCACCCTGAGCTGGAGGCTGGGACCCTGATGCCGACCACTTGCCTTCATCCCCCACCCCGTCCCCCTGCCTGGAGTTCCCCTCATGGGCCAGGACATGCTTCCCTCCCCCAACCAGAAAGCAGCAGCAGAGGCAGGGCGTGTTGCTGAGCAGGTAAATATTTGGGGGCGCATGTAACAGTTGATCCTGTGATTATATTATAATGTGTCCAATGCTATTATCATAGAACAAAGTGATGATAATCACAATGATTAACATATAGCCGGTCCTCTTCTGGATGATTTGCATGAATGAACTGAAGTGTGACTCACAACAGACAGTTGAAGTGTAGTCTGTTGTCATTCCCAATTTAGTGAGAACACGGAGGCCGACTGCCCCGCACTTATAAGTAGTTAGTGGCAGAGGCAGGGGCAGGACTGGATTTAGGGCCCAGAATCTGAGCTGCTAACTGGTACCGTACGGGAAGGAAGCAGCATTGGTCAGATTGCATAAGGAAGAAATGGATCCGAGTAGAAAGGAGCTGTAGGCGCGTATTCAGCCAGGAGTGAGCTGTTTGGTGTCACTGGAACTTGGGTCCTGAGGGTGCAGTGTCAGGACAGGAGGCTGGGAAGGGACCGTGGGGACAGTCAGGCACTGTGGGTGCCGTGGCGAGGAGGTCAGCATGTACCCTGTCCACGTCGGCGAGGTTTGAAGATGAGTGACATGGACAGAATGTTTTTTCCGGGAGGTTTGGCTTCATGGTGGTAAGTGGGAGGGGAGAGAGATTGATGCCGGAGTGAGGGCGGGGGGGAGGGGGGTCGTTTCAGAATCTGCCCAGTGATTCATGTAGCAAACGGGAGGCGGCCTGGACCCAGGAACTAATGTGGAATGCCACAGACCCCAATGGGTGGGACAGGGTGTCCAGGGCTCACAGTCCAGTGGGGTGGCAGCATGTGAATTGCCATGTGGGCATTAGGATGCCCTGTAGGGGCATCTACACAACCTTCTGGTGCTGAATCCACCCCCAAGAGCAGAGGGGAGGCTCGAGAGCCGGGTGCCAGGGCTGGTCCCTCTAGCGCTCTCTCTCTCTGTCTCTCTCTCTCTCTTATTTATGCATTCATTGCTTACTCATTGTGCCCTGACCAGGAATAGAACCCAAATTGGAACAATGATCTAACCAACTGAGTTACGCAGCCAGGGCTTACATTTGTCTTTTAACAAGAGAATTTAACCCATTTATATTTCATGCAGTTATTTATATACTAGAGGCCGGGTACACAGGATTTGTGCACTGGTGGGGGCCGTGGCCTGTGGGGATCGTCCGCTGTGGGAGCTCCGCTTATCCTGGTCAGCCAAGTGGCACAACTTATCCTGGTCTCCTGCGTTGAGCGCCTGCCTCCTGGTGGTCAGTGTGCGTCATAGCGACTAGTCGACCGGTCATTCTGGTCATTCCGCTGTTCGGTCGCTGGGCTTTTATTATATAGGATTTTAACTCATTCTATGTATTTTCTCTTCTCCATGTTTTTTCCTGGAGACAGGTTTAACCAACCTTCTGATGGACTGATAGAACTCTATTCAATCCCTCTACTATATTCGATTCTCCTGGAAGTTAATTTCATTTCTATTCTTTTGACAAGTGTCTTTGCACTTTAATATGCTTAATTACTTCATTAAGTCTAAAGTGAATCAGTAACTCTGTCCTCAGCCCCGTCAATGAAAGGACCTTGCTTTGAGTCAGGTCACTGTCCTCTCAAATTCTCTCCTTTTCCTTTAAAGTATTACAACTTCCCTTTGTAAACCACCGTAATTGATGAATATTGTATTTTTTTTATTTTTACAGTCAATGCTATTTGGTCTCATCAATTTGTTCAACAATTTCTTTGCTATTACTTTTTGCATGTCATTTCTTTGTCCTGTATTCATCTTATTTTTAATAAGTTTTATCTTTGGTAAGGACAATGATCCATGGGTTTAAAACAATGAAAAACCGAGCCTCTCAGTCTTGGTGAAATACTTCTAACTTGTCTTATTTGAAGGTGGTGATTTAATTGGCCATTGCATTGTAGGGTCACTGTTACCTTTCTTTGAGCATCCTGAGGGATTGTTCACTGTCTTCTGGCCTCAATTTTGTTAATGAGAAATATAATTTCAGTCTAAATTTGATCTTTTAATGTGTGATCTGTCTTTTGTTTCTAGTTGCTTTCAAATCCTTTCCTTGACTTTGGAGTGTTATCGTTTTTTTCTGAAAAGATCAGTATCTTCAATCTGAAAATCCACACCTTTATTTAATTCTGAAAGGTTCTCAAACATTCTTTCTTCAAACACCACCTTTGTCCACTCTCTGTGCTCTCCCACTCCCACAGGCCATGTCAGGGAGCTGCTCCGGTGGGGGTCCTCTGTCACCTCTGCCATCACCATCTCCCCGTGCCCCCTCTGCCACCTTTCCCATCACCATCTCTGTGCCCCCTCTGCCACTTTTCCCATCACCATCTCTGTGCCCCCTCTGCCACCTTTCCCATCACCATCTCCCCATACCCCTCTGCCACCTTTCCCATCACCATCTCCCCGTGCCCCCTCTTCCACCTTTCCCATCACCATCTCCCCGTGCCCCCTCTGCCACCTTTCCCATCACCATCTCCCCGTGCCCCCTCTGCCACCTTTCCCATCACCATCTCTGTGCCCCCTCTGCCACCTTTCCCATCACCATCTCTGTGCCCCCTCTGCCACCTTTCCCATCACCATCTCCCCATACCCCTCTGCCACCTTTCCCATCACCATCTCTGTGCCCCCTCTGCCACCTTTCCCATCACCATCTCCCCGTGCCCCCTCTGCCACCTTTCCCATCACTTTATCTCCATGCCCTGCCTCTGCGTTGGCCCCTGGCCCCTCAGGTCTATAACTCGGGCCCTAACTCTTCTTGCATCTGCCAATCCAGTCAACCTAGCTACTGGATTTTTAAGTTAATGATAGAATGATTTTGTGGAAGTTTTATTTGGTTCTTTTTACAGTAAAATAGTCTTCTATGTTTTTAAATGTTTTAAAAGTATTTCTCTTCGAATTTTATTCTGCTATCTCTAGTTGCTGGTTTCAGAACTCATTTCCACGCTCACTGGTCTACGGAGTCTTCCTTGTGACGACTCCGTTACCATGGAGATTGGTAAACGTTAGTAGTACATCCATGTTTGAAATACGTTATGTACCATCTGCGACCAGTGCTTGATGCCTGTGCAATTTGTAAGTCCTTCTGCAATAAATCCACAGCTGCCTCCACGGTTGAAAAACAGCGAGTTAAAGCTTTAGTCTGTGAATGTAATAATACGAAGTCCAAGTGGGGCCCTCATATATTAATAGATAAGGGCTTTTTCCAATTGTGACTCTAAGCAAGACCCTCGGAATTATTCACAAAAACAGTTATTCTCAATGATGTTTCATTTGCTAATTGAAGCTCGGATATGGAAAGTGTAAGAAGCTCCTGATGGAAGTTTTTTAATGAAACCCATTCATCTCACTGACTTTCTGACCTTTCAGTAGGACCTTATTACCTTACACATTTGTTTTGGGGATGAAATGTTATATTTAATAGCCTAGTCCAAGTTAGAGTTTTATTGCTTTTGACCAAAGGTTATTGTAAGATTTATAGATAAACTTGTCGGTACTATGTGACCTTTAAAAAGTTATGAAACTGTCAGGACACATGCCTGGGTTGCGGGCTCGATCCCCAGTGTGGGGTTTGCGGGAGGCAGCCAATCAATGATTCTCTCTCATCATTGATGTTTCTATCTCTCTCTCTCTCCCTCTCTCTTCCTCTCTGAAATCAATAAACATATATATTTTTTAAAGTGATAAAACCTGTTTTTTAAAAAAGAGAAACTCTGTGCGTGAAAGTACTTGATGCCGTTGTAGTTAACACGCAGGGAGTCATCAGTCAGTCTCCCCGTCGTTTAGCTGAAGTCCACAGCAGCCCTTGCTCTCCATCCCCCTGCACGCAGCTCTCCTTGAATTCTGGATTTCTTGTGTAAACTTTAAAGAAAGATTTCCCAATTCTGTGGTTTCAAAACTATTTTTATGGTACTAGTAAAGACAGTAGGGTATAAATTTGTTTTAAAAATTAGTTATCTTAACAGCAAATAATTTACAAAACTGAATAAAGGTTTATTGCTAAATAAACAAGTAAAATGGCCTTTTGTAAGTTTAAGTGAGCAAAGCCAGCAATTTTGAAAAACTCTAAGGGATAGTAGTCAATAGTGGGTCTTCTAACTAATATCTTCTTTAGATTTTGCTTTTACTCTTAAAGTACTTTCAATCTAGATTATTTTTTAAAAGGAGATGTTAGCCCTGGCTGGGCGGCTCAGTTGGTTGGGTGCTGCCCGGTGCACCAAAAAGCTTGTGGGTTCAATTCCCGGCCAGGGCACATACCTAAGTTGCAGGCTGGACCCCATGTTGGGGCCCGCGTGGGAGGCAGCCAATCGATGTTTGTCTCTCACATCAATGTTTCTCTCTCTACCTCTCCCCCTTCCTCTCTGTAAAATCAATCAAACAAAACAAAAACAAAACATATTCTCTGGTGAGGGTTAAATAAAATAACAAAAATAAAAAGATTTATGTTGTTAGAACTAATATATTATTTATGGACATATATTTATAAGTTTGCTTTCTATAATACCATGAAAAACAGAAACTTTTCCTCCTGAAGTTTTAAAAGTAAACAGAATAAAAATTAAGTCCTCAGCCCTAGCTGGTCTGGCTCAGTGGACAGAGCGTCGGCCTGCAGACTGAGGGGTCCCAGGTTCGATTCCGGTCAAGGATACAAGCCTGGGTTGTGGGCTTGATCCCCGTGGGGGGGGGGGGGGTGTGCAGGAGGCAGCCGATCAATGATCCTCTCTCATCATTGATGTTTCTATCTCTCTCTCCCTCTCTCTTCCTCTCTGAAATCAGTAAAATATGTTTTTTAAAAAATTTGAGCCCCCAGTGATTTCCAGTGAAATGAGGGTAAATAGGAGCACGATGGAGCCCATTCTGATCCTCTATTAAATATTCACAACTTCCGGAAAGGGACATATCACTGTGATCCTGACGGAGGAAAAAATGGTGTCATCTTTGTAGCACGCATAAATGCATGGGATCCATAAATTTAAGGAAGCGCACCCCCCCCCCCTCATGCCCCAGGGTCAGTGTGCAGCCCAGGCCCTGGGCATGCTCCGGGGTCCCCAGCTCGGCCATCGCTCCCCGCTGAGCATGCCTCTCAGAGCTCCCCAGGGCGGACTCAAAAGGTCAGGATTGAGATCCAGCACGTGCCTCCTGAGCAGTCACCTGTCAGTGCCAGACACCTTCCCAGCAGTGACAGGCCCCCGAACAACAGAACTGCGCGCCGCAATGAATGAACGGCCAGGGTACACAGGACGGCCTGCAGGGCGGTGGGCGGTGGGCGGTGGGCTGAACTGAAATCTAGTTTAAAGCAGCACCAGCCACTCAGGGTCCGGAGGGGAAGGGGACATTGTGTCCAAAGCTACAGGAGGAGCAAGGGAGGCCAGACTGGCCTGGGGGCAGAGGCGCAGTGTCCCCAGAGGCAGGAGGACGGTGAGGAGCAGAGGGACAGGCACGCCCTGCGGGGACTGCAGTCGGGAGCCACAGCGGGTCAGAGCCCAGGAGTGTGGGAAGGGGAGTAGGAAGGCGCACGTCGGAGCAGGGAGCTCGGTCAGGGCGGTGGCGGTGCCCCGGGTAAAGCAAGCCGGGCTTAGACTGAGCCAATGGCGAGCGAAGTGTGGGCTGCGGGTGCAACGGGGACTTGCTTGGAGTCAGAATCAATAGGGTTGCTGATGGATTAACCCCAGGATTTGAAGCAAGGCAACCATGGCTGACCCCTGGTCTGGGGGGCGGGGCGGGAGGGTGTCAGGAGGCTGAGAGAAATCAGCTTCGCAAGGTCACCTGATCCTGCGGATGAGAACAGGAAAGGAACTGGAGCCTGAGGCGACGTGAAGGTCACTGGCAACGTGGGCAAAGGGACTGCAGGGAAAGGAAGGGGGGCGGGTGGAGAGAGCGTGGGCGTGAGGACCCCCGACACCCGCACTGTGGGAGCTGGTGAGAAGGGAGCAGGAGGTGGATGGAACGCGTCAGAAAATGAAAAATGCATCAGCTCCTGGTTGCAAATGGGTTCCCCAGCCCTGGGCCAAATTCATCAACTGGAACAATATTATAGCGATAGAAATGGCACCCTAGCCCACGGGCAAGGAGAAGAGAGAGTTGCGCATAAGAATGCCACCCTGTCACCATCAGAACACCGTCCACAGGGTTTAAAGAAGTCTGTGGCCTCAGAATACAACGGCAAGTTGTTATTCCAACGTTACGGCAACAGCGATGCAGGGATCACAGACAGCCCAGCACTGACGCGCAGGCCAGGACAGGACCTCAAAAGACAGGTGTGGGCAGGAGAGGTCGGCTGGGGGCAGGGAGCTGGGCGTTAAGGACAGGGGTCATCCTGGCCTTCTCTCTCTCACTCAGTCTTTTATTCAATTCACTGTCTTTCAATTGTTCCCTCTTTTTCTCTCTCCCTTCATCCTTTCTCATATTGCTTTTATTTTTTTTTTTTCAAAACTCTTGAGAATAAGAATCCTGTGCGCACCCAATATTTGTTTTCTGAAGACGTATTTTAAAATGGGAGGAAAAAACAACTGTCGCTCTAAGCTGAGTAGAAGAGACGCTCTTTAAACACGATGACGGGGAGGAACGTAAAATGATACGAAGGACAAGCAAGTTACAGCAATATTTATATTAGATCCGACGGGGACAAACTGCGTGATGATGACAAGGAAGATGAGGAATCGAGACACAGGGAACAGTTCACCAGACGATTATAATAGTACTGAGCCTCCATGTGCCTAACAACATCGCCTGGGAGGCAGTCCCAGGGGTGAAGCCGGCCTGGGAAGCCAGCCTCCGGACGGACCGGCTGCAGGCCGCAGGCAAGTGACTAGCCCTCTGTGGGCTCAGCGTCCTCATGTTGAAAATTGGGACAGTGTACTACCTACCTCTTACCCCTCGTGAGGATTAAATAAATGAATACACACAAGTATTTACAGCAGTGTCTGGTTGACAAACATGGGCATTTTTATTGTTGCTGTTATTAACGTGGTTAGTACTGTTGCCTCAAACCACACAAGGAAAAAGAAATTAACAGAATTCCAAGGAAAATTTGACATGTCAACCATCTTACTAGGAGACTTTTAACTTGCTTCTCAAAGCAAGACAAATATGTTTTTAAAGTGTTTGAGAAAGCTGTGAGATAGTTGCAATAAAATATTTAAACAGGCTGCCTTATCTTTGAAATAATTCCAAAAAGTGTAAATAAAACATTCAAAACTCAAAATAGACAGTAAAAATTAAATGAAAAACAACAACCAGAGATGAAAAAATAAGATGACAGACGTGAAACTAGTTATAGACATAAATGTGTATGACAATGTATTTAAAAAGCCTTAGAACACATCTATAATAATAAAAGCATAATATGCTAATTAGACCGGACAGCCAAATGACCTTCTGGATGTCCTTCTGGATGAAACCATGGTGGCAGGGGATGAGGCAGAGGCGGTTAGAGGTGATCAGGCAGGCAGGCGAGCAGTTAGGGCAATCAGGCAGGCAGGCAGGTGGTTAGAAGCCAGCAGTCCTGGATTGTGAGAGGGTGCAGGCCAGGCTGAGGGACTTCCCCCCGCCCCCCTCCCCTCACCATCCCATGCACGAATTTTGTGCACTGGGCCTCTAGTTAAATTATAAAGTCAATGATTTGCTATTTATGAAAGACATATAAAATGCCAACATAAGCAAAAAGAAAGAGAATTAGTAAAACATATAAAAAACACAAATAGCAATATAGTACCCAGGACACTTTTATTATGAAGGTAAAATTAAAGATAACCTTGTTATATATATTGGGAGCTGAATGATGTAGCAATGTATTTTTTTTTAATTGTACAAAATAATATTCTATAACATTTTCAAATATCCTTGAGAAAACGGGTATTGGGCATATTTTCCATATATTTTTACTCTGAATAAAGCTAATGTCATGAGTGTACAGGAATGTAGAATAAAATTGATGTCTGTACATACTCCACGTGGGGTTCATTTTCCACGCCCCACTTCCAGGGGCCAGGTGAACCTTGGGTCAGGACTGCTTGCTTCCTCGGTTGGTGGGGAGGGTCAAGGTCATGAGCAGGCTGGAGACAGTCCTCCCGCTTGGGGACTGGAGAACATCTGATTAACTGAGACTCACAGTAGACACTCAGGAGCAGCGTGGAGTGGCTACCGGTTACTCAAACCCAGGAGCAGGCAGACACATAACTAGAGACTCCAGAACCTTCCAGCTGAGAGGGAGCTGGGGGTATAACCACCTGATAATGTAAAGAGGCCTTCTCCATGGTGCTGATGGGCTCCTCGCTAATTATAAGGTGATAATTGGACACTGGGGACATTTCTAAGGATCTGAAATGAGACATTGCGCCGGTTCCTAGGAATGCGGCATCTTTTGCTTGGGAGTGGGTTGGATCCGCAGTCTGAGTCTGCGGGCTTCTTCCCTCCATGATATCAGCGTCACTTCTGTCACCTTGCAGGTGGTAAGTCAGGTCATGGGTAGATACTCTATGGAGGACACGGCTAGAACAGAGCTCCTACATGTGAACATATCCCAACACACCATCGCTTTCCTCAGCTCCGTGACTGTAACTTCATTGTCCATTTCCTGTCGGGGCTGGTACTGTTGCAAAGGTCAGGACAGGAGGCCATGGAGGCATGGGGTGAGTAAGGGATGCGTCTGTTCTAGAAGAAGCTGAAGAGAGATTGCTGGTATTTTGACTTTGAGGTGCAAGTGGCCTGTTCCGGTCCGGCCCACTGCGGGTCTCTCATTTCTTGTTGATGACACCGGCATCCTGTCACTGAGGCTCCAGGGACAGCCACGGGGTCACGCTTTACCTTCACTCTCGTGGTCACGAGAATATGTCCTGCACACTGCACTCCCCACCTGTTAGATTCTTGTTAGAAATCCAGATGCTCATCTCTTTTCTACTTTTCTTCTCTTTTTGGATTTATTTTTATACCTATCTTTTCAGCATACATACTATGAGATTCTTATATTCTTTTCAACATAGCATT
This sequence comes from Eptesicus fuscus, assembly GCF_027574615.1. Lineage (NCBI taxonomy): Eukaryota > Metazoa > Chordata > Mammalia > Chiroptera > Vespertilionidae > Eptesicus > Eptesicus fuscus. The sequence goes on from NC_072482.1 coordinate 95,854,837, forward strand.
TGTGCAAAATGATTAAAAGAGGAAAAACTAACCAAAAACAACAAACAAACCTGGACAAGTACTAAAATGCTTCCAGGCTAGATTATTTATGACTCTACCCTGCTAAGATGGACAGGCCTGTGATGTTGACCCACGGCACCTGGAGGTCGGTCCCCGGAGGCCGCAGAGCCGGCTCGCCCTGAGCGGGGGCCCTGGCCGGCTGCCCTGCGGGGGGCGCTGTGCTCACGCGCCTTGTCCTCCGTCCCGCAGGTGGAGATCGAGAAGCTGGACTACCACCACTACCTGCCCCTGTTTTTCGACGGGCTCTGCGAGATGACCTTTCCCTACGAGTTCTTCGCGCGGCAGGGGATCCACGACATGCTGGAGCACGGCGGGAGCAAGATCCTCCCCGTCATCCCGCAGCTCATCATCCCCATCAAAAGTAAGTGGGCGGCCACGGCCTCCGCGGCCTCCCGGCCGCCTTAGGACCACTCGCTGATGACGCAACGAGACCACCGACGGAGGCTAAGCCCGGTTCGGGGGGATTTTCATAAATTGGCGCCTGGGGCCACACCGCCCCGGTGTCCTAGTGGGTCCACCCATACTGGGAGAGTAATGACTCGCCGCGGGAAACAGGACTGAGCTTGGGAACGGCTCGGCCGGCGAGCCTGCGCCGCTGTCTGTTCCCAGCCACGTGGGTCAGGAGGAGCCTCTTTTCCCGCTGCCCTCCGCCCTCCATCCCGCATCGCCATGAGCCAGTGACGCGCTGTTACACCGCTGTGGCCGCATGCCACTGTTCGCTGGAATTTGTATAGATGCACTATAGTTCACATGTAGGAGCTCTGTTCCAGCTGTGTTCTCCCTAGAGTATCTACCCATGACCTGACTTACCACCTGCAAGGTGACAGAAGTGACGCTGATGTCATTTCTCTGACAACTTATTTCTCTCAGCGTTGGGAACTGCCTCCCATCGTGTTGACTTAATTTGTAGGATGCGCTTTGTTTTCAAGTGTGTCAGCATTTACTAACGTGGTGAGAGGGCACCAGGGTTTGCTCGCCTGCACGCCCGCCTGTGGCTCTCCGTGAGCAGCAGCACTCCTCTGGGAGCTGGTCTGCGAGGAGGCGCGGCGGCGGCCGCCAGGGGTTACAGAGGGACCCTGGCCTGCAAACCGCCGCACGTAAGGCGGTGGCCCCCTTAGGGCCGCTCCAGTGAGCGGGGTCACCGGCTGTGAAGGACGAACGTGCAGACACGGCTGAGGCAACCTGAGCAACAACATGTTCAAGAGCAGAACCTTCCAGTGAAAGAACACCCGCAGGAAAAACACGCCACGTAAGGGTGACGTGTCAGAACCCATATCCTGTTCCCAAAATTCTCCTGAGAATTCTATTTAACTAGAAAGGAGCAAGTGCAATTGAACTGTGCCACCCTTTATTTGTGGTCTAATAATTTTATTTATAGATCTTGGAAATTTCCAGGTAAATTCTTTGAAAAGTGATAATAACTGTAAAAATGGCAATGCTTTTTAATTCAAGAAGGAATTGTCCCATTTGTTCTGAAAATGCTCCTCGGGATCATTTTGGTTACAGAATGCAGAAAGAAAACGGGTTCCGATTGTCACGAAGAGCTGTTTGCTTAGTAAGTCACGTGCCCAGCGCTCCAGAGACGGCCTCCCCGCAGGCCTGGGGCCACTGCGGCTCTGGTTTCTGCAAGGCCGCCTGAAAGCTGGGCCTCAGGGGGCTCCGCGTCGATCCGCGGCCCGCACGCCTACTCATCCCCGGCGGGAAAGAGCGGCGTTCCCAGACTCTGTCCCAGGATTCCCGGAGGTGGTCAGAGTGTTGCTCTGGGGGGGCGGGGGGGGAGCTTCTGCCGAGCTCTGGCCTGTGTCCAGGGGAATGGAGCGTGCTGACCGCTTAGCCCAGATGATGTAGCTGCGTCAGAGCGGGCGCGGAGCGGGCAGGCGTTAGCTTCCCCGGCACAGGCATCCCCCGCGGAGGCGCTACCCCACGGCAGCTCCTCTGCTCCCCGCGCTGCCGCGGTGCGTGCCTGGGACCCACGGGACTCACTGGGCTGATGAGCTGGGAATGGGCGCTACGTGTGCTCTCTTCAAGTCAAGCACTTGGGGCCCGTGCACAGCCCCCCACCTCCTCCTCCTCGCCCCGTTGGCCTGATCGGATCTCCACCCTGAGAGAAAGTATTCTCCTGGGAAACCGCTGCGGTTGAAGGGCCAGTCTATCGCTGCAGCCAACTTCGCCCATACTGACCCATCCAGGTTCCCCGATGAGACCGTCGCCATTGAGGGCAGTGGCTTCCGGACGTTCGGTACCTGGGGCTGGAGCCCATCGTTCTCTGTGCTCTTTGGGAACTGGGGTGGCCCTTGCAAAGGCCCTGGGCCCGCCTTTCTGTGCAAGTTAAGTCCATCTCCTTGAGTTCTCAGCCCCAAAGCAAGGCGACGAGTAGGTACTTCAGAGAGTTGCTGTGATCATGAGGCGAGGCCGTGGGGAAATGCCCAGGTCGGGCGTAAGCAGCTCTTCGTCAGCGAGGCGCTGGGCTGCGTGTGGGCAGTGATGGCCGGTGGGGCTGTGAGAGGCCGGTAGCCGGAGGTTGCTTTCTCTCTCCTTCCCTCTCTCTCCATTTCTCTCACTCGTCATCTGTCCACTACCTCCCCACTTTCAGTTCCCTTTCAAGAAAGTCATGCTCTAAAACTGGTGTCACTCCACGTGAGTTCCTGCGCAGAAGAATGTGCCAGTAGGTGCAAGAGCGTAGCAGCCCGAGGCGGAGGTCAGATGGCCTCAGAAGCATTGGAACAGTTTCCTGGTCAGCCAGAGGGGAGATTCCGTCTGGACCTGTGAGGGGGGTTGGATGCCCGTGTGGATAGGGAAAAGGAGTCAGAGTGATCCAGAACCAAGATGGTGGCCGTTCAAACTAGAAAGGAATAATCGAGTAAAAGGGAGACGGAGCGGAAGATTGCGTTTTCCAACTGAACTCACCACGTACTGACTGTCCCTTTCCTGTTCTCAAGTAAACAACTGCTCTGGCTCTTCCAGCGCTGCGCCATGCTCAGGAGCAAGGCCCAAACTCAGACCGCCTGGTCAGAATCCCACCCCTGCCAGGCCAGCTGTCTGACCAGTTAACCACACCGAGGCTCCCCGTCTCCATTTGTAAAGTTGGGACAATAGCGTATCCATCCTGTGTGCTATGTCGGTGGTTAATGAGCTCATCTCTTTCAGGCCCTCAGCAGACGGAGCACATGGTGTGTGATAAATGTTATCACTGTCACTGCTGTTTACCCTGTATCCTCATCACCACCGTCCCCACCATCGTCATCTCCGTCTTGACTATGGCAGCAGCTTGTAGTCACACCCGCTGAGACCTCATCCTGGGAGTCTCCGTCCTTCCTGGTGAGGGCTGAGCCCCAGCCCGGGGAAAAGCACTACCACAGGTGTCCCTGGCTTGTCAGAAGGTGCCCGCACACCCAGCTCCCTCACAACGACTCGCTCCTTAAGGACAGGCTACGTGAGCTCAGGACTCAACAGGTGTCTAGTCCGCTCGCTCAAGGGCTGCGCGAGTCTGCAGATCTGCATGTGTCTCCTGCCTCGGTCCGAGCCCGGCCCCGGCGCCCCCCAGGGCTTGGTGGGAAGGATGCTGGGAGGAAGTGGGGTCTGGCCACTCTGAGCACAGGCCATGGGCTCATCAAACCAGAGCCCAGCTTGCCGTTTACCAACACCAGTTCTTTCTTCTCTCAGGGGGTTATAAAGCAGCTACCCAAACATGACGCAAGGATTAGCACATCTTAACCTGTAGGCAGTTAGCACAGTGCCCATCACGATGGCTGTAACAGCCACTTGTTTTTACCTCTTTGGTGCTCCCTCATGGTCATATCGCTACAGACTTCCTAACTTCGGGTCATCATAGATTGGATAGATTTGTGTTCTGTAACTTGCATCCACGTGGCAGTAAAGATCGAGATGGGACGTGGGCCCGGTCAAGGACAGGCCGCTACGTATCCCTCCAGGGACTCGGCAGGTGGACATCAGACCATGGCGCCTGTGCTTGGATCCGATGGGTCACACATCACAAAAGGAAGCGTCGAGCTTTCCGCCTGCAAAAGAAGGCGTGCTGACCCAGCGGTTTGTGAACTCCCTTCTGAGTAAACGCGTAGCCGTGTGAGCTGAGCTGGCTGGCTCATTGCAGGGAGCACGCTCGGGCCCCTGCAATCACCGCTGTGTTCCTGGGAGCTCTCGATCCCGTGCTTGATCAATCCCAGAACTGATCACACAGCGACTCAAGCTCGGGCTGTGTAGTTGCTCCAGCTCTCTCTCGGGGAGAAAAGGGCCTCTCCTTCTGGGAAATTGATAAATTTGCCCGTTTTTCTATTTTGTAGTGGAGCTCTCAGCGTTCTTGCTTTGTGAGAGCCGGTGTATATTGTAACCTTCGTAGTTGACTCCTCCTGGGGGAAGGCTGTGGCGAGTGTAGGCACCCTCTTCCCGGGAGGGACGCACAGCCAGTGTCAGGAGCAGCGTTGTTGGTTGTCCTCTGAGATGGCGCCAAGGCTGGCTGCCTCCTGCGGTCGTCACTCCGTCACGCCCTCTGTCATCCTTCCAGCTGAACTGAGCCAGCTGCGAGGGGCGGGGCAGGGTATTGCTAAGCTTCCTCCCGGTTCCTGTTACCGTGTTCAATGTGCACGAGGAGCCACCAGACCCCACGTGGCTGCAGCGAGGCGGGAAAGGGGCGTGTGGGTTGCACTGTTCTCTGGGGTCCTCTGTGTGAGTTCTCAGTCGGCCGTGTTGGGTCCGGATTGTTGAGACCATTTAGATAACAGAGTCCTTTCATCCTTAAAACTAAGTCAGTCATGTAAAGAAGGCCCAAACACTCTTACGAAATACTACATTGTGTTCTGTGGTCCTAAAGTCAGACTGTGTTCTTGTCTGTAAAGAAGAAAGGGAGGAGAGAGAAAGGGATGCTTTTTGATGTGACCCTGCTGGGAAATGAATTAAAGAAAACATCGTAACCGCTGTCAGAGGCTCACTCCACGTCTGTAAGAGCTGAGCTCAATCTGTGATGTTTCAATTGTCCCCAAATTAACTGTGCACAGCAGTTGAGTTCTGTTCTGAAAGGAGAAAAATTTCTATGGTTTTAAAACCTAAATTTGGTCTGAAAACATATTTTGGTTTATTTTATTCTGTAATTTAATAAATTATATGGTTAGTGCCTCTAAAGGCACTAATTTTGAATTAGCAAAATGTAATTCAACTAATATGCTGTTGGGCCCATAATCTCAAATATTAATTAAATATTTGAACTTCAGAAAAAATCATACTTAATATACTTTAAGACATCTATAGTAGGCAATTCATAGAGATAGGAAGTGGGGTAGAGGTTACTAGGCTGTGGGGGGTGGGGGAGAGGGAAATGGAGAGTTTTTGCTTAACGGATATAGAATTTCTGTTTTGGATGATAGAAAAGTTTACTCAATAAAATAAAAATAAATTATTTGAGAAGAATAAATAAGAATGATTGGAAAAAAAAAATGCCCACCCTCAGCATGACAACACTATGTTTTCTTTTAGGAAATGTGGCCCCTGTCATGTGACCAAAAAGAAATATTAGAAAGCAAAGATCAATTTAGCAATTTTTTTTATATTACTTACTAGAGGCCCTGTGCACGAAATTCGTGAACTCAGGGGGGGGGGGGTCCCTCAGCCCAGCCTGCACCCTCTTGCAGTTAGGGAGCCCTCAGGGGATGTCCGCCTGACGGTGAGGAGCGGGCCTAAGCTGGCAGTTGGACATCCTTAGCGCTGCCGTGGAGGTGGGAGAGGCTCCTGCACCACCGCTGCGCTCGCCAGCTGTGAGCCTGGCTTCTGGCTGAGCAGCTCTCCCCCTGTGGGAGCGCACTGACCACCAGGGGGCAGCTCCTGCATTGAGCGTCTGCCCCTGGTGGTCAGTGCATGTCATAGTGACGGGTTGTTCCGCAGTTCAGTTGTTTTGCATATTAGCCTTTTATTATGTAGGATAGAAGCCAACTGAATTTGCTCAAAAACAATTAGAACCAGTGAGGGAATTAAGTAAGTTCACAGTTATAAATATACAAAAATCATTTGCTTTTATGTATTTATTGTCAATAATTTTTAGAGAGCATATTGGGACAAAATGATCTTACACAAATAGTAACAAAATCTAAAATTCCTTTGAGTAGATATCACAAAACTATGCAAAATCTACATGAAAAACACTATAAAGCCTAATTAAAAATAAGAAAAATTGAAGCGATATTTACTTCTAATGGAAATATTTAGTCAGAAGTAAAGAGGATCATTTCCCCTGAAACCATTCTCTACATTTATTAGAAATTTTAACAAAGCACCAAGCATATTTTTAACCTGACCAAATTTAAAGTCTTAAAGTTTGTCTCAAAATATAGATGGTTAATAATAATCAAGAAAACATTGAGAAAGAATAAGGAAAGACATTTGAATTCTGCTACATTAAACACACATGAAGTCAGCATCATGAAGAAGAATACTTCTAGGGAAATATGCAAAGTATATTCACAATTTTGTAATAAGCAGTGCAAAACTGTGTTTTAGTGGAATGAAATCCTATGTCTATGTATGCCTATGGAAAAGAGAGTCTCTCCTGTTAGCATCTGACTATATAAATGTCCAGTATTTTCTGTTTAAACTGTATCCTATAAAATGAGATGATAGTGAAAGTATGCTTTATCACCTACTTCTTTACTCACTTGCATCTTATAAACATTTTCCTATTATTAAAATATTTTTCTATCAGATGACTTTAGTAACTTCATAATTTTCCTTTATATGGCTATACTAGATTTTATTTAAATAAGCAATTGTTTTGAAACATTTAGATTGTTTGTAATTATAAACAGAAATACTTATAACCTCCTTTCCTCTACATCTTTCTCACAGCTGCACACGTCCTTAGCCTGAGTGCGCCGAAGTGAAGGTGCTGGGTCAGGGGTTACAGGCATAGCGTGGGAAGGTCGGGCGGTCTTCAATGTGCGAGCTACAAGGGGCCTCTTTCCCAGGCCTGTTCCCAGACTCACTTACTAGCTTTTCAAAACTGTTTCGTTAATATGATATTCAAAATTATCTTTTAATTATCACTGACGTTGAACATTCGAGAATAGTAATTGTTCATTTGTATTTATTATCTTGTGCATTATCTAGTCCTATTCTTTGCCTATTTTCAAATGAGAAGATTCAGTCTTTTATTGGTTTGTGAAGCTATTTTTATAACAAGGATATTAACATTTATGGCACCCGTCAACAATGTCTTTAGAATTTGTTTGCTTTTGCATTTTGTTTGTTGTTTCCAGTATTAAAAGAAGGAGAGCTGTCTCCATTTTTCCTGATTCCACAGTAGTGAACCCTATCTAATTAGCAGAAAATGTTCTCCTTTTGCACACAATATAGCAGTCAGAGAATTTATGCTTGAGGAACTCATACATGTAGCTTATAACCATCTAAGGTGAATGGTTTAACACTTTGACTTTATTTTGTCCTTATTCTTCACCAATTTCTATATATCTGAAGACTGTCCCATGTTGATTCTTCTCAAAGGCGGTAAGGTAAGCAGTGCAATGGAAATCCGATTTCCTGAATAGAAAGGTTCCGCTGGCTGATCTATAATGTCAGTGGGCTTCCCATGTCAGACCCTTTTCAAAAACCTTAAATCTTGAGTTCAAAGTCCTCACTGAAGTCTTGACAGTAGCTTTCAGGGCCATCGATTCGAGAATAAACACATTTCTTCTCTTTCAAGCTGGGGAATCGTATTCTCTTTATACCTGTTAACACACTTTTTCAAAAGAAAAGAACTTTGTTTCAAAAAAAATAAAAATCAACCTCTTTTTTACTCATTTCTACTGGGATATTAAGAACAAAAAGACTTACAACTCAATGGAACGTCTGAAGAATGAGGGAGAAAACTAGAGGCACTGGCGGGGAAATGGGCCCTGGAAAAGCGCCCTCCGGAGGAGGTGAAGGGCTTGCATGGGGCACACCCTGGTCCTGGAGGAGGATGTAGGGTTCCCCTCTAGGTGCCAGGAAGGGTAACAGTTGAGGCATTTTACTTGTCAACCATTGTTAGTCCTATAACATTGATCGCAACCATCTTAATCTAATGGGGGTCACAATAAAAGGAAATAATTATTTCCTAGTAGATCTACTACCCATCATGAGAGAGATAGTTAACTGATCACCAAGTAATCAATTACATATACATAGAGGCATAAAGCGAATCAACAAAAGTTTGATGTTATTATTACTCATCTGGATAAAAAGATTGCTCCTTCATCCGTGTATCCTATATGGAAAGTGGCCAACCATGGTGGTCGGTGGGCTTGCTTTGGCCTGTTTTGAGCTGTGGCGTGCACACCCTAACAGAAGAAGCCTGTGGTAGCTGTGCTCAGGAGCCACTAGGGCTGCCAAAAGCTTTCCTACAGTCACCCGAGGGGCTCTCCCCACGCCCAGACAGCCCTCTCTTCTCGTTCCTTCGACAGGTTCTCCTACTCGTGATTCTTCAGTGTCAACAGAAAGGCTTTCTTGAAAAAAACAAAACCCACAAATTGGAATGAGAACTATACACACTCCATTACACATTTTTTGAATATACAGTATATAAAAACGCACTTGTGTAGTTCCGTTTCAATGCCTCGTCTTCACTAAACAGTTTATACAACATCCAGCTAGATGTGGCTCTGAGTCCTGTTTAGGAGGGGCTTTAGGGGAGAGGGGGGAGTACAGAGAGAAGGCAGATGCCAGGACCTTAAGCATATGATCTGTTTGGTTGATAAAGCAAGACAGGCTCTCTCAGCCTGGGAGAAAGTACTCGCCCTCACCTTCCTCTTACACATCGGCCCACATGTGCATACGTCTCCCTGCCACTTCTAAACGATCCCAGAAACATGTACACACGGCGATAAAAGCACGCAGGAGGCTGTTTCTGTGCTGCCTGGGGCTTTGGTCGCCCATCACTAAGGAGAACTTGATCCATAGGAGCAGGAGCAGGACTTGCGGTAAAAGAACGCCTTTGTCCAGGAGGGGGCAGTCTCTAGCATGCTGCTCCCTCTCCTGCGATGCTCTTCACACAGGTAACATCTGCTCACCTCTTGGGCCTGTTGCTGAGTCTGGGAGCCTTCCCCACTTCTAGCCTGGCCTGAATGCCCCTTCTGAGTTGCTGTTTAAATGCCTCACCCTTCTGATGAGTCCTTATCCTACTTGTGTGTGTGTTCAGTATCTTCTTCCACACTAACATATGCCCCAGGGGCGTGAGTACACATCTGTCCTATTCAGGTCTCTGTCTCCAGTTCCTAGAACACTGACTGGCACATAATACATCCTCCATAAACATTTGCCGAATGAGGGTTAAGTTAACTAATACATGGAAAGTGCTCAGTTTAGTTCCTGCCACACAGAGGTGCTCGATGCACGTTAGCCGCTAGTGTGTGAGCCGCCACAGATCTGCCCCACGCCGAAAGCGTGTCGGGACGCACTGGGAGACGTTCTGAAAGCATGTTCGCTGCCCATAATCTTCAGAACAGCGTTCCCACGGGCTTCTGTTCTCTTCCGCTAAACTGAGCGGCATCAGTAGGCAAGGCTCGGTCACACCTGACTTCCGGAAAAGACGAATCAACTTTCAGAGGAGATAAGACCAGAAAAAGGGCCTCACTCCTGCCTATGAGACACTCCACATGCCCTCTCCTCCCCACTGTCCCAGGGTTTCCTGACACTCTGCTCTTAACTATCTCATTACTATCGCGTTCAGGCTAACTTACAGCATTCTTATTTTTTAGTGTTTTTCAGAATGTAGGGTTTGGCCTGCAATGTGTCTAAATGCTGTAGTGATGAGCCATCATGAAACGGAATCCCATCGCTCTGTGGGATTCGTTCATCTCCAGTCATCATGTTTGTGTTTCTTCAAACCAAGGAAGAGTGTGGTCCGGACGCACCAGGTGCGGTGGGGCTGCCCTGAGGTGTTTTCAGGCCCCAGTCCCACTTTGTTGCTGGGAGGAATGTAACCGCTTATTTTTAAACACTTGCTTGTGCTTCCAGAGGAAATAGCTGTGAAACCACTAAACGATTCCTTATAGTCTTGGATTCTTAGCTGAGAATTCAGTTTGGTTCAACGTTACCCTCAGTGTCCCCTGTGTGACTGGCTCGTTTGTACTTTATTCTGGAGGAAATGGGGTTGGGGGGACTCTCAATGCTTTGAGCGGGTGGTGAGATCATCAGAAATGCTCTAGGAAGGGGAATTCAGCAGCTGTGTGAAAAGACAGGTTCGGAGAGCAGAGAAAGAACAGAGGGAGGTCTGTTAGATGCCATGACTGTGCTCCAGTGGGGAGTTCAAGGGCCAGAACCGAGGGAGGTGGTGAGGAGGGAGACCCCGGACCAGAAGCGTGAAAGAGAGAACAGAGAACCAGTGCGTAAGGAGCAGAGTGAGGATGGAGAGACGCGAGTAATGGGGGTCTGGACCAGGAGAGCGGAGGAGTGGACGTGGGGATGAAACCAGAGGAGCGGAGGTGAGGATGGGGAGGAGGACATGCATTCAAGAGACACTGCAAAGACAGGACAAGAGGACCTCCCACATGAGGGATGCGAGGGGTCAGAAACAGCATCTGGCCCTGGTCGGCTGGGAAGCTGGCTGTCTCCTTACTCAACAGGGAGCCCGAGGACCAGGAGAAAGCTTATGGCAGGAACTCACCTTCGGAACAAACTGAATTTGGGAGGCTGTCAAGATCCAGGCTGTTGGAAATGCGGCCCAGAGTTCAAGAATGATGTCAGGACGCCTCCCAGGTTCATCGAGTGCAGCATCGTCCCTTCTGAAAGCCTGGTTCCTTTTGCCCCTCCACAAAGGGCACGTGCTTTAAGGTCATGGTTGACCTTTCTTTTTTTTAGAAGGTAGAACATCTTACTAATAAGAGTCTTTGACTTCACGTTGGAATAGTCGGGGGCCTCACAGGGTATGAGTCACACCTTTGATCTTCAATAGTACATGCGCTCCAGAGCTCTTCTACATAACCCTTCGAACTGGTAGTCATCTTAGAGTGTCAGTAACAGGTTCCCACGATCGACTAGGACCGAGGAAGTGTGGGGCTGTCGGCCACGTTCACGCAGCCAGTGACCAGTGCCCTGGTCCCAGCCTCTGACCTCCTCGCTGGAAGGAGCAAGTGGCACCTTCCAGACCCTGCCCGTGTGAGAGCAGGGACCCCGTCCCCTGTCCTTCTGCACGGGCACCTGGTCTGTGCTCTCGGAGGTGTTCTTTCTAGCCAGCTTGTAGTTCTCCGGTCTCTCGTAGTGGTTTACGGGCGATTCCTTTCAAAGTTCTAAACATTGGAAGTTTTGTTTTCCTTCCCTGCGTTCCTGAGAGTGTAAAACATTGTCAGCTGCGTTCACCTCTACCAAGAACGTTCTTGGTGTTTGTAGCCAGCCTGTGGCTTCCACTCACACAGAGACCAGGCCCCCTTCCCAGACCAATGCTTGTCTCATGGTTTGAAGAGCAGTGTGGCTTGTTAACCGGAAATGTACCTGTTGTCAACCTTCCGGGATCCTTTCACTCCCGCGACACTAACTGGCCTTCTCTGTCTCGTGCTACCTGTCCATCACCGCCTCTTCCGCGGGAGACGATGAGCCGCTTTGCAGGGATGCTCAGGAATCGCTACCGGCTGGAGAACAGATAACACACCAGCAAGTTCCTGGTTAAGGCGCTAAGGCCGCAGCGCGTCGCTCAAAGCTGTAATGACGAGGCTCGTCCCACTGGTGACCCCCAGCAGAGTCCGGTTTAGTTAAATGGTCTGCCGGTCGATTCGCCTTGTGGTTGTGGAATTCATGCTTCTTATTTTGGCCTGTCCCTTCCCTCCCGTGCAGATGCCCTGAACCTCCGGAACCGGCAGGTCATCTGTGTCACGCTCAAGGTCCTGCAGCACCTGGTGGTGTCGGCGGACATGGTGGGCGAGGCCCTGGTGCCCTACTACCGTCAGATCCTCCCCATCATGAACATCTTTAAGAACATGAACCGTGAGTGACCCCGGGAGTCGGATGTCCTCAGTCTGAAAGGAGGGGAGTGGTGGGAGGTAGGGTTCACTAGCGACGTGTCAGGATGTAGCATCGACAGCAACATCCTTTGCAGATCTAAACGGTGCCCCTCCTCTCCCCTCACTCCCCAGGGCAACCGGCAAATTAGCAGTTTCATTTCTTAGTCCTCGCACGCGCAGCTCGCTCAGGCAGTACAAAGGCACCGGAGCAGTTCTGTGATCTTCCAATAATTAAGTCGTAAAGTGTTTTTAATAGTTTTCGGAATACATTAGTAGGTTTTGAGCGTGTCCTTTCTCTGGATAGTAATCCTGCCTTTAGATGCTTCCTGTTAAAACTGCAGTTTTTATTGATTTAAGATGAATTTTTAAAGCAATATTATTAAATTCTGGCTCGGGTGGTTTGGAGAGCTTTAATAGATGTCTTCCATTTCTAAAATAAGTAGAACAATAGATTATTTATAGCTACGGCGTGATGGTGAGTACTGTTTAAAATATATATGTGCTGCTACATTTGTTTTTTTAAATTATCGTTGGGGAAGCTCTGGCAAGCACCAAGGCGCTGGGGGCTCTGCTTGGACCGGCAAAGGCATCGGCAGGCCGGTGGCCTCTCGGCAGGAGTGGGCTCACGTCGGCCCACGGAGCGTGTGAGCGTCCTTTTTGCCTCTTGACCCTGCGCGAATGTAATTCCCTTTCACGTCGCTGACCTTGAAGTTGCACACTTCACAGCACAGTGCCCATCAGCGCTGCAGTGACAGCCGCTGTCCATGGGAAGAAGCCGGTGATGTGATGGGGACCGCGTCAGACTGTCTCCACGCGATCCTCTCACTGACAAACAGAAACCCAACACTAAGCTGAGAGCGGTTGTGTTGTGTTATTCCGTCTTTGGAGGCAGCGTGTTTGTGTTATTCCTAAAGTTCTCTTCAAAGTCGGCTTCGTCAGGCGGCCTGTTCAGGAAACCGGGGCGTCCTCAGAGCGCGCTCAGCTGCCTTCAACAGCAGCACTGTGACCTGTTTCCTACCAAACACGGTGGCAGGAAGGGCCTCCCTGGGGCTGCGGGAGGTTCAGAATGTCCGAGGTGGGTGCGGGATCGCCACTCCGGAACCCTGACATGCTAGGCCAGCGGGGGCGTTCAGAGGGCCCGGCTCCTCTCCCAGGAGAGGAAGAGCTGGGTGTCGGTAGCTGTGTCTCAGGCCTCAACTGCAAGTCTTAGTCGCAGCATTTTGACTGGAGGGAAAATACTCGTCAGCATTCCTGATTCAGAACTATATTTCTCTGAATGGTGGCATCAGATATCCAGGGAGTTATGGAATGAGTCCACATGTGCATACTGTTTAATTATGGTTCATAAACGAAACCCTAAGGACATCCATTATAGATTCTAATTAACAAGAGAGAGAGAGAGAGAGAATGATAGAGATAGAGATAGAGATGATAGAGATAGAGATGATAGAGATAGAGATAGAGATGATAGAGATAGAGATGATAAGATGATAGAGACAGAGATGATAGAGACAGAGATGATAGAAATAGAAATGATGAGAGAGAGCTAGAGATGACAGAGTGGAGATATTAAAGAATTAGAAAAATCAGGCACAGCCACCCGCAAAAGTCTCAGTTGCAGCGAACATTCCCAAGTGGTTCTCCATAGCCGCACGGAACCCTATGATTCACATCCTCTTCCCGTTCTCCCGCTGTCCCAGCTGCCGGCAGCTCTACCCAGACACATTCCTTCCGTCCCGGCCTCACAGAAGCCGAGCCGACCCCTTCCCGCCCCGCCGGGAGGTCCCTCCGCCGCCACAGCACTGGGGAATCTGGGACTGAAATCTACGCATCCTTTTGCATCTTCTTACATAAAAAGAAGAAACACTGTGATACTCAGAGGACAATTAGCATCTCCCTCCCCCTCAAGGAAATATAAAAACGAGGCCGTGCCGCTGCCACGGACGACGGTCACGTCCCTGGAGCTCAGACGAGCCAACAAACACAGCCGCCTCTCCACCCTCGTCATTACACCCCAGATCAGGCCCTTGCCTCGCACATGCTCCCGTGCTTGACAACGGCAGTGATTGCTTGAGGAATGCATCCCTGTCTGGATGTTATCAGCGTGGGGCATTCATAGTTTACACCGTAGTTTTCATTGGTCCCAAACATGCCTAATCATTGTGGGACATTTCTGAACGCAATACCCAGGAATTGTACATTCACCTGTTTCCTGATGAACATCTTTCTGACATTGGAGGGGGAAAACAATAGTAGCTTCAGCTTCATTTCTCCTCCTCTTGGGAGCCTGCCAGGACAGCGCAGCCGGCTCTGTCTCCAGGGGCCGGGTTAGAACATGGGGGCATCGCAGCTGTAACGCTGAGCGCTGCTCTTCACGGGCCGTGTGACCAGAGGCCTGGCTCTAATGGCAGGAGCTTTTCACAGGGCTTCCCGTGACAATAGTGTTTTCACTGTCAAGATCACTTAGCTTTAATCGCATTTTAATAAACCCTGTTTTATGATGATGGATATTTTACTCGTAGTCACAGGACCATACATACCTGTTTTATTTAAGCAGATGTGTTCAGTAACAGATATCTTTATTTACAGTTAAAATTATATGAGATATTTCCAGCATGTCGCATTGGAAGAAACGTTTATCTTCAATTTCAGTGTATGTGAGGACAATTTCACACATTTCTGTTTCCTCGCCTCTCTACTCCTCTCTCGTGCAAATCAATATCTTGTTAAATTCAGATTCAAACACACTTCTTTCAAGTCCCACAACAGAACCTTTTCGAGAATGAGACCGGGTATAAGTGACAGGAAGAGAGAAAAAGGATGAAGGAGAGAATGTTCCTCAGATGCCACAGCCTGTCCTTCTGTCTGTCCCTCGAAGCACAGCGTCAGCTCGATCCCACTGCCGCGCCTCTGTGCTTTCCTGTCCTCGGTAATGTCGGGGACTTTCTCTAAGATGAGCAGAGGGCTGAGCAGCCAGGTCCTGGCCAGGGTGCAGGCAGTCACCCGGGGGGCAGGGAGGGCAGGCAGGCGTCTCCAGGGACCTGCAGCCAGCTGTCCCCACCCGCAGGACCCCGGGGGCGCAAACGCACAACCAGCGCCTGGTCTCCGCCCGGTTCCGGAGGAGGAATGGCTGTGCGGTTCTGTTTATGACCACATGTGCCCAGGTTTCATGAGGCCACAGTTTAAAAAGAACCGCAGCAGACGAGCCTGGGGGGGGAGCTGTAACGCGGGATCGAGAGCAGCATCCGCAGCCAGAAGAGATGCGCTCAGGCCGTCCTGTTGCTTCCCTGAACTTGCATGTTCTCATCACACAGAGTGGTGGGAACAGGCCTTTCCTGTCGGTCAGCATGACAATCCGAGGTAACGTGCCCAGAGCCCCTTCACACGAGGCTGGCGGCACCTGGGCAGTAGAAGAGGCGGCCATGATTATCGCACGGCTGTATATACATCTGCAGTATTGTGTGTATCTGTTATTATGGGATATTAGAGGCCTGGTGCACAAAATTCGTGCACAGGTAGGGTCTCTAGGCCTGGCTGGCAATCAGGGCCAATCTGTGGGGTGACTGGCGGGGAGATTGGGGCCCCTCGCTCACACCCTCCTTGGCTGGCCTGGTACTGCCCGCTCTCCGGCCCCATCCATCCCCCGCCACCATCGCTGGTCGCCTCCCTCTGCGGGGCGACCAGTGGGACGATCGGGGGGGGGCCCCCCACTGGCACCCGCCTTGGTCACCCTGGGGCCTGCAGGCTGGGGCAGCTTCTGCATTGAGCGTCTGCCCCCTGGTGGTCAGTGCATGTCATTAGCGACTGGTCATTGGCAGATTGGTCAATTTGCAATTAGGCTTTTATTATATAGAATTATATACAAATGTGGCAATCCTGTCTGAATGATTATGTAGCGACAGAGCAGGGGGCTGAGTGTGTTGTGTCCGCTGTTGGGTGACTGGGCCTGTGAGTGAGGCGTGGCCTCTGGTCCCCCAGCGGTGACCCCCCTCTGTCTCACCGGACCCGTCACTCCACTGGTTGCCAAAGGCCAGGTAGGTGGCCAAATGGGATTCATTCACGGGCCACTGGGTTTCAAATCCACCCCTTCCTGCCATAAGCTCCGCACTCGGACCCGTGCGGATGTTGGGGGAGTGTCACAGTTACAAAAGGGAGCTGCGTGTGAGCACAGGGCTCCCCGGATCGGGGTGCGGTTGGAAGACCCACACTCATGTCTCAGCTAGCGGGCTTGTATCCCTTCCTCCGAACCGTGAAGGGGGGCAGGAGTGTCTAACATGGGCGCCTCCCCGGGGACTGCTTTGGGGCGAAAGAGCAAAGAGCTCCCAGAACAGCAATCTCTCCTCTCCCGTGTCCTCCTGCAAGTGCTGTTCACAGTCACATAAAATTAAACAACAGGATGCTCAATGCACAGCCTTCAGGGACGGAGCTGCAGGGTTGATGGTGCAGGCATTGCATTTGAGAAGCGGGCGCCGAGGAATGGCCCCGAACGTTTCCAGCTGACGTGCGGGCTCCGCGGGCAGGGGCTGGCGCTGACCCTGTGGTGACCCTGTTCTCCGGGCGGGCCTCGCGCTGGTAACTGCACCGACCTCCCTGAAGCAGGGGGCACCTGGGACAGTTCAGAGACCCCACTCCCCCCGAGGATCAGCGACTCTAACAGTAGTGTGTTTACGTCATGGAATATGCATAGGTAATCATGACATGGCATGTTCCTGTGTATGGGACTCAAATAGTCTGCGACTTACCTAGCGTAGGGCTGGGACCTAGGCCCATGGTAGAGATGTTTAACTCTTAAACTTCAATTCAGACGCATGAAAACATAGAGAATTCTAGTCTCGTGGGTTTTAAAACTCTACAGGTGTTTATTTTAATCTGCAAACAAGTGTTGTATTGATGTGAAAGAATATATCTAGGAGCGCCATCCCTGTTGCATCAGCAGTCGTGTATTCCTTTTTGTCACTGTGCAGTATTCCTCTGTAGAAATATTCTGCCATTTGTTTATCCATTTCACCGTGAGGGAACAGTGGGCTGTTTAGTTTGAGGTTATTAGGATGAAGGTTCTATAAACAACAAAGAGGTAATGAGGATGCGCCAAATTTACAACATTTTATAATATTCGTATCAGTTCTTTAACCCGGAAATTCAATAGAAAATAGAAACAATTACTTTAAAAGAACTTGTGTGAGAACCTAAGTGCTCTTGGTCGACGGGATTTAATTCCTTCTAGATATTCCCGATTCTGCGGGACCTGTGCTCACGGTCCTTTAAAATGCTGATGGACTTTGCAGAGCTGATGGTTTACCCAAAAATCTGTAGCTGTTCTGTTTCGTAATTGACTTGTGTACAGGCTATTTCACAGAGCTTTCCATTTAATTTTGGAATTGAGCCTTTTTCCCCATAGAATTCTGTACAATTTTGAGTCTATGGATTTACATTTTAGAAATTTACTTCAAAGTTCCTTTGAAGTCATTAGGTTATTAGGTTTGGAAGCATCTTATTCAGGGGCGTGTGGAGGAACATGCTAGAACTCCCGCCCGCCCACCCGCACTTCCTGAAAGTGAGGATGGAGTGACTGTATGACCGCGTGTCTCCCAGCTCCTCCTCTGCGCGGACACAGCCCGTCGGTGTAAGCGAAAGGGAGTCCTAACCGGAATCCTAACGGGGTAGCAGGGCCGCAGACGCCGGGGGCCTGGGTCTGCCCCGGGCTCTGTGGACTGACGATGCCCTCTTAGGCCAGGAGTCCCGCGGGGCCACGTGTGCGTGCTGGGCTCTAGGTGCCCCCCGCAGAGGGCGGACCCCCAGAAGCAGGTGCTTCCTCTGTGCGAGGGGCCTGGGTCCCAGTCTGCATGACCCGTGTCGTTGCTTCGGTCCTGTCCTCATAGCGGCCCCCCAGGGCGGCGTGCGGGCTGGTGTCCCTAACGCACCTGGAGGCCCAGGCGGGGCAGGAGCGGGATGCCAGTGGCCGCTCTCACCCGGCCCGGAGCCTCGTCGTCTGTGTGTAGGAACACATGGCTGCCGGGCGATGCCACATCATCAGAGTGCGGTCTGGGCTGTGGTTGGTGCCCGGGGGGGCCGTGACCTGAGCACAGAAAGTTGTCTCCCAGTGCGGGGGCCGCGGGGCCAGACCAGGTGTGGGCAAGGCCTCCCGGGAGAACCTGTCCCTGCCGCTCTCCCACTCCTGGGCGCCAGCAGGCCCCGCGCCCTCCGTCTCTGCCCCCCGCTCCGCACATCCCCCTCTGCCGCTGTCTCCCCGCTCTTCCAGCCCCTGCGGCGCGGCAGCGCGTGGGCGGTCACTCTCCATGCCCGTGATCAGTGACACGCACACATGCGGGCAGTACTCAGTGATTCTGTTAGACCAGCGGTCGGCAAACCGCGGCTCGTGAGCCACATGCGGCTCTTTGGCCCCTTGAGTGTTCTAACGCCACTTCTTCAAAACAGACTCGCCCAGGCCGAAAACCGACTTCTGCGCATGGGCCACGAAGTTTCCATCGCACTGTCCGTGTGCGCCCGCACGTGGTATTTTGTGGAAGAGCCACACTCGAGGGGCCAAAGAGCCGCATGTGGCTCGAGAGCCGCGGTTTGCCGACCACGGTGTTAAAGGGACTACAAACTTCTCAAAAGCCGTGATGTCTATCAATAAGGACCCAAACTGGCCTCGGCAAAAACAAAGATTAAAATAGGAGAATTACGGGCAAGTACCTGCTATTATGGCTCAACCACTTCCTTGTTTTTAGAAGTGTTGCTGTCACAGCACTCGTCTTCCGGTGGCGGTAGAGAACTTCAGGCCTAGAGAGACCTTAAAGGTGAAATGTCGGTGTTTGGGGGAAGCAGAGGCGGAGCCTCAGTGAGTCCGCAAAATCGGGAGTCCCTGAGTGGAGAGCCGTTTTTGGCCCGTCGCCATCTCAACGTGAATACAAATGGGACCACAAAAGCTCGTCCTAAAGGACCGTATTTAAGGGGGAAAAGAAGTTGATCCGAACAGAACTCGGTCATAATCACAGCTTACCACCAGCTCGGGAGCGGCTCCCGGCAGTCTGAGCTCGGTTGCTACCTGCTGGCTGGCTGGCTGGCTGGTGCACTGGCTTCCTGTGGCTGCTGTATGAGCCACACCCATGTGCTGCTTGAGACTGTGGGTGTCTGTGGTCTCACAGTCTGTGGGCTCAGCGGGGTAATGCGCGCAGGTCTGACAAGGCCGCAGTCAAGGTGCCCCCCACCCTGCACTCCTCAGAGAGGTTCCGGGAGGGATGCGCTTCCAGGCCCCGCCCAGTTGTTGGCAGACATCAGTGCCAGGTTGTCACAGGGTCCTCTCACCTGGTGGAGGCCGCCCCCTGCCCTGGCTCCTGGCCCTTCGTCTTCAAAGCCTCCCTGGCCTCTCTCCCCCGCCTCTGGTCTCCCTTCCTCCTTTGCTTCTAAGGCCTCCTGTGACTACACCGGGCCCACCAGGTCATCTTGGATAATCTCCCTGTTCCAAGGTCAGCCGATTAGTAACCGTAATTCTAACTGCCAGGTCCCTTCACAGCAGTGCCTAGTGTCTGATTGAACAGCAGGAGGACAGGAATTTGGGGACCGTCTTCAGCACTGCGTCCTTGGATGAAGTCATCCAAAAGTTGATGCCCAATGGCCATGCCTGGTGTGGGGAAGCACGGGACTTGGCTGGAAAGTCTGTAAGGAGGAATCTCCGAAAGGTCGGGGGCTTCTGGGGGGGGGGCGCATTGCCAAAGGCGGCAGCCCCTGCCTTGACTCTTCCAATAAGTCTGAGCCCCCAGGTGTTTACTGGAATCTTTATGTTTAGACTTCAAAACGTCCTTGCTGAAAGGACTCTGCAGACACATGTGTCTTCTCAAGGGTGCTTACCCTGCTGATAGTATCCAGTACAGTAGGACCTCCGGTTACATGGGAGATCTGTTCCTATGGTGAGATGTAACACGATTTTCGCCGTAAGTCGGAGCCCACCTACATAAGCACCTATGTCACTCACATGGAGCACATACACAGCAGTAATGAAGTGAAACAGTAACAAAAATTTTAAAGAAAGATAACAATTCCTGACCTTTACTTGTAGTAAATAAATAATAAAAAACATAAACCACATATGTACATATGTCGAAATGATGGAACTTTTTCTTTTTAATAAATAAATGGGAGATGAAGTACGTCGAGTCCAACATAACCCGAGGACTGTCGGTCATTAATTTTAGTTCAGGCTGTTGTTAGAATAAAAGCCTAAGGAGGCAGGTGAATGGGGCTGTTTGGTTCCTACAGCCAAGCAGTCCCTTAGCCTCTCTTTCACAGAAACATGTGTCAGAGTAATCTTTCATCCGTCGCTCAGGGTGTGCCCATCAGCCCCAGCAGACTGGGACCTGGAAGTATGAGTTCTAGAGGACACAAAATTAATCCTCAACACTTTGCAAAGGTAGCATAGCTTAACCCACCTCCCCTCATGATAAACTCAGGCTCAGAATATGAAATACCTTGAACGGGTGTGATGGGAAGGTTTCTGTTGTCATGTCAGAGTTGAACCACGTTACCTAAGGAACCGATGTTTTCTATACAAGCGGAGGGTAAAATCAGGACGTTGAACGTGTCTTTCAAAGGGTCAGTGGGGATAAAAGAGCTGCAGCCCCGGCAGAACTGAATTAGCCTGTGAGCCGGGGGTGGTCTGAGTTCGACACTCTGGCTCCTTGTCCTACACAGCGCTGTACTCCTAAGTCATTCCATCAGCATCACCTAAAATTCCTACCATCTGGCAATAGCAAGGACAGGCTAGGGTTCCTTTGGGAATTGTCAGAGTCGCTTTACAGATAAAGTAGCTAAGAATTGATCCAAGGACTTGTCAAAGGTCATGTGACAGAAATGAGCCACCGCCACGCCTCCTAACATCAATAGGTCCCACGTCCCAACCCGGGCGCCAGGTACCCTGGGCGTGCAAATTGCTTTGCCAGAAATAGTGGTTCGGAGGCAGTTCTGATCAACAGATCTCTTTTTCTAATGTCCCCGAGTAAATGGGAGTTTCATTGATCCACTTCCACAATTATCAGAAGCCGTCTGATCAGAGCGGCGGCGGCTATCTTCTCCACAAATCATATGCAGCATGAAGCAAAAATGTTTTCACAGCATCAATTTCCACTGTGGGGTGGGGATCAATAACAGCTTGAGAACACCTCCGCACACAGAGAGCCAGCAGCGAGCTCACCCGATCCAAAGCACCGAGCACAGAGTGTCATAACCCCGAATGCAGCGCTCTGTCCTTGTCAGAAGGCATCAGACCCACACGTTTCCACCCCAGCAGCAGCCCTGCCCACAGCCACCGAGAAAAGCGCTGGCCTGGATCACCACCCAGGGGCCAGGTCTTCCCGGTAGACGCTTATTCCCTAGAGTATCTTTCAAAACAAGTATGTGTGAAAGCTTCTGGCTGTGTCTCATCAAATCTGAGATGCATTCAAGTGTTAAAGAGACTTTATATTTCAGGCAGCCCCGAGAAAGACACACGTGTTGCCAGCTAAGCTATGACACGCCATCAACATCCCTTTTAAGAAATGTAAACATATAAACAATGTGCCTTAAGGCAATGGACTGAGATTGAGCCTGCAGAGGGAGGCGCCAGCTGTCCTGAAAACGGGCAATAAACCATCGTGAAAGGAGTTAGCTCCGCGCACCACCCATCCTCTGGAGGATGACACTGTGCCGCCTCGCCCAGCCCGCACCCCTGCCACGGGGAGCATCAGGCCCATCTACCGAAAAGGCGTCAGTGCTCTGCCCAAGTCCCTCAGGGCAGTCAAGATCCAAATCTGAATTCGTGTGGTTCAGAAAGGTACTTGTTCTCATTCCTAAGAGCGTTGGAATCTCTCCTCCTCCTGCTCACGATCTCGGGGCCAGCGTGTCTGCCCGCTTCCTGGGTGCGGACCCAGATGGCACAGGGAGAAGGGCCAGGCCAGAGGCTACGTTTCCGAGGACTTGGTACCTTCTATAGCCAACCCCTGTCACAGACGTGTCGCTGGGTTAGATGACGCGGAGCTGCGTGGTCATGGACATTCACACACATTTTTAAAAACGAAGACATTATTGGGGATACGTTCATAGATGGAAAATAGGCATTTCTCCAACTCTATGGTGTTCTCTACAAAACAGTGGTCAGCAAAGCAACATTGTAAAACCAGTAGTGGGCTTCACTCTTCACTGAACTTAATTTCGTTATTTCAAAACGATGAATTTTAAATGATAGCCCTCACTTTATGAAAGTAGAACAAAATAATGGTAGCATTATAATGAAACTAGAGGCCCGTTGCACGATATTCATGCAAGAATAGGCCTTCCTTCCTCTGTCTTCACTCCCAGCTGCCTGGGAGCCGACATGTCCCTGCTCCCAGCCCACCCGGGAGCAGGCAAGTCCTAGCTTCTTTCCAGAGCACCGCTCCTGTAGCTCTGTCTGCTGCCCCCCTTCCCCTCATAGCAGGCGTCACACTGCTCTGTGCCTGCATATGCAAATTAACCTCCATCTTTGTTGGGTTAATTTGCATAATCACTCTGATTGGCTGTGGGCGTAGTGGAGTGATGGTTAATTTGCATGTTTCTCTTTCATTAGGTAAGATTAGGAAAGAAGAATAAAATAGATTTTGTAAGAACAGTTTAACTCTATTGTAATAGACAAAGTAAGTACAACTCAGTCCACACGACAGATTAAGCACATAGTAGTCGCTCAACTGTATGTGCAACTGATACCTAATAATTTTTTGAAATTCACAATTCAATAAATTTTCCTTGTTTGGTGAATTTGGATTGTTTTTCTATTGACTAGTCATGTTTGATGTTTATTTCAGAATTATTTGATAGGAAAAGTTAAAATAATAACATCCATGTCTAGATTAATTTGAAAAAAATTATAATAAGATATGAAACAAGTTTCTTTTTTAAATATATTTTTATTGATTTTTTACAGAGAGGAAGAGGGAGATAGAGAGTTAGAAACATCGATCAGCTGCCTCCTACACACCTCTTACTGGGGATGTGCCCGCAACCAAGGTACATGCCCTTGACCGGAATCGAACCTGGGACCTTTCAGTCTACAGGCTGATGCTCTATCCACTGAGCCAAACCGGTTAGGGCTAAACTTACTTGTAGGTAATTTAGTTTGCACATGTTTCTGTTTTCAAACTTAGTTCTTTAACAGAAGACAAATGGTTCTAGGTGGAATAGTTCACAACGCTTATATCCTAACAAATCACCTAGTTCCCCCAACAATTCTTCCAAACTTCCAGGGGTTACACAGAGAGCAGTGTTCTCCTAATGTTGATAATGACTCTCAAAACAAGTGTTCCTACACTATCTACGAAGTTGTCTAAAACGTGGCCTTTATCTTTATCATTTGCTATTGCATCATGGAAAAGTCCTTCCATAAGCCTCTTTCTGAAAATCAGCCTATTTTTTCTTAGAATGTTCTGCCTACCTTTTATATTAAAATTTCTCTTAGTTCCCCATATTTTTAAAACGAGCATAATCCATTTCCAAGAAAATTTTTTTCAAGGTAATAATCACTGAGCATACAAATGATTTTTAGTATTGATATAGCTAAGTTTCACTAAATAAATAATTGCTATGCCCAGTGCATAAAATACCAAGCGTGCCTGATAAATGAAAGATTTCTTATGCATGAATTTTCATTATAAAAACCTGTGAAATGCAATCTAACACATCTGAAGAATTAACTGCCTTAGATTGTAATTGGAAGATAAGTTCTAATTACTGTTTAATTTCTTGGTTGAAAATCTTTGGCATGTATAATGTAAAACTGACTGTGAAACCATGCAATTAATATCATTAGCACTTAGATATTCCTTTTGCAGCTACAATGGCTTGATTTGTTTGGCTCCAGAAATGCTCAACCAGAAAACAAGTGCTTAAAGTTTGGGAAGTTTAAAAAGTGGACATTAGTATCATTAAGTCTATAATGTGCTGTGTTCAGGGGAAGTGGTTCCATGTTAGCTCATTGAAAAATGGTGTATTTGATAGAAGGGATGCTGTTGAAAGCATTTTATGCCAGGAAGATAAATATTTTTAGAATTCTATTATCAAGGCCAGGGATTATTACTATGCAATCTTGTGACATGATCTTGTGATCTTTGTCAAACCAAAGATGGAAAGTTAGAAATCTCTTCAAATCTCTTCTCTTACATGGTGTTCTTAGCTCTGGCCATTTGCTCAGTGGTTAGAGTGTCGGCCCTGGACCAAAGGGTCTTGGGTTTGATTCCTGATCAAGGGCACGTACCTCGGTGCCAGGTTCCCCATCCTCAGTAGGGGCACATGCGGAGGCAACCAATCGATGTGTCTCTCTCACGTCAATATTTGTCTCTCTCCCCGCCTCCTGTCTGCTTTCCATTCCCTCTAGAAATCAATGGGAAAAAATATCCTTGGATGAGGATAAAAAAAAAATTGTTCTTGGAATTGATTACTTGTTTAAATTATGTATTTCGTTCATATAAATATCAGATAATTGTTCTGCCAATTATGTTAGTAGGGTAGCTATTCCTAACTATCTCTTATGAGATTACTTACTTATTAATTTGTCCCAAGATACTGTGTTATTTAACTGTCTTAACCCTAGCTGACAGCACATTGTATTATCTGTACACCAGACCGGGGCTAAATGCTTTTCATGAATCGTCTTACTTAATCCTCACCAAACCAGGAGGGAGACAGTTTTCTGAACTAATGTAACTGACGCGGGAAGGAAGGCAGAGAGATTAAGTTGCTTGCTGGCTGTCAGTCAGTCACTCAGATGGCACGGACGACATTATCCATGTGGAAGGAGAAGCGGAAAGTGGCAACTGCCACGGGTTTCTTGATTCCATGAACACTCAGCATCGCACCTGCGCTGCCTGGGCACCGCATTACATGTGATCTTCAGACGGTCATTCCAGTTTCATCTTTCAACCAGCCACGTTCAACTAGGAGCACGCCTAGACCCCCAGCTTGTTCCAAAGGCGTTTTCTTCATTCCTGTTACCATATCAAAAGAAATATATCCAATACCAAGCTTTTATGATATGTTTTTAAAACACCATGAGTGGCAATTGATCTTGGACAAAAACTACCGTATTTTCCGGCGTATAAGACGACTTTTTAACCCAGGAAAATCTTATACGCCTAGTCGTCTTATACGCCGGAAAAATACGGTAGCCCCAACTTCAGTATTTAAGAAACAGGATATAATTTTTACACGGTTATAGTTTATAAAAAGGGTTTTAATAAGTAAATAGCATATACAATAATGGAAACTTTATTGCACATGTTACATATAACTAAAGCTCTGCTGGAGTCGTGAGCAGAGCATGCATAGACTCCTGCTGAATGGCTAAGCGCCACGTGGACACGATCATGTGAAGAGCGTTTGGAAGCCAGGCTTCCGTCCTGACATGGGCAGCTCTCTGTGGGCAGTTGGCTGTTCTTGATGGAAAAAAAAAGGCAGCTTTGCTGACAGTGTTGGTTTCTGCCCAGAAGTGCTCATCGTCAGCAGGACTTAAGAGGGTCCAAGACAATGGCAGGAAACGCACTTTAGAAAGGAGAGCTTATGGGTTCGTCCCTGAAAGATGTGAATTCAGAGTAAAATGGGGAGAGGAAAGACCCTAGTTTCACTCCCTAAGTTTGGGGAAGAGGCGTTGCTAATATGATCAAGAAAAAAAAGTTACTCTGTCTACAAGATGGAATGGTAGATGTTCAGCTGGAATATTCCGTTATTTTGAGAGAAGGAGAGAGAGGGAAGAAAGAGGGCATGAATGGGATTAGGAGCACAGAGGGATTTGAGTAGATGGAGAGATTAAAGTCTAAACCCACAAGGACTGCTTCTTTTTGTTAATAGCTAAGAAAAATATGGTGAGAAATGGGAAGTCACTGGTAGTATACAGGAAGGACATTAAGTAGAGCCGTGGGTTTTCCCTGTAGCTACCAGGCAGGGGTCATGGGTAATAAAGCTACGGAAATGAATGCAAATGCTGGGCCTGTAAGGGACAGAGTAGCTGATACAGTTCTTTCCTCGGTGTAACCAGCATGCTCTTCCTGCACCTTTCCCTCCAGCTCCTGCCTTCCTTGCGGGGTTCCCACGGGGTGCTCTCCTGGTATTTGGGCCCCTCGTTACTTTGCGGGCTTCCACGGGTTCCCAGGTGTGTGTTTTGGTGCATCCCCTGTGTAACTGATGGATTTTGAACAAGGTATACCTTTTCTTTGTCATATTCCAAATATACTAGGACTCAGTCTTAACTCCTGCCTCACATTGACATTTCAAGACAATATACATTTGCCGTACTTTCTTCTTTTAAAATATATCTTTATTGATTTCAGAGAGGAAGGGAGAGGATAGAGAGATAGAAACATCAATGATGAACGAGAATCATTGACCGGCTGCCTCCTGTATGCCCCACCCTGGGGATCGAGCCCACAATCCGGGCATGTGCCCTTGACCGGAATCGAACCCGGGACCCTTCAGTCCTGAGGCTGACGCTCTACCCACTGGGCCACACCATCGAGGGCTGCCTTACTTTCTTTTGTTTCTCCTGTTCTCTATCAGTTTCTCCAGAATCATAACGCATCATTTAACACTTGGTCCTTTCTTCTCACACAAGTTTCCATTTCAAATCACGCTACATCCTAGATATTTAGGAATTCTGTGTCCCTCAAAGTGTGAAAAGTTAATCCCTGTTGATAGTCCTCCGTCACCTCAGCTTTGGATTTGGTTAAGTGACACTGTTTGGGGTGCGGGTCAGCCGCACACACTTCATGAACGTAGGCGGTCCCTGGTCTCCACAGCACGAGACGTAGATCTGCGGGCAGAAGGCCGCGTTGGCACAGCACTGGGTCAGCATCGCGGCAAGCACACTGGCATTGTGGTTGCTTTCCACCGTTTTGCGATGATCACTTGGACGGCCCCGCCAGGAGGACTCTGTGGCAGGTCACGCGTTGCCGAAGAACATGTGTGACTGCGTGAGAGCCCTCTACCGGACAACACGAAGGAACCCTTCCCTAGCCCCGCCCCCTTCGCTCGGAAGCCAACCACTTGCCCATCGGATTGCTTTTCATTTGCACCTTCATTTCTGCCAACGGCCTCCGTGCCAGGTGCGGGCATCACCCGCACGCCTTTCGTCTGTTCCAGAAGGCCTTCCCCGCCCTCGGGCAGCAGGGCATGTTTGCCGCCCGTCCGTCTGTCCGGGCGGGCGGCAAACATGCCCTCACATTGCAAGGCCCCCCGAATTCCAGGGACTCAGAATCACCGTCCAGAGGGAGCTGGCCAGAGCGTGCTGGTGGCTTAGGCTTTCTTTTCCTTCTCTTGAACGATTCTGCCTTTCGAGTCTCGAGACATTGCCCTGGCGCTGCCTGGCACCGAGCCTCTTCACGGACGCCGGGCAGCTGAGCGGAGCCGGTGCCCTCACTGCCCCGTGTGGGCGGGCCCTATGGCCTGAGCGAGCTGTCAATCTCCACGTGTTTCTCCAGCTCAAGAGGGAAGGCGGAATGCTCACACTTCCCATGCAGGTCCTCACTCCACCCCCTCAGCCCCCCGGGTCCTCTGGGCACAGCTTCTCCTTCCCTCCTCCGCCCGCCTTCCTCTCCCCAGCCTCAGAGCTGGCTGTCCCTGAGGGTCAGGGTGTGCGCCCATCACTCCCCACCCCCTCGCTGGGTGGAGCCTTGTTGTGGGGACCCCCAGGAGAGGAGAGGGGTCCCCATAGCAGAGACCCCACTTCCCACCCTCTTTCACGGTTCCCCCTCCCGTGCCCAGCGCCCCCTGCACCTGCTTTCTCGGGGGGGGGGGTGCGCTGCAGACACTGGTGCATCCCCGAGGTTCCCACCCGAGGGCGGCGGGGGGAGGGGGAGCGGGGCTGCAGGAAGGAGGTTCTCTGCAGAGATGAGAAGGAAACACGGGCTCCTGCGCGTTTATGCTAATGAGGCGTTTGTGCAAAGGCAGCCAGGGGCTCCCCCAGCTGCCTGGGCAAGAGGACAGTCACCTCAAGCTCAGTGACCACGGCCGGGCTGGCAGGCGGCCTGCTCTGCGTGGGCCTGGTCAGCACGAGGGGTCTGTTCGGAAGCCCAGCTGCGGTGGGTGCGGGGGAACGAGGACCCTCGTAAGGTCTCCTCCTCACCGGGCCTTCCTGCGACGTCCCGCTCCGTCAGGCAGCCCGTGTCGCTTGGGGGTGACCCCCTGCGTGCTCAGCCTCGCCCCGTCCTGTTTCCGCTCTCAGTGTGTGAACCCACTCTCTTCGGAGCGTGCGCTGCGCGCCCAGGTGCCTCTCATTTTACCTCATAAACGAGTTCCCGGCACGTGGTGTGTAAATCGAATTTTAACAAATTGAATCATATATTTAAATGCCTGAGGGGCACTCGTTTAAGGGAAGGAATCATATTCTGCATTTCGGTGAATGTTTATGCCCTAATTTTTCTTTCCTGATAATGCAGGTTCTCACTTGGGTTTGCTTCCGTGGGGGAGGCCAGCGTCCTTGTTAAACTCAGGGGGGTGATGTGAGCGGCGCACCCGGCTTCTCAGGACCGGGGTGCACGCACCTGGGGGCTGACAGAGCCGCCCGCCCTGCGCGGAGCTCACACTCAGGCGCTGGCCTGCGGGGCCGGCCCTGGGGGGGCAGCGGAGGTGCTGGCTGACTTCCCGTCTCCAGCGTCCCCCGGGGTGTGAATGCGGGGCCAGCCCAGGTCTTCAAGGGCCTTCATCGCGGACTCTTAGAGAAACGTCTTTAAAACGCAGTCTGTGCCCCCAACAGTGTGGACACATCTGACGGCACCCAACCAGGAGATGGAAGTCAGCCAGAGCCCCGACATGGCAACAGAAACCCGGGTCTCAGCCCCAGCCCCGAGGGAGCGCCACGTGGGCCGGTTCCGGAGCCACACGGAAAGCAAGACACGGTCCCGGTGCCCTGGGCCCACAGAGCATGCTAATCCGTGCTAATGACGGCTGTTTAAAGACAGAAGTTCAGAAAGAAGCTAACAAGGTTGCCGCGTGGCCAAACGGGACTTTATTTGCAAAAGCCCATCGGCGAGTCCGGACAGGGCCGTCGGCGCGGGTACGTCTCCCCTCGCCGGGGCACCGCCCGCTTCGCGAAGGAGCCCTCACACCCCCCGCGGGTCCTGTTTATTCTCCATGAGCTTGTCGCTTCCTCTCTCTGTTTGTAAACAAGTTTGCTCCGTGTGCAGGAGCAGATGGCTGCGGGCTGCCTGACTGAATAGGGGAACAGACCCCTCTGCAGCCCGCCCCCACGGTGCGGCCTCTGGTGCTGCAGGAGCCGGAGCCGCTGTGCCCTCGCCTCTCGGCCGCCCTTTCCTCCCCGACACGGGAGAGTGCGACCCTTCCGAGGCCACCCAGCAAAGCTAAGGACAGAACCCATCCAGCGGGAGGGCACCTTCAGTCCGTCTTTCCCGCGCGTGGACGCGCGCAAACGCCCAGCTGACTGTGGGCACCGGTCAGGGCGCAGCCGAGTCAGAACTGTCACCGGCCCAGCCTCAGGGTCTCTCAGCCGGAGCGGGGAGACTGGTCTGGACCCTGAGCGAGGTGCTCAGAGGGGCTCACTGTGGGGGGGCCTGGGGGGGAGGGGACTGCTGACTCCAGGCTTCCCAGACTCCTGGCTCCGGCCACAGCACCGGTGGCATCGTGGCTCTGTGCGCAGGGGATTGACTCATCTGCGCCCCCTCATTCTCGCCCGTGAAAGGGGGGCCGTAGTCGGACTCGCCTGGAAGTCTGTTCGAAGGACCGAGTCCACATTAGCGAAGCATTCAGAACCCTGCTGGGCGCCCGTGACCCCACGCCGCGGCGAAGGGGTGGCGCCTCCTGGCACCCAGACCAGGGATCGGTGCGGCTGTTCCCGCAATTGGCGCTGCCTCACCGAGGGGGCGGGAGGCCCCCGAGACTGTTCGGAGCAATCAGTCCCTTTAGGCGCCCGCTGAGGCCCCGCCTTGGCCCAGTGAAGGCCTCGCGTGTTCTCTGTGCCGCGGGCTCCACAGACACGGCAGCTGAGGGAGGATCCCGGTTAGAGACCCGGTAGCGAGGGGGCGGCCCGCGGGGGAGGCCCCTCCTGACGTCTCGGCGCCTGCAGGGGGGCGGGCAGCAGACGAGTCCCTTCAGGTTCCGGCTCAGCGGCAGTCTCATCCTCCGCTGATGCGTTTGGGGTTTTGTCTGTTTGCTTTATGCCTTTCGGTGCAGAGATGTGGGGGCTCAGAGTCCAAACCAGTGGCCGGGACCGTTCCCTTTGTGTCCGTGTGGGAAAGACAAGATGACTCCCGCTGCCTGCTCGGCCTCTGCCTGCCTTTCGGGGTGTGTTTTGCGGTGTCAGTGTCCCCTCCCGGCCCGAGAGGAGCCACCCAGCCTCCCCGATGACGACACTGGGAGTGGCTGGCGGGGCAGGGAGAATTCCGGGGACCGCGGTCCTCGTGGCTCTGGGCTGCATGGCGTGGGAGGTGAGATGTGAGCGAGGCGGTCGTGGGGACAGACCTCACGGTCCACTGTCTCTGGAAGGACGTTCTGCTCCATCCTGACGCCTGCTGGCCTCCCCGTGGCACCGGCTGTGCCGCCCGCACGTCTCGGCACATCTCCCTGTCCCTCTGCCCCCTGCCCTGGGGGCACATGAGCAGTGTGACGTGGTCACTTCCTCTGGGCCACGTCCCCTCTGTGTGTGAAACGGCCACCGTTAGTGGCTCCACCAGGGTGAAGCATTTTAGCTCTAGAAGGTTCTAATAGATTAGAGCCTGCATGTCGCAAAGCCGGGCGCCCCGGGCTGACGGGACGCGTGACACCTGGCTGCTGCCCAGAGGGTGAGCGGAGAGAGCACGTCGTGGGCTCACATCCCAGCGCCCTGCGTGCGTGGCCGTCCTCCCCGCTCCTCCCCACAGCCCAGGGCCTCTCCGCACAGCGGGGCTTCTGTGCGCAACACCGATTTTGGACAAATGGTGCAACTGAGGAGTCCGAGAGAGGCCATCTCTGTGGGGTCTGGTAGCCAAGGAGCTCAAAGGACCCCCCCGCGTGGGGGTGAGCGAGGCGTAGCCTCTCGGGCCTCTGTGGTGGGCACCGCGCCGCGCTAGGTCCTGGCCGCGCGTTCCTGCCACCGAAGGCCACGCGGCCCCTGGCCCTCGGTCTTCAGCCCAGGGGCCGCTTCCTGAGTGAAAGGGAAGCTGTTGTGGGTTAAAAGCTGGCCGGTAGGGTCTTCCATTTTCCAAAGTCACAAAACAAAAACCTTCTCGCCGCAAATGTAAGGAGTGACCGCCCTCACCCACGCCGGGCGCAGCAGAGACCGGGAATGCGGCACTGACCCCGGGGTTGTCTCTGGCATTTACGGGGGCGACTACAAAAGCGGGAGTCATTCTGATGCTCAAACATAATTCCCTCGATACGCTCCTTGTAAACTTTGTGACCCGTGAAGCACCACAGAGTGGTCATTCCTCCTTCTTTCCCATCTCGGGGGCAAGACTGCTCTGCTGACGTCCTATGTCTTAGCCTCACGGAGTACTCGTCTGACTTGGCTAAATGCTGTGAACTGTTGTCATCCTGATGCTCAAACATAATCCCCTCTATACGCTCCTTGTAAACTTGGTCACTGTCTAACTTTTACACACTCCGAAATGTATATTCTTGTGCATTGTATTTTTATGAAAAGATAGCAAAGAAATATTTATAAAATATATATAGGGGGAGAAGGAAGACATGGAAGAGAGGAAAGTGCTTGCCCTGTTCTCAATGAAATAGTGCAGGAATTGAAATAAGTCCGGAGAAAACAGTGGAGAGTTCAGAAACAAATCTCAAAGTATCTAAAATCCAATCAAGCTGGCATTTCACATCAGCAGGAAAAGTCCAAATTACTGAATAAATGGAATTGAGTTCATTGCTCTCCGTTTGGAATGGGTATCTCCCAGAACTCCTCAAACACTTCTCCAGGGGCTTAAAGATTTAAGTGTAAAATGTTAAAATGGTAAAAGTACTGGAAGGAAATATGAGATGATTTTGTTAAATGATGTCAGAGGGGGAGGGCCTTTCTAACCATAACACGGACTCTGGGAGGCACTGAGGAAAAGCTTGGGCTGGGGCTCTATAGATGCTGAAAACTCGGACATAGTGAAAACAGAGCTACACAGCCAATGACTACAGAGCCACACGACAAGGACAGCCCGTAGGAGAGGCAATTCAGAGAAGCCCAATAGTCAAAAACATGGAGAGATGATCAACTTCATTAATAACTAACAACCTTGCCTTCGATGTGTCTCTCCCACATCGATGTTCCTCTCTCCCCCCAGCCCCCCCTCTAAAAATCAATGGGAAAATACCCTGGGGTGAGGAGGAAAAAGTAAGGAATAATGAACAGTCATTAAACCTCCATTTAGACATGATCTCTAGTTCTAATGACGTTCATAGAAACGGACACGCTTGTTCACAGTTGATGAGAAACAAAAGCATCCTGTTTTGAAAGACGGTTTAACCTTTTCCCTTCGACCCCTAACCTTTTCTCCAGGACCCTGTCCCGTGGGCACAGTAGGGATTGGAGGAGTGTCCGTGTGCGTCACTGGGAGGACAGGGGCTGTGAGGAGCCTCAGAGAGCGGGACAGGCACGCTGCCCTGGAGGCAAGGCCCGCCGTGCGCTGCCAGAGGAGACGCACGCACGGACACCTGCGGGACGGATGAGAGCGTGACTCCATCTCCATCCCGCGGGGGCACATGTGTGCGTGTGTGCACAGAGACGGCACGTGTGTGGGTGTGTGCGCAGAGATGGCACGTGTGTGGGTGTGTGTGTGTAGAGATGGCACGTGTGTGGGTGTGTGCGCAGAGACGGCACGTGTGTGGGTGTGTGCGCAGAGACGGCACGTGTGTGGGTGTGTGCGCAGAGACGGCACGTGTGTGGGTGTGTGCGCAGAGACGGCACGTGGGTCCCAGGAAAAGCGGGAGCATGTGGATGCGCAGGCGGAGGGACGCTCTCGGGGAGGGCAGGTGCCGGTGGCTGAGCCTTTTGCTTGAATATAATCCTCCCGGTGACGCCTTGGTGCACAGCCAGGTGCCAGCACGTGAGGGCGCGCTGTTGCTCAGGCGGCCTGGGTACAGTGCGGTCCCCCCACCCCGAGGTCAGGCCTCACACCTTCTGCGGGTGGTTGACCTTGAGACAGGCCCGGCACCACCACAGGGCCGTCTGCCGGGGCCTGTGACTGCTCTCGACGACTCCTCCGCTTCTGTTCAAGTCACAGAACTAATTTCCACTTTATTTCCACGCGGCACTGACCCCGAGGTTGTCTCTGGCATTTACGGGGGCGATTTCAAAAGGAGCAGAGCAAACGCAGTTAAACAGGTCACAATCCTCCCCCAGGCCCCCCCCGCCCCGTCTCTCCGACACCCCCTGTCCCAGCGTCACCCTCTCCTGCACATCCTCAGCTCGGTTAAAATACAGCGTGGGAGGCAGCGGCAGGAGGCTGGAAGGGCGCTGCACAGGGGAAATTAAAGTAACTTCCCGGGAGCCGTTCCTATTACGATGAACGTCCTCGGATTTTATTCGGATAAAGGCCAGCATCATTCTGGAAGCAAAGAGAAGGAGAGGCACCTGCGGGCGGCGGGGTGTCAACAACTGTGGTCCTGACGCCGCTTATTGTCTTGCTCAGGCCGGAGCCGCTGGCCGGGCGCTGCCCCCAGGCAGGGGGCTCCATGGATGCGCCAGCAGGCGTCTGCCCCTCACCGGGGCCCCGGGCTCGGTCCCCCCGCCCGCCGCCCACCAGGTCTTCATCCCCAGGGGCGGAACTTCCTGGGCAGCGCCCGGGTTTTTATTAGAATATGGACGCTAACACCAACCGGCGGGGAAACTGAGCCAAGGCAGCGTGTTTCCGAAGCTCCGACTGGCCTCTGGCTCCTGGGGGCGGCGGGGGGACAGAAAGAAAAATACTTTTATTGAAGGCATCGCATTTCAGACACACGCTTTTCCGTCCTCATCCTTCGTCCAGCTCTGAAGGTTAAAGAGCGGACGCCTCAGCCCCCGCTCCTGCGGCCTCTTATGCCGCCCGTGAGCAACACTCCTGTTCCGCGGACCGAGGGCCCCGCTGGACTTCACCCCCCCCCCCAGGTGTCCGGCCCCCCGGAGGAGGGAGTGTCGTTTGGTTCACCCCGTGCCTGGGACCACCTGCACCTGGGGGTCCTCGGGGAATACCGTGGCCGTAGAGTAAGAGTCCCCAGATCACGTTATGACGCACATCCCCCCGGGGGGTGGTTGGTACCAGTTCTGTTCCCCGTGGCTGTGAAATGGGGTCAGTCAGGCCATCTGAGTAGCCGAAGGCTTGATCACACCCAGAAAGGGACGGGCCCCCCGTCACGTGTACAGAGGCGGCGACACCCAGAGTTTACAGCAATGGCTGAGCGCGCCCCGTCTCACCCTCTGGGTTACGTGCGTCACCCGAGCCCCACAGGCCCCCGCGGAGCCCCGTCGTCTTTGAAAGCACAGGGACGCCTGCTGGGCGTTTGTGGGTGAAGAGATGGTGCTTCATTATTGCCCTTGCTTCCCTGACCCTTCTCGTGACCCCGAGAGAGAATGCCGCGAGCCGTATCTTTTCTCATGCTCCTTGGTTCCTCGATTCAGATTTATTATTTTTCAACGAGCTTTGAAATTTCCAATTTCCAGGAGGCTTTCGAACGTAGAAGGGAATTGTTTTAAATTACCAAAATTGGTGAGGTTATCTGAAGACAGGTCTAGGTACACGGAAAAGCCACTTAAAACTGGTAAAAAGGAGGAACCCGCGGAAGGCCTGGTTCCCACCATCTTCATCCCAGTCTTCATCGGGGCTTCCTTTGGAACAGGAAGGGGACGAGAAACGGCCTCCGTGGGGCATGGAGAGGGAGTTAAACGCCTCCTAGGGAGCCATCGCTCAGTTCTGCTGAGAGAAGCGGAGCGGGAAGACCCTGGTCACCAAAGGCTCCCTGGAGTGTGTCCGGGAGAGAAGCGCAGACCCGCCCCCACGCCGCTGCTGCCGTCCCCCCTTCAGGTTCGGGGTTCCCATGGGAACTGACAGCCCTGTCACCATGTCCCTGTCACCATGTCCATCGCGGAGCAAATGCATCTGTCATTTCTCCCGTCTGCAGACCGAGCTGCTTAAAATCCGAGCGATACGCACGCAAGTTCCAGAACCCGATTTACTGCGCGGAGTGGTCTTGCCGTGGCCCCCGGGCTCTGAGGCCTGAGCCCCTGGCAGGCGACACATGCGGCGTGCCCGCTGTGGGAGAGCCGCGTCATGCTCGCCACTGGAACGATGGCAGCCGGGGCCGCAGGCTGCCTGTCAGCCCGACTGTGCAGGTCACGCGTGGACAGCTTACCCCGAGTTGGTAACTAAAGGGAACATTCCCACCTGGAAAGCTATTTTTGTCCTTATCATCAAGTTTCACAGGCAATAACTCTTTACGTATATTTCTAAAGGATTTACTAGTATCATTTAAAAATCCCTCTTGGCCAGCATGGCTCAGTGGTTGAGCATCGACCTATGAACCAGGAGGTCATGGTTCGATTCCCGGTCAGGGCACAGGCCTGCGTTGCGGGCTCGATCCCCAGTCAGGGGCATGCAGAAGGCAGCCGATCAATGAGTCTCTCTCATCATTGATGTTTCTGTCTCTCTCTCTCCCTCTCCTTTCTTATATGAAATCAATAAAAATATATTTAAATACATATAAAAACAGAAGTCCCAATGATAAAATTTGATAGCTGTGTCATACCATCTGTTCTCTTAGTAGAAACCTAGACAGTGTGTATTTAAAGGTTAACTATAAGAGCATTCTAAATAATCTAAAGATAATTCAAAATATTGAGGAAAACACCTAAAACCTATAGCTGGTTCTGGGAGCGGCCCTGGGAGGAGAGCGGGTGCGGTGGGAGGTGCCCTCGCTGCGGACGGAGCCTCCCAGCTCCTCGCCTCTCAGCAACGTGTGTGGGATCACACAGATCAGACATGAGCGTGCTGCTAGATGTGCTGAAAGCTCACAGCGTAATGTAAACGTCTTACTTATATTTCGAAAAGCCTTTCATCCCCGGCATCAGCCCTGCCATGGAGTGTGCTCAGTAAGCTTGTTCAATTTTTTTAAAATTTATTCTTTAAATACGCTGAGTCGGTTGTATCTTAGAAGATCCCGAACATGGACAGAGAGAGCAGAGCTCACATTCAGATCGCTGTCTCGGCAGCCACGCGCAGCTGCTGCCGCGGGTGATATGACTTCAGAAAGATGCGGTTTGGTTTGTCTAGTTAAAATAAGTAACACATTACATGGCAGTACTATTCTACTGTATATTAATTTTTAATATACTAATGAAGTTAAATCTCTGTGGACTCAAAAATAAGATTTATTTTATTTCAGAGGAAAAAATGTTTCATTTATTTTCACGAGTATGGCTGGTTTCATTTATGTCAGTGAGTAGAAACCTAGTTAGCAAATGTATATTTCATTTAAAAGTGGCTGGGTTAGTAGCATTCCTCTGAGTGTGCTCATCAATACATGTAATCAATCACCTATTCAAGCAATAACAAACCTTCCAGTCCTAGCTCAATGAAAGGATCTTTTGCAAGGAAAAAAAGAAAGAATTAGAATGCCAAGAATCCTTATTTATAAAGCGAATGAGAGCAAATGTCCCTTTTGACGCCCAACTTCCGTTTAAAGGGAAGCACTGAGCAGGCTATGCTTTCCATCTCCCGTTGCTCAGGGCTCTCTAAGTGGTTTGCATGTGGCCTGGGCTCACAGCCCCGCAATAGTGCAGCGCGGCTGGTGGCAGCGCCCCCTAGGGACAGATAGTAGGTGTTGAGGGTGAGAGCAGACAGGAGAGGACCCGGCATTTCTGACACCACCCACTCCCACGTCTCCCTGGCGGGAACTGGACAGGGGTGGGCAAAGGTGGGTCTACAGAGGTGAGCACACGAAACACCGTTTATTTTTGTGTTCACCTTGATGGGTTGATTCGTGTGTTATTTACTTGTATTACGTAACCCTACTTTTGCCCACCCCTGTACTCTACTGACCAACTGCTGCTGGGCTCCGGCTGGCGTGTGTGAAGTCCGGAGGAAACGCACTGAAACCCCTCTTCCTCGTGTTCAATATCCGTTTCGGTTGCTGGGAGTGGGGGCGCCGGCTTTCCTTCACCTCAAAGTGGACGCCACCTCCCTTGGATGTGCACTCGGAAAGTGTCATTTTAGAAGTTGCTCCCTAGGGTTGGGGGAGAGGGAAGGGATTGGGGATGAGGGAAAGTCACGTCTGGGTGAGTTTTCCCGGCTGCCTTTGCCCATGTGCCCTGTTGGTGAGCAGCGAGTTGGGTTAAGCTCGGCTGTGCCAAGGTAACCGAATCGAGACCCCCCAACCCCAAATTCAGTGGCTTAAGAAACAGTAGATTTACTTATTCTCCCGGTTATTGGGCTACCACTGGGCAGGTCCCGATGAAATGGGAGAAGGGGGACTCTGGTCCGCAGTGGCAGGACATGCTTCACGCGGCCCCAGAGTCCTGTCGCAGGGGCTGGAGGAGGGTGGACAGCGCGTCTAACAGGCCTGGTCTGGCAGTGGCACGTGGCACGTGGCACGGGATTTCCCGACGGCTTTGAAGCAGCAACAGTTTGCAATGTGAGGCTCTGGCTTTCCCTCTTTGCTCTCTAATCCATTTCTCACTTTTCTGAATGGTGCGGCGGGAATGCGATTGTCCCCATACCGTTGCTCGGCGGCGCCACCCCTACCCCTCGGATTTGCCCCCTGGTCGGTCGGACCCGAGTTCCTCTCCCAGCAAGCCCCGCCTCTTCTGCTTCCATCACTGTCTGCTCACCTTCCCTCACCTCCTTCTCCCTCGTCATCTCCCTCTTCTGACCTCTCGTGCTCCCGCTCGGATTTGAGGGTCAGCTTGCCAGGGCCCGTGGAAAGCCTTGCTGGGGTTGCTTTTAGGGTTGCTCTGAATTCATTAGAATGCGTGGGAAATTGACATGTTTAAGATATTGAATTTTTCCATTCATAAAAAATCACATCTCTATTCCTTTCATTCTCTTTGTACTGCATTCATGGTGAAATCGTTTTCCCATGAAGGTTTTGCACAGCTTTAGTTAAAATTCATTTTTTAAAAATACTTTGCCGTTTAGTCCTTAGATATTTTTTATACCATGATCTCTTCAATGGATTTGATTACAACTGAAACTGTCGTACTATACCTTGATTTTCTGCCAGTTCGGGGATTACTGAGTGAACTAGAGAAAAGTCCATTTTATGCCAATCAATGCACTTGATTTTGAATAATTCATTTGGTGAAATACTTTTAAAGAAGATCAGATGCGATGGATTAAACTATCTGGAATAGATTGGAAACGTTTCCGTTTTGTTTTCATTTAAAATGCGTTCTAAATGCGTGAGCCGCGTGGAGACGATCTGCGTCGTAATTTTCAGATCCCCCAAATCCGAAGGCTCTGGCAGCCTCGCGGCTCCTGTTTACAGCCGGTTTGCACCCAGGAGGCAGGGGCGGGGGGGCGGGGGGGGCGCGTTCTGCTTGTAGTGTTTGGACACGTGAAAAGCGCCAGCAGAGCGCTTTCACCACGGCGCTGGAACCAGCACCGGTCTCGAAACGGAAATAAGGCTGTTGTCTGTGGACCCACGGAAATCCGTCACTTCAGGAGCGCCGTGGGGCGGTGTCTGCTTAGGCCTCATCCGTGCGTCTCCTGTTCTCTGCAATGCCTCCCACGTCTGGGAAATGAATTTAAACTGTGTCACTCTCCGTGGCCGACAACATGACCAGACATATTTCCCTTTGTGAATACAGTCCAAACATCGCACCTCTCTGCTTGGCTTTATTGCTTGCTCGCCCGCCCTCACTGTCGTCTTATTCCCCAGCACCCTCAACACAGCAGAGGCCAGCCAATGTGGCTCAGTGCTGGAACGTCGACCTATGAACCAGGAGGTCACGGTTTGATTCCTGGCCAGGGCACATGCCTGGGTTGTGGGTTGGATTCCCGGTGGGGGTGGGGGGTCGTGCAGGAGGCAGCTGATCAGTGATTCTCTCTCATTATTGATATTTCTATCTCTCCCTCTCCCTTCTTCTCGGAAATCAATAAAAATATATTTTTAAAAAAATAAAAATAAATAAATAAACACGAGAGCAGCTCGGTCTTGTTCCCAGGCAGTGTTGGGTTAACCCAGGGAGATCCGCAGGAAAGTTCCACCGACTCAAGCCCCACGCGTGACAGACAGAAGGGACAGTGCTGCACCGAAAGAGCACGCAGACCCCTCGGCCATCCGGCTCTCGCCCCTCCGCCCCAGGAGAGCCGCGGCCTCCTTAGGGCCGGGCTCTAGACCGCAGGATCCGGGCTGGTCTCCACCCAGCCACGCCGTCCTCAACAGCCTCAGAAAGTGCCGGCGCTCCGCACGCGGAGACTCCCTTTTCCTCCCAAGGCGCCTAGGAGGCAGGAGCACAGGTTGCAGCTGGAGACACTGCTGGTGAATGACAGCGTCGGATCCGCACCGGGCCCCGGCTGCATGGCCCAGGGACGGCTGCCCCCGCCCGGGCCCGGAGCAGGTTTTTGCAGACGATCTCACGCTTCTCGCCGTGACCTGAAGGGGCATGATGGTTTGCCGTGTGATGGGTGAGGAAACCATGGCTCAGGTACAATGACTTTCCTGCCTCGGAGCCCAGCTCTCCCTGCCTCCAGGCCGGAGGTGGAGGCTGTGCCAGGACACCTGCACCGATGAGCGGAGAGACAGCCTGTGGGGGAGCCGGGGGAATTAGCATGTCCGAGTGCCACTTGCTGCAACCTTACAGCTGGTCGCAGGCAGCCATGGTGCTGAGGGTCACCTCTTACCTGCGCGTCATGCACTGTCCGTGGTGCTGACCTGAGTTAGAAAGCGATTCCGTAGTGTCCTGTTTAACACCTCCGCTGGGATTTGAGAGGTCGCAGGTGGGCTTCTGAGCGATAACTGAAGATGGCCTGTTCACAGCCAGGGGTGAATCCTCACAGCTCTGCCGAAATGAAGCAATGACTCAGGTGGTCAGCGACCGCCTAGGAAGGTAATTAGCGCCAGCACCGTTTTTCTAATCCCCACCTACTCATTGTGCCACTGAATGAACGTGCAGCTGAAACGTTCATCACCGTTCAAATATCTGATCGTACTTGCGTGGCTGGCATCGTCTCCCAGCTCTAGTTTTGCATTGTGCCGCTCGGTTCCGTGCGCCATTTCCAGAATAATCATCCAAAATCCCTGCTTTATCCCTAGAGTATTGGTGAAAACAGGATTCTAGAGCAGGGGTGGGGGACGTCCGGCCTGAGAAGTCATCTGCTCT
The DNA here is from genome assembly GCF_027574615.1 of Eptesicus fuscus. Classification (NCBI taxonomy): domain Eukaryota; kingdom Metazoa; phylum Chordata; class Mammalia; order Chiroptera; family Vespertilionidae; genus Eptesicus; species Eptesicus fuscus. The sequence continues at coordinate 95,895,139 of NC_072482.1, forward strand.
GGCCCTGCCAAGGCACGAGGGGTGAGCTAACTAAGTGTTTGACCGAATGTGGCAGGCTCATTTAAGCTGATAATGGTGTATGGCCCTTGAACGATGTTATAAAGATGCAAATGGCCCTTGGCAGTGGTGACCTTACACTGCCTGTGTTGCTGTCCTGCGGTGGCCGGCACAACTGGCCACAAACTTGGTAGCTTAAGCCTCCGAATGCTTTCTCTCACGGCTCCGGAGGACAGAAGTCCAACGTCGGCTTCGCTGGGCGGAAATCGAGGTGTCAGAGGGCCCTGCTCCCTTGTCGGGCTCCCGGGGCGGCGCCTTGCCTCGTCCAGCTTCTGGCGGCTGCCAGCATGCCTCTGCTGGTGGCAGCGTCACTCTAGCTCCTGCCTCTGGCTTCACCGCTCCTCCTCCTCTTCGGTGTGTAGCAAAGCTCCCTCTGCTCCTCCAATGGGCACGCCGGCGATGGGACGTAAGTCCCCCCGGATGATCCAGGATAACCACCCCTTGTCACAATCCTTCACTTCATCACATTCGCAACGAATCCTTTTCCTAATCAGGCAACATTTACATTTTCCAGGAATCAGGATCTGATAGGTTTCAGACCATTCTTCCGCTTTTTATACTGTCTGCATGATTTCAGGCAAATTGTTTAATCTCTCAAAATTCCACTTTCTTAGCAAATGTGTGTAACAGTACTATTGATTTCATAGGGTTGCTTGAGGCTCACGTGAGATAATTATGGAAAGCATTTGCCCAGTGCTTGGGGGACAAAAAGATTTCAACCAATAACAGCCATTTGTTCTGTTTCCATATGAAAAATGGCAGTGTCGTTTTGGGGAGAGGATGAAAGCGCTGAATCTGGGCTTTCCATTCAGAAACAGCGGGAGGTTTGGGGGAGGGGAGGCGGGCTCTAGGCAGATACAAACCTAGAGAGTTTCTGCAGCAGGGGTGACGGCGGACCACAAATGGGCCGGCAGGAAAGAGGGGACACCGTGAGGAGCGAAATCCGCCAAAATGACGAACATCTTGCGGTTTCTGCTACTGTTTTCTTCTCCCTCCGTTCCTTCTCGGACTCTGCAAAGGTGCCTGTCCTCTGAGGTTCCTGGGAAGTCCAGGAGCCCTCTGTGCCTGCTCATCACCCCTCCGTCTCTTCCTCCTCAGCTTCACTCTAGCTTCTGCCTCTGGCTTCACCTCTGTGCATCAGGGGCCGGTGCACAGCGCCCATGGGTGACCGGGAGGGGCCCTCTGCAGGCTTGTCCCCGATCGGGAAGCCCAAGGCGTGGTCTCTGCCACCACGACCTGATCACCGGGGAAGCACCAGCCACCAAAGGCGATGGGGTGTTCGCCCTCCTGCCCTGGGTCCTTCCCCCGATGCCTCTGCCGACTCCCCAACACAGACACGGAGCCCACCCCCCGAATCGCGAGTTCCTCCGTCTCAGGCACCGAGATGCATACGGCGAAGCATGAAGCTCCCGTCGGCCTCGCTCTCCGCTGGTAGACGTTGTACCCAGCCAGGAACCTGCCATGTGTGTGGCATATTGTCTGACAGAAAGGAAAATCTCTGCATTCTCCCCAGAAAAGCCTCATCATTGCCTGGCGTGTGCCCTCCTGTCGGGTCGCCTTCTCTCCCCGTCGCCGGTGAATCAAGCGGCCGGACCTCGCTGGTCCCCGTCGGCCGCTGTGCATAACAGGGGTCGGGGTGGTCTCCGTTACACACGGAGAGCCGCGTCACGCTTCACGGGGCCGGGAACATCTTTCAAGGCCAATCTGTTCCTCACCAACTAACCTGTCTCTAAAACGCCGCTTCAGAAGTGACGCATGAGCTTCTCACAGTGGCTTCTGTCCAAGCACCTCCAGTCGCTCTGCGGACGCTGTCCCATTCGTCTTCACAACATCCCTCGGGAAATGAGCCCACGTCACACCACCTTGGACACGGTCAAACCCCCGCGGGTGGGCGTGGACGGGCCCTTGGCTGTGCCTCGCGACCCTTCATCCCTCTCTGCCCTGTCAGCCACGGGGCGTGGGCAGTGATCCCGCTGCATCCTTTGCAGCAGCTGATCGTCCCTCCCGCGGCGCGGCCTCCGCTCCCGCGGCGGTTACTGGAGGGGGGGGTCTCGTCTCCCTCACTAGCCCGTGGGTGCAGGGTCCGCGGCTGAGAGACGCGAGCTCACCTATTGAACTCAACGCCCTTCAGTGTGGAGATTTCTAAGAGCCTTTAAGATCCAAGTGACAGGGAGGCCCGTGAGCATTACAAGCGGGCGCTGTTTAATTCGGTGTGTGAGCTCCTGTAGACGCGGGGAGAGGACTCGCTGTTTAATTCGGGGTGTGAGCTCCTGTAGACGCGGGGAGAGGACTCGCTGTTTAATTTGGTGTGTGAGCTCCTGTAGAGGCGGGAGAGGACTCGCTGTTTAATTTGGTGTGTGAGCTCCTGTAGACGCGGGGAGAGGACTCGCTGTTTAATTCGGTGTGTGAGCTCCTGTAGACGCGGGAGAGGACTCGCTGTTTAATTCGGTGTGTAAGGTCACTGTAGACGCGGGGAGAGGACTCGCTGTTTAATTCGGTGTGTGAGCTCCTGTAGACGCGGGGAGAGGACTCGCTGTTTAATTCGGTGTGTGAGCTCCTGTAGACGCGGGGAGAGGACTCGCTGTTTAATTCGGTGTGTGAGCTCACTGTAGACGCGGGGAGAGGACTCGCTGTTTAATTCGGTGTGTGAGCTCCTGTAGACACGGGGAGAGGACTCGCTGTTTAATTCCGTGTGTGAGCTCACTGTAGACGCGGGGAGAGGACTCGCTGTTTAATTCGGTGTGTGAGCTCACTGTAGACGCGGGGAGAGGACTCGCTGTTTAATACGGTGTGTGAGCTCACTGTAGACGCAGGGAGAGGACTCGCTGTTTAATTCGGTGTGTGAGCTCACTGTAGACGCGGGGAGAGGACTCACTGTTTAATTCGGTGTGTGAGCTCCTGTAGACACGGGGAGAGGACTCGCTGTTTAATTCGGTGTGTAAGGTCACTGTAGACGCGGGGAGAGGACTCGCTGTTTAATTCGGTGTGTGAGCTCCTGTAGACACGGGGAGAGGACTCGCTGTTTAATTCGGTGTGTGAGCTCCTGTAGACACGGGGAGAGGACTCGCTGTTTAATTCGGTGTGTGAGCTCCTGTAGACGCGGGGAGAGGACTCGCTGTTTAATTCGGTGTGTGAGCTCACTGTAGACGCGGGGAGAGGACTCGCTGTTTAATTCGGTGTGTGAGCTCACTGTAGACGCGGGGAGAGGACTCACTGTTTAATTCGGTGTGTGAGCTCCTGTAGACGCGGGGAGAGGACTCGCTGTTTAATTCGGTGTGTAAGGTCACTGTAGACGCGGGAGAGGACCCGCTGTTTAATTCGGTGTGTAAGGTCACTGTAGACGCGGGGAGAGGACTCGCTGTTTAATTCGGTGTGTAAGGTCACTGTAGACGCGGGGAGAGGACTCGCTGTTTAATTCGGTGTGTAAGGTCACTGTAGACGCGGGGAGAGGACTCGCTGTTTAATTCGGTGTGTAAGGTCACTGTAGACGCGGGGAGAGGACTCGCTGTTTAATTCGGTGTGTAAGGTCACTGTAGACGCGGGGAGAGGACTCGCTGTTTAATTCGGTGTGTAAGGTCACTGTAGACGCGGGGAGAGGACTCGCTGTTTAATTCGGTGTGTAAGGTCACTGTAGACGCGGGGAGAGGACTCGCTGTTTAATTCGGTGTGTGAGCTCCTGTAGACACAGGGAGAGGACGCGCTGTTTAATTCGGTGTGTGAGCTCCTGTAGACACGGGGAGAGGACTCGCTGTTTAATTCGGTGTGTAAGGTCACTGTAGACGCGGGGAGAGGACTCGCTGTTTAATTCCGTGTGTGAGCTCCTATAGACGCGGGGAGAGGACTCGCTGTTTAATTCGGTGTGTGAGCTCCTGTAGACGCGGGGAGAGGACTCGCTGTTTAATTCGGTGTGTAAGCTCCTGTAGACGCGGGGAGAGGACTCGCTGTTTAATTCGGTGTGTAAGGTCACTGTAGACGCGGGGAGAGGACTCGCTGTTTTAATTCGGTGTGTAAGCTCCTGTAGACGCGGGAGAGGACTCGCTGTTTAATTCGGTGTGTAAGGTCACTGTAGACGCGGGGAGAGGACTCGCTGTTTAATTCGGTGTGTAAGGTCACTGTAGACGCGGGGAGAGGACCCGCTGTTTAATTCGGTGTGTGAGGTCACTGTAGACGCGGGGAGAGGACTCGCTGTTTAGTGCGGTGTGTAAGGTCACTGTAGACGCGGGAGAGGACTCGCTGTTTAATTCGGTGTGTGAGCTCCTGTAGACGCGGGGAGAGGACTCGCTGTTTAATTCGGTGTGTAAGGTCACTGTAGACGCGGGGAGAGGACTCGCTGTTTAATTCGGTGTGTAAGGTCAATGTAGACGCGGGAGAGGACTCGCTGTTTAATTCGGTGTGTAAGGTCACTGTAGACGCGGGGAGAGGACTCGCTGTTTAATTCGGTGTGTAAGGTCACTGTAGACGCGGGGAGAGGACTCGCTGTTTAATTCGGTGTGTGAGCTCCTGTAGACGCGGGGAGAGGACTCGCTGTTTAATTCGGTGTGTAAGGTCACTGTAGACGCGGGAGAGGACTCGCTGTTTAATTCGGTGTGTGAGCTCCTGTAGACGCGGGAGAGGACTCGCTGTTTAACTCGGTGTGTAAGGTCACTGTAGACGCGGGGAGAGGACTCGCTGTTTAATTCGGTGTGTGAGCTCCTGTAGACGCGGGAGAGGACTCGCTGTTTAACTCGGTGTGTAAGGTCACTGTAGACGCGGGGAGAGGACTCGCTGTTTAATTCGGTGTGTAAGGTCACAGTAGACGCGGGGAGAGGACTCGCTGTTTAATTCGGTGTGTGAGGTCACTGTAGACGCGGGGAGAGGACTCGCTGTTTAGTGCGGTGTGTAAGGTCACTGTAGACGCGGGAGAGGACTCGCTGTTTAATTCGGTGTGTGAGCTCCTGTAGACGCGGGGAGAGGACTCGCTGTTTAATTCGGTGTGTAAGGTCACTGTAGACGCGGGGAGAGGACTCGCTGTTTAATTCGGTGTGTAAGGTCAATGTAGACGCGGGAGAGGACTCGCTGTTTAATTCGGTGTGTAAGGTCACTGTAGACGCGGGGAGAGGACTCGCTGTTTAATTCGGTGTGTAAGGTCACTGTAGACGCGGGAGAGGACTCGCTGTTTAATTCGGTGTGTAAGGTCACTGTAGACGCGGGAGAGGACTCGCTGTTTAATTCGGTGTGTGAGCTCCTGTAGACGCGGGGAGAGGACTCGCTGTTTAATTCGGTGTGTAAGGTCACTGTAGACGCGGGAGAGGACTCGCTGTTTAATTCGGTGTGTGAGCTCCTGTAGACGCGGGAGAGGACTCGCTGTTTAATTCGGTGTGTAAGGTCACTGTAGACGCGGGGAGAGGACTCGCTGTTTAATTCGGTGTGTGAGCTCATTGTAGACGCGCGGAGAGGACTCGCTGTTTAATTCGGTGTGTGAGCTCCTGTAGACGCGGGGAGAGGACTCGCTGTTTAATTTGGTGTGTGAGCTCCTGTAGATGCGGGGAGAGGACTCGCTGTTTAATTCGGTGTGTAAGGTCACTGTAGACGCGGGGAGAGGACTCGCTGTTTAATTCGGTGTGTAAGGTCACTGTAGACGCGGGAGAGGACTCGCTGTTTAATTCGGTGTGTGAGCTCCTGTAGACGCGGGAGAGGACTCGCTGTTTAATTCGGTGTGTGAGCTCCTGTAGACGCGGGAGAGGACTCGCTGTTTAATTCGGTGTGTAAGGTCACTGTAGACGCGGGGAGAGGACTCGCTGTTTAATTCGGTGTGTGAGGTCACTGTAGACGCGGGGAGAGGACTCGCTGTTTAATTCGGTGTGTGAGCTCACTGTAGACACGGGGAGAGGACTCTGTTTAATTCGGTGTGTAAGGTCACTGTAGACGCGGGAGAGGACTCGCTGTTTAATTCGGTGTGTGAGCTCACTGTAGACGCGGGGAGAGGACTCGCTGTTTAACTCGGTGTGTGAGCTCCTGTAGACGCGGGGAGAGGACACGCTGTTTAATTCGGTGTGTGAGCTCACTGTAGACGCGGGGAGAGGACTCGCTGTTTAATTCGGTGTGTGAGCTCCTGTAGACACGGGGAGAGGACTCGCTGTTTAATTCGGTGTGTGAGGTCACTGTAGACGCGGGGAGAGGACTCGCTGTTTAATTCGGTGTGTGAGCTCACTGTAGACACGGGGAGAGGACTCTGTTTAATTCGGTGTGTAAGGTCACTGTAGACGCAGGAGAGGACTCACTGTTTAATTCGGTGTGTGAGCTCCTGTAGACGCGGGGAGAGGACTCGCTGTTTAATTCGGTGTGTGAGCTCCTGTAGACGCGGGGAGAGGACTCGCTGTTTAATTCGGTGTGTGAGCTCACTGTAGACGCGGGGAGAGGACTCGCTGTTTAACTCGGTGTGTGAGCTCCTGTAGACGCGGGGAGAGGACACGCTGTTTAATTCGGTGTGTGAGCTCACTGTAGACGCGGGGAGAGGACTCGCTGTTTAATTCGGTGTGTGAGCTCCTGTAGACACGGGGAGAGGACTCGCTGTTTAATTCGGTGTGTGAGGTCACTGTAGACGCGGGGAGAGGACTCGCTGTTTAATTCGGTGTGTGAGCTCACTGTAGACGCGGGGAGAGGACTCTGTTTAATTCGGTGTGTAAGGTCACTGTAGACGCGGGGAGAGGACTCGCTGTTTAATTCGGTGTGTAAGGTCACTGTAGACGCGGGGAGAGGACTCGCTGTTTAATTCGGTGTGTAAGGTCACTGTAGACACGGGGAGAGGACTCGCTGTTTAATTCGGTGTGTAAGGTCACTGTAGACGCGGGGAGAGGACTCGCTGTTTAATTCGGTGTGTAAGGTCACTGTAGACGCGGGGAGAGGACTCGCTGTTTAATTCGGTGTGTGAGCTCACTGTAGACACGGGGAGAGGACTCGCTGTTTAATTCGGTGTGTAAGGTCACTGTAGACGCGGGGAGAGGACTCGCTGTTTAATTCGGTGTGTAAGGTCACTGTAGACGCGGGGAGAGGACCCGCTGTTTAATTCGGTGTGTAAGGTCACTGTAGACGCGGGGAGAGGACTCGCTGTTTAATTCGGTGTGTAAGCTCCTGTAGACGCGGGGAGAGGACTCGCTGTTTAATTCGGTGTGTAAGGTCACTGTAGACGCGGGGAGAGGACTCGCTGTTTAATTCGGTGTGTGAGGTCACTGTAGACGCGGGGAGAGGACTCGCTGTTTAATTCGGTGTGTAAGGTCACTGTAGACACGGGGAGAGGACTCGCTGTTTAATTCGGTGTGTAAGGTCACTGTAGACGCGGGGAGAGGACTCGCTGTTTAATTCGGTGTGTAAGGTCACTGTAGACGCGGGGAGAGGACTCGCTGTTTAATTCGGTGTGTGAGCTCACTGTAGACACGGGGAGAGAACTCGCTGTTTAATTCGGTGTGTAAGGTCACTGTAGACGCGGGGAGAGGACTCGCTGTTTAATTCGGTGTGTAAGGTCACTGTAGACGCGGGGAGAGGACTCGCTGTTTAATTCGGTGTGTGAGCTCCTGTAGACGCGGGGAGAGGACTCGCTGTTTAATTCGGTGTGTAAGGTCACTGTAGACGCGGGAGAGGACTCGCTGTTTAATTCCGTGTGTGAGCTCACTGTAGACGCGGGGAGAGGACTCGCTGTTTAATTCGGTGTGTGAGCTCCTGTAGACGCGGGAGAGGACTCGCTGTTTAATTCGGTGTGTAAGGTCACTGTAGACGCGGGAGAGGACTCGCTGTTTAATTCGGTGTGTGAGCTCCTGTAGACGCGGGGAGAGGACTCGCTGTTTAATTCGGTGTGTGAGCTCCTGTAGACGCGGGAGAGGACTCGCTGTTTAATTCGGTGTGTGAGCTCCTGTAGACGCGGGGAGAGGACTCGCTGTTTAATTCGGTGTGTGAGCTCCTGTAGACACGGGGAGAGGACTCGCTGTTTAATTCGGTGTGTAAGGTCACTGTAGACGCGGGGAGAGGACTCGCTGTTTAATTCGGTGTGTAAGGTCACTGTAGACGCGGGGAGAGGACTCGCTGTTTAATTCGGTGTGTAAGGTCACTGTAGACGCGGGAGAGGACTCGCTGTTTAATTCGGTGTGTGAGCTCCTGTAGACGCGGGGAGAGGACTCGCTGTTTAATTCGGTGTGTAAGGTCACTGTAGACGCGGGGAGAGGACTCGCTGTTTAATTCGGTGTGTGAGCTCCTGTAGACACGGGGAGAGGACTCGCTGTTTAATTCGGTGTGTAAGGTCACTGTAGACGCGGGGAGAGGACTCGCTGTTTAATTCGGTGTGTGAGCTCACTGTAGACGCGGGGAGAGGACTCGCTGTTTAATTCGGTGTGTAAGGTCACTGTAGACGCGGGGAGAGGACTCGCTGTTTAATTCGGTGTGTGAGCTCCTGTAGACGCGGGGAGAGGACTCGCTGTTTAATTCGGTGTGTAAGGTCACTGTAGACGCGGGAGAGGACTCGCTGTTTAATTCCGTGTGTGAGCTCACTGTAGACGCGGGGAGAGGACTCGCTGTTTAATTCGGTGTGTGAGCTCCTGTAGACGCGGGGAGAGGACTCGCTGTTTAATTCGGTGTGTGAGCTCCTGTAGACGCGGGAGAGGACTCGCTGTTTAATTCGGTGTGTGAGCTCCTGTAGACGCGGGGAGAGGACTCGCTGTTTAATTCGGTGTGTGAGCTCCTGTAGACACGGGGAGAGGACTCGCTGTTTAATTCGGTGTGTAAGGTCACTGTAGACGCGGGGAGAGGACTCGCTGTTTAATTCGGTGTGTAAGGTCACTGTAGACGCGGGGAGAGGACTCGCTGTTTAATTCGGTGTGTAAGGTCACTGTAGACGCGGGGAGAGGACTCGCTGTTTAATTCGGTGTGTAAGGTCACTGTAGACGCGGGAGAGGACTCGCTGTTTAATTCGGTGTGTGAGCTCCTGTAGACGCGGGGAGAGGACTCGCTGTTTAATTCGGTGTGTGAGCTCCTGTAGACGCGGGGAGAGGACTCGCTGTTTAATTCGGTGTGTAAGGTCACTGTAGACGCGGGGAGAGGACTCGCTGTTTAATTCGGTGTGTAAGGTCACTGTAGACGCGGGGAGAGGACTCGCTGTTTAATTCGGTGTGTAAGCTCCTGTATACGCGGGGAGAGGACTCGCTGTTTAATTCGGTGTGTGAGCTCCTGTAGACGCGGGGAGAGGACTCGCTGTTTAATTCGGTGTGTGAGCTCCTGTAGACGCTGGAGAGGACTCGCTGTTTAATTCGGTGTGTGAGCTCCTGTAGACGCGGGAGAGGACTCGCTGTTTAATTCGGTGTGTGAGCTCCTGTAGACGCGGGAGAGGACTCGCTGTTTAATTCGGTGTGTGAGCTCCTGTAGACGCGGGAGAGGACTCGCTGTTTAATTCGGTGTGTAAGGTCACTGTAGACGCGGGGAGAGGACTCGCTGTTTAATTCGGTGTGTAAGGTCACTGTAGACGCGGGGAGAGGACTCGCTGTTTAATTCGGTGTGTAAGCTCCTGTAGACGCGGGGAGAGGACTCGCTGTTTAATTCGGTGTGTGAGCTCCTGTAGACGCGGGGAGAGGACTCGCTGTTTAATTCGGTGTGTGAGCTCCTGTAGACACGGGGAGAGGACTCGCTGTTTAATTCGGTGTGTAAGGTCACTGTAGACGCGGGGAGAGGACTCGCTGTTTAATTCGGTGTGTAAGGTCACTGTAGACGCGGGGAGAGGACTCGCTGTTTAATTCGGTGTGTAAGGTCACTGTAGACGCGGGAGAGGACTCGCTGTTTAATTCGGTGTGTAAGGTCACTGTAGACGCGGGGAGAGGACTCGCTGTTTAATTCGGTGTGTAAGGTCACTGTAGACGCGGGGAGAGGACTCGCTGTTTAATTCGGTGTGTAAGGTCACTGTAGACGCGGGAGAGGACTCGCTGTTTAATTCGGTGTGTGAGCTCCTGTAGACGCGGGAGAGGACTCGCTGTTTAATTCGGTGTGTGAGCTCCTGTAGACACGGGGAGAGGACTCGCTGTTTAATTCCGTGTGTAAGGTCACTGTAGACGCGGGGAGAGGACTCGCTGTTTAATTCGGTGTGTAAGGTCACTGTAGACGCGGGGAGAGGACTCGCTGTTTAATTCGGTGTGTAAGGTCACTGTAGACGCGGGAGAGGACTCGCTGTTTAATTCGGTGTGTGAGCTCCTGTAGACGCGGGAGAGGACTCGCTGTTTAATTCGGTGTGTGAGCTCCTGTAGACGCGGGAGAGGACTCGCTGTTTAATTCGGTGTGTAAGGTCACTGTAGACACGGGGAGAGGACTCGCTGTTTAATTCGGTGTGTGAGCTCCTGTAGACGCGGGGAGAGGACTCGCTGTTTAATTCGGTGTGTGAGCTCCTGTAGACGCGGGGAGAGGACTCACTGTTTAATTCGGTGTGTGAGCTCCTGTAGACGCGGGGAGAGGACTCGCTGTTTAATTCGGTGTGTGAGCTCCTGTAGACGCGGGAGAGGACTCGCTGTTTAATTCGGTGTGTGAGGTCACTGTAGACGCGGGGAGAGGACCCGCTGTTTAATTCGGTGTGTGAGCTCCTGTAGACGCGGGAGAGGACTCGCTGTTTAATTCGGTGTGTAAGGTCACTGTAGACGCGGGGAGAGGACCCGCTGTTTAATTCGGTGTGTGAGCTCCTGTAGACGCGGGAGAGGACTCGCTGTTTAATTCGGTGTGTGAGGTCACTGTAGACGCGGGAGAGGACTCGCTGTTTAATTCGGTGTGTGAGCTCCTGTAGACGCGGGGAGAGGACTCGCTGTTTAATTCGGTGTGTGAGCTCCTGTAGACGCGGGGAGAGGACTCGCTGTTTAATTCGGTGTGTGAGCTCCTGTAGACACGGGGAGAGGACTCGCTGTTTAATTCGGTGTGTGAGGTCACTGTAGACGCGGGGAGAGGACTCGCTGTTTAATTCGGTGTGTAAGGTCACTGTAGACGCGGGGAGAGGACTGGCTGTTTAATTCGGTGTGTGAGCTCCTGTAGACACGGGGAGAGGACTCACTGTTTAATTCGGTGTGTGAGGTCACTGTAGACGCGGGGAGAGGACTCGCTGTTTAATTCGGTGTGTAAGGTCACTGTAGACGCGGGGAGAGGACTGGCTGTTTAATTCGGTGTGTGAGCTCACTGTAGACACGGGAGAGGACTCGCTGTTTAATTCGGTGTGTGAGCTCACTGTAGACACGGGGAGAGGACTCGCTGTTTAATACGGTGTGTGAGCTCCTGTAGACGCGGGGAGAGGACTCGCTGTTTAATTCGGTGTGTGAGCTCCTGTAGACACGGGGAGAGGACTCGCTGTTTAATTCGGTGTGTGAGCTCCTGTAGACGCGGGGAGAGGACTCGCTGTTTAATTCGGTGTGTGAGCTCCTGTAGACGCGGGGAGAGGACTCGCTGTTTAATTCGGTGTGTAAGGTCACTGTAGACGCGGGGAGAGGACTCGCTGTTTAATTCGGTGTGTGAGCTCCTGTAGACGCGGGGAGAGGACTCGCTGTTTAATTCGGTGTGTAAGGTCACTGTAGACGCGGGGAGAGGACTCGCTGTTTAATTCGGTGTGTAAGGTCACTGTAGACGCGGGAGAGGACTCGCTGTTTAATTCGGTGTGTAAGGTCACTGTAGACGCGGGGAGAGGACTCGCTGTTTAATTCGGTGTGTGAGCTCCTGTAGACGCGGGGAGAGGACTCGCTGTTTAATTCGGTGTGTAAGCTCCTGTAGACGCGGGGAGAGGACTCGCTGTTTAATTCGGTGTGTAAGGTCACTGTAGACGCAGGGAGAGGACTCGCTGTTTAATTCGGTGTGTGAGCTCCTGTAGACGCGGGGAGAGGACTCGCTGTTTAATTCGGTGTGTGAGCTCCTGTAGACGCGGGGAGAGGACTCGCTGTTTAACTCGGTGTGTGAGCTCCTGTAGACGCGGGGAGAGGACTCGCTGTTTAATTCGGTGTGTGAGCTCCTGTAGACGCGGGGAGAGGACTCGCTGTTTAATTCGGTGTGTGAGCTCACTGTAGACGCGGGGAGAGGACTCGCTGTTTAATTCGGTGTGTAAGGTCACTGTAGACGCGGGGAGAGGACTCGCTGTTTAATTCGGTGTGTGAGCTCCTGTAGACGCGGGGAGAGGACTCGCTGTTTAACTCGGTGTGTGAGCTCCTGTAGACGCGGGGAGAGGACTCGCTGTTTAACTCGGTGTGTGAGCTCCTGTAGACGCGGGGAGAGGACTCGCTGTTTAATTCGGTGTGTGAGCTCCTGTAGACGCAGGGAGAGGACTCGCTGTTTAATTCGGTGTGTAAGGTCACTGTAGACGCGGGAGAGGACTCGCTGTTTAATTCGGTGTGTGAGCTCCTGTAGACGCGGGGAGAGGACTCGCTGTTTAATTCGGTGTGTAAGGTCACTGTAGACGCGGGGAGAGGACTCGCTGTTTAATTCGGTGTGTAAGGTCACTGTAGACGCGGGAGAGGACTCGCTGTTTAATTCGGTGTGTGAGCTCACTGTAGACGCGGGAGAGGACTCGCTGTTTAATTCGGTGTGTGAGCTCCTGTAGATGCGGGAGAGGACTCGCTGTTTAATTCGGTGTGTAAGGTCACTGTAGACGCGGGGAGAGGACGCGCTGTTTAACTCGGTGTGTGAGCTCCTGTAGACGCGGGAGAGGACTCGCTGTTTAATTCGGTGTGTAAGGTCACTGTAGACGCGGGGAGAGGACGCGCTGTTTAACTCGGTGTGTGAGCTCCTGTAGACGCGGGAGAGGACTCGCTGTTTAATTCGGTGTGTGAGCTCACTGTAGACGCGGGGAGAGGACTCGCTGTTTAATTCGGTGTGTGAGCTCCTGTAGACACGGGGAGAGGACTCGCTGTTTAATTCGGTGTGTGAGCTCCTGTAGACGCGGGAGAGGACTCGCTGTTTAATTCGGTGTGTGAGCTCCTGTAGACACGGGGAGAGGACTCGCTGTTTAATTCCGTGTGTAAGGTCACTGTAGACGCGGGGAGAGGACTCGCTGTTTAATTCGGTGTGTGAGCTCCTGTAGACGCGGGAGAGGACTCGCTGTTTAATTCGGTGTGTGAGCTCCTGTAGACGCGGGGAGAGGACTCGCTGTTTAATTCGGTGTGTGAGCTCCTGTAGACGCGGGGAGAGGACTCGCTGTTTAATTCGGTGTGTGAGCTCCCCTGTAGACGCGGGGAGAGGACTCGCTGTTTAATTCGGTGTGTGAGCTCACTGTAGACGCGGGAGAGGACTCGCTGTTTAACTCGGTGTGTGAGCTCCTGTAGACGCGGGGAGAGGACTCGCTGTTTAATTCGGTGTGTGAGCTCCTGTAGACGCGGGGAGAGGACTCGCTGTTTAATTCGGTGTGTAAGGTCACTGTAGACGCGGGGAGAGGACGCGCTGTTTAACTCGGTGTGTGAGCTCCTGTAGACACGGGGAGAGGACTCGCTGTTTAATTCGGTGTGTGAGCTCCTGTAGACACGGGGAGAGGACTCGCTGTTTAATTCGGTGTGTGAGCTCCTGTAGACGCGGGAGAGGACTCGCTGTTTAATTCGGTGTGTGAGCTCCTGTAGACGCGGGAGAGGACTCGCTGTTTAATTCGGTGTGTAAGGTCACTGTAGACGCGGGGAGAGGACTCGCTGTTTAACTCGGTGTGTGAGCTCCTGTAGACGCGGGAGAGGACTCGCTGTTTAATTCGGTGTGTGAGCTCCTGTAGACGCGGGAGAGGACTCGCTGTTTAATTCGGTGTGTAAGGTCACTGTAGACGCGGGGAGAGGACTCGCTGTTTAATTCGGTGTGTGAGCTCCTGTAGACGCGGGGAGAGGACTCGCTGTTTAATTCGGTGTGTGAGCTCCTGTAGACGCGGGGAGAGGACGCGCTGTTTAATTCGGTGTGTGAGCTCCTGTAGACGCGGGAGAGGACTCGCTGTTTAATTCGGTGTGTGAGCTCCCCTGTAGACGCGGGAGAGGACTCGCTGTTTAATTCGGTGTGTGAGCTCCTGTAGACGCGGGAGAGGACCCGCTGTTTAATTCGGTGTGTGAGCTCCTGTAGACGCGGGAGAGGACTCGCTGTTTAATTCGGTGTGTGAGCTCCCCTGTAGACGCGGGGAGAGGACTCGCTGTTTAATTCGGTGTGTGAGCTCCTGTAGACGCGGGAGAGGACTCGCTGTTTAATTCGGTGTGTAAGGTCACTGTAGTCGCGGGGAGAGGACTCGCTGTTTAATTCGGTGTGTGAGCTCCTGTAGACGCGGGGAGAGGACTCGCTGTTTAATTCGGTGTGTGAGCTCCTGTAGACGCGGGGAGAGGACGCGCTGTTTAATTCGGTGTGTGAGCTCCTGTAGACGCGGGAGAGGACTCGCTGTTTAATTCGGTGTGTGAGCTCCCTGTAGACGCGGGGAGAGGACTCGCTGTTTAATTCGGTGTGTGAGCTCCTGTAGACACGGGGAGAGGACTCGCTGTTTAATTCGGTGTGTAAGGTCACTGTAGACGCGCGGAGAGGACTCGCTGTTTAATTCGGTGTGTAAGGTCACTGTAGACGCGGGGAGAGGACTCGCTGTTTAATTCGGTGTGTAAGGTCACTGTAGACGCGCGGAGAGGACTCGCTGTTTAATTCGGTGTGTAAGGTCACTGTAGACGCGGGGAGAGGACTCGCTGTTTAATTCGGTGTGTGAGCTCCTGTAGACACGGGGAGAGGACTCGCTGTTTAATTCGGTGTGTGAGCTCCTGTAGACGCGGGGAGAGGACTCGCTGTTTAATTCGGTGTGTGAGCTCCTGTAGACGCGGGGAGAGGACTCGCTGTTTAATTCGGTGTGTAAGGTCACTGTAGACGCGGGGAGAGGACTCGCTGTTTAATTCGGTGTGTAAGGTCACTGTAGACGCGGGAGAGGACTCGCTGTTTAATTCGGTGTGTGAGCTCCTGTAGACGCGGGAGAGGACCCGCTGTTTAATTCGGTGTGTGAGCTCCTGTAGACGCGGGAGAGGACCCGCTGTTTAATTCGGTGTGTGAGCTCCTGTAGACGCGGGAGAGGACTCGCTGTTTAATTCGGTGTGTGAGCTCCTGTAGACGCGGGGAGAGGACTCGCTGTTTAATTCGGTGTGTGAGCTCCTGTAGACGCGGGGAGAGGACTCGCTGTTTAATTCGGTGTGTAAGGTCACTGTAGACGCGGGGAGAGGACTCGCTGTTTAATTCGGTGTGTAAGGTCACTGTAGACGCGGGGAGAGGACTCGCTGTTTAATTCGGTGTGTAAGGTCACTGTAGACGCGGGAGAGGACTCGCTGTTTAATTCGGTGTGTGAGCTCCTGTAGACGCGGGAGAGGACCCGCTGTTTAATTCGGTGTGTGAGCTCCTGTAGACGCGGGAGAGGACTCGCTGTTTAATTCGGTGTGTGAGCTCCTGTAGACGCGGGGAGAGGACTCGCTGTTTAATTCGGTGTGTGAGCTCCTGTAGACGCGGGGAGAGGACTCGCTGTTTAATTCGGTGTGTAAGGTCACTGTAGACGCGGGGAGAGGACTCGCTGTTTAATTCGGTGTGTAAGGTCACTGTAGACGCGGGGAGAGGACTCGCTGTTTAATTCGGTGTGTAAGGTCACTGTAGACGCGGGGAGAGGACTCGCTGTTTAATTCGGTGTGTGAGCTCCTGTAGACGCGGGAGAGGACCCGCTGTTTAATTCGGTGTGTGAGCTCCTGTAGACGCGGGGAGAGGACTCGCTGTTTAATTCGGTGTGTGAGCTCCTGTAGACGCAGGAGAGGACTCGCTGTTTAATTCGGTGTGTGAGCTCCTGTAGACGCGGGGAGAGGACTCGCTGTTTAATTCGGTGTGTGAGCTCCTGTAGACGCGGGGAGAGGACTCGCTGTTTAATTCGGTGTGTAAGGTCACTGTAGACGCGGGGAGAGGACTCGCTGTTTAATTCGGTGTGTAAGGTCACTGTAGACGCGGGGAGAGGACTCGCTGTTTAATTCGGTGTGTAAGGTCACTGTAGACGCGGGGAGAGGACTCGCTGTTTAATTCGGTGTGTAAGGTCACTGTAGACGCGGGAGAGGACTCGCTGTTTAATTCGGTGTGTGAGCTCCTGTAGACGCGGGAGAGGACTCGCTGTTTAATTCGGTGTGTGAGCTCCTGTAGACGCGGGAGAGGACTCGCTGTTTAATTCGGTGTGTGAGCTCCTGTAGACGCGGGAGAGGACTCGCTGTTTAATTCGGTGTGTGAGCTCCTGTAGACGCGGGGAGAGGACACGCTGTTTAATTCGGTGTGTGAGCTCACTGTAGACGCGGGGAGAGGACTCGCTGTTTAATTAGGTGTGTAAGGTCACTGTAGACGCGGGGAGAGGACTCGCTGTTTAATTCGGTGTGTAAGCTCCTGTAGACGCGGGGAGAGGACTCGCTGTTTAATTCGGTGTGTGAGCTCCTGTAGACGCGGGGAGAGGACTCGCTGTTTAATTCGGTGTGTGAGCTCCTGTAGACGCGGGGAGAGGACTCGCTGTTTAATTCGGTGTGTGAGCTCCTGTAGACGCGGGAGAGGACTCGCTGTTTAATTCGGTGTGTGAGCTCCTGTAGACACGGGGAGAGGACTCGCTGTTTAATTCCGTGTGTAAGGTCACTGTAGACGCGGGGAGAGGACTCGCTGTTTAATTCGGTGTGTAAGCTCCTGTAGACGCGGGGAGAGGACTCGCTGTTTAATTCGGTGTGTGAGCTCCTGTAGACGCGGGGAGAGGACTCGCTGTTTAATTCGGTGTGTGAGCTCCTGTAGACACGGGGAGAGGACTCGCTGTTTAATTCGGTGTGTAAGGTCACTGTAGACGCGGGGAGAGGACTCGCTGTTTAATTCGGTGTGTAAGGTCACTGTAGACGCGGGGAGAGGACTCGCTGTTTAATTCGGTGTGTAAGGTCACTGTAGACGCGGGAGAGGACTCGCTGTTTAATTCGGTGTGTAAGGTCACTGTAGACGCGGGGAGAGGACTCGCTGTTTAATTCGGTGTGTAAGGTCACTGTAGACGCGGGGAGAGGACTCGCTGTTTAATTCGGTGTGTAAGGTCACTGTAGACGCGGGGAGAGGACTCGCTGTTTAATTCGGTGTGTAAGCTCCTGTAGACGCGGGGAGAGGACTCGCTGTTTAATTCGGTGTGTGAGCTCCTGTAGACGCGGGAGAGGACTCGCTGTTTAATTCGGTGTGTGAGCTCCTGTAGACGCGGGAGAGGACTCGCTGTTTAATTCGGTGTGTGAGCTCCTGTAGACGCGGGGAGAGGACTCGCTGTTTAATACGGTGTGTGAGCTCCTGTAGACGCGGGGAGAGGACTCGCTGTTTAATTCGGTGTGTGAGCTCCTGTAGACGCGGGGAGAGGACTCGCTGTTTAATTCGGTGTGTGAGCTCCTGTAGACGCGGGAGAGGACTCGCTGTTTAATTCGGTGTGTGAGCTCCTGTAGACGCGGGAGAGGACTCGCTGTTTAATTCGGTGTGTGAGCTCCTGTAGACGCGGGGAGAGGACTCGCTGTTTAATTCGGTGTGTGAGCTCCTGTAGACGCGGGGAGAGGACTCGCTGTTTAATTCGGTGTGTGAGCTCCTGTAGACACGGGGAGAGGACTCGCTGTTTAATTCCGTGTGTAAGGTCACTGTAGACGCGGGGAGAGGACTCGCTGTTTAATTCGGTGTGTAAGGTCACTGTAGACGCGGGAGAGGACTCGCTGTTTAATTCGGTGTGTAAGGTCACTGTAGACGCGGGGAGAGGACTCGCTGTTTAATTCGGTGTGTAAGGTCACTGTAGACGCGGGGAGAGGACTCGCTGTTTAATTCGGTGTGTAAGGTCACTGTAGACGCGGGAGAGGACTCGCTGTTTAATTCGGTGTGTGAGCTCCTGTAGACGCGGGAGAGGACTCGCTGTTTAATTCGGTGTGTGAGCTCCTGTAGACGCGGGAGAGGACTCGCTGTTTAATTCGGTGTGTGAGCTCCTGTAGACGCGGGGAGAGGACTCGCTGTTTAATACGGTGTGTAAGGTCACTGTAGACGCGGGGAGAGGACTCGCTGTTTAATTCGGTGTGTAAGGTCACTGTAGACGCGGGGAGAGGACTCGCTGTTTAATTCGGTGTGTAAGGTCACTGTAGACGCGGGGAGAGGACTCGCTGTTTAATTCGGTGTGTAAGGTCACTGTAGACGCGGGGAGAGGACTCGCTGTTTAATACGGTGTGTGAGCTCACTGTAGACGCGGGGAGAGGACTCGCTGTTTAATTCGGTGTGTGAGCTCACTGTAGACACGGGAGAGGACTCGCTGTTTAATTCGGTGTGTAAGGTCACTGTAGACGCGGGAGAGGACTCGCTGTTTAATTCGGTGTGTGAGCTCCTGTAGACGCGGGAGAGGACTCGCTGTTTAATTCGGTGTGTGAGCTCCTGTAGACGCGGGGAGAGGACTCGCTGTTTAATTCGGTGTGTGAGCTCACTGTAGACGCGGGGAGAGGACTCGCTGTTTAATTCGGTGTGTAAGGTCACTGTAGACGCGGGAGAGGACTCGCTGTTTAATTCGGTGTGTAAGGTCACTGTAGACGCGGGAGAGGACTCGCTGTTTAATTCGGTGTGTGAGCTCCTGTAGACGCGGGGAGAGGACTCGCTGTTTAATTCGGTGTGTAAGGTCACTGTAGACGCGGGGAGAGGACTCGCTGTTTAATTCGGTGTGTAAGGTCACTGTAGACGCGGGAGAGGACTCGCTGTTTAATTCGGTGTGTAAGGTCACTGTAGACGCGGGGAGAGGACTCGCTGTTTAATACGGTGTGTGAGCTCCTGTAGACGCGGGGAGAGGACTCGCTGTTTAATTCGGTGTGTGAGCTCACTGTAGACGCGGGGAGAGGACTCGCTGTTTAATTCGGTGTGTAAGGTCACTGTAGACGCGGGGAGAGGACTCGCTGTTTAATTCGGTGTGTAAGGTCACTGTAGACGCGGGGAGAGGACTCGCTGTTTAATTCGGTGTGTGAGCTCCTGTAGACGCGGGGAGAGGACTCGCTGTTTAATTCGGTGTGTGAGCTCACTGTAGACGCGGGGAGAGGACTCGCTGTTTAATTCGGTGTGTAAGGTCACTGTAGACGCGGGAGAGGACTCGCTGTTTAATTCGGTGTGTAAGGTCACTGTAGACGCGGGAGAGGACTCGCTGTTTAATTCGGTGTGTGAGCTCCTGTAGACGCGGGGAGAGGACTCGCTGTTTAATTCGGTGTGTAAGGTCACTGTAGACGCGGGGAGAGGACTCGCTGTTTAATTCGGTGTGTAAGGTCACTGTAGACGCGGGAGAGGACTCGCTGTTTAATTCGGTGTGTGAGCTCACTGTAGACGCGGGAGAGGACTCGCTGTTTAATTCGGTGTGTAAGGTCACTGTAGACGCGGGGAGAGGACTCGCTGTTTAATACGGTGTGTAAGGTCACTGTAGACGCGGGGAGAGGACGCGCTGTTTAACTCGGTGTGTGAGCTCCTGTAGACACGGGGAGAGGACTCGCTGTTTAATTCGGTGTGTGAGCTCCTGTAGACGCGGGAGAGGACTCGCTGTTTAATTCGGTGTGTAAGGTCACTGTAGACGCGGGGAGAGGACTCGCTGTTTAATTCGGTGTGTGAGCTCCTGTAGACGCGGGGAGAGGACTCGCTGTTTAACTCGGTGTGTGAGCTCCTGTAGACGCGGGGAGAGGACGCGCTGTTTAATTCGGTGTGTGAGCTCCTGTAGACGCGGGAGAGGACTCGCTGTTTAATTCGGTGTGTAAGGTCACTGTAGACGCGGGGAGAGGACTCGCTGTTTAATTCGGTGTGTGAGCTCCTGTAGACGCGGGGAGAGGACGCGCTGTTTAATTCGGTGTGTGAGCTCCTGTAGACGCGGGGAGAGGACTCGCTGTTTAATTCGGTGTGTGAGCTCCTGTAGACGCGGGGAGAGGACGCGCTGTTTAATTCGGTGTGTGAGCTCCTGTAGACGCGGGGAGAGGACTCGCTGTTTAATTCGGTGTGTGAGCTCACTGTAGACGCGGGAGAGGACTCGCTGTTTAACTCGGTGTGTGAGCTCCTGTAGACGCGGGGAGAGGACTCGCTGTTTAATTCGGTGTGTAAGGTCACTGTAGACGCGGGGAGAGGACGCGCTGTTTAACTCGGTGTGTGAGCTCCTGTAGACACGGGGAGAGGACTCGCTGTTTAATTCGGTGTGTGAGCTCCTGTAGACACGGGGAGAGGACTCGCTGTTTAATTCGGTGTGTGAGCTCCTGTAGACGCGGGAGAGGACTCGCTGTTTAATTCGGTGTGTGAGCTCCCCTGTAGACGCGGGAGAGGACTCGCTGTTTAATTCGGTGTGTAAGGTCACTGTAGACGCGGGGAGAGGACTCGCTGTTTAACTCGGTGTGTGAGCTCCTGTAGACACGGGGAGAGGACTCGCTTTTTAATTCGGTGTGTGAGCTCCTGTAGACGCGGGGAGAGGACTCGCTGTTTAATTCGGTGTGTGAGCTCCTGTAGACGCGGGAGAGGACTCGCTGTTTAATACGGTGTGTGAGCTCCTGTAGACGCGGGGAGAGGACGCGCTGTTTAATTCGGTGTGTGAGCTCCTGTAGACGCGGGAGAGGACTCGCTGTTTAATTCGGTGTGTGAGCTCCCCTGTAGACGCGGGAGAGGACTCGCTGTTTAATTCGGTGTGTAAGGTCACTGTAGACGCGGGAGAGGACTCGCTGTTTAATTCGGTGTGTGAGCTCCTGTAGACGCGGGAGAGGACCCGCTGTTTAATTCGGTGTGTGAGCTCCTGTAGACGCGGGAGAGGACTCGCTGTTTAATTCGGTGTGTGAGCTCCTGTAGACGCGGGAGAGGACCCGCTGTTTAATTCGGTGTGTGAGCTCCTGTAGACGCGGGAGAGGACTCGCTGTTTAATTCGGTGTGTGAGCTCCTGTAGACGCGGGAGAGGACTCGCTGTTTAATTCGGTGTGTGAGCTCCTGTAGACGCGGGGAGAGGACTCGCTGTTTAATTCGGTGTGTAAGGTCACTGTAGACGCGGGGAGAGGACTCGCTGTTTAATTCGGTGTGTAAGGTCACTGTAGACGCGGGAGAGGACTCGCTGTTTAATTCGGTGTGTGAGCTCCTGTAGACGCGGGAGAGGACTCGCTGTTTAATTCGGTGTGTGAGCTCCTGTAGACGCGGGAGAGGACTCGCTGTTTAATTCGGTGAGTGAGCTCCTGTAGACGCGGGAGAGGACTCGCTGTTTAATTCGGTGTGTGAGCTCCTGTAGACGCGGGAGAGGACTCGCTGTTTAATTCGGTGTGTGAGCTCCTGTAGACGCGGGGAGAGGACTCGCTGTTTAATTCGGTGTGTAAGGTCACTGTAGACGCGGGGAGAGGACTCGCTGTTTAATTCGGTGTGTGAGCTCACTGTAGACGCGGGGAGAGGACTCGCTGTTTAATTCGGTGTGTAAGGTCACTGTAGACGCGGGGAGAGGACTCGCTGTTTAATTCGGTGTGTAAGGTCACTGTAGACGCGGGGAGAGGACTCGCTGTTTAATTCGGTGTGTAAGCTCCTGTAGACGCGGGGAGAGGACTCGCTGTTTAATTCGGTGTGTGAGCTCCTGTAGACGCTGGAGAGGACTCGCTGTTTAATTCGGTGTGTAAGGTCACTGTAGACGCGGGGAGAGGTCTCGCTGTTTAATTCGGTGTGTTAGGTCACTGTAGACGCGGGGAGAGGACTCGCTGTTTAATTCGGTGTGTAAGGTCACTGTAGACGCGGGGAGAGGACTCGCTGTTTAATTCGGTGTGTAAGGTCACTGTAGACGCGGGAGAGGACTCGCTGTTTAATTCGGTGTGTGAGCTCCTGTAGACGCGGGGAGAGGACTCGCTGTTTAATTCGGTGTGTGAGCTCCTGTAGACGCTGGAGAGGACTCGCTGTTTAATTCGGTGTGTGAGCTCCTGTAGACGCGGGAGAGGACTCGCTGTTTAATTCGGTGTGTGAGCTCCTGTAGACGCGGGAGAGGACTCGCTGTTTAATTCGGTGTGTAAGGTCACTGTAGACGCGGGGAGAGGACTCGCTGTTTAATTCGGTGTGTAAGGTCACTGTAGACGCGGGGAGAGGACTCGCTGTTTAATTCGGTGTGTAAGCTCCTGTAGACGCGGGGAGAGGACTCGCTGTTTAATTCGGTGTGTGAGCTCCTGTAGACGCGGGGAGAGGACTCGCTGTTTAATTCGGTGTGTGAGCTCCTGTAGACACGGGGAGAGGACTCGCTGTTTAATTCGGTGTGTAAGGTCACTGTAGACGCGGGGAGAGGACTCGCTGTTTAATTCGGTGTGTAAGGTCACTGTAGACGCGGGGAGAGGACTCGCTGTTTAATTCGGTGTGTAAGGTCACTGTAGACGCGGGGAGAGGACTCGCTGTTTAATTCGGTGTGTAAGGTCACTGTAGACGCGGGAGAGGACTCGCTGTTTAATTCGGTGTGTGAGCTCCTGTAGACGCGGGAGAGGACTCGCTGTTTAATTCGGTGTGTGAGCTCCTGTAGACGCGGGAGAGGACTCGCTGTTTAATTCGGTGTGTAAGGTCACTGTAGACGCGGGGAGAGGACCCGCTGTTTAATTCGGTGTGTAAGGTCACTGTAGACGCGGGGAGAGGACTCGCTGTTTAACTCGGTGTGTGAGCTCCTGTAGACGCGGGGAGAGGACTCGCTGTTTAATTCGGTGTGTGAGCTCCTGTAGACACGGGGAGAGGACTCGCTGTTTAATTCGGTGTGTAAGGTCACTGTAGACGCGGGGAGAGGACTCGCTGTTTAATTCGGTGTGTAAGGTCACTGTAGACGCGGGAGAGGACTCGCTGTTTAATTCGGTGTGTAAGGTCACTGTAGACGCGGGGAGAGGACTCGCTGTTTAATTCGGTGTGTAAGGTCACTGTAGACGCGGGGAGAGGACTCGCTGTTTAATTCGGTGTGTAAGGTCACTGTAGACGCGGGGAGAGGACTCGCTGTTTAATTCGGTGTGTAAGGTCACTGTAGACGCGGGAGAGGACTCGCTGTTTAATTCGGTGTGTAAGGTCACTGTAGACGCGGGGAGAGGACTCGCTGTTTAACTCGGTGTGTGAGCTCCTGTAGACGCGGGGAGAGGACTCGCTGTTTAATTCGGTGTGTGAGGTCACTGTAGACGCGGGAGAGGACTCGCTGTTTAATTCGGTGTGTGAGCTCCTGTAGACGCGGGGAGAGGACTCGCTGTTTAATTCGGTGTGTAAGGTCACTGTAGACGCGGGAGAGGACTCGCTGTTTAATTCGGTGTGTGAGCTCCCCTGTAGACGCGGGGAGAGGACTCGCTGTTTAATTCGGTGTGTGAGCTCCTGTAGACGCGGGAGAGGACTCGCTGTTTAATTCGGTGTGTGAGCTCCCCTGTAGACGCGGGGAGAGGACTCGCTGTTTAATTCGGTGTGTGAGCTCCTGTAGACGCGGGGAGAGGACTCGCTGTTTAACTCGGTGTGTGAGCTCCTGTAGACACGGGGAGAGGACTCGCTGTTTAATTCGGTGTGTAAGGTCACTGTAGACGCGGGGAGAGGACTCGCTGTTTAATTCGGTGTGTGAGCTCCTGTAGACGCGGGAGAGGACTCGCTGTTTAATTCGGTGTGTGAGCTCCTGTAGACGCGGGGAGAGCACTCGCTGTTTAATTCGGTGTGTAAGCTCCTGTAGACACGGGGAGAGGACTCGCTGTTTAATTCGGTGTGTGAGCTCCTGTAGACGCGGGGAGAGGACTCGCTGTTTAATTCGGTGTGTAAGCTCCTGTAGACGCAGGGGCTAAAGGGACCAAGGCTTTCCCTCCCACCCCGAGGCCTCCTCGCTGGGCTGGCGATCAAATCAGCGGAGACAGGTCCCAGGAGAAATCCATACGCAGGGGAGCGCCCAAGACAGTGAAGCCACATTGGGCATCTATGACGTTCTGGACAAAAGAGAAAAGAGAGGGACACGTCTTAGATTTCAGAAGTGAGAACGGGTGCCTGGTCGGCGTGGCTCAGTGGCTGAGCGTCGACCTATGAACCAGGAGGTCACATTTCAATTCCCGGTCAGGGCACATGCCCAGGTGGCAGGCTCAATCCCCAGTGTGAGGTGTGCAGGAGGCAGGCGATCATGATTCTCTCGCATCATTGATGTTTCTATCTCTCTCTCCCTCTCCCTTCCTCTGTGAAATCAATTAAAAAAAATTTTTTTTAATTAAAAAAAGGAGAAAATATTTTGGCCAGAGCGTGGTACTACGCCCACCACCTTCTCGCTGGGGCACACTGCGCCCTGAAAGACGAGGGCGCTGGTACCTCCAGATCCACGCACTGCTCTGGGGTTCGGACGGCAGCATCCCCCAAGTGTAACCACAGGTGCCACTCAGAGCGCGAAAAGCAAACCCCAGTGAGGCCGCGTCCCCTCCGACTCCCGTCTTTTCTCTCCGGTTTCAGCTTCGCTCCTTCGTGTTTGAGACGCGCGTGAAAGGCAGCGGCTAAGGAGGCAACTGATCCATGATTCTTTCTCATTGATGTTTCTATCCCTCGCTCCTTCTCCCTTTCTCTTTTTAAAAATCATATTTTTTACAAAAAAGAAGAAGTCTTATTGGGAAACCTCAGTGTCCTCACTTTCCATTGCTCTCATCCCATCTGGAACTGAACATTTTCCTGCAACTTCTCTCGTCCAGCAGCCCGTGCCTCCGCACTCCCAGACTCTGGCCTTCTTTCTCCCCCTCCCCCCGACGCCCTCATTCCCTGCTCTCTGCCACGTCCAGGGCCTGACCTGCTCTTTCTCTTCCCCCTGCTGCCTGTCCATCTCCCTAACCCTCTGCCCTCTGGGCATACAGTCATCCAACAGATCTGTTGGAGTTCTAGAAGTTTCCACACCTCCACCTGCCTGGAGGCACCCGTCCTAGCACATCAAGAAGGTTCCCACCGGGGCCCCATCGTTACCAGAAAATTCGGCCCCACTCCCATTTCTCTGGGAGACACGGGGCCATCCGGGGTGCCTCTGTCCCTGGGACTCCCCACTCTCCGCTGATCCCCAAATCTTACATTATAAAATGCTTCCTTTCCCCCGAGGCTCTCCCTAGTCATGCCTTCGTTCAGCCCCTCCGAGTTGCCCACCCATTTCAATGGTTTCCTAACTGGGGGGTTTTACATCCCTGTACCCCCCACCCCTGGCCCTTGGCCCACAGACTGACAATGTCCTTCAAACCATTCAGGATGCCGACTAGCCCACGGTCTGCGGGCCCTGGAGGTCCTCCACTCCTTTGTGACGTTGGCCGTGCTCCTCGGATCTCTCTGTGCCTCAGTGTTACCACCTATGCAATGGGGCAGTAACAGGAGCTGCCACACAGGGCGGGGGGCAGGAGGAAAGACGTGAACGCCAGGCGAGCGTCCCTGTGGTCGCTGTGGCCAGTCCTCGGAGGACATCAGTTCACTTCCTCCCTGGCTGCTCTCGCTGGCCATGGACGCCTGCCCTTCCTCTCACCCTCTGGCCTCCGTTTCCCCGTCTTCTCGGCAGGAGAGTCCTCCCTCTTGTCCCCACCAGTTCTACTCCAAGGTCACCTCAGTGTGTCCTTCTCCAGGGACTGTCCCAGGCTCAGGTCACCCTCCTCCCACCCCCACGCGGGGGAAACCAGCGGCATTGTTTTCGCCCTGTCTGTTCCCCCGGCCCCGGGGCCAGGACCTACTCCAGCACTTGGAACGGTGCAGGTCACCCCCCCTCCCCCACCCCGCCTGGTGGCCTCTCCCTGGCCGCCGGGATCTGGACCGATCCATCTTGAAATGTCCCGGGGCTTTGAATTCCTGAGCCCAGCGCAGGCCGTGCAGTGGGGTAAATCAATATTGGTGGAATGAAAAGTTTTCATTATAAGTTTAATAAAAATCATGGCAAAGGATCATTGTTTTTGTGCTGGGTTTTGATTCTATCATTATCAGTTTAGGGTGTTTATTCTACCCTGAAACTTTAAAAACCAATTTCAGATCTTCTCTTAAAATAAGGATTTTTTTAAAAAATCTCTTATTGGCTATTTGACTGTATAAAATTCTTTTCTTTTCTCTGAGAAGTCATAAGTAAATTATATATGGATATTTTAAATTTCCACATCCCATAAAAGGCATGACCACTGAAAAATGCTCAATTGTTTTAACATCACTGCAATTTGATAAATATTTTGGATGTTTATTTGCCAAGAAAGAGAAAGAACTTTATCTTAAAGACTCGCTTGGCAGGGCTGAGTGTCACCATTGCGCTCCACCGGAAGGAAACATTCGTGGTCCCGGGTTTTCTGTTGTTGTTGTTGTTTTAGTTCCTTGCTCTTTAGATGGTTGTTTAAAACGTTATGTTTTTTTAACGCGTTGCCAAGGAGAAAACGGCACAGCAGGTTCCATGGCGCGAGGATGCTCTGCTGCACGGGTCCCCTCCCCCCGGCGCACAGTGATGTCTGCACGTGTTCACGTCCTTCCCCACGGGGCTCCGTTCCAGGCCTGGGAGAGACAGCCTCCCACGGAGCAGGCGAGCGTCCAGAGGAGGCGCTTTTCTCTGTGTCCCTGCGGATCAGCACGCGCCCGCGCCGCGTGGGTTCAGACAGGCGCCGCGCGGTGGGTCCCGGGTAGGAAAGCGTGCAGAAGCGAGCGCTTCCCCGAGGCGAGTCTTCACCGTCACTCCCATCGGCACCAGGAGCATGGCTTCCTCACACAAGTGACTGTGCCTTGGACATCATGAATAAATCTTGAGTTTATCTTCTACAACTTATATTTTGGTCCAAGAAAAATGAGGCACGTAGTCTTGTTTTTCTTAAATTCTCACCTAAGGATATGTTTTTCTATTGATTTTCAGAGAGAGTGCAAGCGGGGGAGAGAGAGAGAAAGAGAGAAATACCGATGTCAGAGAGACACGTTGATGGGTTGCCTTCTGCATTCGCCCTAACGGGGGCCAGGGATAGAACCCCAACCCAGGTCCATGCCCTGGACCCAGAATCCAACCTGCAACCCCTCGGTGCCATGGGCCCAAAACTCTAACCACTGAGCAACACCGGCCAGGACCATAGTCTTCATGTTTTTAGCTGAACTTAAATATTATCAAAACTGCATTTCCAGAATGAAGTGTGAAATGAGAGCAATGTTGGAAGTTTACAGGCATGTTGCATAACAATGTGCTTCCTGGTGAATGATGAAGGAGCCGTGTTTATCCCTTTGAGCCCTTCACATCCGCCCTCCTCCCTACCCCAGCATTTCTTCTGAAATCCCCTGTGTGTGTGTTTAAATCTGGTCCGTGGTTCAGTGCTGGCTGCTGAGCCTACAGGCCACTTCCGAGGGCACGGCCGGCCGGGGGTGCGGAACTTGACGGTCGGCAGCAGAGGTTTGCGCAATTGCCAGTGATTTTTCTAAATGACCCATTTTAACCATGTAAAATACGGTGAACTTAAGATGATGCCACATTCAAGTCTTGTTTCATCTCTAACTAATCAGTTCAAGAAAAGAGGAAATGCTGTTTGGCGACGGTCGGTGGCTGTTCGTGACAGACAGCACCTCTGAGCTTCCAGCGTCTTCCCTCGGGGGAAGAACAAATGCCTCCTGGCACCCTGCGCCCCGGGGTCCCCGCCTCGGTCTGTCCTGCGCGGACCATTTGCTTCCGGGCGATGCTCCTCCGCATATTAATTAGAGCCAAAGTGTCGGGATGGTGAGGGGTAGCTCCGTGGCCTGACACGTACATCCAGATCCTCCGAACACTCAAAGGTTCCCGCCTCCGTTCCCCGCCGGGAGGCTAACAGGATGAACCCTTCCCTCCCGCTCCGCCCTCCTCGCCGGGCCAGCAACCAGATGAGCGGAGAGGAGTCACAGGAGAAAACCGAGCTGTAATGCATGTGCACAGGGAAGTCACAGGAGCATGAACATTCCAGAGACAGGGAGGCAGCATCGGGATACATATTTGGACATTGGGAGACATTTTGGACAAAGGAGAAAAGGGGGGAGGGGGGATGTGAGGTCTCATAGTGAGAATGGACCCTTTACAGGTAGTTGAGGAAGAGCTGAACACACACGGCAGGGACATTCCTGCAGGCACCTCGGAACCATGGCACCCACGGCCTGTCTGGCTCACGGGCTCCTGTCCGGAGCCCCTCTATTGGCCGCACTTGATTTAAATGAGGCTCCGGCTGCACCCTGAGATGCCCTCCCTGGAGCAGGTTTTTATTCTGAATCTCTTGGGCAGGAAAGAAGGGAGGGCAAAGGTTCTTTCTGAGTCTCGTTTCTTAATAACCAGCTTCAAATCAGTATCCCCGAAGGCAGCTGCGGGGGGAGGGAGGGGGAGGGAGGGGACAAAACATTGGTTCTTTTCAACGCTCGTGGGACCAGAACAAGGCTAGACCTCAGGAGAGACCCCATCGTAGCTGTGGGTGCCACGGGATTCAGGTTCCCCTCGGGACTTCCCTCCCTGACCGCCCGCTCCTGACAGCCGCCCAGGGTGTGCGCCGTGACCAAGGGAAGCTGAGGCCCACCCCCTGCCCCGCAGCGGGCAGTGATGCTGACTGACCTGGGCCGCGTGACCGAGGACAGCGCCAACTGTGACCCCTAAACTGTCGGTTCAAGGTGGGGATCACACACTGGGTGACGGCACCTGCCAGCCTCTTCCCACCCGGGCAGGTGACCAGGTGACAAGAGCGGTGGCTCCGGGGGGCAGGGGCCCGTGGCGGCCGCCCAGGGCAGAGCCAGCCCCAGCCCAGGAGCTCGCTGGGCTCGCGGTGAGAGCCCTGAGGGGATGGGGACAATGGAAGCGGTGGGCAGGGGGCGGGCAGTGCCCACAGGGGGCCGTCCGTGTGCCTGGGAGCGGCGGCAGGCACTGTCTGTTACGAGGGAAGGTTGGTTTTTGGTTTTTAATCTTCAGGTGGAAACGTGTTCCTTCAGAGCAGGAGGGAGGCGGGGCGTTCCCGCTCTGACCGCCGGCCCCCACGGGTGATGCCTTTTCCACGTGCGATGAGCACTTCCCTCGTGTGTGGGTGCCGCTCCGTGGAGAGGGGGGCGGGAATCCTGGGGCTCGCACCTGTGCGTCTCCGGGGTGTGTGTTCCTGGCAGGTGGGAGGTGTGTACTTGACAGGTATCTTTATCCGAACGCTGCTCTTGTTGCCGACGGGAGTGGGGCCCTGGCGGGTCCAGGAGCCCCCGGGGTGAGAGGGTGCGGCGGGGTAAGATTTATTTGTGGCGTCAGATGCCAAACCAGAGGCGTGCCCTGGGCGCCCAACGTCCCTCTCCGTCCGTCCCGCCAGGGAAAAGTCCGGTCTTGCCGTCGTCAGGCCCAGAAGAAGGGCCAGTGTCCAGAGACCCTGCGCCAAGGCCTGCCCCCGCCCCACTTCCCGGGCTGTGTCCAGGCCACCCGTGAGCCTGCGCGGCTTGCCGAGGCCCGCGTGGCTGCGAGACCCGCGTGGCTGCTGCAAAACGAGTCAGCCCCCGCGGGAGACAGGCTCTTTGTGGCTGGGATTATGTCACCTCGGGCTTGAGAGGGACCAGGCGCTTTTTCCAAATAAGCAATCAAGCTCCTAAGCTTTCATGGCCTCACGCTGGGCCCGCCTTCTAACCAGTCCATCTCCTGGATCTTCCAGGCTCGATCTCTTGTCCAATCCGATCCTTCCCCAGGCCAGACTGACAGGTCTTTATGGCCGCCAGCTTAGCTCCCACTGCACAAGCGCTCCCCCCTCCCCCTTCCCAGTGGCTGGGAATGGCGGGTGGGTCCCGGGGAGTGTGAGAGGCCGTGACTTCCTGGTGGAGCAAGCCGGCTCCTGCCCGCTCCTTGATTGCGCTCCAGGATGTCTGATTCCCTTTGCTCCCTTCCTTTATCAATAGCTACGCCAACGCATCCAGAATTGCTTTCCAACGTATTTGGCATGCAATTTTAGGTAATGTATTGTAAAACACCAAATAATTCATTTTGTCATTGTTTCCAGTGCAATCATGTGAATTCTTAGAATTTCTAAAAGGGAAATTTTTTCACATCAGTTTAGAGCCTATAGCACTGGATAATCTGAAGAATCCAAAATGATTTGCACAAACTGGATGGATGGCTCAGTTAAATGCAATGGACGTCAATAAAGACAACGCAAGCCACTCGTGAGCAGTAATAGCCCTATCAATACAAAATAATAAAGGAAATCAATTCATTTGGTGGGGGAAGAGGAAGAGGTTTTAATAAGTGAAAACTGAGTACAATCAGGAAAAGAGCCAGTTATTTCCTGATGTATCAACACGCTTGCCCTTGAGTGTGAGCTGCCCGGAGTCATTCTTCCTCAGACGGAGCCGTCAGCAGCAGCCGCTCCCGCCATGAGCTCGGCTGGAAAGAAGAAAGAAATGATTCCCAACAACGGTCAGAACTCTCAGATGCCAGTGGCGGCGCCGCTGCGGGAAGGCGGGCACTTACAATGGCCTGTGGAAGAGCATTTCAACGTCTCCTCCCCCCTCCCCCGCCCCCCCCCCCCCCCGTCCCCCGTGGGGATGTCCCGGGCCTCAGGGAGAGTGGGAAGAGCCCATTCTTCGGCCTCGGCTCTGGGCCGCTGGGGCCAGTGGTCTGTCAGTGGCGGTGCCTGGAGAAGCGCCTCACGCAGCGTGGACCGAGCTCATAGGCGCTGCAGCTGCATGAGCTCAAGGTCGACAGGAAGGTCAGGCGGTATAAATGGCTCTCGTGGGTACACTGTGGCCGTGTGCCCTCCAGCGCCGCTGCAGGGATGACGAGGAAGCGGTCAGCAACCTCGATATTCAGGCGGAAGATGAGAAGGCCCTTTGACAGCTCAGGGAATACTCGGACAGTCATCACGAATGGCGTGGACCCGTCCTCGTTTGTAGCACACACTACAGAGGGGCTCCTGGAGAAACCCTCACATCCTCACCACCGGGGCAGACAAAAGCATCTTGAAACTGTCGAAGAATGGAAGGAATTAAACAGGCCACATGGATTTACCGGAAATCACTGTGTGTGGGCATTACTGCCCGCTCACATGCAGTGTAACCTTGCTGGGTTTAGCCAATAAAACCACGGGATGAGCCAGCCAGCGGGGCTCAGGGGTTGAGCATCCACCTCTGAACCAGGAGGTCACAGTTCAATTCCCGGTCAGGGCGCAGGCCCAAGTTGTGAACTGGATCCCCAGCGTGGGGCGTGCAGGTGGCAGCCAATTCATGATTCTCTCTCATCATTGATGTGTCTATCTGTCTCTCCCTCTCCCTTCCTCTCTGAAATCAGTAAAGATTTTTTTAAAACAAACAGAAAACCACAGGATGTCCAGTCAATCTGGATTCCAGATGAACAACAAACACTTTTTTTTAAGTATAAGTGTATGCCATGTCATATTTAAGACATACTAAGACATGTTTGCTATTTATCTGAAATTTAAAGTTAATAGATATCCTGTGGCTTGTCTGGCAACCACATCTCTAACCACACGTCTCACACATGCACGATCTATGTCCTGTGGTCGCCTACGTGGCATGTGCCAAGCCACCGCATCAGTGAACAAGCCCAAGGCCCCTATGGGGGGACACTGGAAGTTAAGTTACTGGAGGTACTTACCACCTTGAGGAAATCAGCATTAAAAAATGGAATGTGAAAAGCATGCTATATGTTGCACGTATAAGTATTATATTTTACATTAGAGGCCCAGCACACAAAATTCATGGACGGGTAGGGTCCCTAGGCCTGGCCGGTAATCAGGGCCGATCGGGGCCTTCCTTCCCCTGGCTGCCGGCTGCCAGCCGGGGCCATCCTTCGTTCCACGCCACCCCCTGGTGGTCAGCACACGTCATAGCGAGCGGTTGAACTACCGAGGGGATAATTTGCATATTAGCCTTTTATGATATAGGATTACATATTTGTATATCATGATAGATAACGGAGAATGAGGCATCCTTGGCCTTCACAGCCCGCACACGAGATCTTTGAACTAACCTTCCACCCACGGCTCTGCTGCTCGGCTGTTCACCTCTGTCCTAGAGGAACCCCCCCACCCCCACCCCACCGGGGGGGACCCTGCTTCCCCTGCGCCTCCCCTGCTTAGAAACGTCCGGAAATGCCCACCTGGTGCACAGACCCTTCCTGAACCCCTGCCCAAGCGTCTGCCTCCTCTCCCGGCATCTCGCCCTGTGCCAGGAGGTGACAGCACTGGCCGGTGACCGCAGGCCTGGCTTCTGTAAACAAGCCGTAGCATTGGTGGGGGCAGGAGAGGGAACGGGGAAGGGAGGGGGCCACCCCAGTCTGAGGTCTCGGGAAACCCGCCCTGAGGGAGGGGCGTTTGAATGCGAGGAAGAATGAGCACAAGTGGGATGTGGGACGATGGGGATGAAAGGCATGGCGGGCTGAGGGTCCAGGCCTGAGACAGGGGCGCACCCTGTGTGTTTAAGGACAAGGAGAGGCCCTGACCAGCCCAGGTTCAAGGTCAGATTGACCTCTGTGATCCATGGAAACGTTCTGAGTTCCGTGGCACAATTGGAGCAATACAATGGGAAAATGTATCTGCCAAGTATTTTAAACATCAGAAACGAGGAAGTTAATTTAAAATTCCTCTGATCTGTGTCTTTAAAAATTTATTTTTTTAATATTGCTGTAAATCCACTCGACGGACTCTAAACCCCACGCCCAGTTCAAAAACTCCCTCTGGCCTCGCATTCTCTCCTACCCGCTCCAACCGAAGACTCTCCCCGTGCCGCGGTCGCCAACCTTTCGGCCCTCACAGACGACCGCCGTCCAGGGGCCTCCGTGTCCCAGCGCGTTCTCTCACCCGCTGCCTCGCTGTGTCGAGCCGGCCTGGACCCTGTGGTTTGTCTTTGGCCACTTCTTTGTCACTCTCTCATTGGATTCCTCCCTCTGGAGTGCCCTCTCCCCTCTCTTCTCCGAGTTCATCCTCCAGGTCAGATTAGTGACTGTCTTTTTGGAACTCTCTCTTGACCCCTGCGACAGGCTGTGTCCCCTCGCAGATCCCTGTGCCCCCCCAGCCCCCACTGGGTGAAAACCCTCATCCCCCTGTGAGCAGCCCGGGTTTCTCTCTGTGTCTCAGCTCCCTCCACCTCCCTCCCGCAGGGCAGTCAGCCACGCTTCGGGCTTCAACCCTCACCTGCAGGCTCACTTGGTTTGCGGGGCCATCTCTCCTTACGCTCTGTCCCCCATGGCTTTGGCCGCTTCGCATTTCACTCCGTCAGCCCTTCCTGAGTGGGGAGCAAACCTGTGGAAACTGTTGTCAGCCCAGAAGCCACTGGGGAGGCGTGTCCTCACCAGCTGACAGCTCACCGCTGGCACACCGGCCGACTCGGGGATCGGCATTCGTATCAGGACCAGGAGTCCAGGGACGAGACCTACAGCTCTCGGATGGAACACACGTGGGTGGGTCCCCCACAGGCCCTGGGGGGGTCACATTGCTGTTCTTTCCCCGTGACCACGGGAGGCAGCAGTGGAGTTAAGGCCCCCGTTTCACGGAGGAGAACACACAGCTCCGAGACGAAGAAATTCTCCGAGTTTCTGCCTGTGGTAAAGAGGCTGCCACCTGGTTAGGCCCGGCCTCTGGGGGACAGCCGCCTTCATCCGAGCGGGAGATGCGGGGTGTGGCTGGATGGAGAAGGCCAGGGAGACAGCGCAGTGCGGGGAGGAGGAGAGGCGGGGAGCAACCGGTTGGTGCGCGCCTGGCTGAGCGGAACTGGCCTCCCTCTCCCATCATCGCCCCTCTCTGAGGATGCGGAATGAGCCGCCTGAGCTGATGGCCCCTTAAAGATCCGAGGTTCCGTTTTCAGGCAAATAGCCAAGAGCAATCAAACCTGGGAATGTAAATTACAGTCGGACGTGTGTCATTGGAAAGTACAGTAAGCCGGGTTGTCATTCAGAATTAAACTCATGGCAATGAGTGACAACTTTGAAAATGTGCCTTTTAAAGCATTTTTTAAGTGAGAAGAGGTAATGGTAAAATAGACCCCTGAATTTCATTGCTTCTGTAATACATCACGATCTTCAGATGACTTATTTGAATCTGCAGTTTTGAATTGGGTATTATTAGGAAGTCCCATTGTGAATGCCAGTGTACCAGGCACCTCGTCACCCCGCAGCAGGCACTGCTTTGGTGCGGAAAGCTGTTGGAATTCCCCGTAAGACCACTCTCACCCTAATCAGCAGGCCTTCTTCTTTTTCTAAATATATTTTTATTGATTTCAGAGAGGAAGGGAGAGGGAGAGAGAGAGAGAAACATCAGTGATGAGAGAGAGTCACTGATCGGCTGCCTGCCACAAACCTGGGCATGTGCCCTGACTGAGAACCGAACTGTGACCTCCTGATTCATAGGCTGATGCTCAACCACTGAGCCACGCCGGCCGGGCCCAACATGGCTTCTTTACTGTTAGAAACCCACTTTGTGGTCACAGCAGATGCTTCACGCTGCCCTGTGAGCCTGTGGGTCTACCTAAGAATCCACATCCACACCCACATCCTTCCTGACTAGGCTGTCCACAGGTGCTTAGAGACAGGCCACCCCTTGAGAAGAAGCTGCTTTGAGTGGCCAGTGCGTGGACCTTGAACTAACAGAGCTGGGCCGTGCAGGTGGTCTGCTCACAGGCCGTGCGACCTCGGGCAGCGTGGTTAATGTCTCTGAGCTTGGTCAGGCATTGCATCTAGGCATTGCATCTAGCTGCGGGGAGGGTCACATGGTAGAGCATTTTTAAAGGATTTAAATGTTGCGTCTGTCGGACGTGGTGAGGGTTTAAATGTCATTATCATTTTCAGCTGAAATAAAGGACACGGACGTCCCCTAAAGGAAAGGTTATCCTACGCTCATTAGAATCGTGTTCACACAACATGTAAACAGGTGGAAACAGCCCAGAGCTGGACTGAGCCCCACGTTTCGGCTTTTCGTCCTGGAATGACACCCCCTGGTCCACCCGTTCTTCCTCGGCTGCTTAGGAAGCATTTGCTCTCGCAGGCCTTCTGCTAAGTTCTTTCACATATTCTCTCATGGACTCGTACAAGGCCATGCATAACCTCGATCCAATTACTTAGATTTTCTAGATTCTTCTTCTGCAAAATAAGAGTGTTGAACACTCTCGCAGGCCACTGCAGCAATAGTATGCTACAGAACTCCTCCAACGAATGACTTTCTTGTTCTACGGAATTCCAGAGCCCACAGTCCCAGAGTCTTCAGGACGCTAACAGCCACTTGCCCTCTCGCTGTGGCGGCCCATGACCCTCGCTTCCTCCACCATCTTCCCCACAGACCCACCAGCCCCGCCCCCAGCCCTGCGCTCTCCCTGCCGCCCGCTTCCCAGAGGCCCACTCTCTCCGGCAGGGCGTGACCTAACCTCGGCCATGCTTCCTTAGATTATATTTCAACTAGAGGCCTGATGCCCGAATTCGGGCACAGGTGGGGTTCCTCAGCCTGGCTGGCAATCAGGGCCGATCGGGGCCATCTCGCCCCGTCCTGATCGGGGCTGGCCGGTCAGAGGGAGGGACCGTGGGAGGTTGGCTGGCTGCAGGAGGTTGGCTATGGGAGTGCACTGACCACCAGGGGGCAGCTCCTGTGTTGAGCATCTGCCCCCTGGTGGTCAGTGCGTGTCATAGCGACCGGTCCACCAGTTGTTCAGTCAAATGGTAGTAACAGTTGCTTAGGCCTTTATATATAGAGATTAGCAGTGCTCCGTGTCTGAGAGCCGTGATTAGGTCTGAGGTGCAGACCAAAGAAATTACTCTGTTATCTGTCCTCCATCAAGCCCAAGGTGTGATTCATTGTCATCGCTTGTGTTTTGTGGATGCCCTAGTCTGATGAGATTTCTTAATTTCGACAGAGTTAGTGTACCAGGAAACGTAATAAAGATTCTCCAGCCACTTTAATAACCAGGAAACGACAGCGAAGGTGTGTCCATAAAAAGCAAAAATCCACCCACCTCCAAGCTGTCACCAGACTGAGCTCTGCTGCTCCTGACTCAGCGTCCTCTCTGCACCTCAAGGTGTCCTGTCAAGTGTGTTTAATATCCAGGACATTCCATTTCCACGGAGTTAACTCGAATATGTGCGGATTACTTCCCACGCGGAGCCTCGCAGTCACCGAGACTGAGATAACGGAGAGCCGGCCTGTTGGTGAATAATTACTTTTTTTCCTTTTTAATCCATGGCACTCACTAAAATATGCAGATGCATTCATAAATGGCACGGCTTTTGCCCTAAGTTTTAACAAAATAGCCCCTTACAAGAGCCCGAATGGCAGCGAGCGTCGTGGTGACATCACCATAGGGCAGCAAGGCATTTTTGTAATTAAGTCAAGCCGTTATTATTCCCCCCAAACTCAATTTCCTTTCCAGTCTCCCAACCCCAATTCAGAGTTACTGAACTTGAAACTTGCTGAGAAGGAGATGTGTACTCAGCTCAATTCCCCCTCCATGTGCTCCGGGGAACACAGCCCTCTCTTCTAGGAGGAAGTCCCACGACACCCCTGCTTCCTCCCTCCTCAGCGCGGTACATCCTGGGAGTTCTGCGGGGGTCGCTTGACTCCTCGGCATCCTCTGTCGAGATGAGGCGGCTCCAGCCCAGACGTCTGACCTGCCCGGGCTCGGTGGGGAGGGGCAGGCCCAGGATTCTCGTCTACAGGAAGCCCACCCTCCAGCCTGCCCCTCCAGGTCCCCGACACCAGGCCACTGGGCCCTGCTGTCTTTTCCATCTCGTTCAATCTCACAGCC
The DNA here is from genome assembly GCF_027574615.1 of Eptesicus fuscus. Classification (NCBI taxonomy): domain Eukaryota; kingdom Metazoa; phylum Chordata; class Mammalia; order Chiroptera; family Vespertilionidae; genus Eptesicus; species Eptesicus fuscus. Next base: position 95,931,823 of record NC_072482.1, read on the forward strand.
CGGAGTTTGAAGTTCCTCCAGAATTTGGTTCCTACTTGACCGACTCTACTCGGGCAATACCCTTGTGTCTGAGTCCTCCTCAGGGAGGCAAATCTTGAGGTTCCCCGAGGGGTGCCGTGCAGCGTTCTTCTCGATGGAAGCCTCACTGAGAGCCTCCGTTTTCACAGGGAGGCGGAGGTGCTGTCTCTTGTGTTTCTTCTCCTTTTTGTTTTTCTTCTCCCCACTTCACACCACGCCTGGGAGAGCAGGCCCTGTCAGGACTCAGACCGGCTCGCTCACCCAGAGGCGGCCTGGGCTCCTGTGTGCGCACGCCTCCTCCTTTGGGACGGACGTGGAGGCTTCTCTGAGCATCTTGCTGTGAAGGACAGTATTAGAACTTGTATTTTGTGAGTGTGCATGTCTTTTGTGCATTTGTGTGAAAACATCTGAAAAATACACTCTTAAGAATAGGACTCACATGTGCTCCCTTCGGCAGGATGGATGCGCAAGGATGACGCGCAAATTTGTGCAGCGTTCCATATTAAAAAAAAAAAGAAGAAGAAGAAGAGTAAGATGCACATGTTTCATTTTAATAGATAGGGACCCTCCCCTCCCACCCTCCAGGAGTCTAAGAGTCTAAATCTCCTTCCTTTTGGATCTTGCCTTGGGGTGCCCTCCAACTCCCAGGCTGGGCGTGAGTCTGTTCTGAGGCTCCTGGGACTGCATGGCCCCCCGCACAGGCGAGGACTGAGCTGCGTGCACCTCTCAAAACACAGGGGCAACGTGTTGAAGGGTTAGAAAGGGAACAAAATTACAGACATCGATTAAAATGTTTTTATCTTTTCAAATGGATTCACACGACGTTTTATTAAGCCTCCACCTTCCGGGTGGAACAGACTAGAGGCGGACCTTCCAGGAGCCCGAAGGCCCCCCTGCGGCCGACGAGGAGGGATGCTGACCCGTCTGCGGCGGACGCTCGCGGGCGGCGTGGGGCCTGGGCCCGCTGGAGGCTGGGAGGCAGGGACCCGGCCGCAGGAAGGACTGGGGTAACCAGCGAGCTGCCGGGGCTCGTCCCAGCGGAGGGGCCAGGACAGCGAGGTCGGGACAGGGGGGGATCTACCACGAGGCCCATTCTGCTAAGTGGGGTGCAGCCCGGAGAAGGAGCGCTGACCTCGGAAACCAGGCATCAGAGTCGAGCTCCGGAGCACCGTCCCCAGGCCTGGCTGGGCATCGAAATCCCAGGGGGAGTTTGTTGCTTTTAATACATCGTTACTGACTTCAGAGAGGGAGGGAGAGAGAGAGAGGGAAACATCAATGACCTGAGAGAAGCATCGGTGGGCTGCCTCCTGCAGGCCCCCCCACAGGGGATTGAGCCCACAACCCGGGAATCGAACGGTGACCTCCTGGTTCATAGGTCGATGCTTACCTACTGAGCCCACCGTGGGAAGCTTTAAGAGCTCTGGCGCTGACTGGCGCTCGCACCTGTTCCGCAGTCACCCGTCCCCCCTCAAGCGCCCCAGCAGGAGCTGAGTCACGGGGGTCCATGGCGCAGTCTTCAGCTTCCTGAGTTTCCTCAAGTCTCTTTCCTTCTCTCTCCGATGCGACCAGAGGGCGCCCCCTGAGCTGGCCGGCTCATCCCCCGCGGTCCTGGGCCCACAGCCTGCAGGTCTGGGCGCAGCCGGGCCTGGGCCCCCGGGTGCTGGCAACACGCAGCCCAGAGCAACCCCAGCAGGATGGCAGCCCCGGAGCGGGGGAGCCAGTCGAGGCTCCAGGCCCCAGTAAAGCCAGGCGTAGCGCGCTCCTTCCTGTCCCAGCTGTGAAACCGAGAGACAGCGACAGCGACAGCGACATGCTGGACGCAGAGGCCCGATCCCGGAGACTCGGCCAGCTCAGCGGGGCCGGGACGTGCTGGGGTAGTTGGGGCCGCCGTCGGACGCAGTAGAGCCCACGCAGCCAGGCTAACTGGGATCTCATCAGCGCGCGGCTATTGTCATTCTGATGCGACCACGTTTCCCTAGGAAAGGGCACCGCGGTGGAGGGCCTGGCGCTGCAGCGGGCGGGGCGAGGACACCAGGGCCTGCCCTGCTTCTCGGGAAATACCTGGGTACTTCCTGTGCTCACCGGGCCCGCAGCCCCACCTGGGGGTCTTCAACCCTCTCCCGCCTCCTTGCTAATCAACCTCTCCTCGTCCACTCCATTTCTAGGCCAGATTCAAATGCTGACCGTTTCAGTTGTATAAAAACATGATCGTCCATAGTGTTATATGATTTAGTTCTTGTATCTAACTGTCATCGCGTTTTATAAATTTAGAAATTGTCTGTAAGTATTTGGAGAAGTCCTCAGTAGCACACTAACTATTGAAATCTACAAGGGAGTTTACAGCAGCTGCTTTCCTCGTGATGTGAGTGATGACCTCATCGTGCACTGCAAAGCCACACAGTAACTGCAAAGATGAGTTTTCTACGGGAAACGGGGTTATGGGTCCGGCTGCTGTTGGACATCTGTGAGGACCGTGTTTTAGAGGTGAATAGATCTTGGGATTTATGTTGTCATGCATTACAGAGCAATCTCAGGTAGCAAATATTGCTTAAATATATATTATTTCAGATTTAATTTCTTTTTTTTTTTTTTTTGGTTTCCATATATCATTGTGAAATTCTACAAAGTTCTACATTTTTTTAAAAAAGTCTGACCAAAAAAGACCTAAAATAGTCATTTTTTAAAAATCCGAAGGCCGTATTGAGGGAGAGTAATTGAGAAGTAAAAATTGGGTCACAATCAGAAACAAAGCAGTATTTGTTTGTTTCCGTTCCCATTTGTTCTGCAGTAACCCCAACCCTCCCCAAATTCCTCACATCAGCGGAGTCACGTGTGCTCATGACCCGGCTTCTGAGCTTCTACTAGATTCCTCCCCATCCTCTCCTCTCCTCTCCTGCTGCGCCCAGCGAGAGAGCAGCCCCTGTCCCTGGGGGAGAGAGGGCAGCAGGCTCGGGAAGAGAAAGGGCATCAGAGTCAGCGTCCTGGGCCAGGGCAGCAGCTGGGGAGCTCCCTCAGGGCATGGAGGTGGGGATGGGGGTGGAGGTGGGGATGGGGGAACGGGTGGAGGAAGGCGTCATTGTGCGTGCAGCCCATTAGCTGTTTGCTACCCCCCGAGTCACATGCGGAAAGTATGGAAAAAACGTCCTCATTCCGCTAGAAGACAGTTTTGCCCACTAGAAGTTTTCACTGGCCATTGCCAATGAGCTCCCTTAGTCCATCCAGACGCAGGTCTGACACGCGGCCCTGCGTGGTGTCGGGGAGCCAGAGGCCCTGGCCCGTGGCCGCCGTGGCTGGGGAGGGTGTCGGGGCAGCGCGGGGCCTCACCCCCAGTGCGCACAGTTCGTGCCCATTTCCTCGCTCAGCTCAAGCACCGCCGACCGCCTGACCCCATCCCCCCCCCCCCCCCCCCCCCCGGTTTTGTCTGCTTCGTTCGCCCGCACCCACACCACGAACATGCTGACGAGAATCAACTCTTTATTGCCGCAGCCGTGAAAAAATTATTTTGTTAATTGGCGTATTGATATCCCAAGAACTGCTTACTGTGCCAAGTTATTAGGAGTAAGGGGACGAGGGGCAAATTAAACTTTGCATCACCTGTTCCTTTGGGCAAAATGCATAAACCAAATTGACTGCAACCAAATGTCATATTATTTACAAGGCGTGCACAATTTGTTTTGCAAAAATGTGCTCCACCAAAGATCCGAATCTGCTCGTAAGCGCATAATGGTCCCACTTAATAGTGATGCTCTCCGTGTGCCCTTCCCGCTATAATTAAATCATATGGAAACTTGTCACCGAGCAAAATAAAAAGTATTTATTTCAGCCGTATCTTCCCCCAGCATGACACGAAGTCTGGAAAAAGAATCACTGAGCCTTTCCGTGCCATCTGTGCCGGTAGGGGACACCCCCGAGGTGTCCCTGTGAGATCCCATTCCGAAGGAAGCGTGGTCTGCGCGGCGCTGTCCCCGCATCGGACCCCCGGTGCTTCTCATACGCGCCCTTGCATAGCCCAGTGGGCCCCCCAGGACGGCTTCTACTGGGTCTCAAGGGATCCAAGAGAGGAGGCACCAAGAAACCACCTCCGTGTTAAACCCCCATCTTCTCCCTCCACACACGGTCCTGAGAGTGCTCCCCAGCAGCGGGAAGCGTGGCTGCCCCCGGGCGGAGCTCTGAGAGTGCTCCCCAGCAGCGGGAAGCGTGGCTGCTCCCGGGCGGAGCTCTGAGAGTGCTCCCCAGCAGCGGGAAGCGTGGCTGCCCCTGGGCGGAGCTCTGAGAGTGCTCCCCAGCAGCGGGAAGCGTGGCTGCCCCCGGGCGGAGCTCTGAGAGTGCTCCCCAGCAGCGGGAAGCGTGGCTGCTCCCGGGCGGAGCTCTGAGAGTGCTCCCCAGCAGCGGGAAGCATGGCTGCCCCTGGGCGGAGTGCAGGCCGCTGCCCTGGACGCCGGGGCTGCGGGGTGCTGGCCTCCTGCAGGAGGGCTGGCAGGTCTGCAAGGAGGACACCTGTGGTTTCGGGGAGCTCGGGGAGCCCAGAGCGACGCCCGGTACAACGTCCACCTTCCCCCATGCACTCGTTGCCATCATTCTGACGCGGTTTTCTGTGTCCCGGGAGGAACTGTGTTGCCCGTGGTCATGGAGGCCTGTGCGTGGGCTGGCTGTGAGGTGCAAGGCCGGTCCCTCTAGCGGGGCCGCCGGCGTGGCAGGGCTCTGGCCGGACACGGCCGCCCCGCCCGGCGGAGACCACCCCCCCCCCCCCCGCCCCGGCCTCTCTCAGAAGGATGGCAGCTGGCAGCGTTCGGGGACACGAATGGGTGAAGACGCTAACGCTCTTTCCAAGTGAACATGTCTTTCTTGCCGTGTTCGGCTCCTTCTCGTTATAAAACTTCCCGAGTCAATAACACCCCGGTTAAAACTTCCAGAACTCACTACAGTGAGAAGATAGGATGTACTGTAAGATAATTTAGCATAAAGTTATGCCATTTTGATCATGCCCAGACAGAAAAGCTACGATTTTTCTAAATCTATACATTACACAGTTTGTCATTAAATCAGGGGCTAGATTTACTTACCTTGTTTCTACTCAAAACTCTGACGAGATTTGAACTTTCCTAGTTTTAAAGTCCCACTTCCTTTAAAGCCAACCCCGCCCTCGCCCTGGAGCATTGTTGGCAATGGCAATGGCAATGGCAATGCACGTGAGCGTGATTTGTAAACGATTAAGGAGGACACAGCCCTCCGTCACCGTCGCCAATAATAGGATTGTCTTTAAAGCCGTGGCAGGGACCCTTTCCAACACTGGCTCGTCAGGCTCTCCTTCTGTGGGTTTAAATGTATCTGTGCTTACCTTAGCATCATCTCAGACAAACTACCTTTGACCTTGACCTTAAATGTGTCCTGTCTACGGCTTAGCCCTCGTGTAACTTCTGGGTGAGGTCCAGATGGGCGATATCAGAGTGGCCCGTGGGAAATAAGATGGACATCCCAATAGCATCCACCCAAGCGTCGAAGGAATTCTGCTTTCACCCTTCCTCCCATTGAAACAAACAAAAGCCAGCCTGGGACCCGCGCTGCAGTGCATCGGAGATGCTACTTCCGTTGGCCCAGCGCTGGTGCCTCGCCATAGGTACCTGTGCGACTGAGCTGGACACACACACACCGAACGGAGAGACCGCCTTTCCCAGGAGAGCCAACGTCCGGTGTTTATTCCTGCGAGCCCGGGCTCTGGCGCCGACACCGAGACTTGTAAGTGAGGCTTTCTGAAGTGTGAAATAGTCACGACTATGTTTTCCCTCCCTCGCTTTTGGGGAGGACTGGGGTGCTGCCCGCAGTATTCACAGCACAAGATTGGATTGACTCTCAGTTTAAAAGTGAACACACTGATTCTCCCAGCTGCAAAGCATGTCAGTGTTTGAGAAAGAGCTGCCAGACAGAAAGCCCAGACAACGCGGGGGCACACGTGGCTGGTTCCTCTTTGTTTCACATCCAGGAGGGTGGTGGGGTCTACACAGTCTTCGTGTTGTGGCCAGGTGTTCAGTTCTCTCTAGTTGCTCTGCTAAACTTTCTTTGGACCAAATACCATGAGATCCCCAACATGTGAAGCAGTAGTGACTTAAATGAAAAGTTCGTGGTAGTTGTACATTTTTAAAATGGTGGGGATCAAGATACATTCCGTTCTAGTAAATACTGTCGTAAAATGAACCACGACGCGTAGGTTCCACGTGGCGTTCTGGAATCTCATCTAGAGGAGGAGAGGAAGCCCCTCCTCAGCCTGGAGAAAGCAGGAGGTAACTGGGGGGATGGGGGGTGGCGGCGCATGGCTGCACTGGCCACCAAGTCCCTAGCAAATTTGCCCTGAGGGTCATGTGCCTGCAGTTTTCTCAAAGTGTCACTAGAGGGAGATCTTACATTTTTGGTGACACCCAGAATCCTCTCTGGTTGGTATCCCGCCCCACCCCTCACATCACTCCATGATAAACCTCACCCATGTGCTATGCAATCCACTGCCACAGTGTTAACTCATTAGTTTATTCTCATCCTGCCTCCTGAACGCGGAAAGGAGCCTTGCAGCAGATACAGACACCTCCATGCTGTGCCTTTGTTACCCACCTCGCCCTGAGTGGTCTCCACGCGCCCCCGTCCGTCACAAACATCTCACCAGCAGCGTGTACGTCTCTTCCCAGAGCAGCTCTCCGCCTTGCCCCTGATCTCCGGAGGGGTGCCCAGGCCCCCCTTCTTCTAACACTCAGCCCTTCCTTTTCTTTCCTCCCTCGTTCCCCCTTCCTTTCCATCAGAGCCACTCCTGACGTGCTGGTGGGTCAGCTCCGAAAGGTCACCTCATCGATGACCGCGGAGTGGGAGGGTCCGCCTTGTGCAGGTCACAACAAGGCCCTCCGGAACCATGAGGCTCGCTTTCCTGTGAAACAGGAACATCAAGACTTTTATGTCAACGAATCATAAAACAGCTCGTCTAACTTGGTCTGTACATGCCAACAGTTCAAAAATGAAGGCCAACCATATTTGAAAAGCAAAACAGGATGTGTTGGTGGCTACGTTAAGAAGCCATTCGCTGAAAAGCAGTAGGATGAGGAAATGGTCCTACTCACGTAACATCACTGGGTCGAATCTAGAAGAAATAGGAACAGGCTTACCACTTAATAGTCCTCAGGATGAGAGGAAAACACACATCAAAGGGAGGGACTCCCAAAAGTGGGGGCAGGCGGGGCAGGGACCACAGTGCCAGCAGCTAATAGTGCACTGACATCAGCGGGTGCTTACTGAGTGCCAGGCTGTGCGCCAGGCAATGGGTCTGCTGAGCCTCCTTTATCTTCTCCGCCCAAAGGGGTAGGCATGATTGCTGCTCCCAATTTACAGAGGAGGAAACCGAGGCTCAGAGGGGTTCAGCAATTTGCCCCAGATCACAGAGTGCTGGGAACGGGACCCCACCCTTGGCTGGTCTGCTCTAAAGCACGGGAGCTTAGCTACCAACAGCGACATCACTAAGAGTGCCACAGTCATCGCTCTCCTCAGGCCCAAGGGGCTCAAGAGTAACCTACAGATCCCCTGCCCCACGATGCCCCAGTCTCTAAGCCACACCGGCCGGCCGTGGCTGGCTGGGCGGCGAGAAGGGAGTGGAAGTGTGCAGAGGGCTGAAGGAGAGAAAGGAAGACTCCCAGAGGGAGAGGAGCTGCTTTGGGTGACCCTCCAGCCCGTGGGTGGGCCCCGACTGGAAGCACCGCCCTGAGGACACCCGTCCTGAGGAGGGAGAGCCAGGTCCCCCCATGGGAGGTGGGCGCAGAGGGCCACGGCCCACCCCAGACTCTGCCACGGATTTATTTTTACACCAAATCCGGGAGCCGGGGACCCGGCCCACCGAGTTAACGACCGGCACCCAGTCAGGACCTGTGTCCTTGGTCTCCTCCTGGGCAGGGGCGCTGATAAACCCGCAAATGACAAGAGTGTCTTCCACCCTTGGACACGTCTTTCATCATAACCCTGGGAGGCTCTCGGCCTCTGCATTTCATTCGGTGACAGTTATTCTTTCGGAACAAGGCCTTGTGCCCCTTAGTGGGTACTGAAACCTTGCAAGCAGCGTTTCATATCTGCAGCCAGCATTGGAAGTTTGCGGCTACCCTACCTTGGCCAACTCAGTCGGCTCCCTCCCCTAAGTGAGCCGGCCTTATGCTCCGCGCAGTCCCCACGCAAAGTTGCCACAATACAGCAGGTTTCCTTCCGCTTCGGTGATTGAATCGGCAGGAATGACGGACGTTGTGCTTAGCATGAGGGTGACCAGCACCGTGCCCGGAGGAGGCGTGGTTGACCCGGCCGCTGACCGCGTGGTGGCCACACACCAGCCGAGAGGCAGGAGCACTCATGCCAGTGCCGGGAAGAGGCGAGGCCCGCCTCATGGCTCTTCACCTTGACCAGATCCCGAAACGCCTCCAGAGCGCTTGCCCTGGGGGTCAGAGGGTCTGGCTCAGGGCACACTCCTGGCGCTGCCAAGTGTGTGATCTCCGGAAGGTTCCAGACTTCTCCACTCCACCATGCCTGAAACAGAGATTGGTATGCCAAGTAGATTTTAAAATACTTACAAACCTGAGCACGTTATTTCAATTCTAGGAACTGAACCTAAGGAAACGAAGATGCAAACGAAGTACCTACATCGTTTTACTTCGTTTCTAGTCGGAGTGAGGACAAGGAAATGAATGCCCTCCCTCCCATGGGGCGGCCTCCCTGCCCCCTTCCTGCAGCCGGAACTCGGGTGAGGAGGCTGAGCTCCAGCAGCCGTCTTGGGCTATGAGTCCTCTTGAGATGGAAGACACCTGAGATGAAAGGAAGTCTAGTGAAAAGCAGGGCAAGGCCAGTGTTCCTGATTCTTAGACTTTAGAGGAGTCAGGTTGCCTCTTTCCAGGCTTTTGTGGTAATAGACAGAATACTAGTAAATGCCTGTCTCCTTTTTATTGATTTTAGAGTGAGTGGAAGGGAGAGAGGAGAGAGAGAGAGAGAGAAACATTGACTGATTCTTGTATGTGCCCTGACCGGGCTCAAACCCGAAACCTTGGCCTATGAGGATGACGCTCCAACCACCCGCGCTCCCCGGCCAGGGCTGAACGTCTGTCTGGCCTAAGCCGGTATAGGTAGGGTTTTCTGCCGTGTGCGGGCAACCTGGTGTGGCCTGCCAGGCTCATTAATGACAGTGTGTGCGCTGGTAGGAGGGGCTGTGCCTGCGGGCACCTGGGGCAGGTACCTGAAGACCAAGACCCCACTTCGGGCCCTCCCACAGTCCCCTACACCCGCCCCAAACCCCCCACAGCCCCCTACAGCTTCCTACAGCCCCCCATAGCTCCCCACATCCCCCCACATCTCCCCACATCCCCCCACATCTCCCCACAGCCCTCCCACAGCTCCCCACAGCCCTCCCACATCTCCCCACAGCCCTCCCACAGCTCCCCACAGCCCTCCCACAGCTCTCCACAGCCCCCTATAGCCCCCACAGTCCCCTACAGCCCCCCACAGCTCTCTACAGATCCCCACATCCCCCCACATCTCCCCACATCCCCCCACATCTCCCCACAGCCCTCCCACATCTCCCCACAGCCCTCCCACAGCTCCCCACAGCCCCCACAGCCCCCACAGCCCCCACAGCCCCCTACAGCCCCCCACAGCCCCCACAGCCCCCACAGCTCCCTACAGCCCCCCACAGCTCTCTACAGCTCCCCACAGCCCCCCACAGCTCCCCACAGCCCCCCACAACCCCCCAGAGAACGGGAGAGTGCCCACTGCTGCTCGCATCACTGTCCCTGAGAGGTTTGTGGAACTCGGAGTCTCTCGTGTGTTTCAAATCGTGTTCAGAGGTAAAGCACTCGTGTAATACAAGCAAATTCTGAAGAAATTACACGTGACAGTTCCGATTTGGGTTGATGGGGCTCTTTCTTCTAACAGGCAGAACCCTTCTGCTCCTGCAGAATTAAAGTTTTTACTTCGCGTTGGTTATGCGTTGGGTGTTCGCGTTGATGAAATAGGTCACGGGTACTTCCCACTCGGGACATGAATGGCTTCGGTTTTAAACGGCGGGATTCTTCCTTAGAGCGAACGCTGGGTCACGGCGCCAAGCTTTGCGCCCGGGGGCGGTGATGGCCTGGGACTCCCCGCTCCTGCGCCTCCTCTCGGAGGCCGGGGGCCCCCGCAGGCCCCCCCCCCCGGAGCCCGGAAGGAGAGGGAAGGAGGAGGGCCGTGTCGGTCTGCCTCTGCCTCCTGCACCCTGCACCCCTTCCTGTGGGCCTCTCCCAAGGAGACGGGCATGAGTCCCTCAGCACCGGTTCACCCCCATCCAGTGTTCTCTACAAAAAAGCCGCCGGCGGGCTCAGTGGTGAGCGTGGACCCGTGCGCCCATGAAAGCTGCCCAGTCGGGACAGTTTCAGGGATGGAAATTGTGCAGAAACTCAGCTCTTGCTTTTCGTTTCTCAAAGGTTATTCACTGCCTCTCCGCTCTGGTCACGCGCCAAATGCTGCATGCATTTTGCTGAATTGGTATTTTAATTGCTATTTCATTTGCATGTAATTGTATGTCCCCTGCCCGGGGCTCAAACCCACAACCTTGGCCTATGAGGATGATGCTCCAACCACTGAGCTCCCCGGCCAGGGCTGACATCCTGGAGAGGTGGCCTCAGGCAGCTACGACATTCACCCGGGGCACTCAGATTGTAAGTCACAGCCATGGTTGGTCCAGACCTGTTTCTCCAATCTGTATCTCTCACTCCTCGGCGCTGCAGCCTCCTCCCAGCCAACGCAGCTCGAAGTCATTTAGTGGCCTGTGGGGGCACCTGTGGCTCAGGGAGGCGGGGCTCAGGGAGGCGGGGCTCAGGGATGCTGCTGCCACGTTCTAAGTAGATGCCAGCACCGGGATTTCAAACCAGATCATACCGACTCTGATACCTGTGCCTCTCACCTCGTCACTGCCGTGGGGGCTAAAACAGTCATCCTTCCCTCCCACTGTCTCCGTCCATCCAGCCGGGCTCACTCTCAAATTCACAAGGACAGATTAACAGAAGAAAATCGCATTTTAATACACGTGCACAGGGAATCCACACAAGCATGAACTCCCAAAGACGGCGAAGCAACACTGAGTGTAAGTGACGTTTTGGACGAAGGTTCTCTCTGACCTTGTTTCTCAGTAGCCAGCTGGAAACCAATGTCCCCAGAGGCCGCTGTGGTGGCACACCCGGCCCCTTCGCGCCCACGCCGTGGCTGCTTTGCACACGAAGCTCCGGGAGAAAGGCACATGACACAGCCTCGGTGAATGGGAAGAGTCAGCAAACAGCTGCCTCCACACCCGGCCTCTCCGTGTCACCCAAGTGACCCGGCGGCCGCTGGGGGCCAGCAGAGGCCCAGGGGCAGTGGCGCGCCGGGCAGAGGCTGGAGAGGACAGAGCCCGCTCTCTGCGGTTCCCTGGGCCCCTGCCGCCGAGCCCTGGGAACCCGTCCCAGCCTCTGTGTCTCCTGCCAGCTGCCCCCCCTCCCCGCCCCCTTCCTCAGCCACCACCCAAGGACGTGCCCCTGGGAGTGCCCCCCGCGGGGGAGAGAGAATCGCAGCGCACGTGCTTGAGGTGCCCGCACCTGCAGCTCTTGCTGGCGCCGCACTCTCTGTGTGTTTTACAAACCTGACAGCAGCGAGCTGTCCTCATCGTCGGTAACCTGCGCTGTTGGTTTCTTCCCCATCCTCCTCCACTCGCTTACTGTGCACGTGTCTAACTCACTGAGGGGGTACCATGCGCCCTCCTCACCTGAGCCCCCGCTGTCAGCGCTGCCGGGTGCCTGGTGTGGCGGGGAAGCAGGGCTCCGGGCTGATCAGGGAGAGCAGGGCCGGACCCAGCCCGCCCAGCTCCTCCTTTCCCATGGGATTCAGAACAGAGCCCCCTGCGCAGCCCTCGCAGCGGCCGGCTCCCGGGAGCGGGAGCGGCTCCTGGGCAAATGCCAACAGGTTACCCAGGAGCAGCCTTGGGCTTAGCCGCCTTCAGTCCTCCCGTGGTGTCCACGGCCCTTCGTGTCCACTGCTGGGGGGAGACAGCTGCCCCTTCCCCCCGTTAGAGGGCCCCCCGCTGCCCCCAGCGCCCCCATGCGGGGTCATCACGCCAGCGGACAGAGGGCGCAGCGGCGGAAACCTGGGCCCTGGGGGCTTCGCCTCCGCTGATGGTCCCATCGCCCTCCCTCGGGCCGGCGCCCTGGGGCTGAGTCTGCTTCTGTCCCACTCGTGCCTTCGCGTTGCTCTCTGGGCTGTGGATCCCCACGCAGGGCCTGTTCACGGCCACCTTCTCCTCGGGGCGCTGACCGAACCCGAGGCCTGGCCCGGAGGTACGAAGGGAGCGGGTCCTGCGCCTGGAACAGCCCTCCGTGCTGCTGAGATAGAGCGGGCTCCTGACGGCAACATCGCGGCGTTGACTTTTAAAGCATTTCCTCTTTTCATTCTTAAGTCAAAGCCGCGAGATACTGAGTTGGTTTAAAATAAAACACGGCCCAGCCCTCGGGCGCGGGCAGCTTGTCGCGCAGGGCGCCCCTCACCGGCGCGGGGCTGGCGCGCACTGGAAGGAAGGAGCCGGCTGGGCCAGCGCCTCCTGCGAGAGGCTTGGCGACAACAGTGTTTTATTATCTTCTCCTTGAACCTCAGCCAGCTGCAAGCAGAACCTCCTCGCCGTCCTTTTAAATTAGCCTTAAACTGCAGACAAAAGACAAAAATCAATGGGCAAATTTAGCTCCTTGTGCTCAATTTCTTAAGAAATGTACTCTGCTAATACGCAGGCCTCGTAGGTAATAGAACGTAGAGTGATGGGAAATTTTAAAGTAGCATTTCTTACTCCACTTGGGTCTATTTAAATAGTGTCTAGTGAGTCCCGCATGTAAATTGTTTCTTTAGCGCTACGGGTTTTTCTACACGCGCCCCCGTGCTCGCTCAGTAAAACTGCCCCCAACACGCTTTCCGTGCCCCACAGGTTCTGGTGAAATCTCGAGCATCACACTGTAATGGAAACTGTTAGGAAGGAGTGGTGGCTAAACAACGCTGTAATCATTGACTAGGTTTCAGTGATCCTTGCAGAGAGCTTGAATACCTTAATACAGTTATCGGCAAACTCATTAGTCAACAGAGCCAAATATCAACAGGACAACGATTGAAATTCCTTTTGAGAGCCACATTTTTTAAACTTAAACTTCTTCTAACGCCACTTCTTCAACATAGACTTGCCCAGGCCGTGGTATTTTGTGGAAGAGCCACACTCAAGGGGCCAAAGAGCCGCATGTGGCTCGCGAGCCGCAGTTTGCCGACCACGGCCCCACACGAGCAGCGTGAAGCCGGGGGTCTCGCTAAGCGCTGTCCGCCCGGGGACGGGGACGCTCACGGAGACGGGGATGCTCACGGGGACGGGGACGCTCACGGGGACGGGGACGCTCACGGGGACGGGGACGCTCACGGAGACGGGGACGCTCACGGGGATGGGGATGCTCACGGGGATGGGGATGCTCACGGGGACGGGGACGCTCACGGGGACGGGGACGCTCACGGGGACGGGGACGCTCACGGGGACGGGGACGCTCACGGGGACGGGGACGCTCACGGGGATGGGGATGCTCACGGGGATGGGGATGCTCACGGGGACGGGGACGCTCACGGGGACGGGGACGCTCACGGGGATGGGGACGCTCACGGGGACGGGGACGCTCACGGGGATGGGGACGCTCACGGGGACGGGGACGCTCACGGGGACAGGTGCGGGCGTGGCTGGGACCTGCAGGCACCTGCCCCATCTCTCCGTCTGTGAGCGGTCAGCGCGCTCCCCCTGCCCAGCGGCCGTGAGAAACAGCGCTGCGAACCGGGCGGTGCGCAGAGAACACCTTTCCAGAACAGAACCCGCATGGAGAGGCACCATTTCTCGGCAAAGCCCCCGTGCTCGGCCACAGAGAGCATCGTCCGTGCCTCGGAGCTCTGCGCCCAGCGGTTCTCTCAGAGGGGCAGCGCGCGCCGGGCGATGGAGGGTCGCTCACCAAGGCCGCCCAGCGGCCCTGGTTTCAGGCAGGCAGTTCCCTGTGAGCATTCAGCAGCGCGTGCGCAGGCCTCTGGAGGGTCCCTGTGGGCCCATGGGGAGGAGAGGCGGCCGTCGCTGACGGGGCGGTGATTGTGGGGTCCGGAGGGTCCCTGTGGGTCCATGGGGAGGAGAGGCGGCCGTCGCTGACGGGGCGGTGATTGTGGGGTCCGGAGGGTCCCTGTGGGTCCATGGGGAGGAGAGGTGGCCGTCACTGACGGGGCGGTGATTGCGGTGACTGCGCAATAGGCGGGAGAGTCAGAGAAACGCTGGGGCGTCCTGCCCCACATCCACACCTGCCTTCCAAGGCAGCAGGCCCGACAGTGGCTCCGTGTAGCCAGGCCTCCATCAACACTTGAAAAAATCTGAATTATTGCGATGTCCTCACTTTATTACAGAGGTCCTCCTTTCCCGCCCCCTCTCCCATGACCCCCTCCACACGGTTCCCGCCCCGCCCCAGGCCTTCACGCCCTGTTATCTGTGTCCGGGGTAATATATATAAGCATATAAGGTCTTTGGTTAATCTCTTCCCGCCCTCCCCACCTCCCACCTCCATTCCCTCCGAGATTCATCAGTCTGTTCCATGTGTCCAGGCCTCTAGTTGTATTTTATGCATCAGTTATTTTGTTCTTTAGATTCCTTGTTCATTTATTTTTATATTTAGAGTCAATTGTTGGCAGATATGCATTTATTGATATTTTGTTGTTCATATTTTTGTCTTTTTTCTCCTCCTTCTCCTTCTTCCTCTCCTTAGAGCAGGCGTCCTCAGACTACGGCCCGCGGGCCACATGCGGGTGTTTTTGCCGTTTTGTTTTTTTACTTCAAAATAAGATATGTGCAGTGTGCATAGGAATTTGTTCATAGTTTTTTTTTAACTATAGTCCGGCCCTCCAATGGTCTGAGGGACAGTGAACTGGCCCCCTGTTTAAAAAGTTTGAGGACCGCTGCCTTAGAGAATACCCTTCAACGTTTCATGTAATCCTGGTTTGGTGGTGATGAGCTCCTTCAGCCTTTTCTGGTCTGGGAAGCTCTTTATCTGACCTTCAGTTCTGAATGAGAGCGCTGCTGGGTGGAGTGATCCTTGCTGTTGGTCCTTGCTCTTCATCACAATCCACACATTTGGTTCACAGACTGCTCGTCTCCTGTGTACCTTTTACACTAAGCTTCAACGCCTTCCGTTTCATTTTCCGTTAGGAAGATGCGCATCCCGGCCCCCACCGAGCTCGCTCCGATCTGGTTTCTGTGGGAAAAGGGGCGAATGATTTCTGTGAGTGTGTCTTCAAATGCAGCCGTGCAGCCACCAGCCTCCGTGGAAAGACAGGGCTCCCGGTGGTGTGAGCCCAGACCGTGGCTGATGAGGCCTAGCATTCCCGGCCCGGCTCATGTGAATGCTCGGGCACCGGGCACCAGGCACCCACGCTGTATCCACCATGCTCGCCCGCCCCACTCCCAGGTGGCCTGGAGCTCACTGTTATAACGTAGACCTGGCGGCCAGCAAAAGCCCTGTAATCCGTCCACCTAACCTAGAGCTACAGGGTCCACGCATAAGAGCGTTTGCTCCAAGCACGCAGGTCCGTGGGCGACAGAAGAAGCCGGTTTCCGCCGCGGGTCTTAGTGAGGCACCTGCCTTGTCCTCCTGTCTCGGTAACTGGAAAATGAGGAAAAACAGCCCTGGACATCCCCACAGGAAGCTTTTAATCCGTACGCCGTTCCCGCACGGACTCAGTGGCAGCCTGTTGGGAGCCAGAACACATGCGTAGATATAAAACCAACAGGATTTCAAACCAAGTCCCCAAACACGTGCGTGTCCGTCTGTGCTGCCCGAGCTCGGTCCGAGCGCCGGAGCCCGTCGGCTGGGGTCTGCCTGGAGGCGGCCGTGTGGCTACACGGTTAGATTAGGAGCGAGCTGGTGATGCCGGGTCGCCTCGGACCCAGGGGCCTGTCCCACGGCTCACTCGTGGGCCACACGCCACGCTTGGCTCTCACCTGCTCCTCACCCCCCCTCCAACCATGAAACCCTCAGGGCTGCCCCCAGGTGAGCCCACCTCTGACCCCACGTTCCCCCCCATCTCCGCTCCTCTAAGCCAGGGTGGGAGCGCCCGGCCCGCGGGCCACAGAAGGCCGCGACGTCATCTGGTCTGGCCCTGCCTGTGGGGGGGGCTGTTTCTCTCTCTTCCACATCCCGCATGGAAAAGGAAGCAGTCCGGTTGCTGAGCGGAGGAGCTGGGGATTAAGAAATTAAAGAAAGACACCAAGAGGCAGAAATAGGTTATAGCTGGGAGCTGGGTGGGCGCCATTTCTCTGATGGAGAAGCAGCAGGACGACGACCCGAGCCACGCAGCGCGTTTATTTAATCGGCCTGGATTTCCATATCTAGTCCCGCCCCTGCCCACACCTGGGCTGCTGTGAAGTCAGAACTGATTGACATGTCCAGCCTCCTTGGGGAAGCATGTTCCCAGGGCGTGACTCGCCTACGCCCTGAGTTCAGCTGATGATAATTAAGGAAAATGCCCAGGTGCCTCCCAGGCGGCCTCTACACCTGCCCAGGCGTCAGGGTGAGCCGATTACATGTCCGACCGCATAGAGCAGGCTCATGTTTAAGGGGGTCATTTTGTACGGCCTGAGGACGAGGTGGTAGATATTCACGTGGCCCCTGGCAGGAAAAGGTCCCCAGCCCTGCCTACAGGGACCTCCCGCCCACTCTCCCCCTTGCTGCCTGGTAAGACTCGTCTCGCCCCCCAAAGTAGACTGTGAGTCCCTTGAAGACTATGGCCCACTCCTCCCTCCCTCTCCCCGCCCCCCCCCCCTGCCCAAACCCGCGGCGCCTTGCACGCAGCCCACACTGAGGGGGCCCTTGTTGAGTTGGTTCCAGTGAATTCCGTTGGTGACGGGGCCCAGCAAAGGGTGCCACAGGCTCGCCTTTATCGCGGCAGAAAGCGCAGCTGTGCAGCTGTCCACGGAGGCTCGGGGTTGGAGGGAGGGACAGGGAGGATCCGCAGACGCCAGCTGACCCCTGGCCAAACCAGGTGCCGGGGGGCGGGGGGAATTCTATAGTGAATGCAGGGGCGGGAGATGCTCGCGGGAGAGAATGCCCACAGTCTCGCGGATGAACCCCGAAGTATTATTTTTACAGAGAATGCGAGGGTTATTTCGGCCCCCTGTTGACTGGTTTGTGCGCTCTTCCTACAGATACTTCCAGAAAAAGAGCTATTGTCTGTGTGCCTCGGCCAACACAGGCTCCGTTGTCTGTAACGATCGTGGGGCGCATAGCTGAGGACGTGGGGCCGGCACGGGCTGTCCCCGCGGGGCCTCAGACAGTGAGCGCTGTGTCCTTTATCTCTTATCACAGCGCTTTTGTCAGACACCGAGGACCCCCCCCGCCCGCCCCCAGAGGAATCTGTCATTTGTTATCAGCCGTAAGAGCCGTCTTCATGGTCCGTTTTGAAACATTTAAACGTTGGTATGCGCGTCTCCAGATGAGCGTGAATGAAGGTGTTTATTCCGTTTTAAACACATTTTTGTCCCAGTGTATGCAGCTGGCTTTGCCCAGGATCCGGGCGATAGGGACCGTGTTGAGACCTGGTGAGAACATTTTACGTCACGTGAGCCTGCCCCTGCCCCGGCGGTGGCTGTGCCTGTGGGTCCCGGGCAGGTGTGTTGGGAGCATCTGTCAGGTGCTGGGCGCGGGCAGGCACCTGTCACTGCCTTCGCATGTGGCTGCCACCCGGCTCCCTGCTGCAGAGACGTGACACGGGCCTCCAACCCCGGGATCTCCATTTCTCAGAGCCCCGACGGCGTGGTACCCTGCGATCCGCCACCTGACCCCAAAGCCTGGAACAGCAGAGCCTTCCTGTTGTGACCTGGTCGGCAATAACTGCTGTCTTCCCTGGTTTAAAAGATCGCAACGTGTTGCCTGATAGGACCTCGAATGGCTTTAACGCAAATGAATATTTAGAACAAAATGAATAAGTAAATTTCAGACACAGGGGGCATGGAACTTCAGCACCTTGAAAGTATTCCTTGTTTAGGGGATGGTGGCCGCCAGAGTCGTAAGCCCCGCCTCTTGTCTGTGTGAATATCCGGGTACAGACCATAGGCTGTGGCTCTCACCGTGTCCACGAGGCCTCACTGAAACCGAGGGGTACAAATGATTGTGGCCTGGCAGGGCCCAGAGGAAAAGATCTTTAGTTTTGTGTTTGATTTGTTTTCACGGCTGATTCAAACGTTTTAACCCTTTGCACTCCCTTGCTTTTTTCTCGATTCCTTTATTTGATGCCGTGTCAAGTCACACTCGACATCCGAGTGCAAAAGGTTAAGCTGGTGTGTGAGGAGTGAAGGTCGGATCAGCACTTTTACGGGAATTCACCTGGGATGGCTGTAACTTCTCTTACGGAGCACGGGACCCAGTCACGGGGCCGGTCCAGCCGGGGCGCCCCGACCCCCGGCTCTGAGACAGGCAGTTCTTAGGACCCACATATTTTATATGAAACGCGTGTGCAAATGCGGGCTTCCCCAAGAACCGCAAGGGAACTCTCAAGAGAGATACGGATACGGGGCCTTTAGCTGAGCAGTCTCGTGTTTATTTTTAACATTGCATTATTTAATTCGGTGCCTTTTCCTCAAAGATGATTGTTGACGTTTTCATATTCAGTGAAAAGTCAAAAATTGTACCAGAGCACCCTATGTTGGGAGTATTCTACTCGTACTTGAAATAAAAATGTATTTTAATCTATTTTTTAAATTGATTTCAGAGAGGAAGGGAGAGGGAGAGAGAGACAGAAACATCCATGATGAGAGAGAACCATGGATCGGCTGCCTCCTGCACACCACTCTACTGGAGATCGAACCCACAACCACGGCATGTGCCCCGACCGGGAATCGAACACTGACCTCCTGGTTCATAGGTCGATGCTCAACCACTGAGCCACGCCTGGCCGGGCTAACAATGTATTTTAAATGTTGAGCATATTTTAAACATATCAGAAAACAGAGACTCAGAGACTTCTTCAAATTCATGCTGGACGAAGAGACTGTTTCGTAACCTTAGTGACACTGACCACAGACCAGGCCTCCGTGGTGGGGTCGTAGCAGCTGCACTGTCCCTTTAAACGTGCCACACCCCCTGGCCTTGCTTTTGCAAGAGATCCAGATAGCCAGCGTGGGGGGGGGGGGGGCCTGTTTGCACCTTTGATGTCCCTCTCTCCCTCCCCCGCCCTCCTTCCCTCCATATCCCGCTGCCTTTCTCCTGGCCTCCCTGTCCCAGCAGGGCCTCCGGAGCCCCCTGGCGCCCGCAGGCGGTGTCCTGAGGCTCTCAGATGTGCACGCCGCACCCGCCTGCCCGTCACGGGGGAGGCAGGCTGGACCGGGTCACCCTGCAGTTGTTCTGGGCGGATGCGGTCCGGGGAGGGCACACCATGCCCGCCGCACAGGGCACACCTCCCGCAGAGGTGCTTTTTCAGGCCGCGGTGGCCTCACTCGCCGAGCAGCCTGTTTGTGGAGGCATCACCGTCCAAGTATTTGACAGCCACTAAAATTAGTCCTGGAGACCAGGAGGGGCCGGCGCCAGGCCCTGGGGGCGAGCGCGTGGAGCCTCCTGCTCGCCTCCTCCCCTCCTCTCCTCGGACTCCTCGTCTCTCCCCTCCCCCTGCCTTGTCGCCCCTGAGCAGGCCTTTTGGGGGTACTCCAAGCGTTTCTCCCCTAAGTCCATGCGGCAGGCTGCGGGCCGCGTTCCCACCTCGCCTTCCCCTGGGCCTGGGCCTCACCATGTGCATCTGGTGGGCGTGGAGCCCAGAGGGGGCCCCCCCCATTGACCCTCGGAGCTCGTGGTGTTCAGGGTGAGGAATGTTCCGGAGGCGACAGCTGACAGTGGCCCCTCCGCCCACAGCACAGCCGGGGGGTAGGGAGCGCTGGTCTCTCCACCCCACACGGGTGGGGGCGCTGGTTGTTTTCCCATTTCATGTCCGTGAACTACAGGTTGTGTTGGCTGATGGTTGATTTCCTTTACGACTCCTCACCTCTCAGTCTAATCTTGATGCCATGGGATCCAGAGAGAACGCTACTGAAGAACATTCTAGCTGCACCCGCCGCCCCCCACCAACCACATGTCCCAGGCTGTCCCCTGAGCCGGGCTCTGTCGCCTGCTAAGCTGGACGTGAACTCCGCAAAGACGCACCAGGGAAGACGAGCTCACCCCCTCCCCCTGCCCAAACGCGCTCATACGTGTGCTCTCCACCCCATGCAACTTCCTCTTCTCGTCACAAAAGTCCTCTCCATTTCCAGGAAATGCGCTTCATAGAACTGGTCATGGTAACGGAAAGTAGTACAAGGTTCCACTTACACTGGTCTCCATGCAACCTCTGCTGCGGAGGAAAATTACTAAGAAATGCCTCGCTGTCAGTCACTGAGGCCCTCCTGCCCTTCCCTCCATCCTGCTCCCCCGCACCCCCAGTTACCTTCTATGATTCTCTAAATGATTAGTAGTTTGATAGACAGATGGACAGTAGGTAATTATGTACATAGATAAATACACAGTAGATCAGTAGGTAGGTAGGTAGATGGATGGGTAGGTAGACAAATAGATGGATAGAAGATGGTTTAGCAAATGGATAAATGATAGAAACTATAGATGGGAAAGGTGTGAGGGAGGGAGAAAGCAGAGGTAGAAAAAATTAGTTGAATTTGTGGTTATTTTACAGAACTTTTAAAATCTTAAGACTTTTATCTTCACCATAGCTTTTTTAAAATGTTTTTATTAACTGTTAGAGACAGAGGGAGAGAGAGAGAGAGATAGAAACATCGATGAGAGAAAATAGATGCCTCCTGCACACTCCCTACTGGGGATGGAGCCCAAGACCTGGGCATGTGCCCTGACTGGGAATCAGACTGTGACCTCCTGGTTCCTGGGTTGATGCTCAACCACTGAGCCACACCAGCTGGGCCAACATAGTTTTCCTTCCGCCAGAATAAAAATACATAACTAATTAGTGGGTTTTTTTTTTTTTCCACAGGAAAAAATTTCCCTTCAAATATCGTAACAACTTCTTGTCCATTAATCAATCCTCGCCTCTGTGGGCATTTTTGGTGCTTTCGGGTGTACAAATCTATTTTGAAATCACTTCGCTATAAAGGAATAAAAAAATACCATCTCTAAATTCTTATGTCTAGAGGTCTATCGTCAAATAGGGTCCCGTTCACCGGTGTCCTTACAAAACCGGTGGCTGGGTCCTGTTCTTAATTTAAATTTCCTCTCCGCACCTTCCATTTTAAAGGAATTGGCAAGGGGACGATTCAGAGCAAGGGCCATCGTATCTTTCAAAGGAGCACAGAGCGAGCGGTGCCAAGCGGAGTGAGAAAGAACAGGGCTCCGCCATGTCAGACGCACCAAGACTCCACGCAGAGTTCGGATGCCGCCTGCAGCATTGGGCGCCTGTGGGCGCTGCGCAGGGGTGACCCTCTGTTGATATCGCAGAAGCGGGGGTTTGGGCACGGAGGGGCCAATGCAGGCTGCCAGTCATGTGTCTGCGAAACACAGAGCTTAATCCTGTATTGTTGTCTATTGATTACTAGAGGCCCAGTGCACAAATTCGTGCATGGGGGGGGGGGGGGTGTCCCCTCAGCCCAGCCTGCACCCTCTCCAATCCGGGACCCCTTGGGGGATGTCTGACTGCCGGCTCCTAATCGCTCAGACCAGTCAGACATCCCTCTCACACTCCTGGACTGCTGGCTCCTAATCGCTCACCTGCCTGCCTGCCTGGTCACCCCTAACTCCCCCCCCCCCCCAGCCGGCCTGATTGCCCCTCACTACCTCTGTGTGCCAGCCTGATCACCCCTAACTGCCCCCGCTGCCAGCCAGGTTGCCCCCAACTGCCCCCTCCCTGCCAGCCTGGTCAGTCCTAACTACCCCCCCTGCCAGCCTGGTCACCCCCAACTCCCCCCCACCCCCCGACTGGCCTGGTCGCTCCACACAGCCTGCTGTTCAGTCATTTGGTCGTCCCTCACTAACCCCCCTGCTGGCCTGGTCGTAGGCAGCCATCTTGTGAGGGCGTGAGGGTCAATTTGCATATCACCTCTTTATTATATAGGCTTGTGTTATTTTCCATATAAACAGCTGTAGACGTATTTGCCCCCTCTTGCATTTATCTGTGACTCTCCCACCTCCATGCTGCTATGTGCTAACGCCTTGACAACATAGTATAGACCTCCTTCTGCCTGAGAATGTTAGACATTTGGCCATTAAAGAGTAGAAAGTTGCAGTGTGCGGTTTGGGGGTGTCTGTCCAGTTTTTAACATGACAATGGTCCTGGAGGTACGCTGCTGGGAAGGGCGGGAAGGGAAGGCATGGCTTTTATAAGACTGAGGCCAGAGAATCTCTGCTCATCTGTGTCTGCTGCCAGTTCTCAGTCTACATGTAGCTTTTATTTAAAAAATAGGAAACTAATGAGGCAGCGGCCTTTTTTTCTAACACGGAGGAAGGAACAGCCGTAGGCCTGCAGCTCCCGGAATCCTGGGCACCACCCGGAGAGCCGCCTTCTCTCCTGGAGCGAAATCAGAGCCTGGGACGTGGGTGCCTCCTCACAATGAAACTCCCTCCTGTACACACACTCAGGCACGCACACAGGCATGCACACACAGGCACGCACACAGGCACGCACACATGCACACGCGTGCGGCTGTCCCCATGTCTGTGTGATGCATGGCTCCATGGTCTACAACACGCGCCTGACCTCACTCTCAGGCAAGCACCCTTGACCTTGGACTTGGGAGCCAAGGGCAGGGACGTGGGCACATGTCGCATAGCTGTGAGTTCAGGCATACTTTCCACCGCGCAGGGCGGGCGGTGGAGGGAGGGTTGGATTTCAGGCAGCATTCCTGATGCCTGGATGGACCCGCGGCCAGGCTCCCTCCAAGTGAGCGAGGTCTGATGTTAACCCCTTAATGCTCAGAGTAGGACACCTGGTCGTACAGATAGCCCGGCGCGCCCCAAAGAGCCTCCGTCCCTTTAACACGCCGTTCCTCTCCCTGGTTGGGGGGCTCTTTCAACCGGTGGCCAACCACCCCCGTTCGCTTGGGACCGAGACGTTTCTCAGGACGCGGGACCTCAGGGGCTAAGTCTGGGGTGGATGGTCACCTGTCCTTGTAGGTTATCACTCTGCTTCCCCGTGTCCTGCGTGACCCCACACGGGGAACTGACCCCGCCAGCACCCAGCCCCCAGGATCCCGGGGTCAGAGTGCACGCCAAGCTCTGAGGTTCATGTTCTCTGAGTCCTCGCTTCGCCTGTCGAACCTCCCACGACCAGGCTTCCTACGTCCTGTACAACTTTTCCAAAAGTGACAACTTCTTACCTCGTGATTAGTCAGACATTTGTAAGAAAAGTTACAGTGACAGAAACATATGGGGGAGTATTTTTACAAGCAGCATTAAGAACAAAAATGAGTAACACAATAAGTAAAAACTTTTAATTTATAGTCAGGGTTTAATCACAACCCATTCTCCCACGTCATTGGAGAGCCTCTGTTGTATTCCCTCAGGAGTACATGCGCATTTTAGAAGGAATCAGAGCCGTCCACAGGGTCACGGCCGTCTTTCTCCGGCCTCTGTGTGCAGGCAGGCATTCAGGTGCCCCCCCCCACCCCAAGGCCACCGCTGGTTGCCCAGACTCTCCAGCCTCAGCCACCAAATCGCCCGCCACCTGGACCAGTGACCCCAACTGCTCTGCTTCCCTCGTGTCAGCGGGGTCTTAACCTCCTCGTGGCCTCTGGCAGGTCCCTGCATGCGAAGGCCCGATGAGCCCCGATCCCATCACAATGCGGGCTACTCCTCCTCCTCCCCGATAAGTAAGGAGCACAGGCTTGTGGGGGAGATGGGCGGTGCCTTCCAGGGTGGGAAGGGCCGCCATGGGACCAGACGCGGAGCTCAGAGCTGGGGCGTCCACTCTCCCCGGGGCCTCCAGACAGATGGGGGCGCCTCTGAGAAGTTGCAGGAGCTCGCCCGGCCCGTGTGGCTCAGTGGTTGAGCGTCGGCCTGTGAACCAGGAAGTCACGGTTTGATTCCTGGTGAAGGGTGCGTGCCTGGCGGTTTACAGGCTCCATCCCCAGTGTGGGGCGTGCGAGAGGCAGCTGATCAATGATTCTCTCTCATCGTTGATGTATCTCTCTCTTCCTCTTCCTTCCTCTCTGAAATTAATTAAAATACATTTAAAAAAGAAAAGAAGATGCAGGCATTGGAGTGGCAGCCAAGGGTGGGGGGAGGGCGCTGGGAGGGGACAGTGTGAGCAGCCGGCCGCAGGCTGTGGGAGGCTCCTGGGGACAGCTGCCTGGAGGCTGCTGCGGGGAGTGTCCCCCACTAAGGCAGGGAGTGGGGGGAGGGGAGAGGGGGAGTGCTGCCTCGGCCCCTCCGTGATGTCAGAACAGGCAGTGACTAATGAGTCCAGAGCCCGTCTCTCTGAGCGGGAGGCCGTGCAAGGAAGGACAGTCCCCCTCTCTCAGCTGTCATCTCTGTCTCACGGCTGTTGGAAATCATGTAAATACATGTGTGTGTGTCTATGTGCCATGGCAGATTCAGGTCTCTCCCGTCGTCCCACACTCCGCCAGCAGAAATAGAACGAGCCCTAAATTGCCGCCGCCTGTCAGCTTCCCGGGAGCCCCCCCTCGGAGCTCCAGGAGGAGTGGCGGCGACCGGGTGGCTTCCTGCGGACGTGAGGGCAGCGAGCCCCGAACCCGCGGAGGCTTCCGGCAAACGGACCTTGGGCTGCTTCCCGGCCTGCACTGGAGGCCGTGCTCACCCCAGAAAAGAAGTTACAAACAGGCCATTTGCCTCAGCCTCCTGCCCGGGCCGGCGAGCACGTCTGTGGCGCTAGGAGTGGAGAACCCCGAGGGGCGGTGGCAGCGGGGATCCCCACTCCGACCGGAGAGCGGGGCGTGGGCGCCTGCGGTCTGTCTGAGGGCTGTGGTGGGGCTGCCAAAGGAAGAGTTTGGGGGCCACGGAGTCTTGAGGTGCCCTGGGGATGAGCATCTCTGGTGGGCTGGCCACAGCTGGTGGCCTGGGGGGACCGATCGCTGCCTCCCGCACCTGCCTCGCCCCTCCGTGCCTGTGGGTCCCCCGGGGCCCAGGACGTGGGGGGCAGGCGCCCTGGGGGGCAGGTACGCTGGTGAAGGTCTCTCTCGAGGGACGGAAGTTTGCTTGCCTCGGGTTTGGGCTGATGGTTTCCGCCGTCAGATCCTCCGGAATTCCTGGGACAGACACGGCGACCTCCGGGCTTGTTAAAGCGCCCGGTGTCACCCCCGCATCGGAAGGGGCCGCAGGCAGTGGGCCCACTGGGTTGGGGCCTGGTGGCGTCAGAAGACCCATCGCTTTGCACACAGAACGCAGAGAAGGACTGTCAGCCCGGCGGTGCGCGGCAGGGCTCTCCCGGGATGCGGGGACACCCGGCGCGTGATCGTGGGGCTGTTGTCAGCCGCATCCTAAGGGAGTGGGGGGGTCACGGCTTCGTTGGCCCCCAGAGGGGAGCAGCCTGTACGCGCAGAGTGAGGCCCAGTGTGACTTTCAGGACGGTGACGTCTAGGGAAACCATGATGGCGTTTGCATGAACCGGAAGGATGCGGTGCTATCCGCCCGCCGCTCCGGCAGCCTGGGGCGTTGTCGGGAGGTGTGAGATGGGTTGGGAACATTAGCTCGGCCTCACAGTAACTCCCTGGAAGTACTTACATATTTGAATAGATAATTGTAGGCTACTGGGGTTCCAGGCTCCTTCATTATAAATTCTAACCAGCATTGTGTTCTCACAGGATTCAGTTTCCTCCAAGACTCTATGTGTCAGTACAAAACTTCTCACCTTTTCCTCTTGGATTATTACTTATCTGCATGTGTATGTTTCTCTCTTTCCGTTTTAAACTATGTTTTTATTGACTTCAGAGAGAGGAAGGGAGAGACTGAAACATCAGTGATGAGAGGGAATCCTCCATCGGCAACCTCCTGCGCGCCTCGCACTGGGGATCGAGCCTGCACCCCAGACATGTGCCAAGTGGTAGTTACCGCCGACTGAAGAAGCAGCCGCTCCTTGCGCAGAGCTCTCTGCTCGCAGCCGCGGTGCGTGCTGTGGACTGCGGTCACTCTCCGCGGAAATGCACATCCCGGCCCCCCCCGCCTGCTAGGTCCTTGTCAAATGGAGCAGGGGATGCAGCCACGGGAAAAAGTCTGAAAACGATGAAGGGGACACACTCTCATTTCTGAAATCTAAGACCTCGCCCCCCCACCCTTCTCCTTTGTCCAAGATGTCATGTACGCCCGATGTCGCCTCACCGTTGTTGGAAAATTCATGCATGTGGGACTTCCCCGTGCACCGGGAATCCAATTTGATTTTTCTCTCTCGTTCATCTGTCTCTTAATTTGATTATTAGCCCAGCTAGAAGAACTTAGAAGGTGGGAGAAAAAGTACTAACATTTATTTAGTCCCCACAACTATAAATGTTTAATGAGCAAAGAAATGAATGTGTGAGGCCTAAACTGTACAACGTATACATAAACCTCAAGAAATGCCCAAATCAGCTGTCATTCTCAGGAGGATCTTTTAGCAGTCTGCTCCTCACCCAGCCCGCATTTCCACCGAGTTCCCCGCCCTTCTGCTACCTGGGAGGCTAGCACGTTGAAACAATGACACGCAAGCCCAGTTACCTCTTTTTTCTTATTTTCTGTCTCCTCGCTGTAGAGCGCGTAGATGGCAGCCTGACCCGTTGCAATGTTAGATTATACTTCATGCAACGGA
Source organism: Eptesicus fuscus (assembly GCF_027574615.1). NCBI lineage: Eukaryota > Metazoa > Chordata > Mammalia > Chiroptera > Vespertilionidae > Eptesicus > Eptesicus fuscus. Next base: position 95,958,664 of record NC_072482.1, read on the forward strand.
CTTCCTCCTCTTCAATTAAAGTACAAGACTGTTGGGATTGGTAGCTGTTTCTTTCAAGAAAACGAAAAAGCCTCGGATTCAGGATCTCGTTGTGCGGCGAGGTGATGAGTCACTGCGCCCAGACCTTCAGCCACAGGACCAGGTGGTGCCGGACGGCCCCCCACAGCGCTCGGCTGCGGCGCCAGATGGGTGCACTGGGCGGGGCGGGGCCTCGGGCTGCGAGCGGTCCGGCGTTGGGGAGCATCTGGAAGTGGCCTGTTTGGGGCCGCCGTCCGTCGGGGGTCTTCCCCTGCTCGTCACCGTCGCGTGACACATTGCCACTGCCACACGAGCATCACTCAGTAGTCCATCTGAACCCCGTCGTAGCTGAACCCGTCTCATCCCGTCAGCTAGCTCATCGATAGCGCATAATTTAGTCCACAATTTGGTTTTTGCTTTATTTGCTAAAGAAAGCAAATACCCTGCAAAGAATTGAAATGTTTTCTATTCCTGGGCTATTTCTGAGCTTTTCCTTTCTATTGTTTTCTTTTCCTGAGACCGATGAGGCTCATTCCAACAAGGCAGGAGGGAGGTGATGGTGACCGAGCTGATAACAGAAGTTAACATTGGGGCTAAATGCTGCCTTAAAGAATCACTACACTGTCATGTTAAAAACTAGGATCTTCCCTACCGTGGTCGGTTGCGTCTGGAGAAGTACAGAGATCAAATACCGAGTAAATATGCATTTTATTACGCCATTTTTGCATGACGTTCACTTTGCAGCTGCTTTGCTGCTCACACCTTTGGATTTCTCCTTTTCGGTGTAGTGTCCTAGGTCCGATTTCAGTGCAGCCGCTTCTAGACGGAATGCTGAAATACAACTCGTAACTCAAAAATACGTGTATCTTCTTCGTGTGGAATAAAATGTACTAAGCTACTTTGGAGAAGGAAGAATTCTAGACCTGTGCTTCATTAATATCAATTCCCGGCGCACCCTCTGTGAATGGGCGCCTCTCAGAACTGATGTTACAGTGCTAGTGGGAGAAAAATGGGGGAAAGTGCCTTTCTACCGAAAATATGTGTGTAATGCTCGGTGATTAGGCAGAGAAGAGCATTAGCTGACGTGAGGGGATGCTGCTCCTAATGCAGGCAATCTCCCCTCTCGCATGAGACTCCCTTCAGAAGAAGGTCTAACAGGAGTGGGGAGGGAGGCCGGCTCCGGGGGGAGCCGCAAATAGAAGCGCGGGTCAGCGTAATCTATAGCTCGCCCTCGCATTCATTTACTAAATAAGGCCGCGGCTGCATTAGGCACATTTTCCCGACACCTCTCCCTGTCGACGGGGAGCTGGGCGAATGTCGTGAAGGGAGCACACGGTGAACTGCTGCTGGCATTTATCAGCCCGTGTGATGAGTGGCCCTGAAATAGAGCATCTTATCACCCCAGCTTCTCCGCAGCCTTAATAAGAGGAGCCGGGGTCCATCCACACAGTATCAACGTGACAACCGCCGCCCTGCCCCCCCCACACACACACACACTGTGGGAGGGGAACTTTGAGAAGAAACCAGAAGATGGATCTGGGTGGGTACGGTTGAAAGTAATTGTAAGTTGACCTAGCATTTTGCATTTCATTAATCTTGTCCTGAATCTATAAAAATAAAAGAAGAACCACCGTGGGCGGTTGGGTACGAAGTGGAGATGGACGGGGGTAACAACACGTGCCTGTTCATCGCGCGAGGGGCTGGAACCGGATTTCCTGACTTTACAGAGGAGTAACCGCCGCATGGCCTTTATTCTAGAGGAATACTATGGCTGGGCGGAGTGTTTAATTCCCTCACAGTGATGTTTCTCGTAGTGCGTGAAACGGACATACATCAGCCTGGTAATAACTGAGCCAGGTCCCAGCACAGTCAACCCATAGTTTGATAGGAATCCGTGACACAAAGGAAATATTGTGCTATAAATGAACGCCTGAAAGTGAGGCCATTCCATACGTCTAAAACACACAAACATATGCCTTCCTATTCTGTGTGTGTGTTGTTTTGTTTTTTTAACTTTACCACTGGCTATTTTTTCCTGTTTTTGTTTTTTCTATTGTTGACAGTATTGCAGTTGTCTAGGTTTCTTAGAAAAGCCACCGTGAAACAGGTCCGAGGCAGTCTCTGCCAGCCAGCACCGCGTTCCGCGTCAGGGAATGCAGTCCGTGAGCCGCCCCGGAGCGTCTTCCTGGACACCCAGCTGTGCCGGCGGCCACCTCCGTTCCCCACCGACGTCCTGGGAACGTCACTGTTGGCAAATGTCTCCGTGAGGGCCGCTGTCACTGTGAAATGTGCTGTGATGCCCGGGGGTCATCGTATTCTCCCATCTATAAAAAAATAAAACTAAAAATAAAGTACTAGGCCGGCGGGCGTGGCTCAGGGGCTGAGTGTCAACCTATGAGCCAGGCGGTCAGGGTTCCATTCGCAGTCAGGGCACATGCCCGGGTAGTAGGCTCGATCCCCAGTGGGGGGCGTGCAGGAGGCAGCCGATCCATGATGCTCTCTCATCATTGATGTTTCTGTCTCTCTCACCCTCTCCCTTCCTCTCTGAAATCAATAAAAACATATTTTTAAAAAACAACATTAAAGAGAGCGGAGCACTGAGACGAGTAAGCAGACCATTACATTGCGACTCTGAAAGGAAGCGCGGCACGAAGTGTTAATTTGCTGCTCTTCATGAACTTTATCTCTGACGCATGTTTGTTCCTTCTCAAGTGCTCGCAGAGCTTTCAGAGAAGTTCAGGTGTTTTCATGCCCACGTCCCACCCCTCCCGCAGATGCTGTCCTTCTGAATATAAGTGCTGCCCAGGCCTCGCAGTCCACGAGGCTGTTGAACACAAGGACCAAAAATACCCATTGGAGGGTCCTCATTACAAACTCTTCCCACCGAGGATAAAGCATTTTCTCTTTTTTGTCCCCTTTGGTTTTGCTTTAATAAATGAATTGCATCCTCCCGTGCCTCTCACTGCTTTCCCATTGCTTATTATTCTACACTAGAGGCCCGGTGCACGAAATTCGTGCACGGGGGGCGGGGGTGTGTGTCCCTCAGCCCAACCTGCACCCTCTCCAATCTGGGACCCCTCTCACAATCCAGGACTTCTGGCTCCCAACCATTCACCTGCCTGCCTGCCTGATTGCCCCTAACCACTTCCCTGCCAACCTGATCGATGCCTAACTGCTCCCTGCCAGCCCAATTGCCCCTAACTGCCCTCCCCTGCCAGCCTGGTCACCCCTAAACTGCCCTCTCCTGCTGGCCTGGTCACCCCCAACTGCCCTCCCCTGCAGGCCTGCATCTCCCCTAACTGCCCTCCCCTGCAGGCCTGGTCACCCCCAACTGCCCTCCTCTGCTGGCCTGTTCACCCCTAACTGCCCTCCCCTGCTGGCCTGATCGCCCACAACTATCCTCCCCTGCTGGCCATCTTGTGGTGGCCATCTTCTGTCCACATGGGAGCGGCCATCTTGTGTGTTGGAGTGATGGTCAATTTGCATATTGCCTCTTTATTATATAGGATAATGCAGCTGTGGCAGGTGCGTTCATAATCTCACCTGAATTCTCTTGCAGTTTTTGGCTGATTCGCTTGGTATTTTCTGGTTCTTAGTCATAAAATCTGCTAAAAAGGAGCACAACTCTTTCCTCCAATATTTGTACATTTTCTCTTGGTAACACCACTGCCTACGTTTCAGTCGCAGTGGCCAGTAGTTACAGCGATGGCCACCGTCCTGGTTTTGTGCCAGATTTTAATAGGAACAATTCTGGTGTTTGGTTATTAAGCCAAATGCTGGCTGAAGAGAGCTCTCGCCTTAACCAACAGAGCCTGAGACATGGATGTGGATGCTTGTGAAGCTGCCTCCTGTGGTATCTCCTATACGGCATACCATTTGCCTCCATCACCTTTACAACTATACATTAATTTGACCCACTTATAATTTTTTAAGTATGTTTAATTATCTTTATTTTTAACTTCATTTTCCAGTTACAGTTGACATCCACTATTATCTTGTTTTCGTTCAAAGTGTGCACATAGTGGTTAGACAATGATACACTTTACAAAACGGCCCCCGTATTTCAAGTGCCTCCCTGGCACCGTACACATTATTCCAATACTGGTCTGTCTTCCCTGTGCTGTACTTCACACCCAGGTGACTATATCGCAACCACCAATTTGTATTTCTTAACCCCTTCCTCTTTTTCACCCAGCTCCCCCATACCCCACCTTCTGGCAGCCAAGTCTGCTCCCTGTATCTATGAGTCTGTTTCTATTTTGCTTGTTTATTTGTATTGTTCTTTAGATTCCACTTATAAGTGAAATAATGGTATTTGTTTTTCTCTCTGGCTTACGTCACTCAGTATAAAGCCTCTGGGTCCATCCATGCTGTTGCAAATAGTAAGATTTTTTTGTGTGTGACTAAGTAATATTCCATTGTATACATGTACCACAGCTTTTTTATCTACTCATCCATTGTCTATTGATGGGTGCTTAGGTTGCTTCCATGTCTTGGCTATTATAAATACTGTTGCAATGAACATAGGGATGCATATATTCTTTTAGATTATTGTTTCAAGGGGTTAGTATATATACCCGGAAATGAATCTCTGGGTCATAAAGCAGCTCCATTTTTAATTTCTTGAGGAAACTCCGCACTGCTTTCCACAGTGGCTGCACTCCCACCAGCAGGGCACGAGGACTCCTTCTCTCCGCATCCTCGCCAGCTCTTGTTGTTCATAGATTTCTTGATGGCAGCCATTCTGACCGGCGTGAGGTGATAGCTCATTGTGGTTTTAATTTGCATTTCTCTGATGATTAGTGTCGTTGAGCATCTTCCCATAAGTCTATTGGCCACCTGTATGTCCTCTTTGGAGAAGTGCCTATTCAGGTCTTGTGCCCATTTTTTAAATTGGATTGTTTGGGTTTGGGGGTTGAGTTATATGAGTTCTTTATAAATGTTGGATATTATCCCCTCATGGAATGTATCATTGGCAAATATCTCCTTCTAATCAGTAGGTTGTCTTTTCATTTTGTTGACCCACTTATAGTTTTTCATCAGCCCACCCATGTACTCAGGATATACATGCCCCTTGGTTGTGGTGAATTTTTCTTCTACTATACTGCTAAATCGCTTTAATCATTATTTTAGGAATGTTTCATATGCAGAATAATTATCTAATTTAAAGCTGTTTCTGCCGGGTTTCAGTGTCAGTGGTGTGCTATCGTTTAAAACACGGATTGTGGCGGCTTCTTTCTGTCAGTGGAGCTGGAACTAATTCCCTCCTGAAGCCACCTGGGCGCGGCGTGTGTTCTCGGCCATCCATGAGCAGCTCTGGTGGCATCGCTCACCGCGCAGCTGTTGGCTGTGTGGTGGCACCAGCCTGGTGGGTTCTGCTTGACGGGGCGGACGTTGGTGACATTCTCCCAACGCCGAGTCCAGGGAAGGATGTCCCAGGGAAAGGCGGTGAGTTACGTGTGCGGAGTTCGCGGCCGTGCGGGGCATCGAGGTGGAAACAGGGAGCAGAAGGCCTTGGAGATGTTCTGAGAGATCTCTGCGGGAAGGGCAGCGGCTGCTAATGAGATCGCCCCGGAAAACAAAGGAATTAAGGGAAGGTGTCAGCCGTGGGGCCCTGGAGACCCCACACTTTAGCTGGCAGGAGAGAGCGGGCTCTTATGGACTGTGCAGAGCCCATTTCCTTCCCACTCGCCTTAAAGCAGTGGTTCTCAACCCTCCTAATGCCGCGACCCTTTAATACAGTTCCTCATGTTGTGGTGACCCCCAGCCATAAAACTATTTTCGTTGCTCCTTCATAACTGTAATTTTGCTACTGTTATGAATCGTAATGAAAATATCTGTGTTTTCTGATGGTCTTAGGCTCTACAGCAGCAGGGTCACCTAAGACCATCGGAAAACACAGATATTGTTTATCACAGAAGCTCCTATAACGTGCCACCCGGCTCGCTTCTGCGCCCTGGGCAGCCATGCCGAGGTGGCTTCTGATGAGCAGAATGAAAGTGCACATGTACCACCACGGTCGCTGGCATCCTCTGTGGCGGCATCGGGAAGGACTCCCCACAGCCAGGTGTACCCCGATGGCCTCTTCGCGGGGCGAGCGCTCTCTGAAGCTCTTGGCGAAGAGGAGTTGGTGTCCACACGGGTAGCACTCGTGGGCCGGGTTACGTCTTTGCGAATCCGAGTCTTCTTCAGCCCACGCCCCTCCTTAGCGGCGGAGCGTCTCCTGTCAGTCTTCCTTCGCCCCCTCACACTCGGTAGCTGCGATCCAGCTCCACGTCGGGAAAGCAGGCCCCTGGGAATGCCAGAGCCTCCACGGGCGGCCACCAGGGCTCCTGCGGGCTCAGCGCGTGTCTGCTGGTGGCCGTGGAGAGCGCCGAAGCGGTGTTGACCTTCAAAATCCCCACCGCGTGGGCACAGCTCCCAGTGCCCCCCAGGGCCACATGTCACTGGATGTTACGTCGCCACAGGTTCAGTGGGAGTTGAGGGAGGCCCGAAATGATGCAGAACCTTGAGCCGTCAGAAGAAGGTCCCTGGGGGCCTCGCCCTGGGTGGGCTCTGAGGCGGCCCTGGAGCCGGGAGCGGGAGGAGCACCCGCCGAGGAAGAGCAGCCCGGAGAGGCCTGGGAACGGGGAGCTGGCGGGCGGGGGAGCAGGCAGCACAGGGAGAGGCCCGGGCAGCGGCCAGCAGCCTCCCGGCCCAGAAACGGAGCCCCAGGCGGGGGCCGCCCCAGGACCCGGCTGCCGGCCCAGGGCGCGGCATGGACGTGAGCCGAGAGCCCGGGGAGCGGCCGGAGCCGAGCACGGCCTGTCCACCTGCCCGCGCTGCCCACGCCCAGCTGCTCGGCTCCTCTTATCTCTTCCCTGCAGCCCCAGCTCCCTTCCTGGCCGGAGCCACGCGGCCACGCCAGGGAATGTGCTCCCAGGACAAAGGCAACAGCGGTCCCTGTCCCTTCCTCACATCCTGCCTGGTCCCCACCGGGGTTCCCGGCCACGCCCTGCGCCCCGCCGAGGACAGGCTGTGCCGGGGACAGCCAGGAGCCCATGCCGCGCCGGTGCCCATCCCGCATGGTGGACGGGTTCAGGACAGGCCGACCGGCTACTCTGCGGTCATGACCATGGAGGCCGGTTCCGCTCCGGGAAAGGCGACTTCACAGAGTGAGGCTGAGAGCGGCCTGAGCAGAAGCTCCCCAGCATCCGGCACCATCAGCCATTATTCAGTTCACCTAGACCTAGACGCTCATTGAAAGAGAGAAATGACTAGAGCATGGACCTTGAGATACATCTCCTCTGACTAGCTCTGCGCAGGTTAAATGACTTCGGTGTGTGAGCCCGGAGAAATAGCTGCCGCATGTGTCACTGTGTGAAGAAATGCACTGTGAGCTTAAGAAAAATGGGAATTTCCCTGTAATCCTCTCCCAAGGATCTGTTTCTATTGATTTTTAGAGAAAGAGGAAGCGGGGGGGGGGGGGGGGGGGGGGCGGGGAGAGAGAGAGAGAGAGAGAGAAGAGAGAGAGAGAGAGAGAGAGAGAGAGAGAGAGAGAGAGAGAGAGAGAGACATCCATCGGTTGCCTCCCATACTAGCCCTGGCCAGGGATCCAACCTGGCAGAGGAGATGGAGAGAAACAGAAATCTTGGGAAAATATTTTAAAAATATAAAGGACCATCTTAATGATAGAGAATTGTGGGTGAGAGAGGAGTGAGTGAAATATGAAACCAAAATTCTGAGGCAGGAAACTCGGAGTGAGAAGCCGGTTTGTAGGAAGGAGGGGACCGGAAGCTGCTCTTTTGTTCATTAAGGTTTCACCACCTGGGGCACATCCGGGTGGGAATGCTCCCTAAACAATTGGACGTTTGGTTCTTAATAAGTTTTTATGTTTTAATTACAGTGACGTACAATGTTATGGTGGTTCAGGTAAACAGCCCAGCGATTAGACACTTACGGAGCCTGCGAAGTGATCCCCCGTCAGCCTAGCACCCACGTAGCCGTTACATTACCGACTGCATTCCCTGTGCTGTGCTGTGCATCCCCGTGACTGTCCCACAGCCACACGTGTGTACCTCCTACCCCTTCACCTTTTCCACCCAGCTCCCAGCCCCTCCCATCTGGCGACCTTCAAGGTCAAGGTCAAGGTGTCCTCCGCCTCCATGAGTCCGTTTCTCTTCTGCTTGCTGGTTGACTTTGTTTGCAGCCTGGTAGGAAAGAGCAGATTTCCGAGTCAGCGGGTTTGGGAGGGTAACGGAAGTCCTTCACGGAGGGGAAGCTCTGCAGGAAGTGGACCTTGGAGAGTTCAGAGGTGACGTCCTGAGTTGCACCTGCATCCAAGGAGCAGCCGGCTCCCAGGGAGACCAGGAAGGCCCAGCGGGGACGTGGGGGAGAAGCCAGGAGAGTGGGGGGCGGGGGCTGAAGGAAGAATGTGTGTAAACAAAGGAGGCATCGTCAAAAATGCCTCCAAGAGACAAAGTGAGAGAAGGACTGGAAGGTGTCCTGGGAGCTGTGCCGTGTTCCTGCTCAGAGGAAGCAGTATGTCGTCTCGTCGGGAGAATGGAAGGCGGTGGCAGCGGGTGAAAACACCTGACACCAAGTGTGGGCGACTCGCTCAAGAAACCTGATTGTGTTGGGGATAAAGTGGGGCCGGGTCTGGGAAGAGTTTGGGAATAGGGAGACATGCATGGTTTGTGCTAAAAGGAAAAAGACACAGCCATGTTGAAATGAGGAAAGATTTAAGCTCTGTGAAACGGAAGCTACAAACCAGAAAGGACGTAACCCATTGGGTGAGGCCCCGAGGAGGTGGGAAGACACGGCTGAAAGCACAGAACTGGACGGATTTGCCTAGAAATCCTAGAAGATTAGAAGGTGAAAGACCTACTACTCTGTAAACTCGACGACATTGAAGAAAGCAACCGAAGAAGATACAAATAAACAGGGCAGTCCATGCTCATGGACTGGAAGGATTAATGTTGTTAAAACGTCCCTTACTACCTAACGCAAGCTACAGAGTCAACACAATCCCTATTCAAAGGCCAAGGGCATTCTTCTTCGAATTAGAACAACTAATCCTAAAATGTGTATGGAACCTCAAAGTACCTTGAATAACTAAAGACACTTTGGGAAAAGAACAAAGTGGGAAGTATAATACTCTCTGATATCAAAATACACTACAAAGCTACAGTAATCCAAACAGCATGGTACTGGAATAAAAGCAGATATACAGATCAATGGAATGTAATACAGAGCCCAAAAATAAATCCTTGCTTATGTGGTCAATGAATCTTCGACAAAGGAGGCAAAGATATACCATGGGGTAAAGACAGTTTTTTCAATACATGGTATTGGGAAAGCTGGACAGATATACACAAAAAATGAAATTAGACCACATTCTCACACCACATACAAAACACGCTCAAAATGGATTGAAGACTTAAATTCAGGTCCCAAACCATAAAAGCCCTGGAAGAAAACAGAGGCGGTAAACACTCTGACATTGCTCTTAGCAATGTTTTTCTGGAAAAAGCAAAAATAAACCAATGGGACTACATCAAACTAAAAAGTTTCTGCACACTGAAGGAAACCAACAACAAAACAAAACACAGCAAAAAAAAAAACAACACAAAAACTGAATGGGAGAAGGTATTTGCAAATGATACAGCTGCTAAGAGGTTAACATCCAAAATACAAGGAGCGCATACAACTTAACACCACAAAAACAGACCATCTAATTTTAAAAATGGGCGAGGACCTGAATAGACATTTCTCCAAGAAGACATACAGGTGGCCAACAGACATATAAAAAGACACTCAGCGTTACCAATTACCAGGGAAGTGCCAATGAAAACCACCTCACACCTGGCGGAATGGCTGCATCAACAAATCAACAGGTGCTGGCGAGGATGCAGAGAAAAGGAACCCTCGTGCCCTGCTGGTGGGAATGCAGACTGGTGCAGCCACTGTGGAAGGCAGTATGAAGATTCCTCAAAAAACTAAAAATACAGGTGCCAAATATATGATCCCAAATTCTACTTCTTGGTACTTACCCAAAGAAAATAAAAGCACTAACTGAAAAGGTATATGTGCACCTATATTTACTGCAGCGTCACTAGCCCAGCCATCATTTGGAGGGAATCTGGGTGTCCATCAAGAGATGAATAAAGGTGTGACATATATTCAGCAAGAAAGAAGAATGAAATCATACTATCTGTGGCAATACGGATGGACCAGCGGGCATTATGCTGCATGAAATAAGCCAGACAGAGACAGACAAGTACCATATGATTTCACTTGTATGTGGAATCTAAAAAAAAATACAAGTGAATAAACAAAACAATATAGAAGCAGACTTACAGATATAAAGAACTAGCTAATGGCTGCCCAATGGGTGGGGGATTTGGGTATTTTTAAAAATTCGGGAATAAATAAATCGGGGGGGAGGGGGCTGGCACGAGGGATGCTCACCCTTATTAATATAGACGAGTAGGAGGATTAAAACAGGATTCTGCTGGGCCTTGGTCACCTGAGGTGGGTTCAGTTCTCGCAGCTGGACCAGAGCGAGCTCCCCGCAAACCCAGCAGTTCCCAGTAGCCAAAAGGAGAGTTTTTGTTTTGCCGATTTGGTCCAATAGTTGCTACAACCTCCTGAAATTACTCGTTTAATAAATCCCACATCATTTTACAGGTGGAGGGCTCACCGCTCCCACCTTACCAGGCGGTAAGAGGGCGGGGTCGGTGTTTCCGGCGCGGCCTGCGCTTTCAGAAGCTCCACGCTCCCTGTCGCTCTGTCATATACCGAGGCCCCTCCCAGGTCCCCTTTCGCGGGTCACTAGTATATTCTGCTGGTGGTGAAGCCTGGGAGGGGAGATGCCATCTCTGTGCACTGAGCCTGCTAGAACCTTCTGGAGACAGAGGTTCACTTAAACCCCTCCCCCCTTTCGCCATGTACCCAGCTGCCCTCCCCGAGGATAAGCCACTTGACTTGTGGAGGTGGGTGTTGTGATTGGGAATTTGTGTCTCAAGCATACGGTTTTCTTGTATGTGTATAATAGGAAATATCTGCTTTTAAACTCCTCGCGACCCTCCCCCCCATGCAGGGGTTCCCTCGTCGCCATCCCTCCTCGGCGTCGGCCTCCGTCCAAAGCGAGTGCCTGAAGCTCAGTAGCCCACCGGGCCGGAGAGAGATGAGCAGGAATACTGTGCGCTTCCTCCGCTGGTTTCTCTCTGGAGTTTTTCACCAGGTTTCATAAGGCGGGAATACCTATATGATAGAGATTGGATTTTAATTTTTCAAGATCTCCTTACCGTCCTCCAAGGGGACCCTCAAAGGGTACAGTTTCCTTTTTGAATTCTGCCCGCAGCAAGCCGGTTTACAGCTGAGCGTGTGTTTATTACCGTCAGAGCGGCTTCTGAAGGGAGGCTCCGGGAACCCGGCAAACTCCCTGCTTCCCCGCGGCGGCTCGGCTCGTTCGTTAGAGAGCTGGTCCCCGCACCGCCTCCTCCACGGTCTGTGCGCCTCTGCCTCCCGGCGGGCGGCGGCGGCTGCGGGATGTGCGGGAGCTCACAGGATGGCAGGTGCCACCCAGGTGCCGGGCCTTCGGGTGTGAAGTGATATCCGCTCCTCTGCCAAAGCACATCCATTCTCTCTCTCTCTTTTTTAATATATTTTTATTGATTTCAGAGAGGTAGGGGGAGAGAGAGAGACAGAAACATCCATGATGAGACAGAATCATGGACCGGCTGCCTCCTGCACGCCCCCCCACTGGGGATGGAGCCCGCAACCGGGGCCTGTGCCCTGACCGGGAACCAAACCGTGACCTCCTGGCTCATAGGCCAACACTCAGCCGCTGACTGGGCCCCACCAGGTGGGCACATCCATGTCCCTTCACACCAGGCCCTAGTTTCGCCTCCAGGGCTTCCTGAGCAGCACCGCCCTCCTCCGAGCCTCCGGCGCCACCGGCACTCACCCTCCCGTCCAGGTGCTCACCCTCCCGTCCAGGCGCTCTTCCTACCTGCCATCGTGATGCAGCTGTGCACATCGTGCTCATCTAGCGCCGTGCCCCTTTGGGGAGATACTGTTTGGGAAGGAGAAGCTGGGTTGACTCTCCTCAGTGTGTTTATTCCTAAGCCCGGGTGCGTTTTGAGCGTTCCATACGTAAGTGTCTGCTGATGAATTGAGAAGATTTAGTCTCCCGTGGGTGCAAGTGAAGTTCCCCTCCCTTCTAACTCCAGTGGGTTAGCGGCACGTGTCACACAAGATTCTGAGTCTCTGCACACCCTCAGATTAATAAAGAGCCATGGCTGCCCGGCCGGTGTGGCTCAGTGGTTGAACCAAGAGGTTCACTAGTTCGATTCCCGGTCAGGGCACATGCCCAGGTTTTGGACTCAATCCCCAGTAAGGGGACATGCAGGAGGCAGCCAATGGATGTTTCTCTCTCTCCTTTCTCCCTTTCCCTTCCTCTCTCTCTAAAAAAGCCAATAAAAACATGTTGTTGTTTTTTTTAAAAAAGAGCCACGAGCAATTAAAAATGTCTGCTGTGGAGATTGCGAGGGTGGCGAGAGGAGATGGAGAGTGTGACAGGTACTGGCCATCTCTCTCTGAGGGGCTGTGGAGTGGTTGGTGGGTCATAGATAAAAGGTTTTGAGGTACAATACTGTGGAGATACTTCCTGTTATTGATCAGCATGATGACTGTCATCAGCCTTAAACATATGAGATGATCTGGGTGTGTTGATGGGTGAGTTGTTTTATTTGGGGGGAGGGGGGCGGGGGGGGAGATAAGCTTCCATCTCTTCAGTCTGACATTACAATTTTTGGTCACATGATTGCTTCATAAAATTATATTGGGATTGCATGCAACCTGATTCAGCAGCTTTATTTTCTGGGTAGATACAATCTTACATAACTGGATTTCTGTCTTAGCTAATTTGTTCTACATAAACATTTTCTACCAATATAGCTAATTTGACCAGATGTTATTAAATAAGGAGAAATACTAGCTTCAGTTCCCCTTTTTCCTCTGCTTGAGCTAAACAGAAATGCTCCGCTTTTGTTGAGAATAAATGTAAGGCCAGCAGTAACATTATTCAGGAAATAATAATGTTCTTTTAAGACAAAGTGAGTCCGAGTGGTCCCTTTTTCATCCCAGCTTCGGTCTCCAAAGCCATATTTCTGTTCTCATAAGATAGTTCCTCTGAAAAGAAGTTGAAATGCCATAAATTACGTTAGTGTAAGGTCACAAATTAATCACTTTATAACCTATTTTCTCTTGAAAACTCTTTCTTTATAGAAATTCAGCCACAGAGTGACTCAGACTATTTGGTGTAATAGGTTATTCCTGCCTGGCTGGCGTGGTACTCTAAGCCTCGTCGTTAGGAAAAGAGCGCAGTTGCCGCGCCCATTGCCCTGTGCGCCATCCATGAGGAGACGCTTTACTTGTCCTCCCGTGTTAGTTATTCCCGCCTCAGGATGTGAGCATCTCCTGTGCTGCTGAACTCCGTCCGTCCGTCCGTCCCTGGAGAGAAGGGCATGCCTGCAGGAGCAGCTGGGAAAGGGAGTCTTTCCGCAGCCTTTATGGGAGACTGCAGTTCCAGTTCCTGCTCGGAGAGCTGAGAGAGAAAATGTCAGTGGGTCCAGCCTAACCCAAGAGTCCATTTTACTCTATAATTGAATTTAGGACCAAGATTTCCATAACCCTGTCATTTAAGAAGGTTCTCCATGGCTCCCTCTTTGATTCCATTATGCTACACACACACACACACACACACACACACACACACACACACACAAAATGGGCATTGGTTTAGGAAACTATCTCAATGGATACGTTTTATACAAAAGAGCCAACGATGAGATCCCATCGATGCCAGAACTGAAAGCCGGCCCCTTGCATGGAGACCCATGTGATGGCGGTTGGATGGAGCCCTTCGCGTGCAGCAGCAGCAGCGCAGGGAGGGCGGGAGGTTCAGGGCGGAACAGAATGGGGCCCGGAGGAGGGAGAGGCGGTCTTTGTGAAGAGCCGCGGGGAGGGAGGCAGGTGCTCCGACTCCGACGCTTTCTGCGTCATCGGATCGGAACACGCCCTTGGATCCCAGGCCCCACACCGGGCGTTCCAGCGCCTGAGGGCTGCTGGCCTCAGGACCAAGAAGAAACACTTTCCACACCATCCACAGGACTTTCCGTCTCTGTTCTTATCCTTTGAATAGCTCTTCTTTGAGTTCTATTGCCTTTCATCTTAATTTTTCTCAGTACTATGGAATAGAATATTTAGACTTCCCAGAAAATGTCTCTTCTGTGAAAAGCTCCTCAAAATGTTGTGTCTCCTCTATTTCTATTCATCATCCTTGTTTCTCTGTCCGTCCTACTTGAACGAACTCATCTCCTACTTCAGCACCATCGCAGCGTGTGGCCATTGTGGAGATTTTTGTTGTTGTCTTGGCCAACAGAAGAATGTGTGTCTAGTGGTCAGCGCACAGCAGGTGGTAAACGTACATTTAGTAAGTGAATTGAAAGAAAGCTTTTCAAATTTCAATCACACCCCCAGATAAATGACTTTAAATAAGGCACTTATTCTTTCTGAGTTTTTCCTCATTTATAAAACGAGTCCATAATACATCTTCTGTCTGGGTTGTGATGATCACATGAAGGAATGGTTGAGAGGCAAGGTATTGTGATTTTTCTAGCCTTCAGGGAAGTCTGTCTGGACATTGCTCTGGGTGTCTCAATGCTGGCACTCAGCAGTTATTCCATCTGGAGTAAGACTTCTTCTTTTAATATGATCTTCTTCAGGAACTGGCTTAGCTTGGTTTCTAGGGCTGCCTTTGAAAGAGGACTCCAGAATCCACATTTCCGTGTTGGATCACTACCCCTCCCAGAACCAGGCCTGTAGGAATGAGCTCCGTCAGCGTGACAGCCCAGAATCCCCACACGGACCCCCAACGCAGGAGTCTCTCCTGTCACTCCTCATCCATCCTGTCGTCATGACTTGCAGTGCGCGCAGACCTCTCCCACTTCCACACACACACACACACACACACACACACACACACACACACCCCTACACTAAACACTGCACTCACACCACACTCACACTCACATCCACACACTCACACTCACATTCACATTCATACTCATACCCATAGTCACATTCACACCCACACCTACACTGAAAACCACACCCACACTCACACTCACAGTGACACCCACACCCACGCTCCCACCCTAGGACTGTGCTTGGGAGGCAGTGGTGCTTCCAATTTGGGTAAACTCAGGGCTGTTGCTAGGCTTTTATTTGGTGAGTGGGGTACCGATGAGGGGACTGGGGAGAGCTGGGTGTGAGGAGGAGTTAGAAGATGTTGGGGTGAAGGTGCATAAGGAAGAAACCAATGGGGAGGGAGGCTGTGATGGAGAGAGGAAATTTAAGGAAAGAGCAGAAAAGGACTTTAAAGATTTAGGCAAAGCTTGGCTGCCCAAGGAGAGCGCTCCATGCCCCCTCCACAAAGCCCTCCACAAACCCATCGTGTTTGATGCTGCTTTGGGTGTTGAATGTCCCCAAAACTGTCACTGAAGACTAAGTGAGGTCAGCGTGACGGGGAGGCAGGTCCACCAGGGCAGGTTGCCTTTCTGTTACCACCCGTTGCTTCTCCACCTGTGACGTGCGTTCCAGTCACCTGTGACCCCCTCCCTCCCTGACTCCACCGCCGTCCTCTCGGGCTGTATTCTCAGTTGGGTCCTAATTACTAATCCCACCTCCTCTTCTCCTATTTTAGCTTCAGGCTCTTACGAGGTCAGACATCTTCAGATGAGAAAGCCATTCAGCCCTGAGTTCTTGGTTCACTTCGGGACCCTCTGAGCGCTCCTGGTGAGGGGGCCACGGGGAGGTGCCCGGGGCAGGGGCAGGGCCCTGGGTACCAGAGGGCATTCCTGTTCCCAGTCCCAGCTCTGCCCCTGCTGCTGGGTGACCTTGACCCAGTAACTTCCTGTTGAGGGACTGGCTCTAGAACAGGTTGGCTCCATCGCCTGTGAGCTGGTGTCTCCTCCCTTGGTTCCTTTTTCATGATCCAGAAAGATCTCTCATGACACCTATTTGCAATTTCCCAAAAGAAAAAGTTGGACTTTTTAAAAACGTTTTGTAATTCCTCTTGAAATGCAACCAAAGAATGTCTTTGATATATTGATCTGGCAATCTTCCTTTAGATCTACATGGAAATTACATAGAAAAATTGATGTTCAATATTTTGAAGCATGCTTTCTAGTAAAAGATTTTATATACCATGTAGATGTCATCAACTCAAAAAGGAAGGAAAGAAAGGGGACAGCTAGTGTTGTGCCATTACGTTGGGAAAGTTTCATTTAAATGTATATGTTCTCATTGGGAAGAAATCAATAAAATACCCAACTAGACAGTTATATATATACTAGAGGCCAAGTGCACAAAATTCGTGCACTGGGAGGGCGGGAGGGTCCTTAGTCCAGCCTACACCCTCTCTGATCTAGGACTCTTCGGAGGATGTCCTATGGGATCAGGCCTAAACCGGCAGTCGGACATCCCTCTCACAATCCAGGACTGCTGGCTTCCAACCGCTCGCCTGCCTGCCTGCCTGCCTGCCAGCCTGATCACCCCCTAACCACTCCCCTGCCAGTCTTTTCGACAGCTAACTGCCCTCCCCTGTTGGCCTGGTCTCCCCTAATTGCCCCCCCTGCCAGCCATCTTATGGCAGCCATCTTATGACCATATGGGGGTGCCCATCTTCTGACCACATGGGGGTGCCCATCTTGTGACCACATGGGGGTGGCCATCTTGTGCGAGGGCATGACAGTCAATTTACATATTACCTCTTTATTATATAGGAGGACTAGAGGCCCAGTCCACAAAATTTGTGCACAGAGGGGTGTCCCCTCAGCCCAGCCTGCACCCTCTCCAACCCGGGACCCCTTGGGGGATAGGGCCTAAACTGGCAGTTGGACATCCTTCTCACAATCCTGGACTGCTGGCTCCTAACTGCTCACCTGCCTGCCTGCCTGATCACCCCTAACTGAGCCTCTGCCAGCCTGATCACCCCTAACAGCCTCTAGCTTCTGGCCTGATCACCCCTAACTTCCCCCCTCTGCCAGCCTGGTCGTCCCTAACTGTCCCTCCCTCCAGCCTGGTCACCCCTTACTGCCCGCCCTCCCCACCCCCCCACCCCCGGCCTGGTTTCCCCCAACTACGCCCTTGCCATCCTGGTCGCCCCACACAGCCTGTTGTTCGGTCGTCCGTCAGTTGTTTCAGTTGTGACGGCCCCTGTCTTTTTATATATTAGGATTTTTTTAAATATATTTTTATTGATTTTAGAGGAGAAGGAAGAGGGAGAGAGAGATAGAAACATCAATGATGAATCATTGATTGGCTGCCCCCTGCACGCCCCACATTGGGGATCCAGCCCACAACCTGGGCATGTGCCCTGACCAGGAATCGAACCATGACCTCCTGGTTCATAGGTCAACACTCAACCACTGAGCCACACCAGCCAGGCTGGACAGTTATATTTTTGATACAAGCTCACTTGATCTTCTCACGCCTGTATTAGATTGTCTCATGAAGGAAACCAGAGAGGATTACAGATGAGAATACAAAACAAAGTCTTCAGCTTTAGGATCATTCCAACATTTAACAGAAACAAGAGTGTGGATGTGTTTACAGTGCATGATCCATCCACGCTCGTCTGGCCCGTCCTGCTTGGGACGATGTAGCCGAGGCTCTGGGCAGCTCCCTCCTGTGTCTCCCAGCATGACAGGCATGGGAGGGGACTCTCGGGCTGGCGTCAGGCCCACAGAGGCATGAGCCAGCAGCTAGAGACCCTGGGCAGGCAGGGGTCACCCCCAGGATGGGCCAGAGCTGGGGGAGGAGCTAGGAGCCACCGAAAATGTGTGGTCTGGGTGGCTGCTTTGTGAGGGGACTGAGTGCAGGTGTATGTTTATGTCCTTTGAATTAGGGTGAGGTGAGGGCTTGGACCACAGCAACTAGGAGGGAACCAGAAAGTGAGGTGAATGGGGGGTAAAAGGTTAGAGACTGCACCTAACCCCACAGAGGGGGCAATGGGGAAGGAGGCCCGTCAGGGATTTCTTGTGAATGAGCTGGGCAGGAAGGAGAGGTGAGCGAGTGGATTCTGACTCAGGCAACAATGCTATCGCCTAACTCTGTGGTCAGCAAACTGCGGCTCGAGAGCCACATGCGGCTCTTTGGCCCCTTGAGTGTGGCTCTTCCACAAAATACCACGGCCTGGGCAAGTCTATTTTGAAGAAGTGGCGTTAGAAAACGTTTAAGTTTAAAAAATTTGGCTCTCAAAAGAAATTTCAATCGTTGTACTGTTGATATTTGGCTCTGTTGACTAATGGATTTGCCAACCACTGGCCTAACTATTCGAGTTAAAGTGAGTTTTTTTGACCAATTACGTTAGCCACAGCTCTAAAAATATAATGTTCCCTTCTCCTCGAGCTGAGCGACCGATTTCATCCATGCAGCCGAAGACCGGGGCTCCGCAGTCAGGAAATTAAACTGGGCTCATTCACAGCCAGGGCCTGGCCCCTGCCCCGTGGGAGCTGCTGCTGCGTCGAAATCTCATCTTCCTTCTGCTCACAGCCTTCTGGGTAAATGGTCGTCCCTGATGAATTGCACTCCAAGCTAATCACCGACAGGTCTGGCAGCACCATCATCCATTAATTAACGCCACGGGTGTTGTGTTTCTAACCAATGAAAACCACGTACGTGACAGAGCGCCATTGACCTCCCTCCCCTAACACACACACACACACACACACACACACACACACACACACACACACACGTGTTCCTCAGTGCGATTCCAGTGCAGCGGGAAGTGCACTGGGCCATCGCTGCAGCATTTCCTCCTGGTCACAGGGCCCAGTGACCGGCCTGCAGCTACAGGCAATGCCTTCTCCAGTGAGAAGCCAGAGAGACAGTGTCCGACCCGGAGGGAGGTGGCGGGACAGCACCCTGGCCTGTGGGTCAGCGAACGCTTACACGTCAGGAACATTAGGGCCGTTCACCGGGCTGCGCTGGCCTCGTGGGCTCGGTTAATGAGGTCACTGCCGGGAAGTGGCACGTGGAGGAGCCGCGCACCTTCCGAACACGGAGCACACACCGACCGCGTCACTCACAGCCACACGTCTCTCCGGGCCTCGCGCGGAAAACAGTTTTCCTTCTACTTGAGAAGAAGATGATGTCTCCAAATATTACAGCGAATTACTTTGCTTGTGTTCAGATGAGTTCAGGCCGCAGCCAACAGTTAAATGGGTTTCAATCATGAGCTGCAAATCGCAGCTGAGATGAGCATTGCTGTGCTGGTGGCTCAGTCTGGGAACCATTGTCTTTTTCCCTCCGACGCGGCGCCTACTGGACGGAGCGCGTTTCTCGCTCCTTTCCCTAACAGGCCGGTGTTTGTTCGCATCGCTGACTCGCCCGGCGCCCACGTGGGCCTGCCCAGCTGGACTCTGTGTCCCCGCTGTCGCAGAGTGGTTGGTGCCACTGGTTGCTCCCCGGGGCTGGAAGCCACGGCCCTGTCACTGAACAAACGTCCCTGCCCCCCGGCGCCCTCGGCAGCTGGCCGTCGCCGACCCGGCCTCACACCAGCACCGCCAGGACCCGAGTCCCCGGGGGAGGGAGCGGCCCGGGCCTGGCCCCCAGGACGCCTTCGCCTGGAAAGGGTGTGGCTGTCCCTGCAGACTCCGTGTGTGACAGCCATCTGCAGGGCGGGCCTGCACCCACAGGGCCTTCAGGGGGTTCGTTTATACTTTTAAACACTCAAGTCTCTGTGTCTGTCAGAAGTAGGTCTTTTCACCTCTGAGGCTGTGTAGCTAGCTGAGGCTATGCACACACACACACACACACACACACACCCACACACACACGCGTGTGCGCACCGTGCGGCAGCAGGAGGGTGGGCCACCTGGGTGCCCATCACCGTCTCCCCCGCCCCAGTGGCTCCTGCGATCTGCTCCTCCCTCTCACACAGCTAACGTGCTTTGGGAACAAGAAAACTTGAGTCAGACCCTGAAATGCTACCTTGATTGAAATGCAGTTACACCTCATTTAGGAAGATAAAAAATTGTCTTACTTGTTGATGGATCTTTTTAAAAGAGAGATGTCATGTGGGCTCCTGGGCCGGCTGCTGAGAGCTGGCACTGAGCCGTCAGACCCGCCGCAGCCTCACACCGTCAGAGGGACACAGCCCACGGCGGTCCGGAAGCGGCCGCCCGCACACGCGTCCCAGCGCGCCCAGTCTGGCGGCGTTCTCACGCGGGGTCTCTCTGATGACGAGCGGGCTGTTTCCTGTAACTGTTGCTCGTTCCGTGCTTCTCAAAGACCCGGCTGTTAGCGCCAAGTCTGCTCGGGTTTCCAGCAAGGCCAGGGTGCCCTCCCGGCTGCGGGGTCTTCCTGCGTTCGCTGGAGCAGGACGGCCATCTCCTTTAATCCCTCTCCTCTAAGTGGCTCTCAGCAGTTTGGTGTTCTTTTCTTTTCCAAAAGAAAAATGCCTCTCGGATCCCTGCCTTGGTGTCTCTCAGTTACATTCCGTGTGGGTGGAGCTGATGGATAGCACTTCCAACATGGGCCTCACCCGGGATCTGTCTTGAATCATCTAGTATTTGGGGTAATGTCCTGTGATATTGGGCCGAAGGGACTGAAAACGTGTGTGTCATGTGCATGGCGGTGCCCGGCTCTCGCACCGATAATTGAAGGGCCCCCGTGTCACAGCAGTGGCCTGCCTCCCCCTGGCGTGAGCTGCCATTTACAGAAGAGATTCCCGGTGGTTATGGCTCTTGTTTTAGGAAAGAATGCTGGGCGCGGCCTATATGTCACCCCACACGCCCCATCGGAGCAGGGCGAGGGCCGTGAGGCTGGATCGGGCCTGGAGCGCCGAGCCCCGCGCTCCACTGCGCCTTTTAGCCCCTCATTCGGGGCCCCCAGAAATACGGCTGCGTTTCCCAATCCGTCTGCCCCAGAGGCACCGGCCCATTCGGTTGCCAAGTGAATTCTTCATGTTGATGTAATCCTTTGGGAGAGTGAAAGTGCACAGCGCGCAAATGCAAGCTCTCCAGCGGCAATGGTGTCTGAGGGAGATTTGAACTTTGGCAGACTAAATCCTTCCACCGCTAGGACATCCCAGCGCTGCAGAGCGTTGTGGAGGTTTTCACAGAGGAGAATAAATTCTCGATGTGTTTCTCCTTGGACTGACCCGTCTGCGAGGACGCTAACTGCCCCGCGAGGGAGGGAGGCAGGCAGGCAGGCGATGCCCCTTCCTCTCCCCGTTCCCTGCCATCCTCACCTTCTACAGTCGGAGCTTCAGGTCTGTGTCCGTTTCCCAGACTAAACGCCCCAACAAACAATGTTTGAACCAGCGACCTCTTGGTTCCTGGGTTGACGCTCCACCACTGAGCCACACGAGCCAGGCAGTTGATGATTATGGCTTCATCCTTTAGAGTCTAACCTGGGAGCACTTTTTAACTTAAATCCATTCTGTACGATAAACTATTGCTCTTTCAGAAACATGCAATTATACCTGAATTAAAATTATAGCCGAAAGCGAGATTTAATTTAGCAGGTTATGAGGCTGGGTGTGCTTTTAATATTAACCAGGGAAGACTCTGGCTAAGTGTGACTTTGTTCGTCCCAAAAGCCATCTGTCTGCTCAGACCAGGCCCCTCTGTCCGGGCTGGGAGAGGCGCCGGTCAGTGCCGTGGCTGGGCCGTCGCGGGGGAAGGAGAGCGTAGCGATGAGGCCGGCTGCCCTCCGTCCTCGGTCCTTCCTCTGCGTTCATGCCCTGGGTGAGCTCACCCAGCCCCTCACCTTCGACACGTCTGCACACTCGCACTTGGTCCTGCTCCACCTTCTCCTCTGAGCTGCTTGCTTGCCCAGTAGGCGTTTCAAACTGAACGTATTCAAGACAACTCTCGCCTTGGGCCTGGACATTTCCTGCCCCCACCTAAGTGCCGGGAGCACCTTGATGGACCGACCACCCTCACCTTCCCTCCCCGGCTCCCACCTGGATTCTACGGCACCTCCCCCTGAAGTCCATTTCCTGTTCAGCAGCCAGAATGGTCCTCCTCAAAGTTCATTGAGATTTCGTCAGTCCCTTGTTTAAAATCCTCCAGCGACATCCACTGCATTTAGAATCAATGTCAATGTCCTTACCACTGGCGGCAAGACCTACATCATCTGGCCCCTCTCCATTCCTCGGCTCCATCCCCTCTTTCTTATCCAATAGTCACTACTCCGCCCGGCTGGCCGTCCTTCAAGCACCCGCGCCTGCTCCGCCTCGGGGCCCCTGCACACGCCCCTCCCTCTGCCAGGCGCACTCTCCCGGTTCTGTCCGCTGCGCCGTTCTCCTCCTCGGCCAGACTGCAGCTCCGATGCCGCCTCCGCCCACAGGGTTCCTGGGCCCCCAGTCCAGACCTGCAGGCTGCAGTGCACTCCCCCTTACCCTGTTTAATGTCTTCATAATGGTTACAACCACCTGCACTGCACATTCACACATGTAATATTCATGTTGCTGTTTGCTGGGTAGTTGTAGGGTCCAGCCCCCCCAGGATGGCAGCCTTGGGGGGCCAGGGCCATAGCCTTGCCCAGGGCTGGAGCCTCCTTCCCAGAGGGGTCGCGAATATTTTTGAATGACTAAGTGACATTCAAAGCCATCACTTAGAAATGCTCACTCAGTATTTGTACATAGTACTTCTCCCTTCTTTTCACCAAGGATTTTGGACAGGAATATATATATGTGTGTGTGTATATATATATATTGATTTCAGAGAGGAAGGGAGAGTGAGAGAGATAGAAACATCAGTGATGAGAGAGGATCATTGATCGGCTGCCTCCTGCACGCCCACCACTGGGGATCGAGCCTGCAACCCAGGCATGTGCCCTTGACCCAAATAGAACCAGGGACCCTTCAGTCCACAGGCCGACGCTCTATCCACTGAGCCAGACCAGCGAGGGTGGATTTTAAACAGTTTCAAGCAAAAACATATACAATAAAAGTCACAAACAGAGACCAAGCACAAGAGGAAAAACACGGGTGAGAAGAAAAAGCCGAACGGCGGGTCACAGCGCTTTTCCCAAGATTCAGTTCTCAGTGGAGGTCCCACGGCCGCAGGCCCCTGTCCCTGCGATGCTGTTGGTTTGCAAGTGGCAGTTTCTTCGCTGATGGCCCAGGGCCCGAGTTAGAAGGCGGTGGAGCGCAGGGAGGCCCGGGGCTGGGTTAACGTGCTCCGGGCACAGCGCTCAGGGCCCTGGCTCGAACGGAGCCGGGACCGCCATCCAGAAGGCCCACCGGATCACATAGTCGCAGCGTTCATTGCTGGAATCCGGGTGATTCCGGGAATTCTGTGAAAATACTGTCTTTCAGAAACGCTAGTATAAACGCGCCTCCATTCATTCCGTCCCTTCCTCCCCTCCCCGGAAGCCGCCTGCCTGGAAGGATGCTTCATGTCTGTCCTACAGGTATTCTCCCACAGAGTTCCCACCCGCTATGGCGCTTCTTCCCCATCACCCCCTTGTGCCCCATTCTACCCTTGGGTGACCATCTACCTCAAGTCTCAGTTTACTCTCTGTACAATCAAACAGCAGACTACTGTGACTAAGAAAGCATTAAGAATTATCACAGGCTGCAATGTAGTTTCCCTCCTAGACACACACATGCTAAGCTGTTATCATCACGGACATCCTGTCATGCGCTGTGACGTGCGGGTTGGCATAGAGCTGAAGCCGAATTCGGCCTCGAGCAGCATTGAGCGCTCCCGTGACTCAGGGTGACCAGGTTCCACAAGCACGCTCCGTCCAAGAGCGTTACTCAAAGGGGACCCTGGGGGCCCAGCAGCCCGCGGCCGCGGCTGCGCAGTGCTGTCTTCAGTGTCACCACGTGTCCGTTCGCCGCATTCAGCGAACCATGGCAAGGCAGGTCCGCCAGAAAAGGACCCCTGACTTCCGTGGGGACGTGGCGCTGCTGTGCTCGCCGCGGGCCCCTTTCTGCGTCGCTGCGAGGACATGGACGCAGCACAGAGTGGAACAGAATGGAGCCTGTCCCTGTTGGCAGAGTCACCCCAAAGCCACGGCGCGGTCATGACCGTCCCAGCTGGTGTGACAAGGAGTTGTGTGACCAGGGAAAGCACTGTGTACCCATGACAATAGGGCATGACTGGAGAAATGAGGTCTTTCTGAAACCTCCCAACATGAATCATCCTAATCACAGCAAGGACCCCTGGCAAGCCGTGGGCGAGCCTGGGACGGAGCTGCGGCCCTCCCTCCCGGCTCCCTCCGCAACGGAGGGTCTTTAACCGGCACCGATGGGCGCTGCAGCCACCACGGGCTTCGCTGGCGCCTGCCACGGTCCCGCTCCTCAGTAAACACGCTGGCAGTTGTCCCCCGGCCCGCAGGGGCCCCGCCCCCACTCCCACCAGATTCCGGAACCAGTTTTCCTTCCTTCTGCCCTCTGAGACGGCTTTCTGTTGGACGTGTTAAAGCCAGAGTCTGTTTAAGGATGCACCTCTGTGGCATTGGCACAGGGGGACACGCACAGTGCACAGCGCTCTCGTCCTCCTTCCTCCCTTCCGGGGAAGCCAGCACCCTCTTTCCTTTGCCCAGCAACTGTCTTGGAGACATGCCCCAGCCACACACACACACACCCTCCCCCCACCCCCACCCCCACCCCCGCCCAGAACGCGGCCATGTCCAAGGGCAGCGAGGTAACGATGAGGAAGACACAGGCGCTGCCAGGCAGAGGTTTGGACGCTGCAGGGACGGGGTGCAGAGACGGTCACAGTCATGTGACCCCAAGAAAAACATGCCTTTCATTCCCGACCAGCTGCCCCTGGGAATCAAAGCCGGCATTGGCGACGCTGCTGCTCACAGAGCCCTTGTGGCCGCGGCCGGTGACCACGCCGGGCTGACAGGCCTATTGTGTGGGCTGCGCCCGGCACCCTCAGGATGGCCAGGGGCTCCTGGGATTGCACACGCTTTGTGCGAGGAAGGATTTTTGGTTTTTGCTATTGCATCTCCCAATTGTTCTAATATTTGCCATTAATAGAAATAGTCCCGCACAACGTAAGTAACACGCTATTCTGAGACGCAAAGTCGCATCCTCGGGAGCTTATCTGGATGGTGGGGCTGCCGTCCGCGCTTCCCTGTCCCACGAAGCCACTGAATCTAACCCCAAACCCCTTCACATCTCACCGCCACTGGGTTTAATGGTCTCGAATGGGCAGCGGCGCGTTCTCCCTTCTAGGAAAAGTGCGCGGCCGCCTGCCCCGTCCAGACAGCCCCGCGGACCCGGCCAAGCCCGGGACGCCAGCCGGGAAGCCACTCCGTTTCCCCCGCGGGGTTGTCTCGGCGGAGGAGCGCGCGGGAGAAGCAGGCTCACAGGAGAAACCGTCTCTCCAGGCGCTCCCTTCTGAGAGCCGGTCCTGCCCAGGGCCTCACACCCAGCCAAAGGCCCATCCAGGCCGCTGGGTCGCCATGACCTGGTCTGTCGGGGGAGGTGCCCGTGAGCTCAGACTTGTCATCACACTCCAGCATCGCGTAGATGACGTGACTGATGGTTCCGGAGGGTCTAATACAGAGACGGTCGGTTTGGAAAAGACTGCAGGTGCCCCTCACCCACCAAACAGCGTTCATGTTGAATCCATTTCTTTGGGGCCCAAGCAGCTGCTAAGCTCACATTGTCCACAGGAACCTCCACCTGCGGTTATGCCCGGGAAGGCTCTGAATTAATACTGTTTCCAGGCACCAGCCTTTTAGGAGGAGATCCTGGGAGGCCAGAAAAGGGGCACCCCCCCCCACTCCGCCCCGTCCTCTGAAGCACGCGGGAGGGACTGTCCACATGCCTGGTTGTGAGCAGATTCCTCCCGTGGGACCCGGCGACCTCTGTGTGCTGGGGGAGGGGGCGGTGCATGCCGGTGCCTGCACCTGGCAACTGGACAGAGGTCAGCCGGTTCCGGGAGCAGAGTTGGCTGCAGGTGACCCTGCGTGCGGGGCGTGGGACGTGGGGCGTGGGACACAGGCAGGCTAGGGGCTTGCCTCTGGCTTGACCCTCAGTGCAAACTGAAGTTTGAATCGGAAAAGGCCACCGTCTCAACTGAAGTGCGTCCCCTGGGCCAGGCCCTGCTGGAAGGGGAAGTGGCCCCAGCTGGCGGGGCTGAGGCGTGCCGCCTGGGCAGAGCTGGTCAGGTGACACCTCCTTCCTTCCCCAAGCCCGGTCTCGACCACGGGATGTCCGCGCAAGCCCCCTGGACCACATCCGCCTGGGACCCCCGCTCCTCCGGATAAGTGATGGCTTCCTTCCAATTGGCCATGAGGTGATAAATGCTTCTTTTAGTCACCGCCTTGTCCATTGGAAACCAGGGGCCCCATGCTGCCCACTTAGGATAAATCGTCGCATCCACTCCCATGGCAGCTAAAGAGACAGCACAGGATTCTGACCAGTCAGAACAGAGAAACAGCAGGACAGCAGTCTGGCCCCTCGGTGGCTTCACCAAAATATGCCCCCTAAGATCGAATTTGCATCTCAACCATCCAAACACAGGAAGCAAAACAGGAGAGGACTTCGCTCACTGCCTGCCTGGCTGGCGGTGAGACAGCCGGCCCATGCAAGGTCTGAATGAATCAGCCGCTGAAATGCTCGGGGTCTGGGCAGCCACTCGGCTCCCTGCCCCCCGCACCCCGCTTCAGCTGCCTCTCCATTTGGTGGGCAAAGCATTGCGTTTCCTTCCTTGTAAAAATAATGTGTATCAGGAAAGAATTGGAATAATGCAGCTTCTATTGGAACTTCTGAAACTTCATCTCGTGCTTTAGGGATGTTGCCTATTCGGTCTGTGGAGAAACTGTCCATGCTTCGTAATCGGCATGACTTGGAATTTCGGTGGATCCCAAACTGAGTTACCAAGAGTCAGCCACAATCTTTGGTGGCTCCAGGGATGGGGGCTTGTCCCTCTGGGCCCTCAGGTTTGATGGGTGTCTTGGGTGCATTGTTAGATCGTAGCTCCCCTTGGGCCTGGCATCTTCGGCTGAACAGTTCACCAGGCCGGCAATGGAAGGAGAGGATAGCCTCCACCAGGAGGCCGTCCGTGCTGCCGACCTTGGACCCCCTGGAAGTTAACGTACCAAGTCCAAGCGACAGCTCACCTCTGAGTGTTTCGGAGTCAGCTTGGGAAAGGACTTTCTGTTGATCACAGAAGAATCTGAACCCTCATTAATGCCCAGAAGTATGTGCCCGACAGAGAAACAAAGCCTGGTGAAGGGGCGGGGGTGGGAAGAGAAGCCCTGGCATTGTTTCTTACTCTAGGAAAAAGGCACCACAGCGATAAAAACAAGCAGCCCATTGAAGCAGAACTTTACATTCCACCCAAAAAATTCCCAACAAGCCGGGCCATTGTGGTGTGTTGTTGGGCACAATGAATAGACGCGATTGTCCCGTGTTCGGACCAGAGCTGCCCCCTCAGCACAGAGCTGGGTCCCTGCTGGCACGTAGGGTCCAGGTCTGAGGGCCCAGGACCGCGGGAGGGTCGCCCCTTGAAGGTGAGGAACAGGTGAGGTACACGAGGGCTCCCAGTGAGCCTCAGGCTATCGACGTGGCAACTATAATTGATCCAGGTTGGACAGCGAGAGTGCGGCTGTTCTGGAATCTTCCTCGGTGCAGTGGTGCTGACCTCTGCTGGGCAGGGGCCCCTCCCTGCCACCTTCTTCCCAACCGAGGCCAGCAGGGTGTTTAAGAAGAAAGACAGTTACATCAGCCTCACTGAGTGGAGGGAGAATCTGCCCACGCCTCCCCCCAGCTCCTCCCTTGGGGTCCTCAGCTCACGGGCACCGCAGTCCAGTCTCCACGGGCCTTCTCCCCTGTGTTCCCTCAGAGCCTCTCCCTTGTCTGTCTCTTCTGGGACACGGGTCACAGAGGAGGACCCACCTCAGATTCCGACGGCCTCATCCTCGGATCCTGAGCCTGATGGCATCTGACTAGATCCTTTTTCCACATGCACATGGGCAGGGGACACACAATTCAACCCGCCGCAGATGGGCAGCCCGTGGGGGTCTCTGAATACTAGAGTGAGAAGGTCTGGTTGGAGTTAAGGGATCCCTCTGGCTGTTGGGTGATTAGGGGTTGGAGAGTCAGGGCGGGAGCTGAGCCCAGTGAGACCACACCGAGGGGCCATGCAGGTTATGCAGGAGAGAGACGGGTGGGAGTAGCAGAGGTGGTTACGTCAGAGGTAGAGATCCCCATCACATAAGTCAATGAGTCGGATCCCTTAGTCAGGGCCACTGATTTAAACTGCTGTTTTTTTACCACTGTCGATCTACTTTAATTGTTCTTTCTCTGTGTTTTTAACTATCTGATAGATAATCCTTCCTTTTCCTAGTTAGTTTATAGAAACCTATTCAATTGCTTGAGAGGGTATTTCGTCTTCTCATTCAGGAATATATACATAAGTTTATGGATACCCAGATAAGTAGATCATTGATTGATCAATGGATCAATCCATAGATAGGCTTGTGTCTGTCAATTTGTTGTTCTTTTATTATCTTTTTTTAAGATTTTTTTTTTCAATTTTCTTTATAGCAACCACACAGGCCTCAGCAGGTACATCCCCAGGGTTCCGTGTGTGGAAGGGGTTGATACTGCGAGCGGGATCTCTATTTTTATTACTTTGGCTGGTGGCTGCCGCTAATAAGCAAGGCTATTAATTTTGGTATGTTTGTTTCAAATCTAGCATTTTATTGAATCACTTTATTAAGCATTATTATTTTTGGTGGCTCCTCCGCATATTCTGGTTTTCCATTATGTTAAGTACAAATAATGATCTTTTCTCTCTCCCCATTATCATACCTCTTTATTTTTTCATGTCTCATTGCATTAACCAGGGTTTTCAGAACGCTATTAAGGAACCATCCTTGTTCCAATTTTTAAACAGAATTTAATTTGTCTATCCATTAAGCACAAGATGGGCCCTTGTTTGCTACAACTTTATCACGGTACGGAAGCAGTTTCAATTCCCAATATTTTAATATTTTGAGGAACCTTTTAGGCATGCTATTTGTTTTAATTGGACCTATTGACATTGCGTATTGGACTAGGAAATGCTCTTATGTGAAATTCTTCTCACATTGCATCCTGTAGCTCCCAGCAGGCCCTGTTACGTTGGCACAGAGAAGGATTCCAGGGTGTTCGTTTGTTCGTTTCTCTGTTTCTTTTTATAATTAGGGATCTGCTTTATTTTGGTGCCACCCTCATTAAAATCAGTATTCTCACATCATCTGACAATTTTCTCGATAATGATGGCACCTTGGGAGAGAAATGCCTACCAATTATTTGTATCAACACTTCTGGAAGAAGCATCGGCTTTCTGTATCAACATCATTAGGATGAAACCCTATTTGTGAAATGCCTCTAATAACTCCTGCTCCGGGGCGATGCAGAGTAACTCCTCTCCCAGGAGCTGGGGACAGTGTGCAGATTGCCCAAGATGTCGTGGTTCCTAAGCCACCTGCACGTGGCTATCACAGGGCCGCGTTACTATGCCCGCTTTTACACACGAGGAAGCTGACCCTGAGCTGCTGGGAATTCCCACAAGGTTACCTAATCATCCAAGACAGGTGAGGACAGAGCTTGACCTTGAGATCAGAACTGGGGTCCTGATGCAAACCCAGTGCTCCCTCGCTGCGCCCCAGGAGATCGCACCACCGGCGCGAAGTTAACATTTGCAACGGTCACCCAGCCCAGGGGGAACCATGGCTTACAGGGAGGTGGGCGATCGGGAAGGGCTCCTCTGGAACCCGGGCTCCCGCACTGCCTCCCGGCCATCACCTGGTCACCTCTGCAGTCTCTGCTCCCTTGATGGTCAGACCTGTTAACTGTGTCCTATAGACCCCAGCCCCTGTCCCACACTGATTTCAGCGCCTGGCTCACCAGCTCCCTCTCCTCCCAGGTTCTCCTCCTCCCTTGTTCTCCTCCTCCCAGGTTCTCCTCCTCCCAGGTCCTCTTCCTCCCAGGTTCTCCTCCTCCAGGTCCTCCTCCTCCCAGGTCCTCTCCATCCCAGGTCCTCCTCCTCCCAGGTCCTCTCCATCCCAGGTTCTCCTCCTCCCAGGTCCTCTCCATCCCAGGTCCTCCTCCTCCCAGGTCCTCTCCATCCCAGGTCCTCCTCCTCCCAGGTCCTCCTCCTTCCAGGTTCTCCTCCTCCCAGGTCCTCCTCCTCCCAGGTTCTCCTCCTCCAGGTCCTCCTCCATCCCAGGTCCTCCTCCTCCCAGGTCCTCTCCATCCCAGGTCCTCCTCCTCCCAGGTCCTCTTCCTCCAGGTCCTCCTCCTCCCAGGTCCTCTCCATCCCAGGTCCTCCTCCTCCCAGGTCTTCCTCCTCCCAGGTTCTCCTCCTCCCAGGTCCTCCTCCTCCCAGGTTCTCCTCCTCCAGGTCCTCCTCCATCCCAGGTCCTCCTCCTCCCAGGTCCTCTCCATCCCAGGTTCTCCTCCTCCAGGTCCTCCTCCATCCCAGGTCCTCCTCCTCCCAGGTCCTCTCCATCCCAGGTTCTCCTCCTCCAGGTCCTCCTCCATCCCAGGTCCTCCTCCTCCCAGGTCCTCTCCATCCCAGGTTCTCCTCCTCCAGGTCCTCCTCCATCCCAGGTCCTCTCCATCCCAGGTCCTCCTCCTCCCAGGTCCTCCTCCATCCCAGGTCCTCTCCATCCCAGGTCCTCCTCCTCCCAGGTTCTCCTCCATCCCAGGTTCTCCTCCATCCCAGGTCCTCTCCATCCCAGGTCCTCTCCATCCCAGGTCCTCCTCCATCCCAGGTCCTCTCCATCCCAGGTCCTTCTCCTCCCAGATCCTCTCTATCCCAGGTCCTCCTCCATCCCAGGTCCTCCTCCATCCCAGGTCCTCTCTATCTCTGATCCTCTCCATCCCAGGTCCTCCTCCATCCCAGGTCCTCCTCCATCCCAGGTCCTCTCTATCCCTGATCCTCTCCATCCCAGGTCCTCTCCATCCCATGTCCTCCTCCTCCCAGGTGATCTACACAACTGAATGGGAGTCCCATCTAAGACACCTCCTTCTACCCCCTCCTCCTTCTAGCACCAATGGTTTTGACATCATTTCAGCCACCTAGTAAGCACCCCTCTGGGTAACATTCATTCCCTAGTCCTCCCTCAACCAGGTTCCCCATGTGGTCCTTCCCACCCCGGCGGGCCACATGGCTGGCCATTCACACTGTCGGAGACTTTCAGTGGCCTCCCGTGCACCTCCCAGCAGTTCGTGGGGTTGAGGGCTGGGCTGGGGGCACTGAAGTTGGGGAGGAAGGACCAGGAATCTCTGAGCAGCTGTTGCATTCTGAGGCCCCATCGCCTGGGGGTGGAGAATGGCTGCAGGCTGGAAGAGGGGCTTGCCCATGTGTTTCTGATGACTGTGCTCCTGGGTCCCTGGGGGAACAGCCACCAGCTCCTGTCCCTACCCCTCCATGTGCCTGTTGCCTCATTTCCCATTCCGCTCCTCGGCATCCTACGTGGCATTCTCCGGTCCCCTGCACTCTCTGCTGCTCTGCTGGCCACCGTCTCCGGCCATCCACAGAGCCTGAGGACCCCGCGGTCAGCACTGCTGGGTCGGGCTCTGTCTGGGTCTGGGCCTGGCCTTCGGCCATCGGTGCCGCCTCATTTCCTGCCACAGGGAGCCCTCTCCAGCCCCCACATTGGTCCAAATTGGTTTGGTCCCTATTCAGCTTACAACCAGCTCACAAAGAACAAAGGCCGGTTAGTCTAACTCTGCAATCACTCAAAGTTCAGGCTTTAAAAGGAGGAGATTTTTCTGCTCCATCCACCCACAGCTCGGCAACTGTATTTCTACAGCTATTGTCATTCTATTTCTGTTCCTAATTGCTATTATAGAAGCCCTGAGCCTGCTGGGGCTTCCAGTCTGTGAGCTCCCTTCAGATGTAAATGAATTATGCAAATGTCTCCGGGGGCTGGGAGTGGGGTTCTGTGATCCCCCTGATGGAGAAGGGGGAAGAATGCGCTCTGGCCGCTGCGAACCCCCACTCCACTCCCTCCCGATGTAAATGGGCACGCACTGCCCAAGAGGCCTTCCCGTCTCCAGCTTCCTCTCCCACTGCCGCTGAATGCCCAGTACTTGCTGCCAAATGCTGCTTCTTGGGGACCCTGCCACTGAACTGTTTCCGGTCCCTCCCTGTGGGGACACATGTTCACCAGCCAAACTCCCTCCCCAGGGGGACTCGGGACGCTGCCTTAGATTAGATGTCCTTAGAATGTAGCACCCTCCTTTTTTTAATAGGAAAATCACTCCTCTGAATAAGGCCCTAAAGAGAGAGGCTCAGGGACTGTGTCAGCAAAACCTTAAAACATCAGTACTGCCCGGCTGGCGTGGCTCAGCGTTTGAGCATCAGCCTATGAACCAGGAGGTCATGGTTTGATTCTGGTCAAGGGCACATGCCCGGCTTGCAGCTCGATCCCCAGTAGGGGGGCAGGCAGGAGGCAGCCGGTCCATGATTCTCTCTCATCATTGATGTTTCTCTCTCTCTCCCCTCTCCCTTCCTCTCTCTGAAATTAATAAAAACATCTTTTTTAATTAAAAAACATCAGTGCAGACGGAGCTGTCCCCATCTGGAGCAGTTACAGCCTTTGAAAGGCAGCAAAGAAGTCAGTGAAAGGTTCCCTTCCCTGGAGGCGGCTGACGGGACGGGGGCCCATCACCAGAAGCGCCTTCCTCCGTCCTGCCTTCGGGCTCTCCGGGTCCCTGAGCCCAGCTGCCCTGTCCGTCTTCTTCTGCCCTCGCCTGGGCCTCCACCCACCCCCTCGAACTGGGCAGGCTCCTCCCGCCCTCATCTCTGCCCCATCTTCCCGCCCGCCCGTGGCTGTGGGTCCCGGGGAGGCCCTGGCTCCTGAACTGCTGAGCCCCTCAGGTACCTGACCCCACACTCACTGCACTGGGGAGGGGGGAAGGGTCACGGGTGGGGAACACACCTGTGCCGTGAGCCCGTGGGAGGAGATCTCCTGCAAAACTGAGGCGGCTTTGTCATTGCAGCAGGAGCAGGAGACCTGGTCAGAGGGAGCCGCTCTGATCTCCCAGTTCCAGCTCGGTCTCCTCCTCTGTAGCCTGGAACGGGTGCGGGTGACGGGGGTGTGTGAACGGGTGGCTCAGTGACATCCCCCAGACGCGGGCACCTGCTCTGCCCCGTGTGCCCAGTAGCTGGGGCTCCTGAGGCCGGCCCGCCACTCCGCAGGGAAGAGAGGGCTTGCTGACGCGCCTCCTACAGATTCGCCCAAACGGTGCAGCACAGAAGCATGTGCACCCGAAGACTCCAGCCTCTGCCTTGACCTTTTACCCCCGGAGCCAGGTACCTGGTCCCCTCTGGGCTCTTTGAGGCCCCGGGCACGTGGCTTGCCTTGTGCCCAGACCAGGGGCCCAGGGAGGATTCTGCAACAGCCTGTGAGCAATCGGGTGCCACGGGCGGCGGACCTCGCGCCCCAGGAGGCGGCGCTGGCAGGAGCTCCCCTTCCAGGCTTGCTGCCTCCGCGGGTGGGGCCAGCCCTGCACAGCCTCAGCCCCTGGGCACCCGGCCCCTGTGTACCCAGCCCCCTGTGTACCCGGCCCCCTGTGTACCCGGCCCCCTGTGTACCCGGCCCCTGTGCACCCGCCCCCTGTGTACCCGGCCCCTGTGTACCCGCCCCCTGTGTACCCGGCCCCCTGTGTACCCAGCCCCCTGTGTACCCACCCCCTGTGTACCCGGCCCCCTGTGTACCCGGCCCCTGTGTACCCAGCCCCCTGTGTGCCCGGCCCCTGTGCACCCGGCCGCTGTGTACCTGGCCCCTGTGTACCCGGCCCCCTGTGCACCCGGCCCCTGTGTACCCAGGCCCTGTGTACCCAGCCCCCTGTGGACCCGGCCCCTGTGCACCAGGCACCCTGTGGACCCGGCCCCTGTACCCAGCCCCTGTGTACCCGGCCCCTGTGTACCTGGTCCCTGTGCACCCGGCCCCTGTGTACCCGGTCCCTGTGCTCCCGGCCCCCTGTGTACCCGGCCCCTGTGTACCCGGCCCCTGTGTACCCGGTCCCTGTGCACCCGGCCCCCTGTGTACCCGGCCCCTGTGCACCCGGTCCCTGTGCACCCGGCCCCTGTGTACCCGGCCCCTGTGTACCCGGCCCCTGTGTACCCGGCCCCTGTGTACCCGGCCCCCTGTGCACCCGGCCCCTGTGCACCCGGCCCCTGTGTACCCGGCCCCCTGTACCCGGCCCCCTGTGTACCCGCCCCCTGTGTACCCGGCCCCTGTGTACCCGGCCCCCCATGTACCCGGCCCCTGTGTACCCGGCCCCCCATGTACCCGGCCCCTGTGTACCCGGCCCCCTGTGTACCCGGCCCCCTGTGCACTAGGCCCCCTGTGCACCCGGCCCCTGTGTACCCGGCCCCTGTGTACCCGGCCCCTGTGTACCCGGCCCCTGTGTACCCGGCCCCCTATGTACCCGGCCCCCTGTGCACTAGGCCCCCTGTGTACCCGGCCCCTATGTACCAGGCCCCTATGTACTCGGCCCCCTGTGCAACCGGCCCCTGTGTACCCGGCCCCCTGTGTACCCGGCCCCTGTGTACCCGGCCCCCCATGTACCCGGCCCCTGTGTACCCGGCCCCCTGTGTACCCGGCCCCCTGTGCACTAGGCCCCCTGTGTACCCGGCCCCTATGTACCAGGCCCCTATGTACTCGGCCCCTGTGCAACCGGCCCCTGTGTACCCGCCCCCTGTGTACCCGGCCCCCCTGTGTACCCGCCCCCTGTGTACCCGGCCCCCTGTGTACCCGCCCCCTGTGTACCCGGCCCCCTGTGGGCCAGACCAGAACCTGCTGTGGGGGAAGCTCCCCAAAAGTGCCATGGTCTCCGAAATAGGTTGCCTTCTGTTTGGATCACAAAAGCCCTTTTGACAGTTTCCCCGAAGAGGCAGAAAGCTGCGTTAGGCGCACAATTTCTCCTGGCACGGGAGGCCCAGAGCTCGGTTAAAGATGACATTCTCGCTGAAACAATTTATGGAAAGCCTATTACCTGGCAATTTCATATTTGAATGCCATTATGTTGATGTTATTAGTACATTATGAATGGCGCTAATATGATTATTGTTTTGTGTGGTATTACAGGAAATTAATTTAAATGGATTTACATATTTCCAGATAAGGCGCACTGCTAACGCGGATAAATAAGGCCGAGGTTACTGTGAGAGGAAAGCAAACGCTAAGAGAAGGCCGGTGGCTTCCTGTGCAACACGGGTGCCCCCTTACTGGGGGGCTGTTCACCCAACACGTACGATTTCGAGCGGTTTTCCTGTTTGAAGCAGCAGCCGGCCCCGCTGCGGCCCCTGGCACCCCGGGCTGTGCTGTGGGCTGACGGGGAGCCACAGGGCTAGGCCCACACTCTCTCAGACGCGGTGCGGGAACGCGGATCGCGGGGAGCTCAGCTCCTGCGCGGAGGTCACTGGGAACCCGCTGTCCCCTCAGATCATTCCCAGCTGATTCCATAAGGCCTGGGCCGGGGCCTGGGCCGGGCCCTGCGTGCTCCTTCCCGGGACTGGGGATGCGTTCCGCAGGGCTGGGACCACACAGGGACAGGAGACCAGCTGCTGCCTGATTCCCCGTGCGCGCTTGACCAGCGCAAACAGTCGGTGCTGAGGTCGTCCAAGGGCGAGAGAGAGAGAGAGAGAGAGAGAGAGAGAGAGAGAGAGAGAGAGAGAGAATGAGGAGAGGGAGAGGGAGAGAGGAGAGGAGAGGGAGAGAGGTCACTGCGGGTGGCGGGGAAATGCTGCCAGAGGCAGGCCTGGGCTGGGCCTGGACAGAGGAGCCCACAGGCGCAGGGAGACGGGCATGTGAGGTCAGGGAGGCTGTGGGTGCAACAGGCAGAGGCGGGAACACACCGGGCCATCGAGGTGAACGCGTGGGGTAAGAGCAAGTGGTGACGAGTTGCCCATGACCTGCACACGTGGTGGGGGAGGGTGACCTGCACACATGGTCGGGGAGGGCTGCTCCCGGCGCTCACAAGCATGACATTGGCGAAGGGGAGCTGCGTTTGGGAAACAAATCTGGCAGCGGCTGGCCTGGGAGGAAGCGGTTAGGAAACCAGCGTCTTTGGAACGTTTTCTAGGCCTGGGGTGACAGGGCCTGGCCATCGGGGAGCAGGGCCCCGCTCCGGGCTGAGGTGTTCAATCTGAGGGAGTGTCCACATTTGTATGGAAACAAGGCTAACGATGGGCAGTTTGCTTTTAAACTGGAAGGTCTTGGCGAACCAGGCCTCTGACGTATGCATCTGTGTGTATCTTCAGCGGGAGTACTTAGGCTCCCAATACAGTGCCCAATGAATGAGTGAATGAATGATGAAGGAGTGATGACTGGGTGAATGAATGCATGCATGCATTTCTGCAGGAGCGTGTGGTGAGTGGACCACAGCTCAGGGCTGGTGGAGGTAGCTTCCTGCCTGACACAGCGCTCCCGGGCATCCTGGGAACAAGCCCAGGAGGGAGCTGGGCTGGACCTGGTCCTCGGCCCCTGCAGGGCTGAGCTCAGGGCCGGGTCTCCCGGGCTCTGCAGGGATGGCAGGCTTCTTCCCCGCGGGAGGACGGCCGCAGCTCCCCCCCCCCCCCCGTGCGGCCGGGACACTGCAGCCCATGAGCACTTGTTTGAAAAGCCTGAAGAAATGTAGTAAATAGACTCTCCAGCCCAGCCGGCGTGGCTCCGTGGCTGAGAGTCGACCTATGAATCTGGAGGTCACGGTTCGATTCCCCGGCAGGGCACTTGCCCGGGTTGTGAGCTGGGTCCCTGCAGTGTGGGACGTGCAGGAGGCAGCCGATCCATGATTCTCTCTCATCACTGATGTTCCTCTCTCTCTCTCTCCCTCCCCCGTCCTCCCTAAAATCAATACAAATATTTTTAAAAGTTTTTAATATATTTTAAAATAAATAAAGTCTCCAAGCACAGAATGGAATGAAAGGGATAGTATTAATTCCTACTTTGAATGTGAGGATCAAATGAGCTAATAGATTTTTTAAATGTAGGGTAGTCACCGACGGGTATGAAGCATTCGTACGTATTGGCTGTTGTAATCATATTTTTATTATTAGCCTAACAAGTAGCCCCACCTATTAAATTCTAAATATTTCCCTTCCACGTTTAGGCTACATAAAAATAATTGCTTCTTTTTTTTTTTTTCCAGCGGTACAACCTTTCTTTCTTTCCCTTAAATCAACAGCTGATTTTCTATGTAGCTAGTTGGTATGTTGGTGATTAAGGTTAACTCTCCCACCGGGGTTTTGTTTTATTTTAGTGGTTAAAAAGAAAAAAAAAAAAAACACCTAAATTTTTATAATTGGCATTTATCATAATAGCATATTTCTCAATTCTGATTTAAATATTAACATCATAATATTTTGAATACTATACAATTTACTCTGCAAATAATAATTGGATCCATAAATTTAAATGGATATTGGTGTAGCTGTAATTATTCAGCATTCACATTATTCTATCATCATTTTTCAATTATCTTTTCATGGAAAAAATAGTAACATACCAATTCCTATAATCATCTGTGCTTAATTGAATTGGGACGTTATCTTTGGCTAAAACATCCTACAGCCATTCTAACATCACCTGCTGGCACAGGGCATCCTGGTGGCTTCTGCCTGCGCTGTCGGGATGGTGGGAAGGTCGGCTCTCTGAGAAGGGCCCACTCCACGCCCCAGAGCAGCGGCGGCGCACTCTCAGGTCAGGAACAGACTCGGGGTACGAGCAGCGCTGCGAGCGGGCATTTCCCAGGGGGTGCGCCCGCCTCAGGGAGCTCGTGCGTGTGAGCGGAGGGCGCCTTTGGGTCGCTCGGCGTTTGACCGCGTTGCTGTTCGGCAGGAGGGTATGGAGCCGGTAACCTATTTTCTGTGAAACCAAGTGTGTTGGTCAGTGTCGTGAGGACGGGGACGGGGACGGAAGTCTGGGGAGATGGGTGGCACAGGCGCCTGGGAGCAGCCGGAGGGGACGGGAGGCTGAGCGGGGCCAGGGCCGCGGCAGGGCTGGCAGCATCTGGGTCTGGGAGAGCCTTCTGCCACCTCCCTGCCCCCACCTGCTCCCGACCCGAGCCCCTGCCGGATGGCGTAGCTTTAAAGAGAAAATGTCTGTGACGTAAGAGACCGAATGCCTAGAACCTGGCCAGAGACCCAGCGGTCAAAGGTCACAGAGGTCAGAACAGCCGTGGGTGTACCTGGGGGGTCACGGAGCGAGGTCACCGGCACACTCTGCTCCTGCCCTGCACGGCGTGGGGACCTCTCGCGTGGTGTGGACACGGGTGAAAGGTCCCGGAACTCGCCACCGTAGAATCTACTTCTGCTTTGTTCGTTTCTTACAAATGGAGGAATGCCGTTCAGAGATTAGGCCTCCAGCCTCTTTCTTTCCTCCCTGCAGAGTTCAGACAGCATTCGAATAACATTTATTTTGCATCATCTTTATAGAGTGCTTTTTTCAAAAAACGAGATATTCAGCTTGTGATGATGGCCAATCGTAGAATTTCAGATCCCCGTCCCCCCCGCCCCCCTCCTTTGAGTGCAGTTTCCTCCTCTGCCCTTGGAATTCCAGGCACCTGTCAGCCCCCGGGGTTTGGACCCGTCACTTTTGGACAGGTGTCTCAGCCTCAGTTTCTCCATCTGTGAAGTGGGGACACTGAGCTCTGTCGGCGGGATTGTGGGAGACTTAGATTCCATGTTGTGGAGGGCACATCTCTGTCACTCACGGCAATTATGAACAGGACTTTAGACTTTGAAGATTAAAGTGGGTGTGAATGGATGTAGTAGTATCGTACCTCTGAGTGGCAGCTAAAAAAGCTAACATCTCCATGTTGCCAGATGTATGGGGACGAATCGTTTTACTGACACTTCACCTGAAATTTGCACATCAAATTAGCTCTCGATTATCTAAGAAAAATAATGCATAAGGAACGCTGTGTCACCAGAAAGTACTCATCTGCACCACCCAACACCGGTGAATGCCCCTCCCCAGTTACCTTCCCTGAATCCGCGGGGAGCATAAGTGCGTTTTCCATGAAACCGAAAATAACTACAATTTGGTGGGTACCTACGTCGTCAAATGCATTCCAAAGAGAAACCCAGGGAATTGAGGCCTCTGTGTTCTCTCGGGGT
The DNA here is from genome assembly GCF_027574615.1 of Eptesicus fuscus. Taxonomy (NCBI): domain Eukaryota; kingdom Metazoa; phylum Chordata; class Mammalia; order Chiroptera; family Vespertilionidae; genus Eptesicus; species Eptesicus fuscus. Next base: position 95,997,840 of record NC_072482.1, read on the forward strand.
GACTTACTCAGCGGCCCCCTGCATTCGTGCAATTAATTACGAATTGCCAGTGAAGATCAAAGGACCTGACCAGGAATGTGGGGAGCGAGTGGTAAGAGCAGGCCTCCACCCGGGAGGGCGGGCGGCGAGGTCGGCCCGTGTGATATTAGGCCGTGGCCCGCGGACGAGCTGCGGGTTGTCGCGGGACACCTGCTCGCGCTGACAGCTGGAATTCTCTGTGCTGTGTCCACAGTGCGAGGCGAGGCAGGCTTCCGGCGCGGGCTGACGGCTGCTGCCCGGGCTGACCTTGCCGCACTCTGATTTCGTTTTAAGTCACTAACTTTTCTGACTTGGTGTTAGATGTATTTGGGCCAAACCACTTAAAAAAGTCTCTCTTTGCACAGTTCCTTTTCTTATTCCCAAAGCACTTGACGTAGGACGTCACAGATCGTAAGAGTCCTTACAGTTCTCTTCTTCATCTTGTGTCGATGTTTGTAAATATCTCCTGTGTTTCCATTGACTCCCTCAGTATTTCTTTTCACAAATGGGTTTAATTTTTTAGATACTTAGGATTATATTTGAAATAGAATTAGATGAAATCTAAGAAAGCCCTGTAATTAATTTAGTTTCTTGATGTTCTATTAAATAATTCCCTGATGACTCTAGTCTAAACGCCAACAATGACAATAATACAGTCATGTGCTGCTCGGCCTTGAGCATCAACCTAGGAACGAGGAGGTCACAGTTCAATTCCCAGTCAAGAACGCATGCCTGGGTTGTGGGCTGATCCCCAGTGTGGGCGTGCAGGAGGCAGCTGATCAATGATTCTCTCTCATCATTGATGTTTCCCACCCTCTCTCCCTCTCCCTTCCTCTCTGAAATCAATAAAAATATTTTTTAAAATAATCCTATATAATAAAAGGCTAATACGCAAATCTACCAAACAGCGGAATGACCGGTCTCTATGACGCTCAATGACCACCAGGGGGAAGACACTCAATGCAGGAGCTGCCCCCTGGTAGTGAGTGACTCCCACAGGGGGAATGCCACTCAGCCAGAAGCTGGGCTCATGGCTGGTGAGCACAGTGGCAGTGGCTGGAGCCTCTCCCGCCTCCACGTCAGCACGAAGGATGTCCAACTGATGGCTTAGGCCCGGGCCTAAGCCATCAGTCAGACATCCCCCAAGGGCTCCTGGACTGCTAGAGGATGCAGGCTGGACTGAGGTACCCCCCCCCAAGTGCACAAATTTCATGCACCGGACCTCTAGTAATAGCAATACAGGCATGTGCCATTGAACGTCGGGTATATTCTGAGAAATGAGTCATTAGGCGACTTCATTGTTGTGCAACTCACAGAGTGCATTGCTCAGACCTAGGTATACCGCCTCCAGCTGTGCGTGTAGGTGCTGTGCTTCTCTACAACTGGCAGCAGGATTGTCTACACCAGCATCATCACAAACACGTGAGAAATGCATTGTGCTGGAATGTTCCATGGGCTATGGCGTTACTAGGTGATAGGAGTTTTTCAGCAACATTATAATCTCATGGGAGTGCTGTTGTAGATCTGCCCCATCATTGACCAAAACATTGTGCCAGGGTGTGTGATGCATGTCAGTCAACTGAGTAGACGCTTATTGGTGCCTTTCTCATGCTGACATTATCCCCCGACCCTGTGATCCAACCGGACGGCACAGCAGGCGGGCAGCCCCTTCGTCCTGAGCAGCGTTACTCCGTCATACTCCTTCTCCCAGCATTTCCTGAACACCCGCCATATTAGGATGGATACCATAGAGCAGTGGTCGGCAAACTGTGGCTCACGAGCCACATGCGGCTCTTTGGCCCCTTGAGCGTGGCTCTTCCACAAAATACCATGGCCTGGGCGAGTCTATTTTGAAGAAGTGGCATTAGAAGAAGTTTAACTTAAAAAAATTTGGCTCTCAAAAGAAATTTCAATCGTTGTACTGTTGATATTTGGCTCTGTTGACTAATGAGTTTGCCGACCACTGCCATAGAGGGTTCAAGGGACCTGATTCCTATAAACGAGATATGTCTACTCTACCTGTAAAATGGGTGGCGTGGTGATACAGTCTATAGGAGAAGCATCAACATCATGTCAGTGGTTAAAGGAATGAAAAGGGTCTCTGACCTGTGTCATCAGGACAGTCTTCATGGATCAGGTGACCTTCTCAGATGTCAGTAAGCAGAGTCGGGGAAGGGGTCCAGCGTGAAGGACCGGCGTGAGGAGAAAGGAGAAGGTGAGGATCCCTCCCTGTGGTTTGAATTAGGGAATTCAAAGTCCACAGAATTCAGCCTTCCACACTCATTGCTGGGTGATTCAAAGCAATGGCCTGGAGCCTGATGTTGCTGTGGGAGAGGTGTGGGAGGTAAGGATTGGCCTGGAGCCATTAAAAAAGGTGGAAGCCAGGCCAGGAAGCTGGAGTTTATTTAACAGGTGAACGTTGAATATGAAATGGTGAGTTTTTGAAGGTTTTCATCAGTGGAGAAAAGCAACACAAACTGAGTGAACGGAGGTCTAACGAGGTGGCTGTAGAGGATGAGGGTGGGGGCAGAGGACAGAGGCAGGAGCATTATTTGGAGGCAGATCCTTCGGGGGAAGTGTGGTGGCGGCGACAGAAACAGAAAGGGCGACCGGCCTGGACTGCAGTCGGGGTGTGGAGGGTGGGATGCGCCCGCATCCTCCTTCTCACACGTCTACGGTGGCAAGTCCGAGTGTTCTTAACAACATCGCCCAATGGCTAGCGTGTTGCTTAGAACAGCGTTTCACTAAAATACAGCACGATATGTTCAGCATGGAGAGGGAAATGTTAGGAAACTATCACTGGGCTAGTGTTTGCCTTAAGTCATGCGAAAGTCAAAGCTGCCCCTCCTCCCTAATGGGCTATCTTAATATTCTTTACTAACAGTGAGTAACCTACACCAGATTAAGTCAAAGTCCTGTCTCCTCCAAGGCCTCTAAGAACATTTCTCTCCATTCCTGTTGATCCGCTTTTCTAGAAGAGGGCTATTTCCTCTCACCAGGGCTCATCGAAATGACTGTGCGATCACAGAGCCTCGCAAGGATCTTCTCAAAGCCAGACGCAGATAGAGATTGAATGTAAAATCAGACATAGTGCTAATATTTATTAGCCATCTTTCCAGTGTATCAATGAATTATTCAAGTCGCTGGAAAAGATTTCGCGTGACTTCCCTTTATCCTTAATATGAAAGCTTTGAGAGCAAGTGAAGTTTCTAGAAAATCCTAGGAGCCGTGCTGTTCTTTGGAGATTTTACTGACACTTAGGTCATGAACAGCAGTCAACAATGGATGTTGATTTCAGCTCCAGTGACAGAATAGAAGGGCCTTGCGCCTTCCCGCCGGCGATCGCAGCATCACACACACACTAACATGCCCATGTACTGGTACATGGGTGCACACGTGCAAGCACACGCCAGGGCAGGCTAGTGTGTGGGCACTGACATTGCCTCTGTGGTTGGGATCAAAGCCAGCTCTGGTCTCCATCCTGGCAAGCAAGCAGGCTTCACGAAGAGCAACAAGCAAAGTCCAACAGAATTCAGCCTTCCACGCTCATTGATTCAAAGCAATGGTCTCACCAAAACAATGCAGCCTCCTCAGTCCGACCGCCGAGTAGGTGACGGTTACATCAGGAATTACGGGGACGCTGTAATTTTTGGTAATTCCCATTGTTGCTTATGTGCATGGCCCATGAGATAAGAAAGATGTGTAGCTAAAATGCTTATCTACCACATAAAGGAAATAATGAACAACATAAACTGATGAACAAAAGCAGATCGAGAGACAGGGAAGCATCGATCAGACCATCAAACCTCAGAGGGAAGGTAGGGGAGGGTGGGGGTAAGGGGAGAGATCAACCAAAGGACTTGTATGCATGCATCTGGGCCTAACCAGTGGACACAGACAACAGGGGGATGATGGCATGAGTGGGGGGGCGGGGTTGGGAAGGTAATGGGGGGATGAGGACAAATATGTAATACCTCAATCAATAAAGAAATTCAAATAAAAAAAAAAAGAATTAGGGAATTAAGAAGGTGCTAGAACAACAAGACAAACATACATAATGACAGTCCACATGACCATTAGAGAAAGTTAACACAAATATTTAAAAGTATTACATTGGATTTGTGTTAGGTCTAGATCTATAAGGAATATGGGCTTATAGTGTTGTAAAGATTTATAAAGGAAGCGTCAATCATATTTAAAAACTAAATTACTCTAGAAAATTATGTTTTTTCTCATCATCAATGAAGATAAAAGAAGTAACTCTGAAAAGAAATAATTAGTACTCTAGTATTAATACCTTCTAGCACTTTCCTAATCTCCCATTCCAACCTAGGTTGATACCTAGTCTCATACCTCCAATAGCAATGGCAGAATATTACCCCAATTCTTTCTTTAAGAAAAAAAAAATGTTTTTTGTTAGGAAGCAAGATATTTTAATGAAAATGATCTGAAACAAAAAATGCAATTGTAGCAAAATAGATGAGGAAATTGTACTTCTTGTATTAAAGTATTTTTCATAAAACATTAGAAATATATTAATGAGAATTTAATCTCATATAGGAACGTTAATCTGCTGTAATGTTGCTTTATGTGTGCTTATATGAGATTGCATGGGTGTAACACAAATCATGTCATCATAATATTGTTTCGTTTCCCCTACGGAAATACTTTTATAAAACAGTTTAAAAAGCATATTACAAAGGGAAAAATCTTAGACCTAGTGAGAATGGTACCTTTAAACAAGTTATTTTTATGGAAAAGCAAGGAAAATTTCCAAGAACAAAATTTACATTTAAAATGAGTGAGTAAAAGCCATGTTGTCAACATTGATCTCAGTTTTCCCCAAATGTAAAGTGAAAGCCAGGAAAGAGAACCATCGGGGGAAAGCTGGGAAGGAAGGAAATGCTCTCAAGGACCCGGTATAAACTTTTCACTTTACGGTAAATTTTCTGGCAACCACAGCTCTCCTCGCATTTCCTTTTACAATCACGGTGATTCGAATGATAACGTGCACACTATTCATTTCATAGATAACTCCACAGCTCTATATACGGGGGGGAAGCAGTTTTTATTCTTTAGAATAATATGTCCATTGCCAACATTTTGTTTAATTTGACATTTTAATTTTATTTTGTTTTCATATATGACAAAACTTGGTTAAAATATCTATAAAGACATTTGGTTATTTTGCATGTGGTAGTTACATTGTTATGCTTGGGAGTCAGACTCACCTTTCCGTATCGCACGCTCCTCCTTATCTGTAAAACTCTGGTTGATAGTATTACCAACTTCACAAAGTTGTTGACAAAATTAAATAAGCTACCTGTATAAAAAATGCTTAACACGTCTAGTGCCTAGCACACGGAGCTGAGAAAATTAGACAGCCCCATGCAAAAGAATGAAACTAGACCGCTATCTCACACCACACACAGGCATTAGCTAAAAATGGATTAAAGATTTGAATGTAAGGCCTGAGACTCCCGGAAGAAAGCATAGGTAGTAATCTCTCTGACATAGGTCTTAGAGATTATTTTTTTAATTTGACACCAAAAGCAAAAGCAAAAATAGGCAAGTAGAACTACACCAAACTAAACAGCTTCTGCACAGCAAAGCAAAGAGGCCACAAATTGTAAAGGCAACCTACTGAGTGGGAGAGAATAATTGCAAATCACACATCTGCTAAGGAGCTAATATACCCATTTCATAAAGAACCCGTTCAACTCATTAGCAGGAAAATAAAGAACAACAGGCAGGAGATCTGAGTAGACGTTTTTCCAAAGAAGACATGTGGGTGGCCAACGGGCACATGAAAAAATGCTCAGCATCATCAGTCATCAAGCAAATGCAAATCCAAACCCCGATGAGATGTCACCTCCCGGAGGTTACGATGGCGAGCGTAAAAAAGACAAGAAGTGGCAAGTGTTGGTGGGATTGTCAACTGGTGCAGCCACTATGGAGAGCAGTACGGAGGAGGCTCAAAATGTTAAAAATATCACCCAGAAACTCCACTCTGGCTACTCATCCAAAGGAAACAAAAACACTGATTCAAAAATATATATGCACCTCCAATATATATGCAAATCCAGAGAAAACAAAAAGCACCTTCCCTTACCCACAGCCCCTGGAACACACCGAGAGCCGTTCGGGGTGGACTTCCAATTTCGTTCTGCGAGAAAAACAGCCCCCAAGTCTCTCCCTTTCCCTAAGTTCTGATTTGCCGTTTGCACTTGTTAGGATGTTTAAGGGGACAACAGCACAAATTAAAATGTGAGTCAATTAGTCCCTTCAACTGTAACAGGACTTAGAGGAGCTTAGAGTTTGGAGCAGTTTTATTTACCATACGTCTTTTTATATCGGTAACGTTGGGGTCCTAGTTCTGTAGGTTTTTAATGGGAATTATCAGTGGTTTCCTGACAGACTCCATCATTACTTGAGCAATGACTGTGGCAGGGGCGTGTGTCTCATTTTACCTTGTTTTGCGATGTCATGCTACCGCGTATGGCGATCTCATTCTATCATGTATGGGGATCTCATACTACCGCGTATGGGGATCTCATCCTACTGTGTATGGGATCTCATCCTACTGTGTATGGGATCTCATGTTACTGTGTATGGGATCTCATGCTACCTCGTATGGCGATCTCATTCTATCATGTATGAGGATCTCATCCTACTGTGTATGGGATCTCATGCTACCACATATGGGGATCTTATCCTACCTGTATGGGGTCTCACCCTACTGTGTATGGGATCTCATCCTACTGTGTATGGGATCTCATGCTACCTCGTATGGCGATCTCATTCTATCATGTATGAGGATCTCATCCTACTGTGTATTCTCATCCTAAAATGTAGAAATGCCACACCGGTTAAATCAGTCATAGTACATCACAAACGTTTACAGCAACGCTTTTCACACACAAACCAAAGAATGGTTTGGTATATTATCTGCAAGTAATCCCATTTGAGGGTAACCCCCGACATCTTGACGTAAGGCACTTGGTAAACATGAGGGCTGGACCAACCGGAGCCCGGGTCTTGCCTGGGGCGCGCCTGGCAGGCAGCTGAGGAGGGTCCCCCAGGACCAGCAAACTGAGGGACGGTGGGTGCTGAGGGACGGTGGGTGCTGAGGGACGGTGGGTGCTGAGGGATGGTGGATGCTGAGGGACGGTGGGTGCTGAGGGACGGTGGGTGCTGAGGGACGGTGGGTGCTGAGGGATGGTGGGTGGGGTGGGGCGGGGATGTGCAGTCACCAGGAAGGGACTCAGGAAAGCTTTTTAGAAACCGAAGCTCTTGCAAATGTTCTTCCTACTGGAGGTGATCAATGCTCTAACTTATTGATGATGGGTCTCCCCCGCGTTTCCGAGGAGTCCCTCAGGGCCTTTCAGTTCCCAGGGACGGCAGCCGGGGGACCTGGGGAAGTGACAGCAACTCCCGCCCGGAGGCGGCTGGCTGAGTCAGCTGGGAGCCAGGGCTGCGTGTCTGCGGCACCGGAAACGCACTCCCAACCGCCGGCCCCAGCCCCCGGGCGCCGAGACCCGCTCTCTTATGGAAACCACCCCGTAGACAGGCTAATGGGCGACGGATCGGCACGGACCGCTCTCCTAGGGAAGCAACCACCACGGAGCCAAAGGAAAAGGACTGAAGAAGGTCACTCCTTCTCAGGAATTAAAAACGCGAAGCAAAGCAAGGCGAGGGCTCTCCTGCCCTGAGGCGTGAACACGCTGATGGTGGCAGCGCCCGGCGTGGTGCCCAGGCGAGCGCCGCTGCGGGGACGGCAGCCTGGCACAGCCTGGCACAGCCTGGCACAGCCCGGCACAGCCCGGCACAGCCTGGCACAGCCTCCGACGCCAGCGAGGCCGCGTGGGCACCGGCAGCTACAGCCTGTGTGTGCACCTGTGAGGGTGGCTCCGAGGAAACGGGGGAGCTAAGGGGAAGGGCTGTGGCACAGACACGGTCACCGCGTGGCTATCGGGACGGAGGGACTCGCGGGGAGGCCACGGCCCTGGCGGAGGCGCTGGCCGAGTGCTCTCGCTCCTTCCACTCACGGCGTAAAGTCGTTAGAAACTGCGATTGTGTGTCGTGTGTCTCAGCGTCGGGAGGAGCGGACGTGACAACTTGGTGAGATGGTGCTCGCCGACCCCACGTGCTGCCGCTCCGGGCCTCTGCGCTGCAGCCCGCACGGCCTCCTTCCCGGCGCCAGCGGCCCGTCTCCCGCCTCCGCTGCTCCCAGGCCCCCTGAGCCGCTCACCCTGACCCTCTCCCTGATCAGCCCTTCCTCCACACCCTCACCCACGCCGGTCCCGCCCCCCGCCCGCGCTCGGGAACACCGCCCGTGGCCTTGAAGTCACAGAGGCGGCCAAGGCCGTCCGAGTTCCAGTAGGAGCCGGTTCCCGATTCCCCCGTCCCCTCCTGCCTCGTCCCCTGTCCTCCAACTGGGAAGCCAGGGTGCAGACCTCCCGGAGATGGGGCTCCAGGAACAATAAACGCCCCCTCCTGCGTGACTTGCAGACAAGGGCCCAGGCCCTGCTCCGGGTCCGAGGCCGTCGAGTGAGCTGTTTCATTAAACAACGCGGCAGAAAGCTTGCTCCGTGGTGTCCGGGGGAGCGATGCTTCTTGTCTGTCCGGAGGAGAGGGGTCGGGGACAGGCTGCTGTTGTCCGGGGCTCGGGTGCTGATCAGAGGGGCGGCAGCGGCCTCAGTTGCCGAAACTTATCGGCGGCGTATCATGGTCCTAAAGACATACATGTTCTCTTACTTCATCCTGGCCCCTGGCCCTGCAGGCAGGCGGTAAACATGAGGGCAGGTGGCACCTGTTTCCATCCCAGATTCAACAACGGCCGTTTGCATTCCACAGGAGCCTGTGCCCAGGCCGGGGGCACCAGCCCTCCTCTCCCTGCGGCCTTGGTCTGGGCTCACCTACTCCTAACCCCCGAGGCAGGGAAAGCAATTGTGTGCACTAAACTGAGGACTTTAAGCGATAAAAATGTAACTCAGGCAAATAAACAGCCTTTATTCAAAAGTATCCGACGTCAGCATATTTCACCTATCAGCATTTGCAAAAGCTTCAGTTTCAATTCTTGTGCAAACCCGATTTTGCTGCTCCGGCAAATTACTGGGCCACGTTTTCATTTTCCGCCCACAATTTAAACACCTCTCTCTCTCTCCCCCTCTCCCTCTCTCTCTTTCTCCCCCACTCACTCTTTTCGCCCTGTGGCCCGAACTTTGATTGGACTTCAGCAAAGCCCTGGGCGTTCCCGGGCCGGCTGGCGGATTTTCGGGTTGTGTTCGGCTTGGACAGGCTCGGTGGCAGCGGCTGGCCCTGGTCACATTTAACTCACCGGCGTAGCCGCTGACAAGGGACCGTCAGGCCTGGAAAGCCTTCGCGAGGCTGCTCTAAGCTGAAACCATTGTGGAAGGTTCTATGCCGTCCCTTCTACACGGTGAACTCAGTTCCACCCGGCCCATCGCTTTGATTTGTTCATCAAATATTTTATTTTTGCGTTCATCGAGCTCATTTGCCGGGAGAGGTTCCCGCTCTGTAAAACGCCCAGCTAATTGCTTGGAAAGGTATTCCCACTTTGCACCTAATAACTCACTTTAGAAATGTCAGAGAGCAGACGCTTGGGCATGCTGGGGTGTCTCCCAGAAGCGGGGAGTCTGGTCTACGGGGACTGTACGCTGCGCTTCTGCATCGGAAGCGCCATGAGAGAGGCCTTTCTTTATTTCCTGCCGGAGGATAGACGGCACGCGGAGGCCGTGGGTCCCCGCCCCTGTGGCCCCACGCCCCGCGGTGCGGGCTGTCCACCGCTCTCTGCTATGACGGCATCGCCAGTGGACACACCAGCTTCTCAGTTCTGAGTTCACCACATCGATGAAATTCCAAACTCCAATAGAGATCATTTGAGAAGTACATTTCCCCATAGTTTACTGCACTTGCTGATGACACTTGTTAGAAATCTGACCTTTCGCCCTGGCCGGTTTGGCTCAGTGGATAGAGCATCAGCCTGCAAACCAAAGGGTCCCGGGTTCAATTCTTGTCAAGGGCACGTACCTCGGTCACAGGGTCCACCCCGGCCCGGGCCCTGGTCGGGTGTGTTTCTCTCACATCGATGTTTCTCTCTGTCTCTCCCTCTCTCTTCCACTCTCTCTAAAAATCAATGGAAAAATACCCTCGGGTGAGGATTTTTTTTTTTAAAGAAAGAAAGAAATCTGACATTTCTTTTTTCCTTTTGTGCCTTAGCCACACACAGCACAAACTCAGAGCTGAACATAGGTTGTGTCATTAATGTTTCCTGAAAACGGAAACCTGCGCTGGCAGCTGTCACGCTGGCTCAGTTTTTAGTTTTCAGCATCAGCCTCAAGTAGTAAAATTACTTCCAACAAGTTTGCATCTCTCCTGAAAGCAGCCGTCAATATTTCCTTCCCAGCGGAAATCATTACTTGGCTATTTCTTGCGTTGGCTGAAAAGTACCATGTAGCTCTGTAAGAAATTATATTCACCCAAATTTAGATATTCAATGAAAACACTATTTTAAAAATCCAGCACTTTCTTCATCTTAGAGCAAAGGCTGCTCATAGAGTGAATGGGATAATCTGCTTTTCCATTTTGGAAAGAGAACATTTTTCCTCTCAAATGTAAGGGTGACTCGGGTAATCCCCACTTTAAACCAAGGCGGACTTCAGAAGAGAGAGGAGGCTATTTAACTGCCGGCCCCTCCCTGTGCTTAAACTCACCTGTTCAAACCTTTTCAAACCTTTTCAAACCCACAGAAATGCTTTTGCTGAGGGTGAGAACTCATAAGTATGTAAATAGCAGACAAAGAATAAGAATCCATTTAATTGCAGTCACCACATTTAACATACAATGTATTTAGAACTGAATTTGGTTACATAATACTAGAGGCCCGGTGCATGAAATTCATGCATTGGGGTGAGGGAGGGGTGGAGGGGGGTCCCTCAGCCCGGCCTGTGCCCTCTCAAAGTCCGGGAGCCCTGTGATCAATGCCCCGCAGAGGGAAGCCCCGCCCAGTCGCTGCAGCCCGCCAGTCAGTGGCCTGGGCCTCCCTCTTTGGGGCGATCATGGAGCCCGCCCCCTACCCCCCTCCTCCCCGCCCCCCCCCCCGATTGACTGCCTCACCGGCCGGTGGCCTGGGCCTCCCTCTGCGGCATGATCCTGGGGCAATGGCAGGGCCCCCTGACCAATCGCGTCGCACCCGCCTTGGCTGGCCTGGCGCCAGTGGGTGTCATAGCGTGTCGTCTGGGCTGTGGTTCTGCTGTTCGGCTGTTCGGTCGACGTGCATGTTAGGCTTTTATTATTATAGATCTGGATTCAGAAAGCCCACGAGGTGGTCACTGGTTTATTCCTGTGTCCCTTTCACAGCTGTCTAATTTGCACTTGATGCCAACGCACGAGGTTTATACCCAGCGTGATCCTGTCTTTCAAGAGGGGGGAGAGGGCAGGAAAGCTACGTAAACATAAAACACAGCCCAAGGCCTGGAGCAGGGTGGGGAACCGTTTTCTGCCAAGGGCCGTGTGGATATTTATAACATCATTCGCCTCACGTAATCCATGTAATATAAATGTATGTTGCTCCGAGGAAAGCTCCTCGATGTGTTGAATTTGCAGTCCTGCCTGCGGTTGCCTGGGCAGGGCCAGACCAAGTGATTTCACAGGCCCGGTCCAGCCCTGGGCCGGACGGTCCGCACCCCTGGTCTGGAGCGGCGTGTGGCCGAGGGAGGTGGGGGTCACTGACCACTGCTCCAGGAATTCCAAGGAAGGAAAGAGGATTGTGGGGTCAACTCCACCGAGGAAATAAATTCAAAGCTAGCCTTGAAAGAGGTCAGCTTCGACTTGTCAGGAGTGGGAGGGGCGTGAATTCCTACGCGGAATTTTAAAGACCCGAATAGAAATCGCACGCTGTGGGGCAGGTGAGAAATCCAGTCTGAGTGGAGAGGAAGGTCTTGCTGGGAAGAAGCAAAATGTAAGACCCGTCTCAGAGGGAGCGCAGGTCACAGAGGCCCCGGAGGAGGGGGCATTTGACTCTGATCTGCCAAGCGACCTGGCGATGCCACTTATTAATCGGGAGGAAACGTGGTTGGGAACATCGATCTGCAGGATGAAGTAGGAAGAGGAGAGCGTGACGGTGGGCAGACCAAGCAGGCGATGACCTACGTCGGGGTGGACCGAGGGGCCAACTGGAATCGGATGGAGGAACAGTCCACGGCGCTCTGCACGACAGCCAACCAAACAAATGGAAGGCGGGGACAAAGAGGGCCCGGACTTCTCAGCCCATCCCAGGGTTCCTCGCGACATTGGCCTCCTCAGGTTCGACGCAGGAGTCAAGAGAAACCATTTCCTGAAGGGACACAGAGACCCACCACTCTTCCTGGAGGATGGGAAGCTGGACTCAGATTCATAAACTGCCCCAACATCTGTGGCTTGAATTGGGCTTTTTTTTTTTTTAAGGACAAAGACTATTCAGATACCGCCAGGATCTCTTCTTTTCACCACCTCCACCCCTCTCTGCCCCTCCCCACTACCCTGCAGAGGCAGGTTCTCCCAGCGCCTCGGGCCTCCCTCTCCCAGGCCTCCCTCCCCCAGCGCCTCGGGCCTCCCTCTCCCAGGCCTCCCTCCCCCAGCGCCTCGGGCCTCCCTCTCCCAGGCCTCCCTCCCCCAGCGCCTCGGGCCTCCCTCCACACGCAGCAGAGACACCTGGACAGTGGCTCTCAGTTGCCTCTCCATCTCGTGCCCATGGAAGGCCTATCACTTCCCCATCTGAACACCATGCGGCTCAGACCCAGCGATCTGGAAACACGGAGTACGTGCGCATGAAGACCGGAGGGTCGGGATGTGAGTCGCCCCTGTTCCTGGTGTATTTATTGTAGGAGGAAGTCCTTGAAATCAGGCCGCCTTGATCGTGTCTTCCTGCTTGTAGCTCTGCAAAGGGTGCCACGATGTCAGGGACGTACCATGAAGCACAGCGAGCGCAGTAGTCTGGGCCGTAACGTGGAGTTAAGATGAACCCATTCCTTGGTTGCAGGTGGCAGGCTAGCTCCCCCACATTCACACCCAGGCCCCCTCTCCTAAGGATATCCCTTCTCTGCGGGGTTCAAGCTCTTCTTCCAGGTGCCAAGGCAGCGTCACTGCTCCCTGGCTCACTCTCTGTGTCGACTCAGACGTCCCCATTACCCTCCTGACACACGTCAGCAGACCCCCAGTCTCTGTTTCCGCAGCCCCAGCATCAGGTGGCGCCTGGGTCATGCACCAGGGCGCCTCACCTCTCCACACCTCAGCTTGCCCCTCTGTGCAGGGAGCCGACCATAATACTCAGCTCCTAGGGCATGCGTTAGCATCTCTGTGGTGGTTATGATTGCCCACCAGGAGCTGTGCCGCAGGGAGTAGGTTGAAGACGAGAGTTGGACCCAGAACGCTCTGCTCCTTTTTAGACACGGGCTTCCCGGTGAACCGTGCTGGCCAACAAGAAAGACAACTTCGTCAAACAAGTCCTTACCCAGCGAGGAGCGTAACTCACCTGCCCATGGTCTGGACCAGACCTCCATCAGCTGAATCTCTTCTAAAAATTAACGGGTAGCCGAAACCGGTTTGGCTCAGTGGATAGAGCGTCGGTCTGCGGACTGGAAGGTCCCAGGTTCGATTCCGGTCGGGGGCATGTACATTGGTTGCGGGCACATCCCCCGGTGGGGGGTGTGCAGGAGGCAGCTGGTCGATGTCTCTCTCTCATCGATGTTTCTAGCTCTCTATTCCTCTCCCTTCCTCTCTGTGAAAAATCAATAAAATATATTAAAAAAAAAAAAATTAAAAATTAACGGGTACATTTGGTTTTTATTCTAAGGCATCAGCGTCTACGTAGACTTATTGAAATAGCAGACTAGAGTGATTTTGGGTGGTGTGTCAGCAAATCCTTGGAGTTTTTGACAGTGTTCTCTTCCTTAACTAGAACTAATTACATAAACATTGGTCCTTTTGGGTTTTCTTAGGACTTGATTTGAAGGCTGAATTTGATGCTCATGAGATCTGTGACTTGCTCTGAAGAATTATACCGCTGCTTTGTGATCATTTTTTCAGTTCGAAATACATTGAATAATCATCATTCCCCAAAGCGTGTTTCAAAGTTAAATTGTGATATCATAAAATGGGATGTTGGGATGGGTAGGAGCCAGAAACCACCCAAAATGTAGTCCCTTCTTGTATAGGGGAGGTGACTGAGATTCAGAGAAGGTATAAGACACCTGTCTGTAGTTAAACTGCTAGTGAGCTATTGAACATCGCAGCTACTCAATTATTGAAATATTATATGACAAGTTATCTGCCTCGAAGTCCAATTTCCCCCCACTATACCAGTACACCCCAATGTTATCATTGCTAATGCCTGAGAGAAATAAATCTACTTTGCAGTTGGAAAATGGCAGTTGTTTGGAAATTTTCATTGTTTAGCTGGTGGGAAATTTAAATATTTCATGGACAGTTGGGCCAAGATGATGATCTTTTGTTTCACAAGTGATCAGTGCCCCCATTCGGAAGGTGAAACCCTTTCCCTGAGCTTTCAAATCTACGGTGGCTCGGCAGCCTCTTGCTTTCGTCACCTGCCTCCTGTGTCAGAGAAGGAAGAAGAGAGAGAGGCATCCAGCTAGGAATCGGGGTCTTGCTCCACAGCTTTTGTCTTCAGAGGAAAGAAATCCTGTGAATCCCATTCCTGTCAACAGGCCCTGCGGGGAGGGAGGTACTGAAGCCCGGGCACCCCTAGCATGCCGGAGGCTGTGTTATACGTTGTGGGCTGCAAAACCATCCCAACCGTGATGCGCACCTCCCCGCGTGAACAAGGCTTTGGAGCCGCCCACTGTCAAGTCGTACTGGAGAGTCTGTTGAAAACCGTCACTTTCCAAGAGGATATGAGGTCACCCCGGAAGGGCGGGCTATGAAGGCCAAACTCGGAAACACCCGGAGCTCTGAACGGGAGGTCACGTTCCGGTTAAGAGAAGGAAAAGGAAAAAAGGTCCGTCCCCTCAACGTGTGGACAGCAAAGCCAGAAACAGAAAGTGAAGCGAGCATTCGTTTAGGGTCCTAAAGGGATCTAACCTCAAAGCATCTCCCCAAAAGGCGCTTCCCTTAGCAGAGTCGAAGAAGGAATCCAGTCCTCGATTTTCTTCCCGTCTTCCCTTTCTCTTCCGTTCTCTCCTCTCCAGGGACGACCACAACGGAATTCATAGTGGTTTCTACTGTAATTTTCCAAACTCTATGGGAGAAAGGCTTTTATTCCAAAACAGATAACACTGTTTCTATAAAGTAAATTGAATTCAAACTAACTCCAAATAAACAGACATTTCCGGCAAAACAAATGTTGACAATTTAATCTAGGTCTTGAATTGAACATTTCTTAAAAGATCAACTATATCCGCGTCTCTCTTTTCTCCCTATCTTAATTCTCATTAAAAAAGGAAAACGAGCTCAAAAGCAACCCTTTTCCAAACGTGTAAATATCGTGAGTCATCTTTTTAATGACATCTTGCTAGATGAGTCATCTTTTTAATACTTCGCTTTCGGAAAATGTCAGCTTACGTGCAAGCAGGGAATTAGTCTGGGTCACCGCAATCTCATAACTGCGGGGCCTGCTAACGGGGGAGTGTGCTCAGTCATCCAGCAGGAAGTCTGTGGTGCTTTAATGGCACCTGAAACATAATAACAGTCCTTGCTCTAGGCTCCACCTGCACATGCCTGCCAGGACCTGAACCCAGGCCCACGGGCTCCCGTTCCCTCCCCAGTGGTGACGGCACGGCTCCCAGTGGGCAGGGCGGCTCCAGTCCCGCTGTGGAGGCTGCAGGTCTGGGCAGGTGGCTTTCGAGTGCCGGACATTTTTTAGCTCAGCATTTGGGGAAACCAAAAATGCCTTTTCTGATCCAAAAAGAAACGATTCGGTGTCTTCTGTTAGCATTTTTTTAAAGCTTCCACTCGGCATTGCTTTGTGGGGACCTTACGGCCCAGGTGGGCACGCACCATAGGACCCACGTTCTCTGGGCACACGAGCTCATCACCAGCCCTCTGTCCCCCGGGGACATGGGGGGGGGGGGTGCAGGCAGCGAGCTGTCTGTCGGCTGCTCCGTCCCAGGGACACTCTCCTCCTCCTGAGAAAAGCTTCCGGCCGGACTTGGCCTGGGCTCTCTTCAGAGGCTCTGAGTGCAGATCGGCCCAAGGACCACACTCCCGAGACAGCGACAGGCCCCGGCGGGTGCAGCCGCCGCCCCGGCAGCGGCCACGACGTCAGAGCCTCGGTGTATGGCCGGTGCAGCCTCAGGTGTGTGAGCGCATCGGGCGCGGCCTTTGCGGGTCTGAGTCACTTAAGTGTGTTGGACGCGGGAGAGCGCACGGGAGCCGCGGCCGTGGAGCGTGGCGGGCGAGCGGGCTGGCAGGTCGCCGTCAGTGGGCAGATCGGTACCGACCGGCTGGCCGTCCTGCGAATCATCCCTTCTCCCCTGGTTCACCGGGGCTTCCATGGAGCTTCCCACGCTCGTGTTTTCCTTAAGATCGTTCGGTCCGCCAGCTCCTCCCGCGCCCAGGCCGGGAGCAGCCCAGGCGGACAGGCGGAGGGTGCCCGGCGCTCCCCTCCCGGGGCCCTGCCCGCCCCGGGTCCCCCTGTGTGTGCCCCTCCGAGGGCAAGACTGTGCTTCCGAGGGAGATTCCAAAGTTAGCGAAAGCACTTCTTTCCCCGAAATCGTGCTGATTTCCTCCCTAGTCAGGACGCCCGTCATTTCATCGCCGGAGGAAACGCGTCTGCGCAGGTCTGCGGGAAGAGCCCGGCAGCCCCTGTGCGCTCACAGTCCCCACGGCCCAGCGACCTCTCCTTTCCGAACAGCCCGGGGCGGGCCCGGTCCCACCAGCACGTCCGCCACGGGTCACGTTGGACGGAGAGTCAGATCCCAACGGAGTGCGCGCCCCCGGGGCCCGGGCCATCGGGGAGTGCTTGCTGCTCTCCCGGTCTCCGAGGTAGAGGACCGAGGGCCCCGCCGACTAAGCCACCACCGTGCTGGTTCGGACGCGGGTGCCGGAGGCAGCGGAGGCCGGCTCCGGGGGCACCGCTGGGTGAGTGGCCTGCAGGCGGACAGCGGGCCACAGGACTGCCATGGGCGCTGCCAGCGAAGGTGCCACGTGCCCGGGTGGGAAGTCCTTGCTCTGGCCGCCCAAATTGTCCCTTTTTCAGTTTTTCCCTTTTCCTATAATAGTCATAACTTTTTAAAAAATATATTTTATTGATTTTTTACAGTGAGGAAGGGAGAGGGATAGAGAGTTAGAAACATCGATGAGAGAGAAACATCGATCAGCTGCCTCCTGCACATCCCCTACCGGGGATGTGCCCGCAACCAAGGCACATGCCCTTGACCGGAATCGAACCCGGGACCTTTCAGTCCGCAGGCCGACGCTCTATCCACTGAGCCAAACCGGTTTCGGCAATAGTCATAACTTTTTAAGAGGAAAAGAATAAAAGCTACTACACAGTCCAGAAATTGCAAAAAAAAAGCTCAGAGGACATTTCATCGAAACCCTACGTGACACGTGTCTGCCGCCCGCCCATGTGCACGAGATGGAGGGGCGGCTGAGAGCCACTGTCCAGACATCCCTGTGACGTGTGTGTGCGTGTGCCTGTCACCTCCCTCTGCCGTGGCCCTGGGGGACGCCGTGTCATGGCAGCCACTTCCCCCACGAGCCGCGTTCATGCCCCGGAGGATGCCCTCCCGGCACGGCCCACTTCGGGCCCAAATGGCATCTAGGGAGAGACCGTCCCAGGCGTGGACAGATGAACGAGGGTGAGGCAGAGAGTGCAGTGTGCTGGCCGTACGTAGTGCCGCGTCGTCAGGACCAGCCTCAGGGGCGCATGCTCTCAGAGAACCTCCTGATCGGGAGCGACGGTCAGGCCAGGGTCACAGCCTCCCCCAGGGGAGCCGCTGAGGGGCGCCAGCCCTGGCCCCGCCCCTTCTCCCCAGCCGCGCCGTGCCCCCTGACCCCTCCGTGCCCCCTGACCCCGCTGCAGGCCGCGTGTTGCCACGAAGGAAACGCAGCTTGTGCAGCATCGCTGTGTCTCTTTAGCCGCCGGACGTGACACGGGCTCCAGCTGCCTCCTCAGAGCGGACGATTGTCCACACCCTCTCCTTTCAAGCGCTATTTCCCACGGCACAGACCACAGGGCGCCCCCAAAGCGCAGACACACGCTAGAATGGTGAGAAAGGCAGTGTGGACCCAAATCCATCCCGTTTTCGGAGTGGAGCTCTCAGCTGTTGAAGTGTGTATACGTTTGGGGGTGGGGGGGGGCACCCTGCATTAACATGGTGAGCTCACACGAGTCCCCGCACGTTCAGATTCTCAAAGACACGGACCCTCGTGCCCGCTTGAGAGGGAGGCCCCTTGCTGCCCGCCTCCCCTGAGCTGCCCTGCGCCGTCCCGGCGGGCACAGAGGGGGGTTCCTGCCTCGGCAGCCACAGCGCAGTCCAACGCCAACCCACTTTCTGAGCAAGCAGCTTCCATTCTGCTCTGTTCTCTTTACCGCCGGGGTGTGCACACTGGGGAGGAACAAAACGCCACATAGTTTGCTCACTCCTACAGTTCAATGTTTTCTAAAAAGTAAGAATAGGTTCTTATTGAAACGCGGGCTTGCTGTCAGGGCGGCATTCTGGAAGGCCGTGGAAAACGGGGCGGGTGAAGCCGCCTTTGTGCGCGGCTTTCCAAGCCCCTCGCCTCCGCCGGGAAAATATGCCGCACGGTCTATTCAGTTCCTGACCTTTGACTAAGACGCCAACAAAAGGCGCCATTTATTAGCGATCGGTTTGCGTCTCTTTGTCCGTAAGGAACTGGCTCAAGCCCGTCACGACTCAGCGCCGTCACCCGCTGCGTCCCCCACGCGCCCACCCGGTGTCTGTGCCCGGGCCTGGCTGTCCTGCGCCCACGTAGGTCCTGCCACCTGCCCCGCGGGTTCCTCAGGAGCGTCACCTGGCGGGGAGGGGCGGGAGGCCCTCGGAGATCAGCCCCTCCGAGCGGGACCCTGGGACGACGGAGCTGTTTCTGATCGACGTGCTCGCCAACGCCCACCTCCTGGCCACACGGGGCCCGGCTGTCCCTGTCCCTCCTGCCCCTCCTGGCGCCTGTGTTGCTTTTGTCCTCCCTCTTTTGGACTTTCTTCCCTAACATGTGGGTTTTCTCTCCACACACACCCCTACCTCCTCCTCCTCTCAGTTCAACCCAAAGGCCTCCCATTGCAAAGTCCCCCAAATGGACCGAGACCACTTGCCCTCGCTGAGGGCAGGAACTCACTTAGACCACCGCGTACATCTTTAAAAGAAGGAAGAGAGTGAGGGAGGGAGGGAGGGAGGGAGGGAGGGAGGGAAGGAAGGAAAAGCCTGCTTGCTTTAAGTGTGCATCGATCTGCTTTTTTTTTTTTTTTTTTTTTGAAGTTTATCTTTTGCTCAAAAACAATCGGGCAGGAGCCCTTGGGTCAAGCATTGTCTCGTCAGCATGTTCCGGGTGACTGTGCCTGTGGGTAGTTTAGCCGATCAGCTGCTCTGTAACTCAGACTTCAGTCCCCCCACCCCCACCCCCAGCTCCGTGTGGGAGAGCAGAGAGGGTTCCACCCTGAGCAAGAAAACCCGCCTCATGGCCAGGCTGCGGGAGCCGCTCTGAGCTCCCCGGGACGGATTTCTCAGGCGCTATAGCGTGAGACTCGTGGTGAAGCACAGTAACCTCCATCGTGTGTGAAAACTGCAGTTTGACATTCTCTGTATTGGCAGATAGTCCCTTGTTCTGTAGACTCTGTCATTTTCAGACAGTCTCTTATTCTGTGGAATAACTGTTTTAGTTTGAATAATAGAAAAAGATAAAAACTTAACTGTCTGACCTTGCCAGCCAGCCGTCTAACGTAATGGACTCATACTGATAATAATTCCCATGTTCTTATGCCAAATGTGTGTTCTTCATGTATCCAAGATGGCAAACTGTCTGTAACAATAACTCACACAGAGCTAGCTTGTTGTAAGACCTGCAGACACAGAAGCTCAAAAGGTATAAATACGGGAAACTTCCTGGGTGACTTCGCTCAGAGGTTTGGAAGGGACACCTCCCTCTGGGCCGCGCGCAATAGACGGCTCCTAATTCATTGGCTCATTAAGGCGTCTTGCATCTCACTCGCTGGTTTACGACACAGCAATGTCTCTTCTCTTCCTGCAAACGGGACCTGATTCCGCTGCCCTGACCCCCACCGCGGAGGCGAATCAGGGACCACCCGTGCGCTGTGCTGTGGGCATGGAGCTCTCTCTCTGACAGGTTTCTGGGAAGGTCAAGCAGAGGAACTGCTTATCCGCGCCGTGTGGGGTGTAATTGTCCTTTGTTTCTGATCTGAACCATCACTCAATCTTTTTTCAAATGTCCCAAAAACCGGGGAGAAAAGGCTTGAAATCCCCTTCTTTTCCCTCCTTAACGTTCTCTCCACGTATGGCTCCGGAATGTTTACCTTGCTTGAAGGTGAAATAGTTTACCTCGCAACACGCACGCATTCCAGGGGCTCTTCCCGCAGCCTCCTCACTCTCACCTCAGCTAGGAGGGGGCCTGTGCACAGAGGTGCGGTGGCCACGCGCCCAGAGGGAGAGTCCGCGCGGACGTCCTGGGACATCTGCGTGACACGGCCCGTGAATGGGTGCAGTGACTGTGATTAGAGTCAAAGCCGGGGAGCTGTCAGCCTCTGGACTGAAGCAAAGGTCCCCGTTTCTGTCAGGTGCCCGGGCACTTGGGTACCTCGTCCAGGCCTCTCCCAGGCCGGGCGGCCACACGCTTGCTCCCCGCGTGTGAGCGTGAGTGTGCTGTGAGGACTGAACGTCCGGCCGCGGGGAGGCTGGGCCTGCGTGGGGACCTCCAGGCGCCCGCCCTGGGCTGACCGCCCGCCTGGGCTTAGAGAGACTCCAAAACCAGCAGAAACTCCCCGTGAAACGGGCACTGAAACCGCCATCCAGATGTTAGGGATCAGGCAGGAGCCGTCACAGCAGCAAAGACACGTCCCCTAGCCCCCTGCACCCAGAGGGGTGGGACCAACTGGAAAATAGCCCTCAGGTTAGGGACACGGCCCTGGGGGGGACAGAGATGAGAGCGCGTGCAACAGCCACACAGACGGGGCGGGCCAGCCTCTCCCCCAGAGAGAGCCCCTGTGAGCCGCAGGCCCCCCTCCCCCCCCCCGCCCCCCCCGCCCTGCCTGCCCGAGGCGGCTCCCAGGGCCGCGTCAGGGTTTTGAAGGACTCAGGGCCCAAGAGGACAGCCTCCATGTCACTGTCTGATTCCAGGAGGAGGAGGCGCCCCGGCCCGTGAGCTGTGCTGTCGCCATGACGACCCCACAGGGCCTCTCCTTTCCTTAGCTGAGATGCATTCGCACCCGCTCCCGCCTGGGACTTGGTGCTTTTGTACGTCTGTCTGTCACCACGCCCCAGGCCCCGCCAGAGCGCGTGCAAATGTACAAGCGGGCCGTGCTCGGGTGCCCTGAGCGGCCCTCGGAGCCAGTGCCCGGCTGGTGGGCTGGTGTGCGGGGCACCGCGGGCCGCAGGGCAGTGACGGCCTCTCTGTGTGTCTCCCGACCAGTGAACTCCGGGGACGGCATCGACTACAGCCAGCAGAAGCGGGAGAACGTGGGCGACCTGATCCAGGAGACGCTGGGGGCCTTCGAGCGCTACGGGGGAGAAGAGGCATTCATCAACATCAAGTACATGGTGCCCACCTACGAGTCCTGCCTGCTCAACTAGCGGCCGGCCGCCGGGGCGCCGGCGGGGCGGGGGGTCCCCGTGCTCCCACCACGGGCTCCTCTCCTTCTCCGGCTCCCCCAGCCGCTGGGACAGTGGCCTCGGCCGGGCGCCCGCCCGCCGGGCGCCCGCTTTCCGGTACATAAATAGTGCCCGTTTCTTAGATGACAGTGTGTCCTGTGCTCATTTGTCCCCGAGGAGGAGCGCCTCTCTCTGCAGCGGGGACGACAGGAGCCCGAGCCCGGCCTCCAGTTGTACAGACAATAGACGGCTCAGCGATGGCCCTTGTGTGTCCGCCGGCCCCGAGGGGCTGTCCGGGCTGGAAGGGGCGGTGACTGGGTGTTTGTCACGGAGACAGGCGCCGGCTCAGCAGCACCTCGGGGCAGCTGTGCGAGCAGCGCTGGGACCGCCGATAAACCCGCGAGGAGGTCACGGTTCCATTCCCGTCAGGGCCCATGCCTGGGTTATGGCCTCCATCCCACGTGTGGGGTGTGCACAGGCAGCTGATCTGTGGTTCTCTCTCATCATGGATGCCTCTCTCTCTCTCTCTCTCTCTCTCTCTCTCTCTCTCTCTCTCTCGCCCTGTCCCTTCTTCTCTGAAATCAATAAACACATATTTCAAACAAACAAACAAAACCAAAGAAAGGGGACTCTGGTGTCCCGGGATGCAGCCCGTCCTGAACCTCAGCGGGAACCGTAACCCAAGCTTCAGCCCAGAGTGGGGGCTCGCAGGAGCTCCGGGCTGTATGGGGTGGGGGAGGGGGTCAGTGGGCACAGGGGGGCGCAGGGTGAGGTGTGAAAGGTAACCCGGATCACGTGACTCGGGACAATGCTCGTTTGGACGCTTGTCCCTCCACGTGGGTCAGGGCCCGGCCTGCTGCTGACAGATGTTATCCAGCGGTTTGCTCAGGGCTTGTATTCATGTCGGGAAGTGACTTCGATGCCTTTTAATCATCGGATCTTAATGAACAGCCCTTGCAACAAGTCAATTTCCTTCCCTCCCGCCACCCGGATGGTTCTCACAGCGCGCTCTGTGGGTCCGATGGCAGGATCTGGGGATTTTATTGAGACTAAAAAAAAAATAGACAAGGAACATGCACTTTTCCATTCAACTGAAAAAGAAAAGAGGGCCCCGAAAGGAAGGCCCCCCATGGGGCTCTCAGCCCTGACCGCGGCCACGCAGCTGGCCCGGCGGCGAGCTCAGGCGTCGGAAGCTCCGCCCAGGACGCCTCCTTCTGCAGCCATTTCCGCACAAACGTGAGGATAGGAGGTGCGAACCCGCCCGCTGAGCGTGGCCTAGAGATCACTGTCACCGTTGGCGAAGACAAGTTTCCGAAGGCAAACACCGCATTTGACGCCTCGCTCCTGCCCCGTGTCCCTGGGTCCCTGGGTCCCTGGGTCCCTGGGTCCCTGGGTCCCTGGGTGCGGGAAGGCGGCCAGCGTCTGGGCAGCAGCTCCTGGAGCACCCAGGGTAAACAGAGAGGCCTGACTCGGGAGGACACGTTGGCTTCGGTGTGTCATGCTTTGAAAGGACCTCGCAGGAAGCCAGCGCCAACAGGTCACGGCGGGTTTTCCTTCAACGATGATGCTCGGCGGCGCCCACAGGCTCTCCTCTGGCCTCGGCGATGGGGGCAGAGGGCGCCGTGTCCGCGTGCTGCGGGGAAGATGGGGGCTTGCTGGTGCCTCTGACCCTTCCTGCTGGCATTTCCCACGTGGCTTTCTTTGTCAGGGCTCAGGAGCCGCCTGGCCTCTCGCTCCGGGTCACGCTCACAAAACCTGCCGGGTGTGGGGGTGAGGGGACCCCCCACACACACACACTTAGCCAGGAGCCTAACCTTGGTTTGGGATTAAAGCCTCGGGGTTCACCTCCCAGCTCCGTGACTTGTTGCCACGCTGCCCTGGGGAGCTGTTTCCCCTCCCCGAGCCCCGGCCTCCGGCCCAGCCCGGAAGCTGCGATGCTGTGGGATGACGCCGGCCTTCAGGAATGCTGCCCGGCCCTCGGGGGAGTGCCCGTGCGGCTCCTCATACCTGCGGCCCGTATTCCAGAGAGAAGCAGCTTATCCCCAAGGCTGCCCTCCTCCCGCAAAGCGATACCCACCTGGGAACTCCGCAGGCAACACGGGCTTCCTCCGGGGCAACGTGGGGCTTTGGCTTCGAGAGAGCATTTTGCAGGAAACCCAAATGCCTCCCAGGCCGGGCCGAGCTTTCTGGAGACCTTGAGGCAGACCCTGTCTCGCCTGCAGGAAGAGGAGCGGCCTGCTCTCTGTCCCTCCGCCCAGGCTGCTGGCCTCTTCTCCCCGCTGATGTCTGGTCAGCTCCGCTCCGCTCCTCGCCAGGCAGGGAGTGGGGTCCGGGTGCCCGCTGAGCCCGGGGGCAGAGGGTGCCGCGCTGCAGCGTTTTCACGTGGAAACTTCCTTTCAAAGGGACGGAGCAGCGGGGCAGCGAGCGAGCGCCGTAGGAGCAGGTCTTCTGTCCTTTACGGGAAGCCACCAGCCAGGGTGAGGTGTCTGGGTGGCACCCTGCGCCCGGGACTCAGGTGTGGCAGAGCCCGGAGCTGGTCACTGAGACCCGGCCCCCTCCCGGGGCAGCCTCGCTCCCCGCGTCGCTGCCAGGCCCAGCGATGCGTGCAGGGCCCGGGGCCGGAGCCAGGATGGGGACCCGCAGAACTGGCTTGGAGGTCTCTTTCCACTGAGTAGCTGCCCTGTGACCTGAGCAATTCCTCACCCCAATGGGCTCGGTCATGTCTGCCTTCAGGTCTGTTACAAGGCCCCCAGGACAAAGGCCTGTGAGGAGAGAGCTCAGCGGGGAGCCCAGCAGATAAATGGAAACATGGGGGGCCGAGGGGGGTCCCTGTGACAGCAGCTAGCCTGGCGCCTGGAGCAGAGAGGTGCTCCATCGTTGTGTGACACTGGGGCCAGGGGCGGGGGCAGGTCCCATGAGGTCCCACAGGCCGGGGTGGTCCCTGGCCCCTCACAGGTCTTGGCTCCAGCACGGGGCCTGCTGGGAAGGATGTCAGGTCTCTCTGAAGCCCACCTGCCCCCCGGAGGTCACCCCGCGGGCCCTCCCTCATCTGCGAGGGCTCCCCGCCCGTCTCACTGGGAGGACCGCGCCGTTTCCATGGGCTGACCCCGCGCAGAAACGGGACGTCCGGGAACTCTGGGAAGTGGTGGCATGCTGGGATGCGGAGTGGGGCTTTTGAAACAGAAGGTTCCTTAAACAAGCACCGACACCCTTAGGCCCCCCTGGGGCTCCCCCTGGGGCTTCCAGGGAGCCTTCCGGAGAAGCCTGGGGGTGGCCTGCGGTGCCGTCGGGGCGCCGTCCTTTAGAGAGGCCGACACCGGGCAACCTACGTCTACCCAATGGCCTCCGCGTCGCTCGCTGCGTTTAGCCGTGTTGAGATGGTCATCAGGAGGCCTTGGCGCGCAGGGCCTGGGACGCTCCAAGCCGGTGTCATTGTGCAGAAGGGACAGACCCGGGAGACGGAGTCGAAGCCCTCCGACGCAGGGAGCGGTGCCCTCCCCGGGGCCAGCTGTCCCAGAGCCGGCCCCAGGCCCTTGGCTCCGGGCTCGCTCCCGCCGCAGGAAGTGCCTGTGCTCAGACCCGTCCACGCCCGGCGGAGGCTCTGCCCGCAGCCAGCACTGTGTCCTCGCTCAGCACGGCCGTGCCGCTGGGTTCAGTTCGCTGCATAACAGGAGCATTCCGGAGCCAGAGCTCTCAGTGGCCCTTTTGTCTCCTGCTCCGTGCTCTGGGGCAGCAAACATGACATTAAAATGCAGTAAGAACAGGCCCCATAAGGGGCTTGACTGATAAAAAGGTGAATTTTTAATAACCCCTCGCAGGCCCCATTCGAGGGGGAGCGGAGCCGTCTGGGCGGGGCCTGTCCAGCTCTCCCGGGAACTCCCGCAGCAAAAGGACGTTTTCGGGGCGGGGGCACCCCCACGGCCAAGCATCCTGCACTGGGACAACCTGGGCCCCAGATCTCACATCTCGGGGACCTTGGTGGCTGAGCAGGGCGTCACTACCCACCCCCGCCAGCGTGCTTTTCCCGTCCTTCAGAGCCCGGCCAAAGTGACCCCGACGATGACACGCACTGACACGCGTTATTGGACTTGCTCAAATGTCTCATAACGCGGCGGCCACGCCGCTAACACACCCACGCGCGCAGGGTCCCGGCTGAATACGCCTTTCTCTGCAAAACAGCCGCCCGCATCTGCAGAGCTGACCGGTGCAGAGGGCCTGTTCCCCTGGCAGCGAGCGGGCCACCCAGCCCCCCCCCCCCGCCCCGGGCTCGTCATCGTGGGCCCTAATGGGACGATGCGTGTGGCACTCAGGGTCCTGGGCGGCGTGGGGACGGGGATACCGCTCTCAGTGCGGGTCGGACGTGGCGCTGGTTCCCGGGCAGAGCTGGGACACGCAGACCAGGACGCCGGGGCCCGGGACACCTCCGTGGGCATCCTTGGAACTGGGAGGGCCGTGGGTGGAGGCACAGATATTCCAGACGGGCCTGAAAAGAGACAATCTGCTCCCAGCCTGAATAATAAAGTTAAGTCTGGGGGTGCGGGGAGGGGCAGGGAGGCGGTGAGTCGGGATTTGGCTGGGACTCAGGGTCAAGGCCAGGGTTTGAATGGCAGCTGCGCCACCATGCAACGCTGTTCACCTGCCAGCACACCCTCCCAGCCTCAGTTTCCCCATCTGAGGAATGGGCGGAAAGAACACTTCAGAAGGCACTGAGGAGAAAATGAGGTATTTTGTGAAAATCAAGTAAAACTGAGACCTTAATCTTTCAACGGCGGGCCTCCGGACTGTGTCACTGTGAATACCTTATAAATGCGAAACCGATGACATGCATATGTACCCCCACACGGAGCCCCTCACCCTCGCCTGGGCACGCGGCCATCCAACCACAATGCCCGCCGTCTGCGCTCCGAGATGCGGTGTGACTTCAGGGCGTGTGGGGGTTTCGTCACCGCGCTCCCCGCACAGACCAGGGCGTGAAACTAAGCCTCGTGTCCACGATTCGGCCCCGGCGGTGACTGCGGGGTCCCTGCGGAGTCTCCAGCGCTTCTCTTAGCCGCGGGGAGCCCAGCGCTACCACGGAGGGAAGGACCTCGTCTCCTCATCATCAGCGACAATGTCAGCGCGGCTCCGCTCACCCCCGAAGGCGGGCCCTCCCGACGCCTCCCGGCCGTGTCTGTCCCCCACCCTCCTAGCCGCTTCTCGGAGCTTGCCGCCCCTCCCGGTCTTTAACACCCTCGTGGTCCGGGCTGGGCAAACACGTTTAGTGGCCGGAGAGCCACCGGCACGGGCGGGCCGGAGGGAGGGGTGAGCGGGTGAGGTTGGACCGGGCGCTTTCCGCTCTGTGAGCTGTGACCCCCTCAGAGCTGCTCCTTCGGTGCCCTCGCTCCCTCCGCGCCCGGGCCTGGAGGAGGGGAGGAGGGGAGGAGGGATGGACGCTCCCCCTGCGAAGTGCGCGGGGTCCCGGGGCCAGGACGCCCCATGCCCGCACCTGCGGGGGGGAGGAGGCAGGGCTCCGGGGCCTGTGCTCGTGGTGACCCGGGGCCTTCGCCTCGTGGACGGGCCACGGCCACGCTGCTCCGTCACGAGGCTGCTTCGCGGCCGGGGGTCCGGGCCTTGGGTGACCAGCGACCTTCCCCTGGGCTGAGGCTGTGCCCCTGCTGCTCACGGCGCCTCCACCCCCGGGCAGGCCCATGGTGACATCGCGGGCACGAGGAACAGGACGCGTGGCCTGGCAGTCACTGGGCACCACCCACGGCGGACACTCCCCGCCCCCCTGCGGCGGGGCGCGGGGGAACCGGGGTTCAGAGAAGACACACGTTGGTCCAGGGCCACCCAGCCGGTCCACAGTGATGCCCAGGGCCCATGCGTGACTCCGTGCCCCGTCACCACACGGCTCCGGCGTGTCTGAGGAAGTCGTGGGGACCGTGGTCAGGCTCACCGGCTCCAAAGAACAAAATCCCCCCCTTCCCCTCGAGCTGGCGCTTTGGGGGACACCGCGGCCCGGCCATATCTAACCGCCCGAGGCCGCGGCCGCCCGGTGACTGCAGACCTGCCTTCCCCTGGGAGCTCGGGAGGGCGGGCCCAGCGGGGGCTGGCCAGCGGGTCGCCGGGGCCTGGACACTCAGACGTCCTCCCCGCCCAGCACTCCACGCGTCCTCGCCACGACGTTAGCCCGCCGAGAATCGGTGACGCAGCGAGGAGCGGTCATCTGAAGGACAAGGCACGAAGGTGGGGTGTCTGCCGGGCCGCCCGCCCCCCACTCCCCACGTGTGCACCCGCCCTGCTGCCTTCGCCCGGTGCCTGGGCACTGGTCTAGCCAGGACTTTCCTCCTGGGGTTCGGGCCAGGGCGGCACCCCTCACCGGTTCAGGAACTCCCCACCCCTGTGTCTTCCCCCCTTTCGAGTGGCACAGGATCAGCCCCCGGACAGCTGGGAGCTCTTGGCCCAGGAACTGCCATGCTGGGGGCTCAGTGTCCCCCTCTGTGCTGAGGGGTGAGGGCCGGCTCTGGATCGCAGCGTTCCTTCCGTAGCCGAGTCCGGGGTCTGATCGGGACGACGAGGCCCCGGCCACACAGCACTGCCCCCCCCCCCCCCCCCGCCCCCGGCCTCGGAAGCGGGCACATAAGCCCTGCATCGGGGCCGCTCTGCAGGGAGGCGGCCGGGCCCCAAGATGCTGCGGCCCCTGCCCCCTCACGGGGCAAGCTCTGCCCGGGAGGAAGTGGGGCTTGGCCCGAGGTGGTGCCAGGGCCTGGGAACCCGCCCTCCCAGGGAGGGCAGCGAGCTTCCTGGCCAGCCAGCGCCCTCCCAGGCTCCCGGCCCCGGAGCCAGGGCTGCGTTCCCCCCGCGGAGGGGCCGGGCTCGCTTTCTCACAGCCTCTGCCGGGGGCACTTGCCATGGCGGTCACGCCAGGAAGCCGCTTTGTGCTCACTCGGCCGCTCTTTGTCCCCCGGCCTTTCTTCTCCTCCTCTAATCCTTCTTGGCCCGGAGCGGGCATCCCGGGGGCTGGGCCCCAGCCTCGGTGACCTCTCCGGCGGGGCCCACGCTGGGCCCGCACACCCAGCGGCCTCCCTCCTTGTTGTCCTGCTTCTTTTCCCTCGTGAATCCTGACGGCCTGGCGCAGCGGGAGGCCCAGGAAGGGGCCGGGGCACCTGTTCTGTGACAAGGACCACCGTGGATCCCGCACACAGGGAGCCTCCCGGGAAGCGGGGTCCCGCTCTCACGCCGTAGGCCCCGCCTGAGACAGGACTTGTTGCCCTAGGTCTCCTTGGGTAGCAACTCCTACCCTCATCACGCCCTTCCATTCGGCCGGCACGCATCGGAACTGCCGCGGAAAGTCGCCACGCGACAACAGAACCAGTCGCCACGCTCGAGGCGGTGTGATCGTGCGCTGATCCTTCGCCAAACACTGTCTGCCTGCGGTCACGCGTGGATTCAATGCGGACCGTAACTGTAGACGTGTGATATTACTTATGTCGGCAACATTACTACCGTGTTTTTTCCAACCTGTGGCCTATGCGCTAACCTTTGTTCAAAATAACAGTGAATTAATACCCAGAAAAACAAACAGCCCTGACCGGTGTGGCTCAGTGGATAGAGCGTCGGCCTGCGGACTGAAGGGTCCCGGGTTCGATTCTGGTCAAGGGCATGTACCTTGGTTGTGGGCACATCCCCGGTAGGGGGTGTGCAGGAGGCAGCTGATCGATGTTTTCTCTCTCATCAATGTTTCTAGCTCTCTATCCCTCTCCCTTCCTCTCTGTAAAAAATCAATAAAATATATATTTTTAAAAAACACCTTGTTACTTTAATTATAAGCAGATCTTGGTTAAAAGCATTTTAAAATTAACAGGGTGTTAACTTTCACATATGCCATAGGGGCCAGAAATTGTGTCCCTTAAGTCCGAAGTCACTTACATCAAGGCCCACAGAATCGAGGGTTTACTGTATAGAAATGTGAACGTGGCTTCTCTCTTTGGGGCTGGCCTCCGTTTTCTAAATCTCTACAATGTGCGTGTTCCACTCCTGTTGGGGGTTGCTTGTGCCCCGCCCCCCGCCCCCACTCCCACTCCCATGGTGAAGCCCGACCCCTCGGGAACTGGGAAAGTGACCTTGTTGGGAAGTGGTCATTGCACGTAAGTCAGTCAGCATGAGCTCATCCCGCAGCCGGATGGGCCCGACTCCGAGGTCACGGGCTCCTTATAAAAGAGGAAATGAGCTCACGGAGACACACACAGGGAGGACACGTGAGAAGGAAGGCGGGGAGCGGGCCGGGGAGTGCCAGGGGCTGCCAGCAGAGCACCCAGAGCGGGAGGGGCCGGGCAGGGCCGCCCTCACAGCCCGCGGCGGGCAGCCCTTCGACACCTTGATCTTGAACTTTAGCCTCCAGACTGAGAGACGCTCATCGCCGTGTTCTAAGGCCCCTGGTTTGTAGCACTTTTTGCTGCAGGCTTTCCAAGGAATACGGCATCTATCATCAATAAGAAAGGACTTAAACTTAAAAATTAAAATAGGATTATGGGGGCCCGGCTGGGGGGCCCGGATCCGCGGTGGAAGCTCTCGGCTCCCAGGGCAGTGGGTGCCATTTCATAAGCAGCTTTAATGACAAGAACATTCTTCCTCCACTGAGCCCGGCGCTGCCTCCCTGGCTGTGCCGCCGCCCGGGGATCTCATGAGTCACTCCCGGTGAGTCACGGCTCCTGGAGCTGAGAGAGGAAGGCCCGGCTCCCGGGAGCCACAGCCGCTCCGCCGCACCCTCCTCAGCCTCCCCTTCCCCACCCCTGCCCCCCAGCTCTGGCCCAGCACGGAGCCCCCAAGGGCACCTGGGCGGACAGGGGTCCCGGCCAATGTGGTGCCAGCGCCGCCTGCATGAGCTCGGAGTCTATTATTGTAACGAAACGCCTCGTCCAGGGGCCGGCGAGGAGGAGCACGGAAACCTGAGCCGCGGGCCGGCGGGTCGGAATTACTTCCCAGAATAACCGCCGCTCCGCGCCCGGCCCTGGAGGCCCCTGTGCGCTTCCTGTGCGCACCGCCGGGAGCGAGGTGATCCTGTCTCACACACTGAAACGCAATGACCGGGACAATCGGAGGAAGTGGGGCGCTCTCCTGGCAGCCAGCGCCGCGAGCCTGCTCACCGAAGGGACGAGATTCACTCAGGGGCTGCAAAGGCCCGAAGACTTCCTCTCCCCAGAGCAAGGCCGGAGGAAGGTCGTGTCCTTCGTCCGCCGCCAGGGAGCCACGGGCACCATCTGCTTCGCTTCGGGCCAAGCCATAGGCACAGGCCCAGCCCCAGCCCTCCTGCTCCTCGACCCAGGGCCACGCAGGGAGCGCCCATCATTCCAGGGGGCCGGGGAGGGAGACAGCCTCCTGAGGCATGCTCTGTCCCCTCCCCGAGGGGAAGGGAAGAGGAGGGAAAGGTAGATAAGGGGGATAGAGGAGGAAGGAGGTACCGGGGGGTCTGGGAGGGGGTGTGAGGGAGGGCCAGGCTCCCCAGCAGCCTCTGTAAAGGCCCAGCCCTGGAGCCCAAGCCCCACAACTCGCCACGTGGCTCTCCCTGCCTCCGGGCTCCCCCTGGCCCACAATCACACCGTCCCTGGATCCCACCCCCTCAGGTAGAAGACACTTTCTGGCTGATGCCATCCCCTGGATCCGGGCAGGCCCTCGTGGTCCCAGGCCCTTCCCAGGCCCCTCCCCTGCCATGCCCTGTCCTCTCCTCACCCGGGTGGCCAGGCAGAGCCTCCGCCTGCCCCACGGAGCCCAGGCCTCTGCCCCAGGCTCCCTGTGCCCTTCCATTTGGATGTGGTTAACCTTGCATTCCACACCCTCCCACGGGCATCCAGGTGAGCAGAGAGCACCCCAGAGCTGGGTGTGACTGGAGCAGCCCCGCCCGAGCCAGACCCCCGACTGTGACCCTAGTAGAGGGGGCAGCCCTTTGGTCTGCACCGAGGACCGGGCCCTGAGACACTTCCCCACAGACCCAGGGCAGAGGAGGCGCTCGCTGGGCCGACGCTGGTGCCCCACGCACAAGGTGCTGGCAAGCGATGTCTGAACCCCGCGGCGGGGCAGAGGGTCGCGCCCTGCTCCTGGCTCTGAAAGCAGGCTCTCACCCGCGCCCTCTGAGGACCAGGCTGCCGGGGGAGGCGGGAATCGGTTTGCCCAGACTGAGCGGTGAGCCTGAGGCCAGCCTATTGGTTTCCACG
The DNA here is from genome assembly GCF_027574615.1 of Eptesicus fuscus. Lineage (NCBI taxonomy): Eukaryota > Metazoa > Chordata > Mammalia > Chiroptera > Vespertilionidae > Eptesicus > Eptesicus fuscus. Next base: position 96,029,848 of record NC_072482.1, read on the forward strand.
GAGGTGGAATCGCACCCTCCCGCCTCCGGCAGGTCACGGCCTGGGAAACATCCTTTTCCCACAGAGAAGTACCATGAAGGGGGCCGGCCTCTCTCAAGAGACACATGAAGCCACGCTTGATGGCCTCGGCTCTGAGGGGCTCCCTGAGTTTCCTGATCCAAAAGCCGAGACCCGGGCCAGACCCCTGAAGGGCAAGTACCTGGCACGAAGGCGTCGCTTCCCTCCATTTGTGTCTGCGGGAGACAGAAGGGAAGTCCAGCTTCATGTAGACACAGCATCAGGACCCTCTCCACACGACAGGCCAATCAGAACTGGCCTGTAAGTTGAAGTCTGTGGGCTCATGCTCTTGGGGAGGACGCTACCTGTGTCTACCCTCCAGTGGGCGGTCCCCAAGCCCACTGGTCCTCGCTTGCATGTCTCTGAGTGCCACACCCAAAGACCCCCCCTTGCGCTAACTCCCAGGCCCCTCTGCTCCCCTCTCCCTGGCCTGGCAGTGGGCCTGAGCGTGGGAATGATAAGCTCCAGCCAGCAACGTCCTCTAAACACGATCCCATGGCACCTGGATAACCCGGACGCATGCCCAGAGCTTCTCTGTGCTGCAATCTATTCATCAATGAGCTGATCAATCAATATCTACTGAACACCCTCTTGCAGAGATCTTGGAGGTGGGGGAGCTCAGATCCATCTGACCATCTCACGCCGCATCTACGTGACGGGCATCAGCAGCGGGAACAGAGGAGATGCCGTTCCAAGTACCCTGAGAAATGGCATGTGAGGCGTCGCACAAGCTCAGAGTCAGGCACGCAGGACAGCTGTGAGGTGACAGCTCATTGTGGTGCTAATGACATCCCTCTGCCGATCAGCGACTTGGAGCCTTTTTTCATATGTCTCTTGGCCATCTGTGTGTCCTCCTCAGAGCAGTGTCTACTCCGGTCCTTCGCCCGTTTTTCCATTTGTCTCCCTGGGCTGAGTTAGGGGGTGAGCTCTCTATATTTTTGGAGATGAGCCCCCTCTCCGATGTGTCCTTGGCAGTTGTGTTCTCCCACACGGTGGGCCCCCTTCTCATTTTGTTGATGGTTTGTTTGCCTGTGCAGAAGCTTGTTAGTCTGAGGTCCCATTTGTTCCCTTCATTCCTTTGTTTCTCTTGCCCCAGGAGAGGTATATGTGAAAATTCTGCTACCTGAGATGTCTACGATTGAGCTGCCTGTGGTTTCACAACGTACAACTGTTATCCCTTTCTGGTGTATGGTGTGAGTTGGTGGCCTAGTTTCATTCTTTTCTTTTCCTTTCCTTTTTTACAATTACCTGTCCAATTTCCTCAACACCACGTATCGAAAAGACTGTCTTTACTCCGTTGTATGCTCTGGCCTCCTTTGTCAAATATTAATTGAGCATAATGGCTTGGGTCGATTTCCGGGGTCTCTGTTCTGTTTCATCGATCTCTACGCCTGTTCTTGTGCCAATACCGGCTGACATGGGCATTTTAAGCCCCAGTGGCCAGTCCCATTCCTCTTCTATGGAGGGATTTTGACATCCTAGTCATCGCTTGGAGAACACTATCCCCGGACGTGGAGATCTTTTGTTACAGACAGAGTTTTGAATTAGAGGGACTTTTTAAAAAAAATCCTAACTCCAGTCTACCCATCTTCATCTTAAAGTCAGCACGAGTAATGGCGCTGTCCCGGCGGGCGATGGAAAACGAGGCCGTAAACATGGTCCGAGAGGGGAAGTGCGTGGAGTGTGGGGAGGGACATGGTCGTCCCTCCCCACCGTGCTGGCCACCGTGCCAGGGCCGGGCGCAGGCAGCCAGGCCTGGGGGTGGGCGGTGACCCTGGGCCCTCGGGGGCAGCCCCGCAGTCACGGCACTGAGAGGACCAGTTCCCAGACCCTCCCTGGCTCCTCGTCCTGGCTGCTGTTGACCTCTGGCCAAGTTCAGACACAAACCCCGGGCCTGTGGAACCGTCCCATCTAATCCCCACCAGGCCCCCAGCTCCGGCTTGGCACACGCCCCGCCCTGGTGCGCTGCCCGCATCTCGCCGCCGGCCAAGCTCCCACTGGAGCCCCATTCTGCAGCCCGAGCTGGCGGCTCACACCGACCACAGGCCATGAGAACCGGGGCCCCGGCCCGTCTCCGAGGTGACGGGGGATTCCTGAGCCGCACGGGCTGTCGCTTTGGGATACAGACCCTTTGATGTCCGAGCGCGGCTGCTCTGTCACCCCCAGCAGTTCTGGGACAGAGGTGCTTATCACAGAACCAGGTCCCGCAACTGTCTGACCCAGACGTCCGAGTCCTGACAGGTGGCTCACGCTCCTGCTGCTGGGGGTAGCGGGCGGCAGGGGACCCCACGTGGCCCCCAGGTCCTGCTCGCCCCACCACGCAGCCCCGCAGGCTTGGACCCCGCCTGCCACGGCACGCCAGCCTCTGCTGGGACTTCCTGGACCCCAGCGAGGCCTGCCTCTCCTCCCCGACCCCCACTTCTCTCCAGGCCTCGCCCGCTCCTCCCGTCCCTGTCATTGCTGCGCATCTCCCTGGCCGTCCACGGCCACTCCCGCTGCAGGGCCATGGCGTCCCCGTGGTACACTTGCCAGGTGAGCGCCAGGCAGTGTGCTCTGCCTGCCCCCCTGGTCCCGCCGGGCACTAGCCCTGCCGTGGGCCTCAGCCACGTTCTCTCTCCTGGCCCGGAGGGTATCGGGTGGCTGCTAGCATCCCCAGTGCTTCCAGCACGTGATAAGAGTGCCTCTGGGTTGATGAGTGTGGGACCGTTCCTAGCAATGAGTGGGGCAGGCTCTATCCATTTCCCGGGGCCACCAGGCCACCATAACCACAGCCTGGGGGGCGGACAACAAGAGGAACCTACTCCCGCTGGGACTGGAGGCCTCAAGTCTGGAATCAGGGCGCTGACGGGGCGTGCTCGCTCCGAGGCCTGTAGAGGAGGATCTCCTCTCGGCTCCCCCCGCCCCTCAGCACCCACCGGCCCTGCTCACGTAGGGTGGAAGGAGCGGTCGGGGCGAGCACATCTGGCAACGGGAACGGCCCGGGCGCCTGGGACCACGAGGGCCTGTGGAGGAGCCGGCGGGTCCAGCAGGACGGCCCACGTCCGCGCTCTGATGGAGGGGCTGGGCTGGGGAGGCCGTGCAGACCATCCCAGGCCAGGGTGACAAATGGAAGCCACACGTGTGCTCGGCTCCCTCCCGGCGCCCACGGCTGACCCATCCATCAGTCAGGGTGGCCGGTTCCTGTGAGCCTGGAGGTGCCCTTGAACCCCCCCCCCCCCCCCCCCCCCGCGTCACACAGGCAGCACCTGCATTTCAATGAGCTGACACAGCAGTGAAGTGTGTCAGCCACCCCTGCTGTGGGCCTGGAGGGACTAACCTCTCACTTTATATTTTGTTGTTGTTTTAATCCTCACCCGAGGATATTTTTCCATTGATTTTTAGGGAGAGTGGAAGAGAGAGGAAAGACAGAGAGAAACATCGATGTGAGAGAGACACATTGATTGGTTGCTTCCTGCACGAGTCCTGACCCCGGCCAGGGCCGAGGAGGAGCCTGCAACTGACTGAGGTACGTGCCCTTCACCGGAATCGAACCCAGGACCCTTGAGATCACAGGCCGACGCTCTACCCACTGAGGCACACTGGCGAGGGCCATCCTTCCCTTCTGAACTGAGCCGCCTTGGGCACGCTCACCCAAGTGACCAGCAGATCCACCCTCCGCCCCGCTTCTGGCACGGGGGCAGGCGTGAGGAGGGGGCAGAGACCCTCACTAAAAGCCCAGACACCACGCTCCTCCGTAGGGAAGAGGAGGGACGGCTCTCCTGCGCCTGCCCACAGAGGGGGCACCGCAGGGCCAGCCCGACCTTGCACTGTCCTCTGACCCCTGTCCCTGCGCAGGTTCAGTGAAAGCCGCCGGTCCCAGCTCTGGCAGGCGAGGCTGGCGGTCGGAGGGGAGGCGGGGCTCGCTCACAGGCCACCGCTCGGAAAGTGTTTGTCGTTGGAGGATGTCGTATCTGAGTTATTTTGGAATCGGCCGTCTGTTCTAAAATTACCCGCGTAGCCTGTGACTTCAACTACGCGGCATCGAAGTTCAAATCCAAACTAGACGGAGCAGCTGCTCCGTCAACAGGTAGGTTTGGTGCCTCCGTCGGCGGTTTGCCTCTAAAAAGAGCCGTCCCGTGTCCCCGCTCCCCGTGTCCCCGCTCCCCGTGTCCCCGCTCCCCGTGTCCCCGCTCCCCGTGTCCCTGCTGGGCCGACGCGGCCGGCGCCTCTTTAAGGGGCGTCATCCATAACCCGCTGGGACACAGCTGCGCGGTGACACGTGCAGTGACGCCCGCACGGGAGGCTGTGGGGCCCACGCGGAAATACACCGCTTGCTGCACCAAAGCTTTCCTTTCCTCAGCACTCGCCCGCCCCTCGTCAGACATGGAAGAAACATCGGGCAACAAAAATAAACCTGTACCCGCCAGCGACCCGGCCCCCGGGTGCCTGCCTCCTGTGCACAACCCAGGCAGACCGGCCTCTGCAGGGGTGAGCCCCTGCCCCAACGCAGCTTGGAACGCAGGGCCCCCCCCGCCCCGCCCGTGTGGGGAACACGGGGCCCCCCACAAGCGTGCCGACCCGCCTTGTGGCCGTGGGAACGGCGTGTGCTCCTCGGGACGCGTGTTGGCTGGAAGGCAGCAGTTGGCTTGGGGCTCACTCCCCCTTCCCCACCCTCTCCTGGAGGGTGGCGGCCTCTGCCTGCCCCCTCCCTGGAGGCTGGGCACCCCCTGCACCCCACCCAAGGCCAGGCCTGGATCCCATAAAGACTGCCGTCGCCCTGTGACCTGCCATGCATGGGCGGGAGGTAGCCTGCCCTGGGCCCGCCCCGTCCTTGTCCTCGGGAAGCAGCCCCAGGCGCAGCGGAGAGGGCGGGAGACTCACTGGGGGCCCAGGCCCAAAGGAGGGAGGGGAGCGGGGTTGGCAGGGTCGGCGCCGACCTCGAAGCCCTGGTGACAACGTCCCGCTCTGAGGGGGAGCTGGGCTGGGGGAGGCCGTGCAGACCTCCCAGGCCAGGGTGACAGGTCCACGCCTCGTGCTCCAGCTCCCTCCGGGGAGTGACAGCCCGAGAGGCCTGGCGGCCGCGGTCTCCCCTCCACACCCGGCCACTGTGGGCGGCTCAGGAGCACGGCCTGGGCGAGGCTGAGCACAGCCCTGAAGGAGCGAGAGCTTCCTCGGGGAGATGAGTGACCCTCTGGCTGCCCCCACGCTGCACAGCCCAGTGCGTCCTGGGGTGCGTGTGTGTCGGGGGGGGGGGGGAGGGCTGTGCTGCTTCACCGAGGTTCTTTCTATAAAGGAACCACCGCGTCCGTTCCCTGACCTTGACCGTTCATGAGGCCACAGGCTTAGCCAAGGTCCCTCTCCCCCTGGTGTCTGTGTCTAAGGCCCCATGTGACATGACATCACGGTGGTAACATCCGGGGGGCAGGTGGGGGGGGGAGGGGCCACAGGAGTCAGACCTGGGAGCCACAGGTGCCCTTCTTGCCTTTGCTGGGACTTCGTACGGGGATAACGTGGCCAGCAACGTACAAGCACCTGCACGCGGATGCAGGCGCGGGGGCCGGGGCGGGCTGGCAGTCCGGCACCTGGCCCCGGAGGAGAGTGGCCGCTGTGGGGCTGGGGGGCCCCGGAGCCAGCCTGGCCGCCTCCCTGCCCTCCCCACCCCCAGGAGCCTGGTGGCTCCCGCCCAGGCCTCCAACGGCCCCGGCCCCCAGTGGCCCCGGCCCCCAGGACAGGCCGCGGCACCCGAATCAGCTCTCAGCTCCCGTGCCCTTGGCCACCCCAGCCCCAGGCTTGGGTCTCAGCAGCCTGTTCCACATGTCACATCAAAACGTCTAAAAATAAGGGCTGATGTCAGGGGGCTGGCCACGGGGCGCGGGGGGGGGGGGGGGGGAAAGACAAAAACAAGAGCAAGCCCAGGGGGTGCTTTTCACTCCGGAGTTTCTTTTCTAGGGGGACCCCGAGAAAGCCACACACGGTACCCCTCAAGTTCAGGAACACCCTGACATGCTCACTTTCCAGTTAAAATTCTACAACAGGACACTTTTTCAAAACGTCTTTCTTCTGATTTGAACTCAGCACAGGGGTGTCCCTTCTCCGGGGGCCACACACTTCCCTCCCTCCCTCCCCCTGGCCCCTCCCGGCCCCCTCCTGCCTCCCACGGCCCAGCTGTCAGGCCCTGAGTGTTTGGACCGGCACCAGCGCTGCTCCTGACTCCGGGCCGGCCCTGCTGTTATCTCCAGTGTCCCCCAGAGGCAGCCGGCGGGCCCAGGGAGCAGCCACCGTCTGACAGGGCAGAGGCCCCGTGGCAGGAGCGGGCCGGCCGGCACTGAGGGGGGAGCTCCCGGTGGGAACTGGCGGCCGGGAAGCCGAGCGCCGCCTCGGAATGCTCTCATTTCACAAATGCTAACGCGCTGGAAGCTCCTAACACGGCCAAGTGGCTACGAGCTCAAAAGCTTTGTGGGGGATTTTCTCTGAGGACGCGCCAATGTGGGCCTTTGGTGGAACACTTCCGACTCCGAATCCCTCGCCGGAGCTGTAAACAGGCCGAGACGGTCTCCGCAGGGAAGCCGTGCCCACCGTCAGCCCTCCTGGTCCCAGCTCCGCTCGCAAAGACCCGGAAGGCGCCGGGCCGGAGTGCAGGGGACAGGGCCGTGCGGGGACACGTGCGTCTTGGCATTAAGAACGCACAGGAGCCCGCCGGCGCGGCTCAGTGGTTGAGTGTCGATCCATGACCCAGGAGGTCACAGTTCGATTCCCGGGCAGGGCACAGGCCCAGGTTGTGGGCTCGATCCCCAGTGTGGGGTGTGCAGGAGGCAGCCGATCCATGATTCTCTCTCATCACTGATGTTTCTCTCTCTCTCCCTCTCCCTTCCTCTCTGACATCAATAAAAAGATATTAAAAAAAGAAGAAGAAGAAGAACACGCAGGAGCCGGGCAGGGTGGCACTGCACCTGGCAGAGGTGTGATGGGGAGTTGGAGGCACGTCCCAACGCCTGCACCAGGCGCTGCCTCCCGGCTCTGCCATGAACTTGGGAAAACTCCATAAATTAACCCAGCGGTGAACAGAAGCGCTGCCCACCCGCCTGCTCCCCAACCCCAAGGCCTCAAATATTCAGGCAGCACTCGCCCAGTGACTCACAGTGACCTTCCTGCTCCACCCCCCACCCCCCCACACTGCCCCCCACCCCCGCCATAGCCCTGCTTCATGTGACCTTCCCGACCTACACACAGTGAGGGAGTCTCGGGGGGTATTTTTGGGAGACAGCTGTTTGTGGTTCTAGCCGGATTCCGGGTGACAGTGGCAGAGGGGCTGGGCAGGGGACTGGGGCTGGCGAAGGCGGCAGGGAGACTGTGGGTGTGGGGTCCCCTGCCGATGGGGGCGCGGGGAGGGGAGAGAGGGTGAATAAAGAAGGAAGGACTGACTTCTCATTTGTCCTGAGGGCGAAGTTCGGGTCGACCCCATCCTAGGCGGACATCTGCGGAAGGAATCTCAGATGGTAAATGAGGAACGCGCTTCCCCACACAACACCACGCGGGGGAGGGGTGTCCTGCAGAGAGGGGGGGCCGCGATCCTTGTGCACAATCCCTCCAGCGACACCCAAATCGCCGTCCGAGGAGAGCCTCCTCCGGGACCTGTCTTCCCGATGGGGTCCACGCTGAGGCCGTCCCCCCTTCATCCTGGAATGCTCTCCGTGGCCACGGGGGAGGGTGCCTGGTCAGACCAGGCTGGGAAACACTACCACATCCTAAACAAAGTCCTTCCTTTGTCTTCGGTTCTATACAACGCAGGAGCCTACTGAAACCTCCAAAAAGCCCTGCAATGAAAGCAAACCAAAGCCCATTCAACGTTCTTAACCCAACATTTCCAAAATTTGTTTAAAAAAAAAAACTTTTTTTTTTTTTTTTTCTGTGTGTGGTAGACAGAACCATGCCCCACCCCCAACCAAAGATGTCCACCTCCTTACCCAGAACCCGGGAATATCCCCCCCACCCCCGGGGCACGGGGATTCTGCTGGCCTGGCGAACAACCTGGAGGTGAGAGGATCCTGGGTAACCCAGGGGGCGGCAGCTCGTCCCCAGGGTCAGGGTGAGAGAGGCCGAAGGTCACAGTCACAAGGAGCTGGGGCCACAGAGCAGAAGCTGGAGCAAAGCTTCCGGAGACGAAGGAGGGACCCGCACGCCAAGGAATGTGGGCGCCTCTGGCTGCCCGGCCCGTGCGGCTCAGTGGGTGAGCGTCAACCCGTGAACCAGGAGGTCACAGGTCGATCCCTGGTCACAGCACGTACCCAGGTTGCGGGCTCGATCTACAGGGTGGGGCGTGCAGGAGGCAGCCACTCGATGATTCTCCCTCATCACTGATGTTTCTCTCTCTCTCTCCCTCTCCCTTCCTCGCTGACATCAGTAATAAAAATACACATATAAGCTGTGCAAAGTCTGTGCCCCAGTGAGCCCCCGCGGGGGCCGGAGGGTGGAGCGCCAGCAAGGTTCCGTGCAGGGGGATGGGCGACGGGTCGGCCGCTAACGACACCTGGCGCTTCGTGCTGCTTCCCCAGCACATCTCACCGGAGACACAGAGACACTTCCCAGCTCCTCCGGAATGTTCTGGGCAGGACCCCTCTGGGCCCTTCCGGGAACCGGTGCTGAGTCCATGTTCGGGCCGAGAGCGACCGTGCCTGGGAGGCTGAGCCGGGCCCTGCCGGTTGCATGTAAAGCGGCGGTTCCCAGCCTGTGGGTCGCCTAAGACCATCGGGAAACACAGATGTTTACATGACGATTCATTAACGTAGCAAAACTACAGTGATGAGGTAGCAACGCACACAGTTTTATGGTTGGGGGCCACCACCACGTGAGGAGCTGTGTTAAAGGGCCGCGGCGTTAGGAGGGTTGAGGACCGCTGATGTAAAGGGGGGTCCGGGGGCCGGGGGGCTGCAAAAGCGGTGCCGAAGCTTAAACCCCCTCTGCCCCGCGCTGTGCCCAGGAAACGTTCACAGGAGTGAAGCTGCCGGGACAGAACAGCTCCCACTCTTCACGCTTCACCTGCGGGGTCTTTTGTGCCCGCGTCGGGGCGGGTAGCTGAAGCCACAGGCCCGGCCCCCCGTGGCCCCTGCAGCTCGGCGGTGCCACACGGGGACCCATTGTGTGCGGCCCCTGGGGGAGGCTCTCCCCCGGCTCCAGGCAGCTGAGCCCGGTCCTCAAGGCCCCGCTCCCCCAGTCCCCGTCCCTGACCCCAAACCATCCCCCCTCCCCGGGACGGCGCGCCTGCCCGTGGCCCTTCGCCGCATGGAGCCTCAGAATGACACCCGTCCCTGGGCGCCCTCGGCCCCCCGTTCGTGGAGGGTCCCTGTCCGTCAGGCGGCTCAGTTCGCAGGCCCGGAAACCCCCGCCCGGCCTCCTCGGCGAAGGAGCTCACAGCCGAGGCCCCGGGCTCAGGCTCCTTCCCTGGAAATGTCTGTGGTGAGAGGGTTCTCAGAGGAAAAGGTCAGCGCCCGGGGCCCAGCATAGGCCACTGACTCCAGGCTGGGCACAGCCCTGGGAAAGGAGGGAGCGTTTTCTAACAAAAACAAACGAATTTCAGCTCACCCCTACTTGCCTGTGACTCCCCCCGAGCAAAAATGAGGCGCACGCACATTCCAACATCCTGTTAGCAAAACCCAGGTTAAAAAAAATGGAGGAGTCATTTGGTCAACGGGAACCCCAGGCCCTCTCGGCGCCTCCTCAACCGGGAAGCGGAGCCCCGGAGCAGGGCGCCGGGATGAGGCCGCCTCGTTTCCCCTCATTTCCCCCTCGATTCCCGCTGCGGAGGGAGGCGGCTGAGCGCGCAGAGCTCCTCTCCTGCCATCTGCACAGGAATGTCTGGAAGGTGAGGGTGTGAGATATTAACAACTCTGTATGTCATTATTAAGGGATTTTTTTCAGAGTAAAAAGATGGTTATGGAGCCTGAATGAAGCCGGGGAGAACGTCGTTCATCGGTAAGTGCCTTTCAGGCCGCAGCAATCGGATTTATAACACGGAGGTCTCTCTGGTGAAGAGGGAGGGGGCGCCGTTTCTGATCATGGCCGCAGAGGCCTCAGGCAGCTGCCGTAAGTAACTGTTCGAGGAGTGGCTTCTTCCCCACATTGTGCGGAAGAGAAAACATGAGGTGTCGGCACGTGATCGTGGGGGCCCCGGAGCTGAGGATGGCCTTCAGCCTTCGGCGTCACAGGAGGGGGTGGCACTTTGAGGAAGTGTCTCCCGCGGGGATGTTGCCCCGGGAAGAGCTGGTGCTGTTCCATGGGTGCGGTTCTGCGCGGGGCCAGGGGAAGCAGACACCCCCCCCCCCGCCCCCCGTGCTTCCTCCCTGTGGTTCGCAGACGAAGGTCTGCCGGGCAGAAAGCACGGGCCAGACGCGGGCGCTGGTCTTGCAGCAACACGCCGGGTGCAGACGGTGCCCGGGGGCCCGCACGCCCCTGCGGAGGGTGAGGAAAGGGGCGCAGCTTGCTAGATTCACTTCCCTTTTTTTCCTTCTTGGGAAGCCGACTCTCATTTCCCCAAAGTGCACGCAGAGCTGGCAGAGCTGGCGTGGGGCGCCCGGCCTGGCCAGCCCCCGCAGGAGCCGGGGACGGACCCTGAGATCCGGAGCCAGGCGCTCAGAAGCGCACGGTACTGCGAGCCGCTCAGACCCGGTGGCACTGGCGTGGGGGCCACACACGCCTGGAAGCGCCGTGCGCGGAGGCTGAGGAGCAAAGCCAGGCCTCGGGGCTCGCGTGCAGCGCGCACCACCTCGCATCCGTGTGTGGTCGCGTGCACATGCAGCGTGCACCGGCTCACATCCGTGTGTGGTCGCGTGCACATGCAGCGTGCACTGGCTCGCATCCGCGTGTGGTGCGTGTGCTCTGGACACCGTGAGCAAACATCTTCCCCATAAAGGCATTTGGAGGCACTTCAGTGCCACGGGCAGCTCACTTGTATTTATTTATTATTTTTAACCGCCTGCCCAGCCACCAGCGTCCGGAGGAAGTGAATCTCCGCTTGCTGATGACCTCGTTTCTGCCGCTTCTCCACCACGGCCACGGTCAGGAGGATTCTCACTCAGCCGGCCGCTTCTCCACCATGGCCACGGTCAGGAGGAGGCTCACTCAGCCGGCCCACTTCTCCACCATGGCCATGGGCAGGAGGAGGCTCACTCAGCCGGCCCACTTCTCCACCATGGCCATCGCCATCTTCTGGTCCGGGGCAGAGGGCAGCGGAAGATGCTAGAGGCACGGACTGCAGCCGGTGTTCCTCCCTTCCGCTCCGCCTCCCACGCAGGTCCACCCCGCAGCCCCCCCTCAGCCTCAGCCCCCCCCCCCCCCCGTTCCATGAGGAACAATTGACAAAGTCAACCCCAGGATGGCATGTTCAGGTGACCGTCACGCCCAAGTTCTAAAGAGCCGGCTGCACAGGACCCCGCTGACGGGAGGGCCGTTCGTGATGTGCAGAGACCGGAACCGGGACAGGGACAGGGACTGGGACAGGGACAGGGACAGGCCTCCTGTGACTGTGCCATGGAGTTTCTCACCCCACAGAACCAGCCAGACATCTATTATCGATGACATTTGCCAAACTGCAGATAAATCGGTGCTTTATCCTGACCCAGGGGCAGTGGTGAATGACTGTTATTAAATCGATAGATCAATCCAAAGCCAATAAGTCAAGATACCCAGAGGTGGATCAGAGCAATCCCCCGGAGCCCAGAGGTCAGCTGGCCCCGAAGCAGGAGTTAGGGACGCAGCGAGCCAGCCTAGCACGGGCCGACAGCTAAACCCCCAGCTTTCCTCCCTCTGCCCATGTCTTCCGCTCCACGGAGACACAGAAGCGGCCCATCTGCAGTTCCACACGTGGCATCCACGATGCACAGGAGGGTACAGACTGTGCAGGACCCACGAGACCGCTCCCCAGTGTGCAGGCCCTTCGGCCGCAGAGCCCGCACCTGCTCCTTCCCGCCCCTCCAGGCCTCGTGCGGGCTGTCCCCCTGTGGTTGCTGTGTCACCATTCCACACGTGAGGAACGTGAGGCTCCTGCGGGGAGGAGGCCGTGCCGCAGACAGGAGGGAGAATGGTGGCGCACACGTGGGTGTGGGGCCCAGATTCCCGGCCACGGCCAGGCCTCAGCCGGGCAGTTCCCCTGTGCGGCCGCCGTGAAAGGAAGTGCGCGTCTGCAGACGGGAGCCCATCCCTCGCCACCGCCTCCCTCTCCACCGCCTCCCTCTGCTCCTGGCGGGGAGTGAGGCCTCCGGGGCTGCTGGCTGATTCTCTACACGCAGCACACGCACACGCACACGCACATGCACACACAAACATACCACCCGTACCTATAAACACACATCACAAATGCACACAACACACATCCATAGCACACACACCTTCACGCAAACTTACCACTCAGACATACACACACACTCACACATGCACACTCACAAACCTACTCTCACACATGCACACACACGCACACACAGGACAGCACGGCCGTCCCCGGCGGCCCCGGGAAGGCCGGAGGGGGCTGGGCTCCCCTCCTGCTCCGCCCTGACCGCCTGCACAGCGGGCGCAGCCCCGGCGGGCGGTGGGGCAAGACCACGGCTCTTCCCTGTGGACCCTGGAGAGAGACAGACAGAGGGAGGAGGGCGGCGGGCGATGCTGAATAGGAAGCAGGTGGTCTGGGCAGGAAAGAGGCGTTGTCAGCGCTTCCTCCCGCGTGGAGAAGAGGAGGTTCCTGCAGTGGGATGGGGTGACCGAGCGCCCACTGTGCTGGGGACTGAACGCTCTGCCATGGCGCCAGGGACTCGCAGGTCAGTGTGGATCCTGCGACTCCACTTCAGGGAGCCGCTCGGGGGCCCCGGCATCTGTGTTGCAGCTACTCAGGCTGACGGGGGTCTCAGGCTGGTGGACTAGACCCCGATGAGGCTGGGCGACCGTGGCCACGCCGGGGACGAGCCCCCCGACAGTGCGGGCAGGGGCTCCCGCCAGGGAGGGCCGGGCTAAAGAGCCACAGACGGTGTGTTTCATCGGACACTCACATGTTCAACCAACACTTCACCAAGCTGCACACACAGGGACAGAACGTGTGCAAATGACACCTTCCCTAAGGCCATGTATGTAACCAAAATCAGAACTTCTTAAAGGACCCAGAGCCCGAACCCAAAATGCTTAGCTTCCAGTCAAGTCCAGCAGGAGTCACAGGAGCCGAAGAATACAGACACATTTTGTAGCTGTTCACACACGTGAGGCGTCGCTGCACCCGCGGGCGGCTGGCGTCCTGCAGGGACTGACTCAGACACTCAGAGGCAGCGGTGAGTGTGGGAGGAATGTGGGTGGGTGTCCGGCAGGGAGACGCCCGCCCCTAGAACACGCTGCAGGGAACCAGCTGGGCCGTGGCTGAGGCCCAGCCCCGCACGTGCACGGACCTGCGGGGACGCCGAGCAGCCGGTGGCCCTCCATCCGTCTCTCTGGTGGAAGGGACCTCGGGTGGGGCTGGGGGAGTGGGGGAAGGAGGAGGCTGTGAAGATCATAATTAAGAGTTGTACGTTTCTTTTAAACGGAGATGAGAGACACTGAGGCCTCCAAGGACAGTGGTTCGTTGGCCTGGAAAGTCTGTGGGTGCAGGATGGGAGGACGAGGGGTGCGTCTAGAAGTGTGGGCCACCCACCTTGTGGATGGAGATGAAAGGAGGAGAGAGACGTCACAGGTAACCGGAATACGATCACTGAGAAGGAGGAACAATTGTAACGTGAGGGAAATAAGGCAGATCTTGACTTCAGTGATGTTTGGCTTGAAATACTAGTGGAATTTCTTGCCCGCTGGCATGGCTCAGTGGTTGAGTGTCGACCTATGAACCAGGAGGTCACAGTTTGAGTCCTGGTCAGGGCAATGCCCAGGTTGCAGCTCCATCCCCAGTGTGGGGCGTGCAGGAGGCAGTCGATCAAGGATTCTCTCTCATCAGTGATGTTTCTATCTCTCCCTCTCCCTCACTCTCTGACATCAATAAAAATGTATTTTAAGAAAGGAAAAGAAATGCTGATTACTGGGCTGAGACTAAGGGGCAGAGGCCTCTGGTAGAAAATCACAGATGTCTGGTCCTTGTCTGCTGAACATTACTTTCGACGTTACGGATCTTCCTCTGTCTTACGTTTTAATAACTCGGGACAGGAATCGTCTCACACAGGAAAGTCACAAAGACGATTGTGAAGATTCCTCCGTCGCCTCCTCTGCTCTGTCGGCTTCCCAGGGGGCCTGAGGGCGTGGCCGTCTCGAGGACTGCTGGTCAGTTATTTGAAAACTGCCCCTTAATGTTGTTTTTTTCTGATGTTTTTCTCGTGATGACAGTTAATGGCTGTGGCAGGAAGACCGCAGACATATCGAGACCACACACTATCTACATGTCATATCAATGATGACATTCACCTCGATCACCTGACCAAGGTCGTGTTTAACTGGTTTGTCCAGTGTAAAGCTACTCCCCTTGCATGCACGCACACATGCCACCACACACACACACACACACACACACACACACACTATTCTCCGGAAGCAAGTCACTAAATCCAGCCACATTCAAGGGCAGATGGGGTAGCGGGTGGGGAGGTTCTACATAAAGTATTTGGGATTCTTCTGTAAGAAATATTAGTCTCTTTGCTTCCATTTACGTATCCGTGTGCATCAGCAAGGACGCGTGAGCTGTATGTGACACTCCGAGTTATAATACCGTTACTGACTCTTTTGCCCCAACATCCCCCCTCTGGCCGCTGAGAGCATCTTCCGGTGGCTCTGCGGCCCTCTGACCTGGCCCACCCTGAGGGGACTTGGGCACCTCCTCGCTTTCTGCTACTACAGGTGCCCCAGGCTCGTCTTACATTCTCCCTGACCCAGTCCTAGAGCGAGCCAGTTCTCCAAGGAGCCCGGTCCCTTTCACAGGAGGATGGCATTGATGCCACTGCAATGCCCCTGCTCCCAGCCCACTCAGCAGGCAGCGGCGGGAAAGATGTGCGTGTGCTGACGCGGAGACACACACTCCTGTCCTCATCTCCGTGTCCCTCTCTCTTCATCCACACGAAGCTAAGCGTGAGTCCAGAGGCGAGTCTGACTCTAACCTCGCAGCCCCTCCCCTGTGGGTACCTAACTCTCCCGTCGCTGAAAGCTGGCTCCCACCAGCCGTTTACCTGTTTGCACACGGGAAGCCACCGCGGCGCCGTGAGCCCGCACCCCACGGAGCACTCCCACCGATGCGGTTACACGAGGTATCGACCTGTCGACCTTGCGCACAACGAAAGTTTGGGGAAATGTAAGGACCCAGAAAGCATCGGGATTCAACAGGAATAAGGAACCCAAGCGAAAATATGAATCAACAGGGTACACAAGGGCTTGAAAATAAGTAAGTGCCATAAGTAGAGAGAGGCAGAGAGCGGGCACTGACGCAGCTAGAATATTCCAGCCAAGGCGGGGGTGCACGGCGGCCCATGGGCAGTCAGAGCCCAACTCTGCAGGCGCGGGCGTCCGTGTCCAGCCTTCCAGAGAGAGCCGAGCGGAGCGGGGCGTGCGCGAGGGATGGGCTCACCCTCCTGAAATACAGCAGGGATTAGCTGTACCCGCGGCCGCTCCAGAGGCAGAGCTCAGGCCTGCAGCCGAGGGGCATTCCCCGAGCCATGGGCTCAGCGCGGGAGGGGCAGGCCCGGGGCCCCACGCACCCCCATCTGGGGACAGCCAACAGCAGTCAGGGTGCAGGCGACTGGAGGGCAAGGCTCAAGGCCGGACCCTAGAGACACCGCCAAGGACGAGCTAAAAGGACGTCCAACGGGCTTTCTAATGCCGAGGCTCCGGTGAAAAGTGCAGTGGAATGAAGAACCACGTGAAGGAGGCCAGGGCCCCGGAGGTCAGCGGGCCGGAGCAGGAGGGTCTGGCCCAGCAGACAGGCAGGCCCTTCCGGTGGGAGCACAGAGCAGAAGGGGCTGTGAGTACAGGAAGAGGAAGGGAAACTTCCCAGCAATCACAACTGTCCCAAAATAGAGCTCCACCCGAATCAAGAGAGGGCTTCCAACGGTCGGCCGGACAACATCAGCGCGTGGCTGCCGATGGCAAATGCGGGCAGACCCGTCACAGCTGAGAGACGAACGGGTGCTGGGAAGAGAGCTCCGGCTTGTCGGGTTTGAGGGCCACGGAAGTGGGGTGCACTGACGGGCTCCCCGGCAGTAACGATGCCGCTCAGAGGTTTGAGTGGGCACCTGCTTGACTTGATGTGGCACCGGGAGTGGATTTTGTTCTTTCTTATTTATACAAAATCTTTAAAAAACAAAACAAAACAAAAAAAACAGAGTCCCCCACTAGAGTGAGTCGGGAGGCCAGGACCCACGCACGCCAGGAGAGCGGGGGCCAGTCCCAGGTGCTCTGCACCATGACCTCAACCCGGGAAAGAGGGGGCTGGCCAGGAGCCCTCCCAGGTCTCTTCCAGCTCTGATGATGTTTCTTCCTTTTTTTTTTTTTGTTTTGTTTAAGAAAAGATTGTGTTATTTAAAGTGAAACTACGTAAATCGTGACTCTCCAGGAATGTAGCCGCCCCTTTCCCACCCCCGGGCGTGGTTTCTCTGACCTCTTCGTTAGCAGAAGGAAAATGGGTCGAAACCCACACGTGTCTGACTTCCCCCCCGGGATGCAGCTCAAACAGTGGCGAGGAGGGGCATGTGAATGGGTCCAAACTGACAAAGAAGGTGCGCAAGGCCACCTTGGATCTTGGCAGCACTGCCGGCTCCTCGCCGTGTGTGCCACACAGCGGCCACACGGTGACCGGTGAGAGTGGCCAGGCCAGCAGGCGTTTGGGAAGGGCTCAGCCCGCAGAGGCCAGCGCTCTCTGGCTTACACGTGGAAAGTCACTGTCCTGGGACGTCAGAGGCTGTGGCCCCGCGGGGCGTGGTGCGAGGACCCCCTCAGGGAGGGGAAGAAGACGCCACGCCCAGGGTTAGCCCAGGCGCGGAGGGGAGTGGTGTGGCCCCGCGTCCTCACGGGGGCCCCGCAAGCGCCGGGGGAGTGGGGCGCTCAGACGCGAACGGCGGAGCGGAGGGGTGGGCAGAGGAAGGGCTGTTTAGTCTGTAAAGTGTGAATAAATAAATGCCGGTGCGGGTGGGACTAACCCAGTCTCACTTCTACTGAAATTTGCATTTTGCTGTTTGCAAGTCGTTGGTGAACAGGGGGGACCCCTGAGCCCAGGTGCTGAGCACAAACATTGTAGGTAGCGTCAGTGCATGGCGGCTCACACCCAGGACGTGCGCCCGGCCCCCGGGAACGGCGAAAGGACTTCCCGGGCGGAGCAGGGCAGCCCAGAGCGCAGTCACGACCATCCCGGAAAACCCACACCCACTGTGGCCAGCCCCGACGCCTGTCCTCTCGAGGAAGAGGCCTCCTGTGTCTCCGCAGGGCCACACCCTCTAGCACTGAGTATCCGGTGGCGCACCTGGGCCCCGGGCCTTTGGAGGGGGTGGGGATGACCTCAGAGGTCCCACCAGACCCTGCAGTTCTGGGGTTTGGGGGAGACAGTGTGAGCAGTTTAGCATGAAAGAAAAAGCTTGGGTGTGGGACCTTTTGCTCATTCCATTAGTCTCTCAGCAAACTTCCTGAGCTTCTCAGGTGGATAAAATACTGAATTGATAAAGGAGTTGAAAAAGAAAAGCATGTCCTTTTAAAACTCAAATCACCATATATGGGGAAGGGGGGAAAAAGCTTTATTTAATAAACGTTAAAATAACAAAACAACAAAATAGGTTTTAAAACAGTCAAGAACATAATAAAACAAGAAAGGGATGTAGGGACATGATTTGCAAATAAGATCAATGATGGTTGGGCATTTGGGGATGACCAAGGTGAGTGAGTTCAAACACAGCTGAACCTTGTTCCTGGGGGGCTGAGGGCGGGGACCTGGTCGAGGACCAGACCTGCTGGTGTCATCCCCTCTGGCCCTGACCGTCCGCGGAGCCCAGGTGGAAGGATGGCTTTTGGCTTGCAGGTGCGGAGACTGAGGCTCAGAGATGGAGCTCACCTGCCGAGTTCCCGCCGCTGGTAAGTGGAGGCGCAGAGATGCAAACCCAGACTGGCCTCCACGTGCACGCTCTTCCCACGAATCCCCACGGCCACGTGACCGGGGCAATCCACCTTAAATGCGTCAGCTCTGCGCAGCCCCACCCCCACCCCCCGCGGTGCCTCCCAGGCGAGAGGGCAGGGGCACCTCCTGGATGACCTCCGCGGGGGCCGCGCTGCCCGTCCGCCCTGCACGTCAGAGTTTGCCCCTGTCTTTTCCCCGGTTCTCTTTTACCACAATGTCCCCCAGCAAGACCAACCCCGGGGTTCAGAGAAAGCCTAGCCTGGCGAGTCGTGGGCGCTCCCACTGTGTGCCGCCCAGAGGACGCTGGCATGCCTCGCCACCCTGGACCCCACCTGCCCTTCTTGCCAAGGATTCGGCCTGTCCATCAGAGCCCAGAGCCAGGGGCAGGAATCTAAGAAAGGTGTCTTTCCATCTGTAAGTTGCCTTGACTCTGTTAGTTTGGAACTAGAAACGCCATCACACTCCGCGGATGGCCTGCCTGAGTGGGACCCCCCACGGAGAGGGACCGCGGCTGCTGGTCTGGGCTGGTCTCCTCTCTGCAGTTCCATTCTGTTGTCTGTCGCCTTTCCTCTTCCCCTGGAGAGCAGGGCTTCGTGGACAATTAATCCTAAGGAGAAACAGCTTCTCTTCTCCACCTGGCAATTTGTGCCGTGTCCGGGGGCACTGAAGCCGATTCTGCAGGTGAATGTCATGTCTAAGAGCCGGGGGGTTCTGATAGCACCACAGAAGCCTCCCCCACTGAAACACCAAGTTCTGCGGTAAAACACGGGCCAGGCGCACTCGGCATGCTCACGGTCCCGGGATGATGCTGTATGTTGGTCCAGAGGCCTTTATACTTTGGTCAGAGGCCTGGCCTGGGGGTCACACCTGATTTCTGTCTTTTCTTTTTTTATATATTTTATTGATTTTTTACAGAGAGGAAGAGAGAGGGATAGAGAGTTAGAAACATCGATGAGAGAGAAACATCGATCAGCTGCCTCCTGCACACCCCCTACTAGGGATGTGCCCGCAACCAAGGTACATGCCCTTGACCGGAATCGAACCTGGGACCCTTCAGTCCGCAGGCCGACGCTCTACCCACTGAGCCAAACCAGTTAGGGCTCCTGTCTTTTTTTAATTGACTTGAGACAGAGAGAAACATTGATTTGTTGTTCCACTTATTTATGCATTCGTTGGTTGATTCTTGCATATGCCCTGACCAGGGATCGAACCCAAAACTCTGGCGTATCAGGACAACACATTGCTCTAACCCAGTGGTTGGCAAACCACGGCTCGCGAGCCACATGCGGCTCTTTGGCCCCTTGAGTGTGGCTCTTCCACAAAATATCACGTGCGGGTGCGCACGTACAGTGCGATTGAAACTTTGTGACCCATGCGCAGAAGTCGGTTTTCGGCCTGGGCGAGTCTATTTTGAAGAAGTGGTTCTAACGCCGAGCCACACTCAAGGGGCCAAAGAGCTGCATGCGGCTCGCGAGCTGCCGTTTGCCAACCACCGCTCTAACCAACTGAGCCACCCGGCCAGGGCCTCGATTCCCACTCGCCCACCTGGTGCAAGGTGCTGTGGGACAAGCCACCTGCGGTCTATGTGCCTGGCTTCCAGCTCTCGGGTCTAGAAATCCCATGACTCGATCTTCAGAGACTTGGCTACATGCCTTACATATGGCATTCTGCATAGCACATGCACACGGGTCATGAAATATCTCATTAATTATATGTCGAATGAATGCCTGTCAGGGCTCTGACACATTTTCTTGCAAACTTTGAAAAGACAATCAAAGGCGAAGTTGAGCAACGAAAGACTAGAGGCTCTGATTTCCTGTCACCGAACAGGTTGGAAACTCTTAGTGAGAGACGTTGGAACCTTTTGAGTATCATCTTGTGGTTAGAATGGCCCCTCGTGCATTTTTATGCCCTTGGCTTTATAACAACCACTTGGAAGTCTAGCCTCCCTGCCCCCCGAGAATGCAGCTATGTGAACCCCCCTCCCCGGGAATGCAGCTATGTGACCGCCCCCCCCTCCCCCCCGGGAACGCAGCTATGTGAAGTGGGACAAAATACTCCAAGTTCCAAGCTCCAAACACTAGGACGTAAAACACTGAAGCGTTGGCCCTCTCCCACAGGCGGACGCACCGGAGGGACTTGGGCCCAGGCAGCTTTGGGACACTCAACGCCTCCTTGAAAGCCGTCAAATGGGTGCCCCGCCTTCCACTCAGAATTCCTTCGGAGGAACACGGGCGGGCCGGCCGGGGTGCGTGCCTTTCGTCTGGCTCAGGACAGGTACCGGTTGGAGGTGCAGGGAGCGGGTTGGCCACTGGTACTGAACAAAGAATTCCGACAGGCTGCGCGGCCAGGGCCGCGTTGTGGAGCCCTGCTGTTCGGCGGCTCAGCACCATCCATTACCCTCGCAAAGTAAAACCATGGGCCCCGTTTCCTCAGGAAGCCAATCATTCCATTTCACTGTATGAGACAAAGCCCTGCTCTGACGGTTAATGAATGTGCTAAAATTAGGGTATACCATGCTGAACACGTGACATTGAATTTAGTCTATTCAAAGAAACGTGGTAAACGCTGCTTAGAAGTAAATGCCTTCAGTGTCTTGTCTTTTCCCACCGAGCACACATGTCCTTCCTATGAAGTGGCTCTCTCCCTGCCGTTACACATGAGCGGTCGCTTGTTTTCAAAGGAGGTGGGGGAGGGTGATGATGATGAGACATTCAGTGAGCATTTCCAAATTCGGAGATTTAATCATTGAGAGAAAAAAAAAAGGGGGTGGGGATGCAACAAGAGAGAAGTAATCGTCCATGGATTTCAGAGCCAAAATAAATGAAAAGGAAGAAAGAGAGGAGAATTCTTCATTTTGGGAGTGACTTCAGGCACTTAAGATTTTTCTTGTCTATTTTCCTGTCCCATCGGTGGAAGTGGAGAAATGACAGGAAGTGGAGAAGAGAAAGGAAGAGGTAACACTCGCACCCGGGGGAAGCGTGGAAGTCTCAGGGACGGACAGTGGGACACGGTGACATCCCGACTCCGCTGCCCCAATGGATCCAGCGCTGCCGGCGGCGGGCGCACCGCGCATCACCTCCCTGTCCTCAGCAGCCGGAGTGGAAGCCACCAGCGCCCAGGAATCGTGTGACTCCGAGGCTAAGTAGACGGCATTCCGATCAGGTGAGGTTTATCTCATCGCCTTGACAACGGGCACTCCATGGGCCCTGGATTCAACCGGGGCCGGGGAGGGGGGGGGGGGGGGGGGGGGGGGTTGTTTGTTTGTTTGAGTCTCTGCAGAAGGTTGATAGTTCTTATGAGTCAGTAAACTCCTACGGGCGTTGTCTGCTGTCAGCCTGCTTCCCTTCCCCTGGAAAGTGATGGGGGACTAGATGTAGGGTTGACAAGGCGGGAGGGTGTCTGCGCTGTGATGTGAGGTGCGCTTTTAGGAGTACACCCTGCCCTGTCCCCTCGGGACACACGCCAGACTGAGTGCGCATCCGAGTCACGCTGGAGCCCGGAAGCCCGTGCGCACTGCCCCCTGCACCAGGCTGTCCCCAAGCCCATGAGCTGCGGCCGCCTCGCCGGCCGGCCTGCCTTCATCACACGGGTCGTGTGGGTCAGCTCAGAGGAAAGCAGAGGCAGAGATGAGACGGCTCTTGGCCACCCGCCTGGGTTTCCCGGGCGCGGGGGCAGAAACGGACTCGGTGGATGTCCACGGAGAGAAGCACAGGTCCGTGAATGCACGAACAATCCGGACGTCACCCAGGCAGCGAGTTCTGTGCTGGAGGGGCAGCGTCGGATGCAAGTCGAGAACTCTGAGCTGCGACCTGACACGGTGGCCACGCGTCCCCGCTGTCCCCATCCCGGCCGGCCCCGGCCCTGGCCAGGGGCACCTCCTTCCAGCGCCTCCGGGCCGGCTCCCCAGCCCCAGGCCTGGCTGCCCTTCCCACTGGGTCACAGCCACTTCCTCTGGACCCTCCCACCCAGGGCCTGCGTTTCCTTTGACCTTCAACTCCTTCAAGAAGCATTTCCTGCCTCATCAGGGCCCCCTGGTGACCCCGGCCCCCTGTTCCTGGCACTTGGGGAGCTCCGCCTCCTTACCAGCTCGTACTTGCTTGGAAAACAGAGTCCCGTGTCCTACAGACGGGGCCCTGGTGCCACAGCCTGTGGCCCCAAAAGGGAACGAGGACCCCAAAGCATCAACCTGGAAGTCCCAGGGCGGGTCCGCTGAGGACCCACGCTCCTTCCCCCCTCCTCTTTCCTCCCTCCTCCTCAGGTGGGGCCCGGCCTCCTGGCTGCCACTCCCCAGCCAGGCCTTCTCCCTGCTGCAGGGCTGGCCCCGGAGCAACGGGCTCTGCGACCAAGTCTGTGTCCACAGCGTCCAGCCAGGCCTCTGGGGGAGGGGAGGGCGAGGACCCTCCCAGACCCCCTTCTCCCGGCCGACGCCCCACCCACCTCCATTCCCTCCAGCCCGGACGGTCGGTTGGTCCGTGGGCTCATCACCTCCTCGCGGAGTGCTGCCGCTGCGAGGCCCAGATCAGATGCTCTCCCTCTCTCCTCCCGGTGGGAGAGTCAATTACACGTCCGAGTCTATTAATCTTCCAAACAGTTACGGAGCTGAAGAGGCTGCATCGAACAGCTGAGGTTTAAGGAAGCCGGAGCGCCGCGGCCATTGTTATAATGAAGTCCCCTGATGTATGAGCGTGTCTCTGGGTGACCCACATGATTCTTTAAGTCTGAGAAATTGCAAATGACGTGTAGGGTACTTCTGACATGGACAGAGCGGCCTCCTGATGTGTGTGCTCGTGACCAACCGTCCCCAGGTCCCCTGTCGGGGGCGGGAGCACCGGCCCTTAGCGTGATGGGCACACCCTCGGGCTCCAGGCACCCCCCCCCCGCCTCCGCCCTGCCCACGTGGGGCCAGGGAGACCGGACAGCCAGCCTGGGAAGAGGGATGCCCGGCTGCCCCTTCTATTAAGGCCTGTTTGTCTGTCTTTTAAATTTGGTTTCGATGGCATAAAAAGGGGAATTTCTTTTCCTCCCCAGATGCAACAAACAGATGCTGGGACCAGAGGCTGCACAGTCAATAAAAGGAAAGTTATAAAATCTATAGAACTGCCGAGAAATCAGAATTTCGGCAAACTCCAGGGTTTTCCCTAGCTGCTCTGAGGGGCTGCGGGCGAGGGGCGGTGGTGCGGAGACTGCCCCTGGCGTGAGCGCGCCCCGCGGCTGCGGCCGGGACAGCGTGAGGACGCGGCCACGCCAGCCGTGACAATGACGAAGGGGACACGGAGGATGCTGTCCGTCCTACAGACGGCGCTGCCACAATCGGTTACCATCTAGCTTTTTGTCAGGATGGCGGAGGCGATGGCTCTTTAGGCTGCAATGTGCGTCTTCAAAGTGATTTTGTAAGCTATTGAAACGACGCTCCCTTGTTACAACTCCACGTCACTTCACTATGCAAACCATCCCCTGATGCAGGGCTAGGCAAACGCCGCATCAAACTGGTTCTCCCCATATTTGGATGAAATGCGATGTTGGCTGCAGCGATGAGAAGACGCCGATGCAGCAGGTGTCGGTGCCCATTCGCCTGGCGCCCTGAGGACGTCCCGATGTTAAGCGGCCACTCCTCAGGAGTCGCCCTTAAGAATAAAAATTTGAAAACCTCAGACAGCACCGTGACTGGAGTTTGAGGTCAAAATGCTTCGGCTCTCATCCCGGGGCCAGCAGGATGCTGGGTTTGCGCATTTCACTGCAGAGCCTCGGTCTGCCCACCTGTAAAATGGACGTGCTGAGACGCGGCGTAGGAAATGGGAAAAGGGCGAGCAACCCCAGCAAAGACCTCCCCTGGCCGCGGCCGCCCTCGCCCAGCTCCCACTCCCTCTGCTGAGCACGTCGGGTCGTGTCCCAGCGACGCAGGGACGCAGTGGCGCTGCGAGTGTGCCACGGCCGAGCTGCGCAGGGACCTTCCTGAGAACAGGGTCTCGATGCTTCCGAGGAGTCCTCCCAGGAGGTGCCAGGCGTGAGCGGCAGGTGGCCCGCTCCGTCGGCGTTTCTTCCTCTCCTTTCCTGGGTCAGACGGTGCCAGGTGCTCGGGCTGAAGACTGTGGAGTTGGAGGCACCAAGCTGGGACCTGTCGGAGCTCACAGCCTCCCTGGGCGGAGGGGGGCGGGGGGGGTGGGGGGGGGAGACACAGAGCAATTGCACTGCCCAGAAGCACCAAGTGGGGTGCAAACCGGGGCGGCTTCGGAGCCATCATGGAGAGGACACCCACCCTGCCGGGCAGCTCCAGGGGCTGCGCAGTAGAGATGGCGTTGGGTTGAGACCTGGGAGACCGGCGCCCAGAAGCCGTTCCCCTTAGCGAAGTGGGGATGGACCCGGCACATTTGGCAAAGTCTGGGGACATTTTCGAGGGTCAGGACTTGGGGTGCGGAGGACATGCTGCTACAGTGCGTGGACAGCCCCCCACAACAAGGAAGCACCCGCCCAGGGTCAGAGGGCCCAGGCAGAGACCCTGAGCCGAGGTCGCCGGAGCCGGCACAGGGGCAGGAGGGCGCGGCGTGTCTGGGAAATGCCGGGAGACGCTCGCCCTTCGCGGAGAGAGCCAGGAGCCCGGTGGGCAGGGCGGGCTCGGATCCCGGAGGTCTCGAAGGTCATCGGGAGCTGAGGAGTGCCCCCCGGCCCCCTCCCCCGTCTGCGCTCCTTAAACTTCCCCCAAAACAGCCCAGCGTCGGAGCACACTGAACTTGGCACCCATCTTGGCAGCAGGAGCCCAAAAGGCCCAGAGTGTCGGCACCATCCTGAAAAGTCAGGTCCATTTTGCTTCTTCCCTTCATTGAAGTGTAAAAAAATAACACTGAGCTCTTTCCTCCCAGAGGCTCGAAGTGGGTGCTTGGGGAAGGCCAGCCGTGTGTGACCAGGACGGGACGCTGGCATGGGCAGGGCTTGGGGGGTTTTGAGCCAGGACGCCCTGAGCACACGGGTGGGAGTGGGTCCTGTCACAGGGGCTGCCCCAGGGTGGGTCAGGGAGCAGTGCTGACGAAGCCAGGCCCAAAGGCCTGGTCAGATGCGGTGCCACGGGTCCGAGGTCGCGGCTGAGCGTGAAGTGTCCCCCAGGAGGAAGCAGGCGGGCTGAGACACCAGGGCCTCCTGCGGCGCTGGCCCTGCCATCCTGAGCTGTGCGACCAAAGACCACGACCTCACCTCCCGGCCCAGGCGACAGGAGCCACCTGGGTGAGGACACTCCAGACGCTGGCTCCCGCACCCCGCCTCCCGCCTCCCGCCTCCCGCATCCCGCCTCCCGCATCCCCGCCTCCCGCCTCCCGCCTCCCGCCTCCCGCATCCCGCCTCCCGCATCCCCGCCTCCCGCATCCCGCCTCCCGCCTCCCGCATCCCCGCCTCCCGCATCCCGCCTCCCGCATCCCGCCTCCCGCATCCCCGCCTCTCGGCTGCAGGGAAAGCTCCTGGGCCTGGCGGTCACGCGGTCACTCGATGGTGTGGTCTGGGAGGTCACCTGCGCCCGGCCGGCCCGTGCACGTGAGCACAGCCCAGCATGGGCCTGGGGGAGGGGACCTGAGCAGCAGCCGCTCCGACTTCCCACTTTCATAACCGCATTCCTGGGAGCGCTGAGAGCCCTTCTTATTGCACAAACCTCCTGGGCCCCTTATCAGCTGGCGCCCGGACCTCAGAGAACCCTTCAGCCTGTTACCAGGCACGAGACCGAGAGCAGGAGAGAGAAGCCACCGTGGGCGAAAGAGCATAAATACCTGCCCGGCCGGTGTGACTCAGGGGTTGGGCATCGACCTATGAACCTGGAGGTCATGGTTCAATTCCCGGTCAGGGCAAATGCTTGGGTTGCGGGCTCCATCCCCAGTGGAGGGCGTGCAGGAGGCAGCCAATCCATGGTTCTCTCTCACCATTGATGTTTCTCTCTCTCTCTCCTCTCCCTCCCTCCCTTCCTCTCTGAAATCGATAAAAATGCCTTTTTTAAAAGGAGTGTAAGTACCTCCCACGTCTCCTCAAGCACACTGCTCACCCGTCTCCTTAGGCCTCGCCCAGCATGTTACAAAGCTGGAGGTGCGGCTGGTGGGTCTGCCCAAAGGCCCCTCGTTGAACAGGAGGCGCAGGAAGAGAAGAGGGGTGCCCACGCGCAGAGGCCACCTGGTGCCCTGTCCCCGCCCGCGGTCGGGCTCCGCGATGTCCTCCTGTTACCCACGTGGTCGTGAGAGACTCCAACTCGTCATCGGCAGCTGAGGCGCTGGGGTGGACCGCCTGGGCCCGCCTCGCCTGCCGTGACTGTGGGAGGAGAGCCGGCTCCGGGTGCCTCGTGACAACGGGGCTCAGCCAGCCCAAGGCCTCTGCGCGTGGAGGGAGGCTGAGGCTGCTCCGCGGGCTGGACCGGGGCGGAGAGGCCCAGGCGAGGCAGGCAGGTGGTACAGAGCCTGCCTCCAGGGCTCGGCCCCGCGGAGCCCACCCCCTGGGAAGGATTCAGGAGGTCGAGTCTTCTGGCCGGACATTTAAATCACTTTTTTCAATGTATCTTTATTGTTGAATGTATTACCGATGTCCCCCCTTTTTTCCTGATGGATCCCCTCCACCCCACCCGCCCCCTCCTCAGGCCTTCACCGCACTATTGTCTGTGTCCATGGGTTATGCATGTATGTATTGTCTGTGTCCATGGGTTATGCATGTATGTATTGTCTGTGTCCATGGGTTATGCATGTATGCATTTAAGTTCTTTGATCAGTCTCTTCCCGCCCCCCCCCGTTTAAATCATTTTCGAGCATTGAAAACTTAGATTTGTCACATATGAAATATTCATAAATTGGCCCAATTCACGTTTGTATCGATCGCTCCAGAGAAGCCATGTGTCTCAGCCATACAAGTCATGGATGCCAGAAAGAAAGATTTTTTTTTGAGAACTGTCTCCGCTGAGACCACCCTCATCTCCACGGCCCGTCACTGCTCCCCGGAGATCGAGGCCCCCCGTTGGGTCTGGGTCCCAAGGCCCGTCCTCCGGTCCCGGGCCCACCACGGCCCGACCGGGTGGCCTGGGGGTGGGTGTGTTCAGCTCTCCCTCCAGGCAGCGGGGGTGCGGCACGGTGCCGGGCACCTTCCAACCCGCCCACAGCCCGCAGGGAGGCACCCGTCACCCGTGGTCAGAGGCCGACAGGGCGGCCCCGAGGGGGTGGGGACTTGCCGAATCGGCCACGTTCACGCTCAGGCAGCCTGGCCCCGGACCCCACGCCACGAGGCAGGGGTGCCCGCCTGCAGGCTGCACCCAGAGGACTGCGAGGCCCTGGCAGAGGTCTCCTCGGGCAGAACGCTGTATAACAGCAGCAACATCAGCCTTCTCTCTTCCTCTCAGGTGCAGGCGCTGGAACCTTCCAGAGACCCCGGAGGTGACATCGTCGCTCCGACAATGAGCGAGCGGCACGTGTGTCAGTGTTCCCGCGTCTTAAACACGTCTCGGGTTTAATTTCTAGCAAGGCCGATGTGGCTGGAGCCCCCAGGTCTCCCGGGCTCAGCATTTAAGAGCTGAAGAGGGCCTTGGTCTAACCACGCGGCCGTGCGCCTGAATGTCCGCGGTCGCTTTAACAACACAATTCAAAGAACAAAGACCGTGAAGAGGTCCTTCCAGAGAGGGGGGCGGCCCTCTGCTCTGCGCCAGGCCCCCACCTGCTCTCTGCTCCCGGCCCAGGGCCACCCCGGCCGGCTGTCACCCACCCAGCCGGTGACAGGGTCCAAGGCCCGTCCTCGGGTCCACGCCGGGCCTCCTCTCACCGGGGGCCGGGTTCTCCCTCGGGACTGGGGGACTGGAGGTGGCCGCGCCCCGCGCAGCAGGCCCTCGGTGACAGGCCCACACCCGGCAGCGGCGGACGCCGGCGTCTGCTCCGGGCCCCTGCGGGTTCGGGAAGCGGGGGGCTGGGCCTCCTGTCACTCCCTGGCTCCCCGGTGCCTGTCCAGTGTCCTTCCGTCGCTCAGGGTGGCGTGGGAGAGCAGCCGCTTAAGGAAGAGAAACCGTGTAACGCCCTTCCCGGACCCCCCCCCCCCCCGGCTTATTCTAATCTGCGGCCTCCCCGGGCCACCTCGCCGGCCAATCTCGGTCCCCCGCCGGGGATGCCCAGGGCCTTGCTCCCGGAGGGCAGCCGGCCGCCTGGGCACCTCGAGTCCCCGAGCTCCAGGGGGTGGTCTGCCCCTCCTCCCCTGCCTGTCCGTCCCTGCGCCTCCAAGGAAACCTCAGGCCTCAAGCTCCAGTGCCGAGCAGACGAACCAACGTGCGCCTGACCCTGACCCTGACCCCTCCGAGCTCCCTTATCTGGTCTCCGGGCTCCCATCCGCACTGAGAGACCTGGGCGTCTCCTCCCCAGAAAAGCCACACGGACTTTAAAAATCCTCTCCCGGAAATGAACGGCCCGTCACGGAGGAAGACTTTCAGTAGGAAGGAAACGGACGAGCATTAGCCGTGATGTCACAGGAAAGATGCTCGAACCCCATGTTCCCCTGTGAGTGCTATTCCCAGTGCACTTACCCTGGGGGGGGGGCGTTCCCCTGTGAGTGCTATTCCCAGTGCACTTACCCTGGGGGGGGGGGCGTTCCCCTGTGAGTGCTATTCCCAGTGCACTTACCCTGGGGGGGGGGGAGGCGTTCCCCTGTGAGGACTATTCCCAGTGCACTTACCCTGGGGGGGGGGGGGCGTTCCCCTGTGAGTACTATTCCCAGTGCACTTACCCTGGGGGGGGGGCGTTCCCCTGTGAGGACTATTCCCAGTGCACTTACCCTGGGGGGGGGGGGGCGTTCCCCTGTGAGTGCTATTCCCAGTGCACTTACCTTGGGGGGGGGGGGGCGGGGGGTTGAAGCAGCCGCCCAGCCCCCGAATAGATATGCCCCTGTCCTAACCCCGGAGCCATGACCTTGTTTGGTAAAAAGGTCTTTGCAGATGCAATTAAAGGAAAGATCTTGAGGTGAGATCCTCCCTCCTAGGTTACTCAGGTGGGCCCTAAGTCCTTATAGAGACACAGAGGAGAGAGAGAGAGAGAGAGAGAGAGAGAGAGAGAGAGAGAGAGAGAGAGAGAGAGAGAGAGAGAGAGAGCCAGGTGAAGACAGAGGCCGGGGATGGAGGGATGTGGCACAGCCACGGGATACCTGCGCCCCCGGGAGACGAAGGAGGTGGGGGATGGATCTCCCCTCGTGCCACTCGGGCCAGCTTGACTTTGGACCTCGGCCCCCCGAGCTGTGAGAGCTGGGTTTCTATTGTTTTCAGCCACCATCACCTTGGATTGAGGGCCCGGGATCTCGGGGCCGGCCCTCGCATTCCAGGAGGCGCCCCCGCAAGTGTGTGTCAGGCTCGCCCGGAGGTCCTGTCCCCCCTTCCCCACAGCGCCTGGGCGGAGAACCTCCTGTGTGGTCTAAGGCAGTGGTCGGCAAACTCATTAGTCACCAGAGCCAAATATCAACATTACAACGATTGAAATTTCTTTTGAGAGCCAAATTTTTTAAACTTAAACTTCTTCTAACGCCACTTCTTCAACATAGACTCGCCCAGGCCGTGGTATTTTGTGGAAGAGCCACACTCAAGGGGCCAAAGAGCCGTATGTGGCTCGAGAGCCGCAGTTTGCCGACCACTGGTGTAGGCCATCGCGTGTGGATGAACTTGACTCACCTTTGGTCACTGCCCTTCCACATCTGGAGTGCCAGTAGTGTCCATCGCTGCTCTTGGTCACTCTCATGACTCATACGAGTTTCAGCACAAAGCAGAGAGGAATTGGTTCTTTCCATAAACGGGACCCAAGGGCCAGAGGCTCAGCCAGGCCTCCCCAGGGACCCCGAGCGGATGCTGCTAAGCCTCCAGAACCAAGGCGGTCACCTGATCGCTTATCAAAGTCTGTTTCCGTCTCTTCATCTCTCTCTCTCTGCAGCCCAGCTTTCCTGGCCTCTGCCAGACAGCCTCCCCGCCCCCCCACCCCCCATAGCATCAGTTCCCACTGCCTGGCCCGGCCCACCCCAGTCCAAGGGGACAGCACCTCCAAATTCCAATTCCAAACTCAGGGGGGCATGGGGGGAGAAACTAATTAGGAGAGACCCCTGGCTGAGGCCTCGGGCAGAACTGTGTAGGACGCGTGGCTAGGGGGCCCACTGGTGGGGACCAGAGCGGGTCTTGGGGGGGGGGGTCCATGGGCCTGCTCCACATAACAGTAAGGGGCCCGCAGTGATGCCACCCCTCCTGAAACGGGTGCCGCTCTTGCACTAAGGGACACCCTGGTCCTGAACTTGTGGGCGCAGAGGCCAACCCTGCACATCCTCCAGGTGCCCTCGCCCCGTGGGGCTCCTCACCCTCCACTCCCTTACTTTTTGGTTGGCCCCTCCTGGGTCGATACATAAATCGTGTTAAAGAAGCAGCCCAGCCGCTGGCTCGGTGGTTGAGCATCGACCTATGAACCAGGAGGTTGCTGGTTCGATTCCCCGTCAGGGCACATGCCCCAGTTGCAGGCTCCATCCCCAGTGTGGGGCGTGCAGGAGGCGGCCGATCAATGAGTCTTTCATCGTTGATGTTTCTCTCTCCCTCCCTCTCCTTCCTCTCTGAAATCAATAAAAATATATTAAAACAAACAAAAAAATTAATAAAAAAATAAGCAACCCGCTGCGGGCTCGGGAGCAGGGCCTCCCGCCTGAGCCCTCCACGCCCTCCCCCACAGGCAGCCTTCAGTCTGGACTTGCCAGCCCACCTGCCCGGGACTCGGCTTCACCCCCTCCCCACGCACAGGAAGGGGGCCCAGCCCCGGGGTTCCGTCCTGGCCGACCACGGGTCCCGGACGTGGGCACCCCTTGATGCTGGGGCCCCTCAGCAGGGAGGTATTCTGGTTGGGTGTAGAGGTGAAGGCGTGTCGCCGAATGTGCAACACAACCTTTAAAATCCAAGCTCCTGAGGAAGCGAGAAAAGCAAAAACAGTGGCCAGGGACGATGGGAGCCCGGGTGGGCCGTGGGGAGTGGTGCCCTGCGCGTGGCTGGCCGCCCGGGCCAGCGGCACAGAAAAGCGCCCCCACGCCAAGGGCAGAGCGCCCTGTTCGGCCCGAAGTGAATAATGATGAACCCAGCTTGGTCCTGGTTGGGTAGGGATAAATAACATCAACACTGGGAAATTTGTTTCAAATCGGTTGTTAATTGCTGTTGATCTTAAAATATTTGAGCTTATTAATTTCTCTCTCACCCCCTGAATTATATTTCAGCAACATCCCCCTGTTATTCAATCAGACATAGCAAAAAGGAAGCATTTATTTATATCTTCAGAGTCGCGTACGTCTAATTAAGATCGTGTTACTGCGCATATTTCCTATTAGGCAAATGCTGCCGGTGACTCCCGCCTCATCAGCTCTGACGGCCTTGAGGAGCGTTGGGGAGATTGGACTTGAGCTGAGCAGGGGTTTCCTAAGCTCCTCTGCCCTGAGGGACGTGGTTAGGCCTAGACCTGGCAAAGCCCCCTCTTAACGAATCCCAATGGCAACCGCCAGAAAACACGAGATTTGAAAACTGGCTGCAGAATGCTTCTGTGTTAATAAAAATAACGCAAGTGGCCAAGAGTGTTCATAACGTCCTCGTGGCACCCTCACAAGCACCCGGGGGGGGGGGGTATTTTTATCCCCATTTTACAGAAAAACAAACTGAAGCTTAAAGAGACGAAGGGATGTGCCTCGGGGGCGGAGCCAGGACTAACAGGGCTCACCCCCCACGCCTTTGCCACTCCGCCTCCCTTCCCTACCGAGACGAG
Organism: Eptesicus fuscus; assembly: GCF_027574615.1. Lineage (NCBI taxonomy): Eukaryota > Metazoa > Chordata > Mammalia > Chiroptera > Vespertilionidae > Eptesicus > Eptesicus fuscus. The sequence continues at coordinate 96,061,732 of NC_072482.1, forward strand.
TTCGTCCATTCTAGAATATTCATAACAGACGGCACCGCCCCTTCTCCCTGCAAGGTGATGGAAATTAGCTCTCGGGGAAAGGATCCCATGCTCTGTATGTATAAAGCACAGAGGACACGCATGCAGATCAGCAGCTCCGTGGCGCTAAATCTTCGCACGAGGGCAGTCAGGAGAGATGTCTGAACTGACGATGAGAAGGTAGAGAGAGGCTGCTTCAGGGCAACAGCAGTCACGTGACGCCCACAGGCCCCTCATCCTGTGCCCCGCCTCCTGCAGCCCATGGCTGCCGCCGTCTTATTTCGACAGCTCAGGTGCAGGGGGTGATGGCGCGGCCCCTGGGTCGGCGGGCGCAGCACGGCTGCGGGCTGCAGGCTCCTCACACCAGAGCACCTCCTACTGCATCCCCGGCTTATCCCTCCAGCGCCATGGTCGGCAAACTGCGGCTCGCGAGCCACATGCGGCTCTTTGGCCCCTTGAGTGTGGCTCTTAGGCCAGCTCAGGAGTACCCTAATTAAGTTAATAACAATGTACCTACCTATATAGTTTAAGTTTGAAAAATTTGGCTCTCAAAAGGAATTTCAATCGTTGTCCTGTTGACATTTGGCTCTGTGGACTAATGAGTTTGCCTAGACCCACACTGCCCAGTATGGCAGCCATCTGTCACGTGTGGCCATTTAAAATGAAATTCGTCCAAATCAAATAACGTGTACAGTTTAGCTCTTCAGCCACACTCAACAGCCCCCGGAGGCACCGACTGGACAGGGCGGAGAACGAACATCTCCCTCATCGAAGACTTCTAGACTCTAGACGGCAGCGCCTGGAAGCCGGGCCTTGTCAGCACACGCATGGTTCCTCTCCACTGGGCAAGTTTTCAGTGAAACCACCTCCGTGAAGGCCGGTGCTCGGCACAGAGAGGAGGTGTGATCAAAGCCAAGCTCCCACACGTGAGGAAGAATCGCCATTACTTTTGTCACAGATGTGGCGGTTTCCCAATGAAGGGCCAATCCAGTGTTTAGGAATGTTTGCGTGGTGTCGGGGCGACATGGCCTTGGGTCTGAGCGGAGTGATGGGGGTAAGTTTACTTATTCTCTTTGAGAGACTTTGTCTCCTCGTCTGTAAAATGGGTATGAACTCCACAGCGCAGTAGGCCGCCAGAGAGGCGTGAGCGGCGTGGGAACGATGGGCCCGGTGCAGAGGGGGACCAGGTGCAGAGCCCGAGTGCCCGGCCACGGGTGAAGCCACAAGCCCGCACACGGCCACTCCCTCAGCCTGAGCCCTGGAGACCACGTGGGGCCTCAGCTGTGTCTCCGCTCCGGGCCCAGCCCAGCAGTGACAGCGGACAGAGGGATGCACGGCTGACCTCGGGACCAGCTGCCTTACTAATGACCCCCAGGCTCTGACCGAGAGGGGGCACACCTGGGAAGCTGGGGAGGGTTCTATTGGGCCCGCCCCCGAGACCTCCAGGTAAAAGGCCTCAGACAGAGGCGCCAGTGAGGGTCTTTCCCCAGCCCATTCTTTGCCCAGGTGAGCTCGGTCTCCCCCTCTCTCCCCCTCTCTCTCTTTCTTCCCCCCCCCCCCCCCCCCCGCAAGCTCCCAGGGCCCTTCTTTCCTCTGTGAAGTTCAAGGTTGCTGTGACTCTGGCTTGCTCCTGGGCCACCTGGACATTGCCACCTCCGGAGACAAGGTGGGTCTCTACCTGGCTCCCCAGTTCAGGCGCTGAGGGAGGTGGCCTGCTTCCCTCTCCCCCCTCCCCCCTCCGGCGGGCAGGGGTGAGGAGGAGGAGCAGAGAGGGCCTTTCCCTTGAACTTGAGGACAAGGGGAGCCTCAGCCTTTCAAACCCAAACGCCATGGAAACGAACAGCCCGTCACCCAACGGGTGGGATCGCCAGCGTGTGCGCAGTCCGGGGCGCTCCCTGTGCTCCCTGTGACTCTGGCCAGACTGTTTGTACAATTGAACAGTTTGGTGCCTGAGGGGCAGGGCCAACCTGAGTTGCCTTTGTAGGAACCAGGTTCACAGTCACGGCGCTCGGCACTGCGGAAGCGGTGGATGGGACCCGGGATTTGAAAACGGCTTTTCAGGGAGAAGGGTCAGTGTTGACGGCGACGGAACCGCCGCAGCAGGCCGCTGGTTGGGTCAGCCCAGTGCTCGCCCTCCTCTGGGATCCACGGCGCTGGGTGCGCACGCAACTTCCCACGGGAAGGGGAGGGGAGGGAGGGGGGAGAGAGGGGAGGGGAGGAAGTGTATGGATGGTTAGATAAAGCCCGGAAACCGTCACCAAATAGCAGCCCCCGACCCCTCACACAGGCAGAGCGAGCAAGCGAGCGAGCAATCACATGCAGGTGTCCGCGGTCCGGCTGCCGGAGCACCTGGACCGGCCGGCCTTTCTCTAAGGCACCGGGATGTCCTTCAGGGCCACACGGTGACGGGCCTGGGTTCTATTTGGGTAGAAGTGACATGGTTAAGCCTGAAATCGGCTCTGTGTGTAGTGCCCGTGGCTTGTTTGGGATTCGAATGACGACAGAGCAGAATCTCCCGCCCGTCTGTGGTCTGTGCAGAGCATCGACTGCAGTTCACTGCGGGGGGGGGGGGGGGGTGGGGGGGAGAGGGACCTGGAGCCGATGGGCTGGTCCCGCAGGGGGGCAGGCGGGCTTCTGCCCACCGCGCCCGCAGACCCGGACGCCTCCCGCCTGCCAGCCTGCCCGCAGGACGCCTCGCTGGCCACCTGACCTTTGACAGCGGGGCCTGTCCCTCTGCCTCCCCCGCCTGGCTCCTGGCTGGCTCTGTGGCTCGGCACCATTCATTTTGGCTCCGTAACGCGGCTCCCAGTTTTCCAACAGGCACTTTAATTTATGGCGTGGTTTGGACACACTCACTGGCCATGACCTTGGCCCTCGCCCCAGAATATTATTTTCGGCATTTATCCTCTAGCTGTCTCATTGCACCCAGGGGCGGGAGGGCTCCGCCCTGTCCTGTCGTGGCCCCACATCCCCGGCCAGAGGGGACAGAGGCCAGGGCGATCCTGCTCCCGTTCCCACAGAGTCCTATTCGCAGTCAGGTCGGGCCCCCGAAGTGTGTGGGGGGGGGGGGCAGGGGGGGATGCAGGCTCTGTCTGTTGTGCCCCTGCTTTTCCGCTGAGACAGGCCTGGAGCCCTGAAGGTCACTGCACTCCTCCTGCGAGAAGTCAGAGGCGCCGGGCTTTACCTTTGGAGACAAAACACGCACCTGAGACGGCGCAGAGCCACGCCCGAGAGGTGCCGATGGCTGCCCTCACGCCCTGAGCACATCCGCTTGAGAAACCCCGGAATTAGGGCTAACCGTCTGTCCAGGCCGTTTCAAAGGCTTGTCGCAGCCATCAGAGGGACAGGGCGTGTGGAGCGTCACTCCCGACAGGCAGCGTCCTACACGCAGGCGCCGTGCGTGGCCTCGTCACCCCACGAAGACGCACTCCCGAGGGGAGAGGTGGGCAGGTGGGGTGTCTGGAGCGGTACGTGCAGCCCAGTCTTAAAGGGCAGGACGGACCACCCCACCCGTGGGCGGGGAGACTGCACCCAGGTAGGCAGCACCCCCCGAGCCTGTGCAGAGGGGGGTCCAGGTGCCGCCGGAGTGACTGAAGTCTGGGGCGCCAGGCCCCCTCACAGACAGGAGCCATCCCAGAGGACACGGCTCCAGCCTGGACCCGCTCTACGGAGACCCGACAGGCAGGGGAGGGACGTGTAAGCGGGCAGCCCCTCAGCATCGGTGCTGGTGTCTTTCTCCTGCTGTTGCTTCACGTGCCCCTCTCAAACAGAGCCGGCTGTGTGTCCATTATAAATAATGCATCCTGTAATCTGCATTTTTCTAATTGAAAAAAACAATGTCCACAATGCCCCAAGTCAATCGCATGCATGATTTAACAGGAGATGAATAAAGTTTTCACTCTGGGGAAAACCCTCTGAAATAATGCGGTTTCCTAGCGAAACAGGTCAGAGCGTGCCTGTAACCCCAGGTTCTGTGCTTTGATGAGATGACAACCTGGAACCACGGAGGTGGCGGCCTCCATGCGGACAGAGACTCCGCGTAACTGGGTCCACCTCTCGTGGTGGCTCCCTAACCCGGAGGCACCTCGATACAGAGGCTGCGGTTTGTCCTCACATCCGCCACGGAGCGGGAGGGTTTGTCTGTCCACGTGGCGGAGGTCCGGGAGGGGCGGGAAGGCCGCCGCTGGGCCGCCCCCTCCACTTCCACGTGAGCATTTATCGCCCTCACCGCCTCGGACCCTCCTGTTTCTGGGGGCACCGTCTCTCTTCTCGGGGAAAGCTGCTTCTCTCCCACGCCCACCGTCTGGCGTGAGGGGGGGCTGCCCGTGACACTCCACCAGGACCCCCGGCCCCACCTGCGACGCCAGACTCTTTCCCGGGACTTCGCAGCGTGTCGGGCCGGGCTGAGCGGTGGGCAACTTTAGCCAGGTTTTCCCTTCTTGTAGCAACATCGTGAGCTGTGCTGCCGGGGCTGGGTGTCCAGCACGTGCAGGAAGTCTGAGGAAATAATAGCAATCTGCAGCGCGAAGGGAGGAGGTCTCCTTAGCGTTCCGCGTTCTGGCTCCAGTCTTGGAGGCTCAGCTGCTGTTTTGCCATGGTTACTGGAGACTTTCAAGAAACACTTTTTTTTTTGCTTAAACTATTTCCAGTTGAGTTTATGTTCCTTAAAAAAAAAAAAAAAAAGGAGCCATAGCTAATTATCTTTCCTCAATGTCTCACTTCTACCCCCATGAATCCATTATGCCCACTCTCACGTGGGAAGACTGAGGCTCAGGAACATCGAAGAGTTGCCCCAAATCCTATGTTGAGTTCTGGGTGTAGTGACGCCATCACCAGCCCATGCTCTTAGGACACGATCTGATTCATTAATAACCTTTCGCACACCCTACCTCCTCTGATGGCGGGGACAAGCCTTAGAAGCAGACCGGGCAAGCATCGTGAGCCCTCACTTTAGATGACAAAACTGGGGTTCAGATCCGGCAGGTGACTTCCGACAGGGACAAGCAGCGAGGGGTGGGGTGGGGTGGGCCTGGAGATCATGTCAATGAAAACTGAATTCAGCAAAATAACTGTTGTCTTAGGATTATTTTTAAGCAGGATTTTCAGGTCTTGCTGCCCATCTTGGTCTGTGCTTTGACTTCCTGCCAGAACATTGGTTCTCTGCAGATCCAACTGTGATAAAATATTTCTCATTATCCTGAGAGCCGGTAAAATACCAAGAAGCTCGTACGTTGTCTCTCTTGGTTTTGATACCCAATGACACGGGGAAAGCGAGATGACACATAAAAGAAAAGCCGAAGACAGACTTCCTCGGGAAGCTCTCGGGTAGATCGTGTGATTAGTTCACAGTTTAGAAGCCTTTGGCGGAGTCAGATTTACGCACACGAAGTCCGTTCACGCCGTTTCGGAAGACCGACAGATTTTACAGGCGAGCTGCGCTTAGAACTGAGGATTCCTTAAGTCTCATTCCTCCTTTCCTCTCTTATGTTGCTGGCTTTTTGACAACCCAGGAGCGGGCACCCACCGCTCCCTGGAGCCACCGATGGCGGACGCTGGCCGCATTGCAGCCGCTCTTTGAAAAGGTCACACACATTCCTCGCGGGCAGGTGGCCAAGGCTGGTGCTTCCACGTTTGATCTGCTGCGGCTCCCGCGTCTTTGTGTAATTCTGTGCAGGGGTGAAGTCGGTCCGAGGCGAGGCTGGATCCCTGGCTCTTACGTTCTATTTTCATTGTTGTTGTTTCTGGAAGTTCAACATTCAAGGCAGTCAGAGGTGAAGCTGCCGTCCTGGTGGGGGTCGGGGAAGGACACGGAGGCCCGGGCTCTTGGGCCGCCACTGGCCGAGGCACACTCTCGGCGCCGTTCCCATCGGCGCACGTATGACTGCATTTCAGCGGCACTTACCCCTGTGCGGAGGCAGTGATTGCAGCCAGAGGATCATACCTTAGAAAACATTGCCCAGTGGGAATTTCCCTAGATGATGGAAATGCAGGTTTAAGTTCAGTTACGTGGGAAACTCCATAGCTAACGAATATGCAAGAAAAAGCCATGCAGCTGAGGAAGTCCATTCATCACACATTAAAGAGAAAATGTTTGCTCTTTCCTTTCCGTCGGATTGACTGGCTGTTTGTCTGTACAGACAAAGCAAGACGGTTATTTCATGGTGCGAGCACTTCTTGGGCCGGGTCCCCGTGTGCACACTGGCTATCTTCAGACGAGTCGGGACACGCTCCGCCTGTCAGAACGGGGAAGACGGTCAGGGACGAGCCGGAGTTGGTGTTCAGCCAGGAAACTTTTCCATTCAGCTTGGATTCAGGCTCAGCTGTGAAAAGGGTGTTGCCGGGGGGGACGATGAAAGTGTCAGGTTGGAGAAACAGCCCGGGCCGTGCCCACGGCCCCGCGCGGCCAGGAGAAGGCCGGGCCGGCCCGCAGCGCCGAGCGGGGCGAGAGGCAGGCAGACGCTCCGGGGCGGGCAGCATTCTTCCGCTCTGCTGGGAGCTGGGTGAAGGTTCAGGATCAAATATTTGCGAATGTTTGAGAAACAAAAATCAGACCCGGCGCGAAACCCGTAGGAAAAATGAGACACAGCGCAGAGCTGCTGTCCTTAATGTTTCAGTTCTGAGTTAACACCTCATACAGATATTCTTATTTCTTCCTGGCCGTTTCAATGCACATTCCGGTCAGCTCCGGTTTGAGAAAAGATGGGTCCTGCCAAGCTGCCTCTGTGTGCGGAGCTCAGCGGGAGTGAAGCTGCCCGGGCAAAAGCCGAGCTCGGATCAGAGGGCATCTCCAGGGTTTGGGGAGCGCAAATGCCAACTGTTGCCTGTATGTCGTGTGTATTTAGCGGCATTTTAAGAAGCAAATGAGAAAGTGTAAGCCACTCTCAGAAATACCTATATTGAGTTCATTAAATTTTCCAAGTTTGTCTGCACTTCTCCCAACGTGACCACTTCACCGACGGTTTGCCTGTCTGTCTTGCTGTCCGGGGAGGCCGCGCCTGAGTATTCGCAGCCCTCGGTCTCCATGGGGCTGCGGGCTGGGCGCCTCTCCCACCCCGAGTAGCTCGCCGTCCGGGAGGGCCTCTCAGTCAACAGCCACTAACGGGGTGCGCTGACCACAGCCCAACCTGCTTCTTAACGAATTTTATTGCTGATTTCATATTGCATAATTAATTAATTTAGTATAGAAAACATAGCTCAGCAATCATCATCAAATTAACATCTTCTTCTAAGTCTCCCATACTAGAAATAATAATATTGCTATGTCTTTGCCCACCTATTATTATTTATACAAAATAAATGTTCAGAATGGGAATTATAGCCCAAAGGCACACACCTTTCTAAAGCGTTTGTTTTGTATCGTCAGATTGTAGTATTATCACCAGAGAATGAGGATGTGTTTCCTCGATTTAAAAGTGGATTATATCATGAAGACATATTTTTCAATTTTGTAGATAAAAAGTAGTTTTTATATTTAGAAACAAACTTCTACAGTCCTCAGCTTTCTCGACCCTGCTACAGGCCTCCTTTATGTCTAGTCTCCAGACAACTGCAAAAGCGTGTCTCCGTTTCCCAGGGGGCCCTGTTCTAGTGCATTCTAGTGCATTCTCGTATGTTCCTCTATTGTTTCAAAGACCTGAACTTTTCCTCCTTTCGTGTATTCTGTGTTTTAAAATACATATTTCCCCCCTCTGCTAAAGTGAATCCACTGTAATAATTTCAGTCAGAACTTAATGAAACCATCCTCCCCAAATAAATGCATGTTCTTTAAAGACTTATAACTGATAAGAGTCAGAAGTGCGGTATGCCAGTGAGGGAAATCCAGGGAAATCCTTCTCAAAGACCCTCCACTTGCTCCGTGCAGGTCATGGCCCGCCGTGCGGTGTTGTAAACAGCCAGCTCTCCTGTTTCCTGTCCCCGTCCACGCGCAGGATGAGCAGGGGGGCTCCTGGACCCGAGGCCGACGTAGAGCCACGCCACGCCGCCCACAGGGCCTCCAGCAGCTCGAAGCACGGGGCATGCACTGGGCTGGAGCAATCACCATCAATAGGGGTAATAGTTCTGCTTATGTACACTCATTTATGCATAACTTGATGACATAATTAGTGTGTATTTAATTTTTTTTATCAAAGCCATGCAACATTCATTTAAAAACATTTACAGGGGGTAGGGGAGGCAGGCGGGAGGTCAATGGAGGAAAAAGGAGACATGTACTACTATTTGTAATATTTTAAACAATTTAAAAAACCATTTACTGACGGCACATATGATTTTCCAAGTTTTGTACAAAATGCCCTTCTGAAAAGCCTTCCAAGCAATATATATATATTTTTTTTTCCCTTTTTTTCTGGGAGAATTTGAGACAACTTCGTGAACCCTTCACTACATTTTTCTTTCAACACTTAGATACAGTTTCTTTCCACTTCAATCTGGACAAGTGCCCATTCACTCAGGCAAGGAAGTAAAAAACGGCCACGGAATAGTGCTGAGCTCAGACAATGCTTTGTCAGCGTGGCAGACGAGAGACTTAAGAATTTCCGTGTGAACACTGTGTCTGCTTTTCACTGATGAAACTGGTTTAGAGACACAGTTTTAGATTTTAACTGTGTCTCTAAACCAGTTAGATTTTAACCACAGCTACATGAACAGACTCTAGTCAGTTATTAGCGGGACTTCCAATAACTAAGAATCAAGTGAGCAGATTTATTTAGGGGAAGGGGGGAGTTAGGAGAGTAGGGTCTGTATTTTGCTCTAATGAAAGAACAAATCATGGTAACAACCAACAACTGACTGTCAGCGTGTCACAGAACCGCGTCGGGCCGCCCTCGGTGTGTTTAGAGATGTCGGAGGCTCCTTATCGCCGTGGGTGAAAGGGGCCACGTACCGAGCATGACCCGCTCAGGGAGGCCCGCGTGGGGGGCCTTACGGACTCAGGACGGGCTGAACCAGAACGTTCCTCACGGAGAGGGGGTCCCGGCAGGTGGTCATGTCCGAGGCCTGCAGCCTCCTTGGCGAAGGTCAGCCCGGGCCCTGAGTGAGCCTGCCGGGCGTTGTGCCTCTCAGAGAACACGTCCTCAGGCACAGCCTCCACCGCACGGACCACAGAGCCCCTCATTAGTATCTTTTCAAAAAATATTTATTTGTATTGATGTCAGCGAGGAAGGGAGAGGGGAGAGAGAGAGAGAAACATCAGTGATGAGAGAGAATCATGGGTCGGCTGCCTCCTGCACGCCCCACACTGGGGATCCAGCCCGCAACCCGGGCCTGTGCCCTGACCAGGAATCGAACCATGACCTCCTGGTTCAGAGGTCGATGCTCAACCACGGAGCCAGGCCGGGTGGGCCCCCTAATTGTTACCTTGTGCCCCCAGTACCATCTGTATGTGCTGTAAATGTTCACTGTTGGCCACCCCGGACCCCTCCTTGTGAAAGAAGTGGGTGTCTGTCCCCTTTACCCTTGACCTCAGAGGTTCCCCACTTGGCTGCCTCCGCCTCGCTCACCCTCCTCCAACGGACTTCCTGTAGCCCTCCTTCCTCACGTCCCTCCTCGGAGGCTAACGGATAAACGGGCTGTGCAGCGGCCATTCTCGGGAGCGTTTTCTCAAACCCTTGAGAGTGTTGCTTCTTGGCAAACTGTTGTCAGCTTGGCTCAGGTGAACTCACAGAAACTCTCCCCGGGTTCGCACGCTTCTTCCGTGGACATCGCTCTTCCCACGGCAGCTGGAGCGGCACGCCGGGCCGCGCGGGGTCTGAGGCGGGGCCCCTCCATCCCTTTTGCGCCCTGTGAGCTCAGGGGAGGCGAGCCAGCCTCCAGATTTCTTGAATCCAGCGAGAATCTGCCAGAATGACAAGCACAGCCTTGATCTCTTTGTAAATTACAGCCTGCCAATGAGGGGGAATCTTTTCTCAGGTGCACTTCCCGGCCCACTGTCCTGCCGCACAGAACAGAACAGTAAGACCACTGCAGAGCCCGCCTCCTTCCCGCACCGGCCCTGACCACGGCCCCGCGTTCTGTGTCCACGGGAACCAGGGCGGGCGTCGAGGGACACGGTTGGGGTTGGAAAGATGCCTCTCGGCGGAGTGACACGCAGGCCGTGACCATGTCTGCATTCCACGGCTAGTGTGCGAATGTATTGTTCTGTCTGTTAAAATAGCCCAAAGATGGCCTATCGTTAACGATGGCTGACAGCCCCAGCCATAACCAGGTATAACTTCAGGCAACACATTTAGGGCAAACTCACTTCTTAGCCAGCCCGCTGCAAACGGGATCCACCAGGTAAGGGGGGAGAGGCAGGAGCTCAATCAAACCCCGACGACCGCGTCGTGGATTCGGACCTGAAAAGTCTCTGTCGAAGGAACACGCGTGAGGCGCTGTAGGAAGGGCCTGGGCCTGTTCTTTGTGTCCCAAAGGATGACTCATCAGCAGCATGGAACCCTGTCCCGGGTTTCCTCCCCCTGGGGAGAGCGGGTGGCCAGTTCTCGGCGTCCAATCCCATGTTTCATTTCACATTTGTACCGACTGGAACAACGGTTGCCTTTGCAACTCCAGAAAGCAAAGATGAAACTTTGTTCTTGCTTTTGTGCGGAGCTGTACAATTTCTTCTCTCCTGGCAACAGATTTTAAATCTCGCCTCCTCCCCCTCTCCCTTTTCTTCCTTCCCCTGGGAACGGCTTGGGGGGTGCGGACAAAGCTCTGTGTGTGTGTCCCCGCTTTGCCGGGTTTCTGTGCGGGGTGTGCAGGCACGCATTCATTAACGCAATCCCTCCACCTCCAACGAGGGTGCATCATGAACCCGGAGAAAAAGCCTCATAAATATTTAGATGCGCCGTCTACCTCCCCAACGGGAGGGAAAAAGCAGCGCCTTTAGCGAGGAGCTGCCCGGGGCCATCTGCATGTGAATCAGGAAGGGGACAAAGGCGATGGGACCTCCAACACAAACCGGGTCTCCCGGGGGCCATTCATCTCTCTCCTCGTGCCCGGCGGGCGGGGCTGTTTTCTGCACTGGAGCCAGCGGCGGGCTTTCCAGAGGCAGCTGGGGGGGGGGGGTGCGCTTTGTTCTGTGCGAACATTGCTAAAGGAACAAAATTGCTTTGCACTTCGCGTCTGACGGGCTTCTCCGTTCCCCGCGACTGCTGCTGTCGTCGGAGGGGGCATGTGCGCCCAGTGATGTGCACAAATACCGGGACAGGAAGTAGGATCGAGGTCTCTGTTGTGCTAGAACGTGCACCGACTTACCCTTGTGACCAGTTTTAAGGGGACAATTCAGGGGCGTCCACGTCATTCACCGGGCTGTGTAACCCTCACCACATCCCACCTCTAGAACTTTCTCGTGGTCCCAAACACAAGTCCTGCAGAGGGAAAACAGTAACCCCCGACTCTCCCCTCCCCCAGCTCCCACTCGACTTCGTAAAATTCCATTCCTCCAGACTCTCCATGGAGTCCGACCTCCCCGCACTGGATCTTGGAGGGGTGGCGGGGCAGAGCAAGTCCCAGCAACCAGGGGCAAAGACAGAAATGAGGTAATGCTAGAATGGTCTGTTCCCCGGGGCATGGCTGCACCGGGCTCCCGAGCTCAGAGCCGGGACGGAACACGGGCAAGGAGACCTGCATGCCAAGCGGCCAGCCTGGCCTTCACCGGACGAAAGAAAATGACAGGAGTTCGGAGCATTTAAAAAATTGTCCATTTTCACGAGAATTTTAAAATAAAGTTCCAAGATGCGGCCTTGTAATGTGGTATTAGCTGAGACAGAACAAGTGGGTTACTGTTTTATGGCACATTTCCACCAAGGACGGGGGGGGGTGGGTATCGCCTCCGTGGCCAGAAGGCTGAAGGGACGGGGGGGGGGGGGGTGAGCCGTGCACCTGGGAGCAGCAGTGTACGGTGTTACCTCCCAAGTGCAAACCTCTGGGGTTGCAACCCTGTTGCTTTAAATGAAAAACATACATGAAGTCCCATTACGCAGCCACAGGAGATGGAGCAAAGGTGCAACCCCACCCCCCCAGCTCCTCCTGACCTTCCGACGTCCGCAAGGAGGAACGGGCAGCGTTGGGGCTGGGGAACGGCCCTCTCGCCCCGGGGTTCTGGCAGGCCGCAGCCTTTGAGCAACACGCAGCCGGTTACCGGGAGAAAGTAAAACTGCAATACATGTGCATGGGGAATTCACATGTGCCTGGAAAATTCCAAAGACGGTGAGGCAACGTTGGGAGACAGGCGTATGACATTTTGGGCAAAGGAGAAAAAAGGGGGGACAGGGACTTCGATTTCGGAAGTGAGAAGGGGCGGTGTACAGGCGGTTGCGGAGGAGGGGGACACACCTGGCAGGCCACCCTGGCTGGGCAGCTCAGAAACCACGGGCCGGGCATCCGGGATGCCCGCGGGGGCCCCTGACTGACTGCGGGGGGTGGGTGCGTGAGGTGCCTGTGTCGAGGCCCCCCCTGAAGCAGGTCTTTCCACGGAAACGCTAAGGAGCGGGAGTAAAACCTCTCCCTGAGTTTGTGGGGCTTTCCTGGGTTCCAGTTTGAAATAATCTGCAGGCCGGGTGGCGCCTTCAGGGACGCGCTCCGCCAGCCCCCACCAGTGCAATGGGAACCAGGTGGGCCGGCCTCCGGAGTGGGTTCCCATGGATCTTCTCGTGGCACATGCGGCCAGGCCCCTCCCTGCGAGAGGGTGTTATCAGTCGAGATCACATGTGGTGACTCAGACCCTCTCCCTCCGTGGAAGTCATGCCTGTTACTGTCCCTCGTTGTTTAAGAAATGTTAAGCCCCGGCCGGCTTGGCTCAGTGGAGAGAGCATTGGCCCTTGGACTGAAGGGTCCCTGGTTCAATTCCGGTCAAGGGCATGTACCTCGGTTGCAAGTCCACCCCAGGCTCTGGTTGGGGTGCATGAGGGAGGCAACCCATTACGGTGTCTCTCTCACATCGATGTTTCTCTCTCTCTGCCTCTCCCCCTCCCTTCCGCTCTCTCTAAAAACCAATGGAAAAACATCCTCGGGTGAGGATGAACAAAACAAAACAAAAAGACATGTTAGCAGTTTAAATCATGTGAAGATGGGAGTATGGCCTCTGGGGCAGGTGCTGGCAGAGGAGGGCGTGTGAGGAGCCAGCGGCCCCGGGGAACTAGGGGAAGGGGTGCCGCTGGGGAACGGGCCACTTGCAGTTCCAAATAAAGGGAAACCGGCTCTAAGCAGCTTCACCAAAAAGGAGGCTCGCTGGCCAAGGTGGTTTCGAAACAGGAATCAGACATTAGCAAACGCAGGCCTTCAAACGACACCCGACGTCCGACGTCCGACGTCTGAGAGGTCCTTCCACCTTGACGCTGCTCTCCTGGTGCCGGCTTCTCCACCCGGTCATTATCACCCTGCCCAGGTGTCCTCTCAAACCAGCCAGCTCATAAAAGAGAGAGAGAGAGAGAGCCCGGCCAGTGTGGCTCAGTGGCTGAGCATCGACCTATGAACCAGAAGGTCACAGTTTGATTCCTGGTCAGGGCATAGGCCCGGGTTGCAGGCTCGATCCCCAGTGTGGGGAGTGCAGGAGGCAGCCAATCAATGATTCTCTCTCATCATTGATGTTTCCATCTCCCTCTCCCTCTCCCTTCCTCTCTGAAATCAATAAGAATATATTTAAGAGAGGGGGGGGGCACTGTTTTGCTGGAGCGTCAGTGGGAGTGGAAGCAGCATTGTCCAGGAGTCGGGCTCCCTGCCTGCAGGTGAGCAGAGGCGTTGGCTGCACCCAGGTCACACCAGACTTCACACCGAACAGGAGAGGGTTCAAGCAGAGGAGGAGGAGAAGGGGGTGCCCTGGTGGACCGCTATAGCTCTGACAGTTCACTACTTAATGGATCCTTCATTGAGCTCGTGCACGTGAGGGGCACGGGTGAGGGGTGGCTGGTCAGCTAGCCGAGTGCAGACGAGTTCAAATGCAATGGAAGCTGCTGCTTAGTTAGTGGAAGAGGTCAGCAGAGTGACCTCCTCCCGGGCAGGCCTTGAGGGACCCACCTCCTCAACAAGGCCCGTTCCCGGGGCCTCCAGGGCGGGCTGGCGGAGGGCCGGGGGCCTTTCTGGGCCGGGCCTGGAGGGGGCGCATCACTTGGCTCATGTTCTAAGGACGGGAATCCAGCCACGTGGCCACGCCTGGTTTCTGGGAGGCGGGACGTGAAGGGTGGCTGATGGCCGGGAGGAAGAGGAAGTGCCTTCCGGGGAGCCGCTGGCAGGCGTTGCTCCTCCCCAGCGCCTTCTGCAGATGGGGACCCAGGCTCCGTGGTGGCCTAACACCCACAGGGACTGCGTTCCAGGTCCCCGGGCCTGTCCGAGGGCTTTGCGCGTCCCAGCTCACAGCTCCTCTCACCGACCCGTGGGGCGGGGGGGGGGGGGGGGGGCAGGGAGAGGTCACTTCACTTGCCCAAAGCTGCAGAACCAGCCGTCGCTGGAGCCAGGCTTTGGTACCAGGCCCGGGGCTCGCAGGGCTGCTGGGGAGCACCCTCAGATGATGTTGGCCAGGCCCGGGCGGTGCGGCCTCCGGGGGGTCATTGCCCTGTTCCTCAGGGAGGCCCGCGTCCCAGGGAAGCCTCCTCCGGGGCCTAGCTTGAGGCTGAGGGGTGCGGCGGCGGGCGAGGGGGTGGGTGGGGGGCACAGAGGCAGCCTCCGGGATGCTCCTTCCTCCGGAGGCCGCAGGGCCGCTGGGGGGCCGGGAGCCGCTCGCTGCAGGGGAGCAGTTGCTGAACCGCGGTTCGTGCTCGGGCAGGACAGCCACATGCCACGTGCACCCGGCAGGTGCTCCACGAGTAGGAGCACGTCCCCGAGACGCCCCGCCCTGCGCCGCCTCGGGCGGCCCGGCTCCCGCCCCGCGTTCCGAAGGGACGGAACGTGCTGTGCCGTCGGAGGGCCTTCCGCTGCTTCGTCGTTCGGGGTTGACTTGCCTTCTTTGCCAGAGACGGTGACTCACTTTGTATTCCTGCTGCCCCACCACGTGCCCGGCACAGAGTAGGCCCTCTCCAAGTGGCACCGGGAGGCCAGTGATCACGGCCAAGGCTCACCGGGCGGGCGCTACATTCCAGGCATAGGAAGGGCTCCCTCATCGCGGCCCAATGTCAGGCGCTCGGGGGCACCCGGCAGCGGGTGTAAGCAGGAGCCCCGTTTCGCGGCTGGGGACACGGAGGACTGCTGGGATCAAGTTGTCTGCCAACGTCACGGCAGAGCCAGAGCTGCTCTTGGTCGGCTCACCTGGCTGGGCCGGCCGCCCCGCCACCCAGAGGCCCCCCCGCACCCTGTGCCCGAGGCACGGACACCTCCAGGCTCTACAGAGAAGCACCTGCGCGTTGGGTGCCGGATGGCCTGGTGGGGAGCGTCTGGCGTGAGAGGAGGGGCAATGAGGGTACATCCCGAGCCTCCAACCGGGCGCTGCTCCCTTAGGGGCCATGGTGGCAAACGGAAGGTCAGAGCAGGAAGCCGTGGGGGGAGGGGAGGGGCTCCTCTGTCAGAGGTCAGAGGTCAGAGATTGGGCCTGGGCGCCCCTCCGTGAGCGAGGGCAGCCCACCCCAGGGACAGAGAAGGTGCCCCGGGACCTCCGGTTACAGAAGATGTCGGTCAGACCGCTGGGAAGTCTCTGAAATGGTTGGCCATCTCCACTGACATGTCAACGAGGGCCGCCCCCCTCCCCCACCCCCCTCCCCCCACTGGGTTTCTCTGCGGCTCCTCAGCAGCCCGGTGATCCCCCGATGCTGCCATTTCCAAGACTGACCTTGCTGACACAGAGATCCGTGGGCTCTTCTCTGACTGTGTGTGTGTGTGGTGGGGGGGGGGGGGGTGAGGAGAAGGGAGAGGAGGCTGAGGAAGCTGTGTCCGGCCCGCAGTGGGCCCTGGGCGGAGGACGTGGGGCGCGGGGAACCGGGGCATCGCGGGAAGGGAGAGGTGGGCACTGAGGCCGGGCGTGGCGCGGGCCCGGGGTGCAGGGGTGGAGGGCTGGACACAGTTCTTGGGGTACTGCTAGGACTTGACTCTCAGACCCCAGAGGATCTGGGTGGGGCAGAGCTTCCTGCCAGCCTTCGGGGGAAGCCAGGGCACGCGCTCACCTCTTTATTACAAGTGCAGCTGGAACTAAATTAGGAGGGAAGACTGCACGCTTTGCAAATCTCCTTTGCAAGAATCTGGGGATCAGAGACGCTTGACGGCTGAAATCACTGGAGGCTCCTGAGCTGCGCGGGGAACCGCTGGGCCGTGGAAGCTTCTGGCTGCTGCGCAGACCAGGCCCAGATGGAGCAAACTGTGAGGCTTAATTAGCAGGAAGGTTTCCGCCCCGGATCTGAGCCTCCTTTGGACTCTGAAGGAGGGAAAATGAGGAGTGGCTGACAGCGTCTTCTAGCTTTGTGAAGCTGACCACTAATTTAGTTCGATTCTAATAAAAAAATAAATAAATAAATGGCAGGTCCTAGGACTCTTATTTTTTCTCCTCTGACAGGCTTTCTAGTGTTTTCCTACGGTTAACATTTTACAGAAAGCAGGCCCTTGGCTGCAACAATGCAGATCTTATCTGGCGAACAGTTTCAAGCAGAGCGCAGCATCCTCCGGCTCCTCCGGGCGCCGGGCGCCGGCCTGAACCTCAGCGCGCGGAGGAGGACTGAGCCACGTAGCACGGCGGCCGGGGTTGGGAGGCAGGGCCGCGAAACACTGAGCTGGCGGCCCGGAGTGCGCGTTGTGTGTTTGGGGACCTGAAAAGGAAGGCGGCTCTTCCGCTCCCTTCCTAGGAGCGTGGCCCCTGGGGACGTGTTCCTGCTGTTCTTTCCCTCCCCTGCACTCCCCTAGCCCCGTGGTCGGCAAACCGCGGCTCGCGAGCCACATGCGGCTCTTTGGCCTCTTGAGTGTGGCTCTTCCACGAAATACCACGGCCTGGGCGAGTCTATGTTGAAGAAGTGGCGTTAGAAGAAGTTTAAGTTTAAAAAATTTGGCTCTCAAAAGAAATTCAATCGTTGTCCTGTTGACATTTGGCTCTGTGGACTAATGAGTTTGCCGACCACTGTTCTAGAAGAAGCTGAAGAGGGCCGCGGTGAAGGAATGCTGCACAAAGCTGAGTGAGGATAGTGTCCAGGAAGGATCGGTCCTTGGTAAACCTTTGGACGAGTCGTTTTTATAAAGCTTTAGTAAGACGCCAGCAAGGTCCGCCCCAGGACGGCGGTGATGGCCATCAGGACCCAGGCTGTGGATGAGCCTTCGTGGAGCCGGCATGCCTGCGTGACGCTACGAAGAAAAAATGCTGTCACATCCCACCAGCAAGCGTCCAGATCGCAGAGGCTCAGGCGCCGCTGAGACTGTGCGCAGAGGCTGCGGGGCCGCTGGGCCAGGACCCTGGACCAGGATGACCGAGGAAATGGGAAACGGCAGAGGCAGAGGAGAGCTGTTGAACTGGAGACCGGCTGGGGGAGGGGACCCCCAGAGGGAGGGCCGAGCCCTGAGCTCACACTCGGGTCAGTCACTCACGTGACCACTCGGTGACATGACCAAGACGTTGCCTTGGGAAAACCTGGCATAGAAACAGGTGCTGTGTTTTGCTGTGATCGCTGACGTGACCACCATCGTGTGTCATTGTTGCAGGTGTGTTATGATAAGCCACTTCCATGAAAATAGATCCCGAGAAGAAAATTCTTCCCAAGCCCTTACAAAGTCAGGGGCTCAGACTGAACCACCCCCAGGTATCCAGTGGCAACGAGGCCCTGTTTGCATGAGAAAACATGACGCGAGCAGAAATTGTGTCCAACATCCGTATTGTGACCGCGTGTGTGGTTCACCGTGAAGCCACTCACAACGATAAACTGTTTATTACAAAGATCCTCTCTCCGTTCGCTGCCCCGGTTTCGCCGAGTGTTCCAGACACGCTTTGACATGGGGCTGGGAAGTGACCTTGAGCCCCGAGAGCCACCGAGAGACAGTGTGGGCTCCCGGGCAGGTTTTCGGCGGCTGTGTGTGGCCTGGCGGCAGGGTGGTGGCGGCCGGGGCGGGGAGCGGGCGTCGGGGACGCAGAGGGCTCGCCTCGCTGGAGGCCTAGGCCGCTGGGGGCTCAGCCTGCTGCAGGGAACCCGGAGCTGTGTCTGTCTTCTATTTGCTCCGTGAGTGACCCAGCGGAACCCAACTGCAGAGGCCACTGTGAGGGTGTGCGCTGGGTCCCCTGCTGGCCACTTCCCGACTTTCCATGCCTCACAGCAGACCTGCTTCCCCCCAGGTCACTGATTTAAAGGGGGAGGGGGCTCTGCCCGCGGCCGCCGTCTGAGGAAAGCTCGGCTTTGCGGAGGGCAGGTCCCTCGCCTGTGCCGCTGGCTGTAGCTGCCCGTGCCAGGCGCTGCGGGAAGCCCAGGCCTGGCATGATGCTGGGACATCCATCCCACGGACAGCCCCCGACTGTCAGAGCTGGAACACAAGCGTGGGCTCCATGCAGGTGTCCCGGCGCGCCTGCCAGGCCTGCGGGCGGGTGCCTGGCCACCCCGGTCCTGGTCCTCTGGGAAGACGCGCTCCTCCCAGGATCCCTCACTAACCAGCTCGGGTGTTTACGGGGCAGGGATGAGGAGGGCAGTCTCTCCTTCTCACACCGGCCCCAGCTCAGAGCTGTCCTACTGTGCGCAGCTGAGTGCGGGCTCCAAGGGGAAGAGCCTGGCCAGCTCCTCACCAGGCTGCCGGTCCTGCGCTCCCCGTGTCAGCAGTCCTGGGAACAGGAAACGGCTTGTGCAACAGGAAGTGGGGGAAACTGATGACTGACTGCTTTTGAGCCTGTGGACACATTTTCAGCCCGAGTAGCGATGGGCACACATCCCCACACACGTGTGCACGGGGAGGCCTCGCTCTCTTGTATGAAAACAGTACCGGGCACTGGAAGTGGGCTGTGTGCCAGGGGTGTCGCTGGGCACCTCACGCCCTCACGCCCGGGGTCCTGACCGCAGCCTTAGGTTGCATTATGGCCTTTCACAGGTGAGAAGAGAGAGGCACGGGAGGTTTCGTGGCGGGACCGAGATCAAACCCAGGACTTCTGAGCTGCTACCCCAGAGCCCTGTGCTCAGAGGCCTCCCCAGGACCAGCAAGCCTTCAGGGTGAATGTTTTAGGGTGCTGTTTCACCCCTTGGGGTTTAAAGACAACCTGTCCACATCATCGGTGAGAACAGCATTCTACGGCCTGAGGTATCACCCCCTCATCTTCTCCCGGGGCAGAAGGGAGCACTTAGACCAGGGGTCTGAGCCTCCGTCCCCCAGGCTCGGGGCTCAGCAGCCCTGACCCCAGACAGCGGGCCGCTGCCGTCCCCTCGGAGTAGACGCTCCTGCGCAGTGACAGGCCTGGTGGCGCTGCTTGGTTAGTGACCGTGTGCCGCCCGGCGATCAGGCGCCCAGCCTGGGGGCGTGTGGAAACCTGGTCGGCGGAGGGAGAGGGCAGTCAGGTCTGGCTGTGGGGCCCTCGACGCCGCGGGCCTGGCGCAGAGAAGGGCGGCGCCTCTGCTCACTGGCGCAGGCGGAGGGAGGCAGCGGGTCCTGGAGGGCGCTGGGTGGTGGCTGGCCTGTCCGCTGATGGCACAGTTCAGGGGCCTTTGAACTCTGTGACCCCAAATCTGTTTTCCTTCGTTTCACAGTTTAACCCTGGAGTGTGTCTGTTTCCCGCCTCCCGGTCTTGCTGCTCCTGTGAACTCCCCTGGACAGAGACAGGGTCCCGGCACCAGCCGGGCCATCCCACCGTCTGTCACAGCTCGGGGTGCGGCGCCCCCGCCCCCCAACCCCAGGCTCGCACTATCAATAGAACTGCTAAACAAACAGCGTTACTCCCACCCATCCCAGACGCGCTAACAGAAGTGTTACTCATCTCCCTGTACATTCCATTTCCATCTAAAACAGTGATGCTTACCCACCAGTGAACACTGAGGAAAACAGAGTGTGATTGAGGCCCGTGTGTCACGTTGGTGGCCCTGGAAGATCTGTGAAGCGTGACCGTCCCATCCTCGCAGATGGGCTGGGACGGAGGATTGGGGAACAGGAGGTGCTGGCTCAGCAGTGCTGCTTCGGCAAAGGAGCGTGGATGGTGTGGCGGCGGGGGAGGGAGCGGGCGTGGACTTATTTGGTGAGAGGTAGAGAGCGTTTCCTTAAGGGGGAGGAGGAGCCATGTTGCAGCTCTGGCAGCTGCCTAGGAAATCTTGATTAAAATATAAAACCGTGAAACTGGGGAGTTGGTATTTGCTGTAACGGGGTAAGCGTGATGGGCAGAAACCTTTCTGAATTGGGTTACCTGCCCAAAGAACCTGGGCCTATTTTAGACAAAATAATAATAATAACAACAATAACAATAATAACCATGTGCGTTGCAATTAGAAAACACTAGTAAGTTCAGGTTCAATAGACATGAAGACCTGAAATAAACAGCTTCCTAAGCGTGTGCGTGAGCTGCAGGCACAAGGTAACAGGCGGGTGGCTTTCAGCTGGCGTGGCGGGGACACGCCACCGACAGGGGCTGCGGCCCGGTGGGAGCAGGCACGGCACGCCGGTGCTGTCAGGCGATCCCGGAGGCTCGGGGAAGGGCTGGGCGTGTGGCTAAGAGTGGTCACTGCGCCGGGGGGTGTGGAAATGCTTCCAGATCCAAACGCTGAGGAGGCTGTGGCGGCTGAGCACCAGGGCGGCGAGGAGTCCCTCTCCCTCTTCAGGGAGGAGGGGATGCAGTCAGGGAGGGCCGTCCACACCGCTGCCGAGGCGGCCCTCGCTGTGGACACCAGGGCGCTGGCTTCCAGACAGTCCCGACTCGGGACGCTGGGTGCTCTGGGCCTGTTGCCCCGCGCGGCGTGTTTCCCGTGGAGGGAGACGGACCTGGCATTCCAAGCACTTCTCAGGAATCACGGAATCGCCCTGCAAGCCGGTTCCCAGGGACACCGGAGGCCCAGACGGCCCTCCCCCCCGCCCCTCCTCCTGCTCTGTCCCCGTCGGGAGCCAGGGTTCCAGAGGCCCGTTTACTCAGCTCCGTGTCCTGGGCTGTGAGCCGCTTGCACAGCTGCGTGCCCATCCTACGGCCCGAGTCTGTCTGTGGGCTTCTCTCTGTTTCTGTCGCTCGTTCAAACAAGGGGTTATTGAGAGTCGTTATGTACAAGGCCACTTGTAAAGCGCTTTTAAAGGGAGAGCGGAAGGAGGAGCCTGGATGGACCCTCCAGGAATGTCTCTGCTCTCCCGGTGGGGAGGCCTCCCACAGAGGCTCTGGCGGCAGTGTTTTAGTGCTCTACTTTTTATTAAGTTGTAATATGGCGTGTGTTTTTAAGGATTTGATTTAATCCTTCTGAAATTATAAAAATGTAACCTCTTTCAGTCAAATTTATTTTTCAAGGGAAACAAAAATGCATTAATAAGTGTTTTATTTTAGTAAGGAGTACAAAGTTGAACGCCGACAATTTTCTAATACATTTCTTATTGCCATTACATCACCATATGTACACAGGGTTATCCTAGACACAGAAATTAAATGACAGCCACGTCTACTTGCTGATATGAGAACATCTTACTCAGTCACAGAACTGGAAGAGACTCCCACGATCACTGCGTTTGAGTCTCGGAGAGACCCACTGTTTACTCAGAGCGACCGGCTCACAGGACAGGACTCTCCCAGCGGCCCAGCCAGGCCTTGTGCTAGCCGCCAGTCACCTTTCCCGAGATGACACCAGCCGCGTTTCCATGGCGCACAGAGCTTCATGCTGGAAAAGATTCCACATCGCCCTGGGTTAGGGCAGTGGTCGGCAAACTCATTAGTCACAGAGCCAAATACCAACAGGACAACGATTGACATTTCTTTGGAGAGCCACATTTTTTAACCTTAAACTTCTTCTAACGCCACTTCTTCAAAGTAGACTCGCCCAGGCCGTGGTATTTTGTGGAAGAGCCACACTCAAGGGGCCAAAGAGCCGCATGTGGCTCGAGAGCCGCGGTTTGCCAACTACTGGGTTAGAGCACTGAAGGAGGAAGGACTTGACGCTAACAGCTCGTGGGGGGCACAAAGGTCACTTCCAGGAGGGCCCGCATCGTGCCATCCATCACTCAGGGCTCGGACGGTCTGGTGTCCATCCTGTCCCCAGCGTTCACTAGCTGTGTCACGAGTCACGTCACTTAGTTAAGTCCCTGAGCCTGGACTTCTTACCTAGAAGTGGGGGTAATCATTAACTCAGAGCTGCCGCGCACGCAGCGGGGTAATTAATAACTGAAGTGCCTGGCCGTTTGCAGGGACTCCAAATGTCAGTCCTTTTTTGTCTCCCTGGCCCCACTCGGAAGGCTGTTCAGGAAGCGAGAATATACAGAAACTACTGGGAAAATGCAACGCTCAGGTATACGTTACATTTTAGTAAGGGAGAAAGGCATTTGACCAAACGTCTAGGACACGAGTAGACAATTCCTTTGCTCCTGAAATGTTTCCTCACCTTACTTGTAGACCATGAGTCAAACGGGTTCTCTTTAATGGGTGAAAAAGAAATCGAAGCACAGATTCGCCCTGAAGGAGCTGGATCCTGAAGGAAAGAAACACCAAGTCGGCCCCATCCAGGGAGCACGCTGGGCACGGGCTGGCAACCACAGAACTGTGATCGCCTGAAAGGGGATCAAAGCAAAACGCATTCTCACTCCGCTCAGGTTCCTATGGCCACAGACCGCTATTCCCCAGTTAACGTTCCTGTTTACAAATGGGCTGAAGGCTGGATTACCTGGCGCAGGGGCCTGCCTCTTGGCCGAGAAGCGTTTGCCTCTAACGTTTCATTTAGGGTCAAACGCGAGGAAACCTGAGCCGCTCAGTTAACATGTCACTGCCGTGCCGTGGTGTAAGCTCCACGTCAGGGTCACGTCGGCCACCAGGCCAGTGGCTTACGAAGGCAGCACCGTGGGCATCGGATGGTGGAGGAGCCGCGCCTGCGTCTGACCAGGGTTGTATTTGCACCATCCGGCTCCAGTGTGCTCACTCACAGAGCCCATCTGACTATTTTATTAATTTCCCGGTATCAAAAAAGATTCCTATGTCTTCTCTCGATGAACACTTTAGCTTGACATTCGAAGCCGAACAAAATCTGGCACCTACTCCTCCCAGAGGAGACTCCTGTCCGAAGCCCCACTTTCCCCGTCCCGCATCTCTGCCACCCTGCCCAAGTTCCTGCCACCCTGCCTACGTTCCTGCCACCCTGCCCAAGTTCCTGCCACCCTCCCTGGGACTTGGACTGTTCTCAGCCTGAGATGGACTGTGTCCCGAGCAGTCCGGCCTTGGCTCCCCCGCCTGGAACGCGGGGTTCATTTCCATTCCCACAGCATTTTGTCTTTGGCTTTTACCGTTACTAGGTAACTTTTTAAAAATGTATTTTTTTATTATTGATAGTATTACAGCTATCTCCCACTTGCCCCCTCCCCTCCCTCCGTCCCCTAACTAGTTAACTTTCATCTGTGTAGGACATTAATGCTCGGCTTAGCCCCAGCGTGCGGGGGGTTAATGACAGGAACTTAAATATTTCTTGAAGATAGTCACTTAAAATGTGCCATTTCAGCCTTTTAAATGGACCTATGAGCCATATCATAATTTAAAAGAAGCCTCCAGAAATCTATTAAGACAATAAACAAAGATTTACTTTACAAAGACACTGGGAATGCCCTATTCCATTTTAGAAAAAGCTAAGGATTGTGATTTTTTTGAAAGAACATTTGAGACAAAAAGCCCTCAAACATTGATTCTTAAGTCCAAGGAACATTGGAGTTCCTGTAAGAAATTCATGGTGATGGAGAAACAATGTTTGGGAGGCCTCTAATGTTATGTTTTTAGTGTCAAGAATGGCAATAAGCAAATAGAATCAAATGGAAGAGAACTTGTGGTGGATTACTGACGTTAGGTATGGAACCATTTTTAGGGTCAACATATTAGATGACGTCCTTTTTCACAAAAAACGTTGTAATAAGGATCTTCAACCGGAATTTCACCCATAGACATGTTCTGTGTACATTGTAACTTGTCAACATCATAATGATATTTGTATAATAATGTCATTCATCTTTCCACATGAATTTTTAGATTTTTAAGCTTTTTGAAGGCAAGTGACGTATCCCAAAGTTGGTGAATTCTCACTGCACGGATACGCTGGGTACCGAGTGGTGTGCTGTGAACCTGGAATGCCTGGGGCAGGAGGGGGACAGAAAGGGGGGGGGGACTCTGGTGGTGCCCTTGTCTCCGAGGCCAGGCGCCTGGCTCTCAGGCCCACAAGTGCGTGCAGCGTGGATGGAGAGGTGATGTGGGAGGATTCTGCGTGGCTCCTGGTGCAGGACCAGTACCTGGTACCATCTTGGAACATATTTTTGATGGTCCCCGCACGTACCACATGCTGTCCTAGGCGCTGGGAGTTCCAAATAGAACAAAATTAAGTCCTGGCTCTCAGGGAGCTTACAGTGTGTGTGTGTGTGTGTGTGGGGGGGGGGGTTTGACAGACAAACTTACCCGTAGACAGCATGTGTCAGGAGGAAATAAGTGTTATGAAAGGAATTAGGAGGAAGGTAGGCCGACAACGAGGAGGACACGTGTTCACTCCTGCGTGGCTCATTCCGGGGGTAACACTCCTGGAGCGCGCTTGCAGGCCTGTGGGCGAGACTGCCCGGAGAGGAAGCACCAAGTCAGAGCCCAGCTGACTCAGGGGGGTGCTCACTTCCCCTTCTCCTGGGGGTTCAGACAGAAAGAGCTGCTTCGGACAGGAAGCTGGGCATAGCTTGTGCACCGGCAATCCCGAGTCCCACCGCTCGGCCCGTTTAAGGATGGGGGAGGGGGCGCCAGGGGCTCCAGCCACCTGGATAGGGGAAGAGGTGGACATCAGGTCAGCAAGGGGTCGGGGGTCAGAGCACCCTGGGGCTCCAGGCCTTGCTGAGGTCATTGGAGAGGGGGAACCAAAGAACTGTGAGCAGAGAGGTGAGGGGACCATCTGAATTGGAAAAGGGATACGCAATAACTGTGTTTGAAGTTGAAAAGGGAATACATAGTAACTCGTCAAATGCTGTACCCGGAAGAGTTTTAATACACGGAAGTGAACACTGCCCAACGCGTTCTTTACCTCTGACCTGGTTCGCTCAGTGAAGAGCTGTCCCAGTTTCCATGGGACAAAAATGGTCCAACATTGTCAACAGTTCAATGTGCCTTATTGGATAGGGCGAGTAGAAGGGCAAAGGAGGGCTTTGAATAAAATGTAAGTGGATTTGAGTCCCAGATCCAGGACTCATGAGCCGCGTAGTCGTGGGCCAGTTATTCACCTCCTTCTCCTTGGGTTTCCTGTGGTGTAAAATGGGGATACAGCGTAACCCAAGCCACGAGGCTGAACTGAAGGTGAAATGAGTCACGCAGTAAAGCATTCAGCACAGGGCCTAGGAGCTCAGGGTAAGAAGTGACGCCATGAAGGACTGAATCGCTTACACTAGCAGATCAAATCAATAACTTACCACCGGAACCCTTAAAACTACTTACCATGTTGCTAGTTACTGAAGAAGCATACCGACTTTAGAGACAACAGCTTCTAAATCAAATTATTATTTCTTATACCCATACAATTCGTCCTTTAAATAGGTAATCAGGGCGTGAACGTTCTATGGCTCCTAGCGACGGACAGATGTTGGACAACTTAAAATAGTTGAGTTCAATGGTTTAAGTTTGCCTGCCAAGGCAATTCCATTTCCTCTGTCAAACCCAGCTTAATTTAGAAAACGGACTCACGGTGTTTTCCAGATGAACAGGCCAGAAGTTACTGGCCACTCGGAGTAGCTTAATGCAATTCAATCTTAAAAGTGTCCCTAAGAATGTGTTTGAAGCAAGTTCACAGTTCACACACAGTAGATCCGATGAGCAGAAAACCTCAGGGAGTTGTAACTCCCATACGGTCGGTGTGATAGTAAATAATTTTGTCTAAATTATTAATTGCACACGTCATAAAGGGCTTGCAGAAAATGCACATTTAGTAGCTGATACCATTCCAGAGAGATCTGGATTGCTGCCGCTGGAAGAGTCTGTCCCAGCCCAACCGAACTGCTGGAATCCTCCTTGCTGCCTGCAAAGCCCTCCTGCCCACCACAGGCCTGTCTGCCCGTTGGCGAATGGAAACGTGGACTTTCGCTTTTCAGACCGGGCACGGGCGCGCTCTTCACCGCGGCGGCTGTCACTGTGGGCACCGAGGCCGGCGCCATGCGGGGTCCTCCGGGCTCGGTGCTCACTCGGACCGCGGCCGTGGCTCTCGGGGTAACGGGCTGCGGCCGCCACGCACACCCCGCGCCCGGGAGCGCGCCCGCCGCCCGGCCAGGTCGCTGCACGCGCAGCGGCGACGCCGTCGGGGCGACCAGGCGCGCCCACGCGGGACCCGCCGCTGCTCCGGCCCCTGCCCGCCGCGCCGCTCCGGGACCCGGAGGCCGGGGTGGGGGCGGGGGCCGTCGTGCGCTCCCACCCACGACACGCGGCAGCCGGCGCCCCCAGCGAACCGGCCCAGCGGAGGCGACCAGGGCCGCAGACACGTCCCCGCCGCGGCCTGCGAGCGAGGACCCCTCCGCCTCCCGGCCCCGCCCCTCGGGGTCCCTCGGGCTCCGCACCCCGCGCCGCGGGGCCCCCCCGCCCCCCTCCGGGCGCCCCCCGGGGCCGCGGCCCAGCCCCTCCCGGCCCCACGCAGGCGCGCCAGGCCCCTCCCATCCCCCCACCGCGCGCGGCCCGGGCGGGGGCGGGGCGACCCTCGGAAGGGGCGTGGCCGCCGGCCCCGACGCGCGCACGCGCTCTCGCCCCTTACGGCTACGTGTCGGGCCACGTGACGACCACCCCTCAAGTCCCCCGTGAAGCAACAGGACGTTAAAAAAAATTAAAAAAAATTTTTTTTGCGGGGCGGCGGCGGCGGGGCGGGCGAGGGGCGGCCTTTCAACAACCAGAGTCACGGGAGGAGGATGCGGCCGGGCGGCGGCGTTCGGGGGCGCGTCCTGCGGGGAGTCCCCGTCACCTAACGCCCGCGCCGCCCGCCGCGGCGGCCCCTCCCGCCCTCCGCGCCCGCCCGCCCGCGGCGGCGACCCCGGCGCGGCCCCAGCGCCCACCCGCGGGAGGAGCCGGCCGGCGGCCCGAGCGGGCGGGGCGGGGGAGGAGCGAGCCGCCGGCCCCGCTAACGGCCGCCCTGCGCGGCCCCGCCCGCCGCCCGCCCCCGGCCGCCCCTCCCCCCGCCGCCGCGGGCAGCGCCGCCTGAACTGAGGCGAACTCCGCCGCCAAGTGAGTGAGGAGGAGGCGGCGGCGAGGAGGAGGGAGAGGAGGAGCGCGCTCGGAGCGGCGGAGCGGCACAGCGGCGCCCCGGCGAGACCCCGACCCGCGGCGCAGGCGGCGGCCGAGCGGGCGCGACCGGCCAGCGAGCGGCGGCGGCGGCGGCGGCCCGGCTCTTCCTCGTCCGGCGCCGAGCGGCCCGCGGAGACCCGCCTCCCCGCCGCCTCGGGAGGGAGCCGCGCCGAGCGGGCGGGCGGGCGGGCGGACGGCCCGGAGCCGCGGCGGAAAGTGCCTGCGGGGCGGGGGCGCGCGGTCCGGCCGCCCGGCGCGGGAGCAGCGGAGCGGGACGCCGAGTCCCGAGCGGCCGGCGGCCGGGGCTCCCCGCCCCTCCCTCCTCGCGGGCGGCGGCGGCGGCGGCGGCGGGCGGCGTGCGCGGCGGAGCCTGGAACATGGTCGGGGAAATGGAAGCGAAGGAGAAGCCGAAGCCCACGCCGGATTACCTGATGCAGCTCATGAACGACAAGAAGCTCATGAGCAGCCTGCCCAACTTCTGCGGGATCTTCAACCACCTCGAGCGGCTGCTGGACGAAGGTGCGCCGCCGGGCCCGGCGGGAGGTCGCGGCCGCGGGGACCCGGAGGCCCGGGCGGGGCGCGGCGGGCGGGCGGGCGGGCGGGACGGACGCGCGGCGGGACGCCCCCCGGACCCCCGGCCGGGACCCCGCGCCGCCCGGGCGGACGCGCTGGCGAGCTCCGCGGGCCTCCCGGGGAGGAGCCCGGCCCGCGCCCCCGGGCGCCTGAAGGACACGGCGCGGGCCGCTCGCGGGGCTCCCCGGGGGCGCGGGGCTCCGGGCGCGGGGCCGGCGGCGGCGCTTTGTTGGAGTTGGTGCCGCGCGGGCGCCGGGGAGCCGCGCGGGCGGAGGACGGGGACGCGGGCTCGGCCGAGGCGGCGCGGCCGGGCCGCCGGGCGCACTTTTGGCCTTTTGTTCGGGGCGGCGGCGCCCCCGCGGGGCCTCCCTTCCCGGGGCGCTGCCCGCGGACGGCCGCGCGGGCCGAGTTTCGGGCAACTTCGCGGGGCCGCTCGGGACGCGCCCGGGGCAGCCGGACGGGAGCGGCGGCGAGGGGGCGAGAACGCGGGGGGCGGGCGCTCGGCCCGGGAGCGCGGGGCGGGGAGCGGGGGCGGCGGCCGAGGACCCCGGGCTCGGGGAAGGGCCACCGGAGTCTGCGTGACGACCGAGCGGCACGGAGTTCCCCCTCCCGCCCGAAGCCTCCGAGGGGCCGGTGGCGACGAGAGTGGGAGCTGTTTGGGGGACAATGGCCTTTGGGTCTCCCCCCCCCGGCTTTCGGGACGGCAGACCCCGGAGCGCCCAGAACAAAAGGCCGGGTGTCTGGGCGACACGGTCGGGAGGGCCGGGCTCACGGCTGGAAAGTGCGAAACGGTCCCGGCGGCCGCGCTGTGCTCGCGGGGGCGGCGCCGGGCCAGCGACCATATTGGAACGGGCTTCCCCGGCGGAGCGGCCGCGCTCCCTCCACCGCTCCCCGAAACCCGCTGTCCCTTTAAGGGGGCTCTGCTGTTCCTATTTGCGTTGGCATTGGAGAGATGGTGGAGGCAGAAAACTTTCTGGAATGTCAAAAAAAAAAAAAAAAGCTGGAACTCTTCAGCCGCGCACTTCCCGCTGTGGGCGCTAGGGGGCGCCAGGCATTGTCTTTCAGGAGAAAGGCTGGGGGCCCAGTGGGCGCGCTCGGTCTGACCCACATTCGGGGTAGCTGCACCTGAGATCGCACCGGTCATCTCCCGCACTTCGTGCTCACACCTGTATTTACAAACATGAAAACGTTTTCTTAAAACTGGAGCAGTTGTATCCCACGAAAACAATAGGCCATTTTTCTACTTGGCATATTTTGGTGACGTTAGAGTTTCAGTAATATTAATAAAAATTTCTGTTCAGGTTTTTTCTTCTTCTTTAGAACAGTTGTTTAGAAGGAATCCTTTATGGACGTTAACATGAAAATAGGCCATGGCGATATTTAGGATTGAAGTTAAATTGCACTCTTTGAATTAAAATCTTGAATTCAATCAGATGGCATGAGGTTATTTTTAAAACACTAGGAAATATTTTCACCTTATGCGTACTATATTAAAAAGTAAGTAACGTGAATTTCTCTGATTAGTTCTAAAATGCTTGCATATTAACTTAGGTTGATCTAAAACTTCCGATAATTTGGGGTTTGTTCTCTGTTAGAAAGTTTCTAACCTTCGACTTCGATAATTTTAATCTCCTAAATCTAAAATTCCAATTATGTCATTATCTCTAACAAATGTTTGTTAATTTCCCTGTGGCTGGAAACAGTAATCATTTGAGTTTTAAATGCTGGACTAGTAGCTGAGGGTGATACATTCCAAATAGTATTTTTCGTTTTGTTTGTTTTTAATGTGGTTAACTCCATTAGTCGATCCTGCTTGGGCCTTGTCAGCTCCCCAGCAGAAAGATGGCTTCTGTATAGTAGCTGGGATCTATAAAATGGACAGCATAACCTGGGAAGGAAGTTTTGTTTTTTATCAGTCCAAACATGCAGGAAAAGGGGCTATTCTTTAGTGTGGGATAAGCTGCTTCCTGTAATTGTTAGCCTTATTATAAACTTAATTTGTCTGAAGAAAAAGACTGGTTTCTGAAGTGCATCACTTTTGTTTTCGTGCCGATTATTTGGTTCTGAAATTTGGCAAGTTGTGTTTTATTCCTTTGTGGCCTGTCATTGTCCAAAACAAACTTATCATGACTTCTGTTTGCGATTAGGGATTACATTTTCCTTTGGCCATGGGATTGGCTGAAAAATTCTTTTTAAATTTAGATAAAACTCTGAATTTTACTTCAGGGATTATTTTAATCACGATATATTTAGTCCCAGTAGGTGTATTTTCTGATAATTAGACATTTTGAGTATTTTGTATTTTTGAAGTTCTATTTTCCAAAAGGAAGCTTTAAAAATTTTTGCTTGTCAGTTTGAGAATTTTTACTTGGCTGGTTACAGATTTGAGATGGAGGTGTTCTGGATTTTCTTAGTTGATTCATGCCTGAACGCTTTAGGCAGTATTTTCATTCCATGCCGAGTTCGCCTGTAGCCTGCGTTTTGGCTGCGGACTCTCCCGGGGGAGGGGGCGGGCTGTCAGACTTTCCTCCCAAGTCTCTCCAACATGGCTGCTTGTTGAGGTTGTGAGTACATTCTAAGTTGGAACCGTCATAGAAGTGTCATATGAATATGAAGGATGTAACTGGAGTTGATAATTCTAGTGCTTAGGAATCTTTTATGGAAGATAGAGATGATTGCAGATAAGACCCAGGTCTTAAAATCTAATAAACTACTCCCTCTTTGGGGAGTTTCAACGGAACTTTGGGACTATCCATGGGAAAGCAGTTATGAGGTGGTTTGTTTGTTTTTTGTTTTTTAAACCTTTGTCATGAAAATGAAACTTAAGGAGCAACAGTACTTGAATGAAAATTCGGTTTTTATAAACTGTTGCAAGTTAGAATTGAGAAGAATTTTATTGAAAAATTAAATCAATTTGACTTAAAAATTCCAAATAGGGGAAAATGGAGAGCTAGGGGTTTTAAAATCAGATTTTGAGTTTTTATTTTTTAGGCAGGGAATGGTAAAGCTGTTGGTGATGAAAATTAACATGCATAATATGGTTTATGAGGAAGGCCAACCTAAATCTTTTTGTTGTGAATATCTGAAAGACCAGTGTGTGGCTTAGAAAAAGAGCAAATGTGTTAGATTAGATTCTGCCATTACTGGTTTGAAAAATGCATTTTCATTTTCTCATGCTCTTTTTTTTTTTGGCGGGGGGGGGGGCGGGGTGCAAAAATATTTTAAATTAAAACCTGCTTTGCTAGTTAACATTTTTCTATGGTGTGTATTTCCACTTACTATGCATTCATTGGGGAGTGTATCAAACCCTTAGTTTTCTAACACTTCACTTTTTAAGGTGTTTTTTTTTTTTTTTAAATCTTGCTTGTCTACAAAAATTTTAGTTTAAAATTTAAGTGGCTAATTATTAGTATTGCAAGGCCTCTCGCTATATACATTTCCTACAGTTTTAGGGTTTTCTTTCCAGACGGGTTGTTGACAGTAATCAATGTCTGTGACAGATTTTACTTAAGTTGAAGCAATTAATGTATATTCTTTAATCAGTCTGTTTTTTAGGAGCAAAGATTTTGCTTTAGTACACAGTCCTTTGAATTGGTAGTAATAAGAAGGAAGCCAATATTTATAATCAGTCCTTTCCATTATCCCTTTTTCTCCTCTCCCAGGAGGTGTCACCAAATGTATAAAATAATAGTGGTAGTAATTTCTACCATAGACCATTTATTCAACATTCATTCTGTATTTTTGAAGCTTAACTCCCCCACAGGCAGAATATGTATTCAAATACTGTGAGGCAGAAGGTGACTCCTTTTTAAAACTTCATCCAGTTTACATGTTTTGTAGCAAAAGCTATCCTCCCAAGGATATCATGTGATGGAGTACATAGAAATAGGTCTCTTTGCTAATTGCATTTGCAAGTTTGTTTGGTATGAGCACTTTTCTAAAATGGCTTTGGGAATATCAGTGGAAACAAGTTGATTTTTTAAATATTTTGCACACGTATTTCTGTTATTAGCTTCTCACTAAATCATTGTCCTGAAGCTGATTGAAGTGCTGCATCATTTTTCCATAAGGACAAACGGTTTTGATTTGCTTCATAAGGGAAGATAGATTGCTGCAACAAAAGACACCAGTATAATAACCCCATCCCTATGCTTTGACCTTGTCTTTATTGAGGCACGATACTCCTTTTTTGAGGCCAGTATACTTACATCTGTAAGGTTTTTGTTTTGCTTTTTTGTTGTTGTTTTTGTTTTTGAGAATTATACCAGTTTGATCATAGGGACAGTTTTTAATAATCTGGAATGGAACTACATTTTAATTTACTTGAGAAGTTCCATGTAGTTAATACAATTTGTTTAATTTAGGTGTACTTACAAGTAAAACTTGTTTTTCTCTGTTGGAGATGGAAAATGCTGTGCCATTGTTGGTTATATTTGTTGATAACATAAAAACAGCCCACTGAGCAACTTTCTGTTGCTGGTATGCCAACTGTTGTGAAGATATCCAAGGTCTGTTTTATGGCCACAGGTAGGATTAGTGCCTGTGCCTCTGTAAGAAGTCATAATTGGAATTATGTATCAATTTTTTAATTACACGGTGACAGGACTTAATTATTCTTGGACCCCTCTATTTTTTGACAGTAAGGCAGTTCATTGTGAATTTTAAGTGCAATAAGTTATTTTTCCCTTCATGAGAACTTTTAGGGAATGCTTATACCCCTTTTAAAAATGGACATTTCAGTTTTGGGGCCCAAAATAGCTACATTGTTTGATGTCCAAGTAACATTTTTACAGCTTTATTTTTATTTGTCAGCAAAAATAGCATCAAAGTTTTCAGTGTGAGTACAGCTTGTTAGTTTTATGAAATGTGACTGGGGCGGGGCTAAATACATTAATACTTTTCCTCTCACTTTCTAAGTTCTAGTTGGGCAAATCAAGCTAAGAGACATTACCAGGAGACAATCAGGTTTTAAATACTTGTGTATGGGGAAGTCACGTAAGCATGAACATTCCAGAGACAGGGAGGCAGCATCGGGATACATGTTTGGACATTGGGAGACATTTTGGACAAAGGAGAATGGGGGGGAGGGGGGATGTGAGGTCTCACAGTGAGAATGGGCCCTTTACAGGTAGTTGAGGAAGAGCTGAACACACACGGCAGGGACATTCCTGCAGGCACCTCGGAACCATGGCACCCACGGCCTGTCTGGCTCACGGGCTCCTGTCCGGAGCCCCTCTATTGGCTGCACTTGATTTAAATGAGGCTCCGGCTGCACCCTGAGATGCCCTCCCTGGAGCAGGTTTTTATTCTGAATCTCTTGGGCAGGAAAGAAGGGAGGGCAAAGGTTCTTTCTGAGTCTCGTTTCTTAATAACCAGCTTCAAATCAATATCCCCGAAGGCAGCTGCGGGCGGGGGCAAAAATGTTGGCTCCTTTCAGCTGTAGATACAACCCAAGTCTGTGCTGGGTATTACTCTCTATGTAGTTACCATGCTTAACATTGTGATCTTACCTTTTTGTGTCTGGCTACCCTGTTAAAATTAGTTTCTTGAGGGTGCTCACCTCAGCCTGTGACATGTACACTCTTAGATGTTTGTTGAATTAATAAATTAGGTTGACACTATGTATTTTTTTATTTCTAGTTTCTCTAAAAATATGGGACTAAGCAAATTGTATAACAATTGGTGATGGTTTTGGCAATTAGAAAAAACGACTTTTTTTCTTAGAAATGACATATTTTAGAAATCTTACAATATTACTTGCAGTACTTGACCTCAATGAACTTAATCTTAATTTTACTTTGCTACCATTGGTGTGAATGAGAATAAGGAAGATAAAATCACTTAAGTAGTAGTTTCTAGCCAGTCCTTATACAAAGTATGTCATTCCGTAAGTAGAGACAGGCTCTAAGTGCCCATTTCAGTTGTTGAAAGTTTTGTCATTTATGGAATTCTATAGATAAGCGTTTTCCCTAGACAGTTGCCTACAAATGTCAACGTTCAACCGATATGTAGGTCTTGTACTCTGAAAAGCACGGTAAATAGGAAAGGCGCCCGTCTGTAAGTGCTGCTTGGATGTCTTCAGGACAAAAAAGGACTATCTGAATGGTTTTAGGTAGAAGAAAGCGGAGTTTAAACTCACGTGGCGGTTACAGTAATTAAACACAATAGCAATTTCTTAAAGCATAGGTGTTTCAAGCTAATTTGAAACAGTGCTATTACTTAGAAAATAAATTGAAATTTTCAGTTAACCGAAACTTAACCCTTTTAACTCTTTGCACTCGCTTGCTTTTTTCTCGATTCCTTTATTCTACTCGGGATTTAATTTTTTAAATGCCCCAGATTTTACAAAGCGCGGCAGTAGAATAAAAAACTGGAGTTTCTTTTCATACAAACTTATTTATTTGGATTTTTTTATATTTCAGATTATTGATACATTCAAAGAGTAATTTTAATCTCGACATCTGAGTGCAAAAGGTTAAAAGGACTATATTTTTCTGCTTTAGTCTTAACAGTGTTTTAAATAGTCACAAGTGTTTAACAATATTGTACTAGTTAAGTGATTTGTGCAGAATTCTTACAATTAACAACTTAATGTTTTCACCATTTCTTCAGTTTCCTGAGGCAGAAAGTTAGTTTGAAAATCCATCCATCCTATCAGTCTAACAAAATAAAATTTTGTTTATGTTTGTAATGCTGCTTCATATGTTGATTCTAAACTAGTTTTATTAAACTGAATTTTGTGACTTGAATCAGTTTGCTGTACCATTTCTATTACATTATTTACGATAAAGCAGAATTTGTCAGTTTGGATGCTTTTCCAGGGTATCGAAGTGTCAGGAAAACAACAAAATGCAAAGGTGGGCCCATGTTATATGGCATGGAAATAAAGAAGGAAGGGCATGTGTGCAAGCGTACATGTGTGTAATGGGGAACGTGCAGTGGGTGTGCACTCACGCTGGCCTTGAAATCCTTGGGAGTGGGTGCTGAGGATGGCGAAGTTCCAAAACAAGGTAGGCTTTGGAAGTTATGAATTATCTGCATGGCCCCAGGATTGAAATGATTATACACCGAGTGGCCAGATTATTATGATCTCTGAACGCATAGTAATCTGGGCCACTCAGAGTGTGTGTGTGTACACACACACACACACACACACACACACACATATTAGAGGCCCAGTGCATGAATTCGTGCATGGGTGGGGTCCGGCCAGCTTGGCCAGGGGACAATTTGTATATTAGCCTTTGATTACATAGGATATACACTGAGTGGCCAGATTATTATGCGTTCAGAGATCATCATCATCTGGCCACTCAGTGTATATCAACAGTGAAAAGGGGAATGGGTCTTAAGTAAACAACTTGCTTTTTGCTTTAGTGCAAGACAAGTTGTTGTAAGGGCATGCATGATCCCTGGTCAGTTACAAATTATTGGGGGAGCCCTTGACTTTTGAGCTAAATTAACAGATTAAAATATATCTGAAAATTGAATATAAAAATATGTAAGTTACATATATTTACTACATTTAAGAGAAGTGGGAAAATGCATGGTAAAAGCAAACTCATTTTTTATTTGTAACCTTTTCATTACCTCTTAATGTCATAATATCTTATGGGTTCTCAAAAGTGCTTTATAAAGAGTATATGAAGAGATGTATATATGAAAAACTGAAAAGTAGTAGAAAAGGTAACTTTTAAAAGGAAAATTAAAGTCATGGAAGATCGTGGGATTTCAGAACTGCAAGGAACCTGAGAGTCCTGGGATGCTATTCTCATTTCACAGGTGCAGGACCGAGGTCTAAAGAGGTTGTGACTTGTCCAGAACACAAGGCAAGGTAGTGTCAGCTGGAGCTCGATGCTCATGCTGCCTTCTGATCTGTTTGTGAGTGTGCCTACTGCGCTAGGCGAAACGAGAAGAAACACCCAGAGGAGTGCCATGTGCTAAACACTGCTGAGGTTGTGAACACGAAGAAACGGCAAATGGGGATTTTCTTAATTCTGTGATCTGTGGGACCTGAGGAAATGCTGATCAGATTCTTGGATTAGAATGTAGTTTTTTTTAATGGTAAATTTTTATAGTTAAGAGGCTAAAAGTGAAAGTAAAGGCATTTTTAGAGATTTAAACTCATTCACTTGAAAGTTCTTAGTAACCAAAGGATAGTCTTAGCTCTTTAAATAATGTGGTACAAATAAATTTAGTATTGTGGCTGTTGTTATTACTACAGTAAGTATTTAACTATGCAAGGGGAAATTTAACATTCTGACTGGAAGATTTAATGTAGAGATTTAACATTGATTGCTAGGTGACTCAAGTCATAAGGTATTATACTTGCATCAGTTTAGGTTAGTGTGGGGTGGGAATAGCCCAGTGATTTATCAGGCAGCAACTTGGAAGAGTGACCGCTAGGAGGTGGATGATGCTGAATTGCGTAGAAATGGGAGCTGCCCTAGGAATCCACTGCATCCATTCCTGATGCGTGCATCTGAAGCATGGACTGCTTCTTTCAAGTCTGTTCAAAACAAGTATAAGTACCGTTCTTTGCATGCTGTGTTACAGTCATTGTATCCCTCTGATAGGATCGATGCTATGTGATGGCAGGTCAATAAAATTTTTAAGAAGAAATAAAAATGTCAAATCAAGGCCAAATACAGTTACTCTGTGATAAACTATACCTAATCCTCTACTATTGCT
Source organism: Eptesicus fuscus (assembly GCF_027574615.1). Lineage (NCBI taxonomy): Eukaryota > Metazoa > Chordata > Mammalia > Chiroptera > Vespertilionidae > Eptesicus > Eptesicus fuscus. The sequence continues at coordinate 96,098,294 of NC_072482.1, forward strand.
GCTGCAACTACCATTATTGCAGTTATGCTCCCATTGTGATGACAGGCATTCAGGTGTCAATTCTGTAGATGTGTGTATACATGTGTACACACGTGAGCCAGCATACCGATGAAAATGAATTTGTGTTTGTTTACATGTAGCAAAGTGGTAAGAGTTTGTGTGTTTTTTTTGACTAGCAGACCTGGGTTCTAATCATGACTTTGCAGTTAGCTAATTAGTTGGTGACCTTGGACAAGATATCTAACCTCAGTTGCCCTGCTAACCTCAAATCAAAGTACTCAGAGGCTATAGAGTATCTTCTGCATAAGAGTTTCTCACTATAAGGTAGCATGTTTTTGATAGGACTGATAATCAGATAAAGGAATTTGTAGAGCATAAGAAGAAAGAGGTTATTTTTCCATCTGTGCAGGAGAATCACTACAGTCATTCGGATAGTTCAGAAGTCACTTTGAGCTGAAGTTTCTATTTCTAGTAAGGTTATTTTGAGAAGTGGAACCTGAGTTGGTATTAATACTTGGGAAGATTAATGAGTGAGTGGGAGGGTGGAGGAAAGTGCAGTGGTGTCAACCAGTGGGAATGGGAATGGCAAATGCATGTGGAGAAGTAGAGCCGAAGACGAGGTGAGAGCTATATTGTAGTGGACCTTGAGTGCCAGGATGAATAGTGTACATTTTACTCTGAGTTTTGGAAGGAACTACTGAAGGCTTAGATTATATCAGGGTGTCATAATGGCTCTGGGAATAAACTAACAACAGTGGGGAGAGTAGCTCCAGCAGGGTGGCGCGCTCTGTTGGAGTATCGTCCCGTACAATGAAAGGTCACAGGTTTGATTCCCCATCAGGTCAGCTACCCAGGTTGCAGGTTTAATCCCTGTTCTGCGCCTGTGGGAGGCAACCAATCGATGTTTCACTCTCACATTGATGTTCTTTGCTCTCTCTCTCCCCTTTTCTAAAATCAATAAAAGCATGTCCTATGTGAGGATTTTAAAAAAGTAAAAAGTTATCTTAGAAAAAAAGAGTATAGAATATATGGATTCAGGGAAGTAGAAATTGGACACTGTGAAGAGCTAAGATAAAATGTTAATAAAAATATTTATATTTTAGGTTTAAACTCTACAGGTTTTTAAGAGATGTACTTTAAGTAAAATAAACATACACATATTGTTTATTTCTTATCCACAGATTCTGTATTCATACTGCAGTATTAAGGATGTGGGGCTTATTTAGCTGCCAGCTCAATTTTTGGTTACTTAGATTTGAGCTTTCATTTCTCTGAATTAAAGAGAATTGAAGAAATTCTCGGTTTGAGGGGATTTTAGGAATTCATAGATTAGTTTGACTTGGAGAAAATTTTGTCCCAACCTCACTTATCGTGAAATCTGTGTGTTATAAAGTACAATGTAGACTTTCTGAGAACGTTATACTACACTCATCATCCATTTTACTTTAATCATATTTATTTTATTATTTATTTTTAATATATTTATTGATTTTTTACAGAGAGGAAGAGAGAGGGATAAGAGAGTTAGAAACATCGATGAGAGAGAAACATCCATCAGCTGCCTCTTGCACACCCCTTACTGGGGATGTGCCCGCAACCAAGGTACAGGCCCTTGACTGGAATCGAACCTGGGACCCTTGAGTCCGCAGGCCGACGCCCTACCCACTGAGCCAAACCGGTTTCGGCTAATCATATTTATTTTTTAATGTTTATTGTTTTAAGTCATCTTTAAGTGCTAACATTTTCCTACATAGTGATATCACAGAGCAAAATGCATTAATCCTACGCGTGGCGTAATAACCCGTCCATGTTCAGATTTATGTAGTTTGTCCCTAAAATAGAACTGGCTTGTCCAAACCAGAAGCTTACTGAGGACCACTCATCTAATCTGGTTCTTAGGACTGTAAGTCTTAAACCTGGAACCATCTCTTTTCTCAACTACACTGATATACTTCCTTGCCATTGGGGCTTGTCTCTCTATGCCCTGTGCATACAGTACTTTGGAAGTTAGGTCTAAAGCAGTGATGGCGAATCTATGACACGCGTAGCCATTTCTGATGACACGCGGCTGCTGAGGCGGCCGCATGCCGAGGATGAAACATTTGCTGCTCCTGAGGATGAAACATTTGCAAAATAATGTTTTTTCCTCAAAGTGACACACTACCCGAGTTCTCAGTTTTTTGGCGAAGTTTGACACACCGAGCTCAAAAGGTTGCCTATCACTGGTCTAAAGGAATGAGTAGGTTCAGGCAGCACATCATAGGTAATTGTGAAGTTGGGTATTGTTTAAAAGGTAAAGCCTTTTTTTTTTTTTTTTTACCAGCAGGCAATATATTGCTATCCTATCTAATAAAAGAGTAATATTCGGATTGACCATCATTCCAACACACAAGATGGTTGCCCCCATGTGGTCAAAGATCCTGCCCCCATGTGGACACAAGATGGCTACCACAAGATGGCCAGCAAGGGAGGGCAGTTGGGGGCGATCAAGCCTGCAGGAGAGGGCAGTTGCGGGGGGGGGACCAGGCCTGCAGGGGAGGGCAGTTAGGGGTGACCAGGCCTGCAGGGGACGGCAGTTAGGCATCAGTCAGGCTGGCAGGGGAGTGGTTAGGGGGTGATCAGGCTGGCAGGCAGAAGCGGTTAGGGGCAATCAGGAAGGCAGGCAGCAGTTGGGAGCCAGCAGTCCTGGATTGTGAGAGGGATGTCCCACTGCCCTCGAGGGGTCCCAGATTGGACAGGGTGCAGGCTGGGCTGAGGGACACTCCCCCTCCGTGCACGAATTTCGTGCACCGGGCCTCTAGTTCTAAAATAATTTTCCAATGGAAAAGCCAGATAGATGCTTATTATTAATTGTTGGTTGGTTCTCAAAGTAAAATTGATTTGCTAGCTGTCTCAAATGGTGACTGACTTTTTTCTTTCAAGATCATATGGCAGGGTCTCTCTTTTCCGAATCCAGCCTGGAAAGAGAGATGATTCGGTTCTTTGAGTAGAGGGGCTGGGGATTGAGAAATAAAAGAGACAAGACACAGAGATGGAAAAAGCTGGGACCGGGTGGACCGCTGCCCTCTTCTGACGGAGAGACAGTGACCCAGAGCCCATGCAACGTGTTTTATACCCCCAAATACCTGGAGGTTTCACCAAAAGTCAAGACAAAGGAGATTATTTGCGTTCTTGAGTAGGCCTAGGTCCTATTCATTCCTGGTGCTTGACTGGATTTACATATCAAAACCCACTCCCGGACACCTGGGCAAAGATAAGAGTCAATGCTGAGAACACATTTGGCAAACGCCACTGGGTTCCTCTGACAATAATTAAAGAATGCCCATGTGCCTTCCCAGGCGCTCTCTACAGGTCATCATTAGGGGCTCATAGATTTTCATAGACTTTTCCTATATTCGAGTCAACCACAATTATTCTTTTTGATGTTCAAATTGTCAGAACTTTGGCCAGCTGTAATCTAACTGGATCCTGTGTCTTTTGAAATCTTACTTTGTGGAACAGCTTGATATCCCAACCTCATTTGTACCTTCCCTGCCCCACAGCTAGAATTGGCCATTTTTCCAAGGTTCTTTTTATTGGGAATGTTGTTAGTGATGGGAGTGGAGGCACTAAACACGTTCCTTGCTGTCAGGGGATGTTACTTTTAGGCTATTTTCTGTGGATGGAGCTAGACAGTATTGATTTTAAAATTCATGTTTGTATTTTCAATTCAATTTTAGCATTACATTTTATTTTATAATACTATCTTTTTTCTATCACCATAATAACATGATTTCTGACAGTGATAGTATTACTTAATGAACTTTACTATACAATATGAGGAAAATACTTTCAAAATAATATTAATAGCCCAGCTGCTGTGGCTCAGTGGTTGAGTGTTGACCCATGAACCAGGAGGTTAAACTTTTAAAATACATTTTAGACATGTTACAAATTATAGATACAGTCAGTGACTTCTTGTTCTAATTTGATGACAGTTTCCTTCTTTTTTTTGGCCTTACTCTGTCTGTAGTAAGTGTTTATTTTTTACCAAAAAATTTTTTTACCTTGTGATGTCACTTATTGGCAGAGTTCTTTTGTTGTACTGATTGCTTTTTACCCCATGTCCAGCAGAAATTAGAGGAAATATGTACATATATTTTAAAATCAGGACTTTGTGTGTGTTTTTTATGGAGATGATAAAGTTTTGTGTAGACTAGTACTTTGTATCTTAAGCATGAGAATAGAAAAAAAACATAATAGGCAAATTGTTTTAATTTGATGAATTCTTCTGCAGAATATTGGTAAAAAAATAAGTATAGCTGTTGACGCTTTTAAAGTCCGATGAGGTAAGAGAAAATCCCTAGGTAGAAATTTAGTATTAACATTTTATTTCTAAGTAGTTGCGAAATTTCTACTCCAAAGTTTTTATCCTTATAGTAAGGAAGTTATGTTCCAGCAGATGGTGATATTAGTACACAAAAGACAGTGTTTAGTGATTAAAATGTATTCAGAAATAGCCCTTTGGCTATAATAGGATTGTTTTTCTCCTTTAAACTGTAAGGAGAAGAGTTGATTAGGAATATGACTGATAGCTGTTACTGAATTTAGTATTTGAGGTGTCATGTAAATCAGTTGTGATATTTCTTTAAAGAACTTGTCTTTTTAAGAGACCATATGTGAGTATGTTGACTTTATAAAATATAACTGGTTTAGGATATCAAATTGATTACAGCATTTTTTAAAAAATACTCTTGTCTTTACAGCTTAGTTTGGAGTGTTTTGTTTGTTTTGGCAGGGGACTGAGTCTAAAGGTATTCTATTTGTATATTATCTTTGCAATTTTAAAGTCTTTAACAGATGATTGATTTCTGTTTAATAATACAAGTCAGGAAATAATGTGTTTCATAGTTTACTATTATATGTTATTTGAAGAGTAATCTCTTTGGAGGATTATAGTTTTATTGTAGTAATAAAAAATTATCAACAGTATAAAGGTTATCTTATCTCACTTTATTATAGTTTACAGCGTTCCTTGTCAGTTGTTTTAGTTAGGTAAATATTACATATTTTGCTTTAAAATATGCCTTAACAATTGTTGAAGAAGTTGCTTACTTAAGTTTCTTCTTAGATAAGATTTGGAAGTATCTGTTTTTGTTAATAACATTTAAGTTATATTTTTAAGTTTTTTTAAAATTGACAAGTCAGTTGTTAAATGCCCCCCTTTCCCTCAATTACTTGGAATTGAATTCAGGCATGGGAGAATATATATGTCCGCTTTGTTTACATGTAGAGGACTAGGGGTGAAGAGATTCTTTGGGTCCCTTTGTAGGACCACTCCCCCCCCCCCCCCCCCCACACCCCACACACATACACATACACACTGTTCTTTTTCTCTTTTTCATTATTACTAAAATGTAAAGAATTTTCAATTCACTTTTGGCAGTAGCATGATTTGTGGTCTCTGAATTCTGGGAAATGTGGTGAAAGTAGAGAGGTATATTGTCTTTGAACCTTTTATTTTTTTTTAGGCAAAGGCCTATTTTGTGTATACATTTTTGTTTGTTTCTCAAAGTCTTTTGAGTTTATAAGAAGTTTAATTACTCCGAGTAATCATTAAAAAATGTGTTGTAATAAAGAGCTACACACATTTGTTTTATTGTTATCCTTAAGTGTTCTTAATGGAAAAACTGTAAAATGTATTATTAACAAATGAATTATTCCCATAATTCACTGATGATCACTCTTAACATTGTGATGGAACTTTTCTAGTTGCTTTCCCCCCTCTACTTGGGTATATAATAAAATTTGGATTCTATTGTACTACTATCTTTGTATTTCTTGAAAAAATAAATTGCATCATGAGCATTCCCCTCTGCCATTTCATATTCTTTGACAATATATTTTTATGATAGCATAGTTCATATTAGAGTAATAATTTATTTAACCGTTCTCTGTTGGACATACCACTTTGCTTTCAGGAAGCTTGTGTGATATGAAATGGTTTCAGAAGATTTTTACTCGATGTTTGCAAAGCCTGAAGTCACTAAGTATTGTAACTAGGTCCTGTGAACACCAAGCTCTTTTACTTCTGCAATGCGATTTATTGGAAATAAGCATTCTATGCTGCATTCCAATGGTGATTACTATTACATGACATGTAATTTTTTATTAATGTCAGTTGCATATCTTACATTAGTTTTTAATGACAACATATATATTTGAAATTTTTTATTCTATTTGAAAATGTTTGAATGCATGCTGTATGTAAGGTGTAAGAAATACAACAAAGTTTCAGATTCTTTTCCTGCCTTCCAGTTGTCTGAGTAAGTAGTACAAAAAGAAAAGTAATATAAGGTAACATAAACATACCAAGAGAGGGCTGGAGACTGATGCCAGAGGTCACTTCAAGCTGGAGCAGTTATGGCATGTTTCAGAAAAGGTAGTTGCCCCTGGCTCTGGAGGCGGGGAGATAGGATTGAAGTGGAGAAGAGGTAAGGAAGCAGTTTCCAGCAGGAGGAAGAAAGGGTTCTCTGCTGTAGAAAGCTTTGAATGCCTGGCTGTCTATTGATATGGGAGATTCCATTTATATTCCCCCCCCCCTCTTATTTGATTCCCTGTTTCCATTTAGTATGTATAAATGTGATAGATTGTTATGCTTACTGCACATTGTCAATTTTTCGTAATCTTGACTTCCCAACTCCCTGTATTTTGCTACCTAATTTCTATTTTAACTATTTAAAAAAATCCGTGTATACTTTGGGCTTTCTCTTCTGTTTCAGTACTACATTTGGACTTACTTGATGCCATTTCTTTTAGTTTTTCTCTGTGTATGTTGGTGATGTGTTGGGGGAAATGGTACATCTGAATTGGTGAATGTATGAGTTGCTGCACAGTTTGGTCCATGTGGTGTGGCCTGAGTCCTAGCCCTGTGCCTGCCTTTCATCACCCTCTCTTTTCCTCTAATGGTTTGCAGGACGGCGGTTTTAGGTTGGATGGAGATGAAGGTTGGCTCATTTAACGCTGAGTTGAGGGAGGCTTTAGGGACATTCTGCCAAGTGTGGTCCATGCGGTGCTGGCCTCCTGAGGTGGGCTGAGTGCTGCAGTCACCTGTTGTGGAGCCAGCATGTGCTGACAGGGTCTGCAGTAAAGAAAGCCAAGTTGATTTAACTGACTTTTTCTGAAATTACTTGGTAAAAAGGACTGTCTTCCTTCCTTCCTTCCTTCCTTCCTTCCTTCCTTCCTTCCTTCCTTCCTTCCTTCCTTCCTCTCCCTCCTCCTCCTCCTCCCTCCTCCCTCCTCCCTCTCCCTCTCCTTTCTTCTTTCTCTCTCTCTTTCTTTCTTTCTTTCTTTCTTTCTTTTTCTTTCTTTCTAGCTAGTGGTCTAAGGATACATTATGGGAAATATTAGAATGATTTTGAAGAGCTGTGGATCCTAGGGGAGGAGGGTTTAAATAATAATTGTTTGGGAATCCTATTTTTTAATGAGAATGCTGGTTCAAGTCAGATCAAAGTACCCTTTGAAAAAAGTAGTTAAATATCACTTAGTTGGGGATTATTTCAAATTTTATCTGAAAGGAAGCAAGAAAAACTGCCCTTTTTGGTTTTAATTATGTAACAGCTCAGGCAAATGGTTTCAATAGTAACTTTTAATTCAATGTATTATTTAAGTAAAAATTTGAACTTGCTGTTTTAAAACACATGATTCTCCAAATGAAAGAAAGTTAATGTAGAACCCCAACAATGTAAACATAAAATTGAAAATACTTTGAAATAGAAATGCATAGAAAAAATACGTGCATGTTCTAACATATGCCTGACTTTAAGCCTAAATTTTTTTAAACTTGGGAACTGTTAGGTGAAGAGGAATTGTTAAATTTCGAAAAGAAAACTATTTACATTTGTTAGATTGCAGTAGTTTACAGCTGTTACTTAGTCATAATAAAATGGTGTTTTGATGAGATTTAGTTTTCAGCAGCCTTTACAAAGCAGGAAGTACAAGGGTAGATGGTAGAATAACATTTGACCTGGAAGGTGCAAAGGATTTTTATAAAGAATAATTTGTGTCCTTGTTCTAAGGAAAAACCCTATAATTTTGAGATTTTACATCTGGAATGGGTCTTAGAGATCACAGTTTACTTACAAAGGCTGTAAAGAAGTTTCACATATAGAAACAGCTGGTTTGAGGAGTGTTGCTCATTTGGCTCTTGTGGCAGAAATTTACTTGGATGTTATATTAGCCAGTCAGACTCTCTCTGGGTCTGATCCCCTCTGTGGAGAATTACATCGTGACTGATAATGTATGTGATGGGACTGCTTTCTGACGTGAGTAGCTTTAACTATTTACATTTTATTTCATTGCTTGAAATACCTAGCCCCAGGGTATTTTTAACTTTTCTTCTAAATAAGAAATAATTAAGTATGGAATGCACTGAGTGATATTGTCATTAAATTGATAAAAGGCAAAGGCAAAAGGCTCTCCTAGGTTCATGGTACTCTCCATTAGCATTTCCACCGGGCTGAATCTAGGTCTAGGAGCAGCTTAGTGCACATTACATAAGAACTTTCACTGTCCATATTTTACACAACACATATTTTAAAATAATTTGTTAGCATAAGCTATTCGTTTTCCCCACTTCTTCGTAGATTTAGGTAATTTGCCCTAGAATAATGTGATAAAAGACTAAGACAAAGATAAGGGAAAGTAAGGCCACTTGTCTTCTTGATGGGCAACCTTTGGAGCTCGGTGTGTCACACTTCGCCAAAAAACTGAGCATAACTCGGGTAGTGTGTCACTTTGAGGAAAAAACATGATTTCGCAAATGTTTCATCCTCAGGAGCAGCAAATGTTTCTTCCTCGGCATGCGGCCGCGAGTCATCAGAAATGGCTACGTGTGTCAGTGCTGACACGCGTGTCATAGGTTCGCCATCACTGGTGTAGATCCTCATTGGTAGACGAGTAGGTGTTTGTGTTGGTGTTCCAAACAGGTGGTAGTCTCATCGGCTAGGGTGGGTCCATCTAAATTTGGAAGGTGACTAATTGAGTGGAGGTGCCTCTGAAAAAACGCTTGTCTCTTCTATAAACCTTGAACACATGGAAATATAGAAAGGAGCGTGTAGCAGAGAGAGAAATGGGTTCTGTAAAAGAATGATAGTGATTTAGGAAAGAGGAAAGTAAGGTATGACTTAGAGCATCCTAGGTTTGTTTTTAGGTTATAGGAAAATTTATTTTACATGGTAGTAAGGGATACAAGAGTCTTATTTTCTAGGTTTCATTATTTGAGGACTAACACTTGATTTTCTTATTGAAATATATTAACTGAACATGAAGTATATCATAGCAGCAGTTTTATTTTGTTGCATGGTAACTGCCAGATGTGTCTCAGTTGTCCAGATTTGTCTCAAGTTGTCCAAATTTTTAGTTACTTTATTTATGGATGTTTAAAGGTGGATGGCTTGGGCCTGAGAAGGGGGAAAGAATAAAAGTATTGAAACAAGTAGTGATAATTAAGAGGATTCTCTAAGTGGAAGTCTTTGATTTTGAGAATCAGGAGTCTCTTTGATAATTTTATTTATTGAATAACAGGTACATATATTCTGACAGTATAAATATAAACTAGAAAAATGGTGTATGTATATGATCAAGAAAAGGTATGCATCTTAAACTTTTTAAATGCTACTTATAAAGAGTTATATATTTTGTACATACACATATATTTATACTAGAGGCCTGGTGCATGGATTCATGCACTGGTGGGGTCCCTCGGCCTGGCCTGCGCCCTCTCACAATCCGGAATCCCTCGGGGCATGTTGGACTGCTGGTTTCTTCGGCCTGATCCCCCGAAGGCCAGGCTGAGGGCCTCTAGTATGCATATAAGATCTTTGGTTAATCTCTTCTCACCCTCCCCCCTTCCCTCTGAAATTCTTCAGTCTGTTCCATGTTTCCATGCCTGTGCATTGAGTGTCTGCCCCCTGGTGGTCAGTGCACGTCATAGCTACCGGTTGAACAGTCGGACACTTAGCATATTAATCTTTTATATATATAGATAGATAATGAAACAACTGAAATGGAAGTTTCATGAAATAATATTTGTTTGTATTACCTATGATGTAATCTAGTGTTTTCTCGTTCTATTCCATTTAAAAAATGCTGGTTGTGAATAATACTTTAGGTTTAATAGGTTGTGACCTATGTAGTTTTAGCAACACTGATGTTGACCTCCGCTTTAATTGAGGTTTCAACAAGCATTTAAAAAAAAAAAAAAAATCCAGCACTTTGCAGGTGCTGAGATACAAAGATGAATAGCTTTAGTTCAATCCTTAAGGAGCCATGCAGTTTGGAGAGAAAGGAAATAAGAAATCTCAACAGTGCTTTAACTGCTCTGGCAGGCACACACAGGTTAAGGTGAAAGGGACCACATCATTTCTTAGTAGGAGATGAAAATTCCTTCTAGGTCCACATATTATGTAATCTGATAATTCCCCTGATTACAGGCTCTACTTAATGTGAAATTTCGTTCTCGGTTTTCCCCCCATAAATTCTAAATGAATACTATCAAGTTTACTTAAAAAGATGGGATTTCTGAACTTTTGGCATTTAGGCCAAGATTGTAGAAGTCAATGTTATATAGATAATCTTCAATAAATCTAAATCTCACAGATGAGTAATACTGTTTTTTCTAAATGTGTCATGGTGCCTAGCTTTAATGTCATTTATTTAGGAAATATTTAATTTCTTGTTTTTCCCTCTGAAGCTACTTATTAAGGATGTAATTTCAGGATTAAATGTTATATAAATACAAACATATATATCTTATAATTAACTAGAGGCCCGGTGCACAAATTTGTGCACCAGTAGGGTCCCTTGGCCTGGCCTGCAGGATCAGGCTGAAACTGGCTCTCCGACATCCCCCGAGGGGTCCCGATTGCGAGAGGGCACAGGCCAGGCCGAGGGACCCCCACTGGTGCATGATCGGGGCTGCGGAGGGACGTAGGAGGTTGGCCAGCCGGGGAGGGACCATGGGAAGGCTCCAGGGCATGTCCAGCCTGTCTTGCTCAGTCCCGATTGGCCAGATCCCAGCAGCAAGCTCACCTACCGGTCAGAGCGTCTGCCCCCGGTGGTCAGTGCATGTCATTGTGACTGGTCAACCGGTTGACTGCCTGCCCCCTGGTGGTCAGTCCATGTCATAGCAAGCGGTTGAGCAGCCTTAGCATGTCATTAGCATATTAGGCTTTTATTATATAGGATTGCCTTTTACCATTGGCTGTTTGCCCGATAGTGAAAGATAAGCTGCAAAACCAACCATGAACTTTAAAATAATGGATACTTAATTATCCAACATCCAGAAATTATTTTGTCATTTTACTGATATTTGGAAATATTCTGTATATTCACCTCTTTTATCTTGTGTTTATTCATTCACAATAACAATGAATATAAAAACTAGGGAGTTTGGTTTCATTTTCTCCAAAAAAACCTGAAAATTCACATGGCATTTCTATAGGACCTGGTTTCTCTGGGTTACACGATGGTTACCGGTTTTCCTGTGAGCGATAGGCCCCTCCATCAGGTTGAGGAAGCTGATGTCTGAGTGGCTGTGGTGGTTGCCCTGGATGATTTTGCCGTTAGCAATGACAAATGTTTTCCTTACAGTTCTTGTGCAGTAGGCCATGGAGCAAAGCACATTTTTATAATAAAGGTGATGAATTTAATCGCAAACTGGCAGCCAAATGGAAACTGCAGACCTTGATACTGGGAGAAAATTGCCTATAAAGCAACTCTTGAGAGAACAGGCTTTAAATTTATCCACCCATTTCGACATTGAGGAGGAGAACATGGGAATCACAGGATATTTTGCTTGGCCTGCTTAGTTCAGATGAATGACACTTGCGTTTCTATTTAAGAGCTACAGATAGTTGGTTTGAAGTTGCTTACGCTTTGTGTATAAAGCCTTTAGGACATACATTTTTGTATTTTACTGCTGCTTTTTTATATTTTAGTACATGATACACCTAAAGAATTGACATCCACTTAATACATGTATGGTCATATGCTATGTAATTTATTCTCCTGCCATTTATATCATGGACTACCAACTTAAAGGATGCAAAATACTCTGGGTTTATAAGGAACATTCAGTTGATAGAAGATCTGCCATAAACTACCAGTCTTTACTGTTTTATATTATATTTAAACAATTTATAAAATTTAGATACAGAATGATAGAACTTTTATTATGGGAAATCTGGCCTTTGTTACTTTTTATTCTAAGTGACTAGTGCTTGTCACTCCTAGAAATAACCTAATCCTTGATCCAATATACAGACTTGAGTATTTAACTCTGAATCTTTGTATATTGCAGTTTGTATTTGGAGGTGCACTTCCCCCCATGATACACATACTTGTTAACAGATATCTATGTTCAGGTTGAGGATTATTTGTGACTGTTGTGAGACCTATCTGAGGGGGGTAAATGTTTAAAATGTAAAAGTACTACTGTAAATGTAAAAATAATGTTCCTTAGTATACTTATTGAAACTACTGGGTTCTGAAGGAACATAAGGATTACTTCTAGGAGGTTATTAGGCTTTGGTTAGTCACACGACCCTGATGTGATACATTACATTTTCTGGGCTGCATGGTACATCTGTATCATGAAAGGCCTGTGGTCATGATGCCGTAACGGCGTCACGACCAAACGAGCAGTGGCTCTCGTGGCGGAGATGCCGGGGGTGGCCAGCTGAGGCAAGCGGGAGCAAGCTACTTGTGCACGATTTCGTGCATGCTGGGCCTCTACTTGCATAGTAAGAATGGAGCTGTGCTAAGTCTGTGTTCTTAAATATAGAATTATTGAAGCATTTAATTTTAAAGTAAACGTGGGAATTTAATATGTGATGGCTGAGAAAGCAAGAATGGAAGGAAGAAAACTGACAAATTCTCTGTATTTAGGAAATAATTTATTGAGGTTTTGTATATAACATGAGATTGCAGGTATGAAAACCAAGAAAAACTAGGAGTATGATATTTTTGTTAAAACATGTATAAGTAACTATCTTTGTCATTAAAAGCTTCATTTAAATTACTTTAAGTAGATTATAGGAAAAGTAAGCTTACAGTATACTAGAGGCTTGGTGCACAAAATTCGTGCACGTGTGTGTGTCCCTCAGCCTAGCCTGCACCCTCTCCAATCTGGGACCCCTCGAGGGATGTCCGACTGCCCTTTTAGGCCCGATCCCAGTAGGATCGGGCCTAAACAGAATAAAAAGATTAGGTAGGATCGGGCCTAAACAGGCAGTCGGACATCCCTCTCACAATCCAGGACTGCTGGCTCCCAACCACTCGCCTGCCTGCCTTCCTGATTGCCCCTAACCGCTTCTGCCTGCCAGCCTGATCACCCCCTTAACACTCCCCTGCCAGCCTGATTGATGCCTAACTGCTCCCCTGCCAGCCTGTTTGCTCATAACTGCCCTCCCCTGCAGGCCTGGTCACCCCTAACTTCCCTCCCCTACAGGCCTGGTCACCCCTAACTGCCCTCCCCTGCAGGCCTGGTCCCCCCAACTTCCCTCCCCTGCAGGCCTGATCGCCCACAACTGCCCTCCCTTGCAGGCCTGGTCCCTCCTAACTGCCCTCCCCTGCTGGCCATCTTGTGGTGGCCATCTTGTGTCCACATGGGGGCAGCTATCTTGTGTGTTGGAGTGATGGTCAATTTGCATATTACTCTTTTATTAGATAGGAAGATAGGATAATGTTCAAGATAAATTAGAATGTTTAGCCACCTCTGAAATTCACAAAATTTAAAATAAATCAACTCCTTTATTCCCATATCAGTGATTAGCTGCTTGGTCATTTGGTTTATTTGGCATAGGTAAGCTGTGGCAAGTTTAGCATTCAGAGATAGAGCCCAAATGCTCAGCTTTTACGAGAGAAATAAAGTATACTAACATTTTAACTCTAATGCTCCTCATTCAGTAAGTCAAAATGTGGAAAGCTTTATTTTCAATTTAAAAACACACAAAGATTTTACATATTTTAACATATAAGATGAAGCTAGAAAAAGTGTAATGCGGGGTTCTAACGTACAGCTTATTCTGTTGCTTATGAAATTATTCAACTAAAGATGGTAGATCTTGCTATCCTTAGTCTTCCTAGAAATGTTTGGTTTTAAACCAATGTTGAGAAATTGTGAATGACTGGCTTTCATTCATTTTCCAAGGTGATGGTAGTGGTGTGGAGTACTGTGTGAAATAAGGTGGGGTTTTTTTTAGATTTTGTTTAAATTAGTAATATTCTACTTGTCCCTATCAGTTCAGGCCTTGTTGAAGACAGAACTTTGTTCTTATAAATTCTCTTCATTATGAACTTTCTACTGGGAATATGTAGTGGCTTCAAGGAACAAATACCTAAGTTGAATGGTAATGTGCGGATCTTTAAACTTGAGTCTGGCTCCTCTAAAATACACAGCTGTTCATTGGCCTCTGTTTTTGAGTAAATGGAGGAAGTACCTTGAGCAAGGAAAACAGTACCACTTTCCTGGATAATCATAGGCATTGCTAAGTATATCAGTGTAGTACAGAGATAGGATTAGGAATCCAAAAGCTAAGGTTTTGGGGAAATTTTTCGAGCGGCCAGCAGCATGTATTTTAAGCTTTTTTTAATGTATCAATTCTGCCAACACAGTCACGTGTCATCAGATTGATAAATAACACATCTATGTTTTTTCCACTTTTATTCTTCTTTCCTTCATAATAATTAAAATGAGGGTTTACGTATCTCAATCCAGTTTTCCCTAGCTTGGTCTTTCTTGCTCTGTCTAGTGTTCAGGTCCAGGCATTCATATCCCACGATACTTGGCCTCATCTATCAATCACTCTAGCCTTCTATCTGGGCTGTTTACATAGAAACCAGTTCCTACTACTACAGGAGCTGTGATGACAGAGACCATGTTGCCTACTAACTCCTCCCAGGCACCCAGCACCGTACCTCATACCCTAGAAATTCAGGATAAGCAGACTGTTAATGTGCCAGTCAGTCTATAAATATTTGTTATTCAGTGAAATGGTTTATTTCTATCAGACTCAGAAGTTTAGGTCTAGAGTTACATTAGATGTCCTTATAGATGAAAGTAAACATATATGACTTGTTGAAGGATGCACAGCAAGTTCCTGATAGATGTTAAATGAGAATCTCATCCGATTTTTCATTCTAGGTTTAGTTTGGATTATATCATTCTTTCTTTTCTTTTTACTTTTTCCTCTTTTTGTTTATCCATATCTTTAATTTCTACTCTCTTCCCCATCTTTTTTCACTTCTCTTTTATTGTCTGCCGTCACTGCTTTTCTTACCAGTAAGACCACTTTCTCTAACAGCAACCAAATTTAATTTTGGGAGGTGGAGAAGTTATGTTGAAGAGGCAGTGTGGTTTGAGTAAACGAATACAACTTTTGGAGTCGGACCTAGGCTTGGATCCTGATTCACAAGTTATGTGATCTTTGGTAAAGTGCATAATCCCAAAAATCTTAATTTCCTAACTATAAAATGGAAATAAGAAAAGTACTTATCTGTAAGGAAATCCATTTAACCAGACCATGATTATAAAGTGCTGACCTTCAGGGTAGACTTTGAAGGGACTCTTCACTTGGAAAGATGTTAGACCTCATGACTCTAAATTCTGAGTGTAAAAGGTGCTCCTCTAACTAATTACCACCCCCAGTCTGTCAGCTCAAACGTTTCATTTCCAGTAATGGGGTGCCGCGGCATTTAAATCAGCCCTGGGAAAGGGGTAACCGGAGAAGTAGAGCTGGAGTAGCAAGTAGCTGGATATTTGTTTATCAAAGAGAATTCATTTTAAACTCTGTCCTATAGACATGCCTCCTTGGGCGGTTGTCTGGTTGGCTTGGTCTCCAAGGGGTTTTGACAGACAAGTCTACTCTTAGAAACTCAGTCTCGAGCAGGAATGTGAAGTCTAAGCAGCAGTTGTCTAAGCAGCAGTTGCCAACCGGTGGTCCGAGGACCACTGGTGATCCGAAAGGTTGGCGACTGCTGGTCTAGAGGAATCAGGAGCTTTTCTTGGCTTCCTGAGGACTCAGTTTTCCCTGAATAATTACTTCACAGATGTCTGTATCCTCATCATATAGACAATATGACCACTGAATTTTCTTAGATTATGTTATAGGATAACTAGAGGCCCAGTGCACGAAATTCGTGGAGGGGAGGGGGTGTCTCTCAGCCCGGCCTGCGTCCTCTCTCAATCCGGGACCCCTTGGGTAGGGTCCCTAGGCCTGGCTGGCGATCAGGGCCTATCGGGGCTTTCCTTTCCCTGGCTGCCGGCAGCTGGCCCTGCCCCCACCACTGCCACTGCTTGCCACCTGTGTGGTGCTTCCCCCCCTACCCTGCCAATCCCTCGCCATCGGTCGCCTCCCTCTGCAGGCGACAGGCGTGGGGTGCAATTGCTGGCCAGTGGCCTGGGCCTCCCTCTGTGGGGCAGTTGATCATGGGGCCCCTAGATCAATCGCCCTGCAGAGGGAAGCCCTGCCCACCCGGTGCAGTGCCACCAGCTGGGTTGCTTGGGCCTCCCTCTGCAGGGCAATCAATCACAGGGCTTCACAATCGATGGCTCCGCGATCAATGGCTTCGCAGAGGGAGAGACCGCCCACCCGCCTCAGTGCCGGGTGGGTAGCCTGGGTCTCTCTCTTTGGGGCAATTGATCGCCCAGCACAGGGAGGTGCCACCCACCCGACTGGGGCTCTGCGATCGTGGGGTGATGGTGGGCCCCCCCAACAATTGCATCGCACCTGCCTTGGCTGGCCTGGCGCCAGTGCGTGTCATAGCATGGCCATCCGGATGGTCGTTCTGCTGTTCAGTCGTTCGGTCGATTTGCATATTATGCTTTTATTATTATAGATAGTGAGAATAGAAATTCCATGTAAGTTAAATTATCACCGCTTTGCTATATGAAGTATTGTGAGAGGTCCTTCTTGGGGGCCATACCTGAATACTCTGCTTCAACTATTATTTTTGCTTACTTGGTTTCTGAAAGAGCAGGGACCATGTCTGTTTTTGCACATGACAATATCCTTAGGACCTCAGTCAGTGTCTAGTTCATAGTAGATATACAATACAGATTTGTTGAATGTGTGTATTTTTGAAAAACCATTACATTGTACCATGGATTATTGACAGTTTTTAGAAAAACTTAGATTATACTTTATTCAGGTCAACCTATTTTATAAACAGTTTGTACATTAGGGAATGAAAACTTACTCTTAATTTTTTTTACTAAATATGCTTTAAATAAAGAGTTGAACTGTGCAGACTGGAAATACAGAGGTTATAAAAAACCCTGAGGAATGACAACCCTTTTGGTGCTATCCTGGCAGGGGTAGGGAAGTCTTTTCCTTAAGATTAGTTTTTTTTTTTTTTTCTTTAAGCGAAGGCCAGTCATATTGAGATGCTTGTGCATTTTATCTTCTCATTTGATCTAAAATATATTAGAGGGTTTAACATTGATGTAACGAACATATGTTATTAACCAAGTGTTTCAGAGTCTCACAGATCCAGAATGAAGAGAGCCAAACCCTTTTGAGGAGGAAGGATTCATTTCTGATCCTTTTCAAGGAAAAAGGAATGAGGATAGAAACATAGAATCATGGAACAGACGGACAGATTTCAGAGGGAAGGCTGGGGGTGGGAGGGTAGGGGCAGTTGTGGGGAGAGGAGGAGAGATTATCGGGAATTTATATACATACTAGAGGCCCGGTGCACGAAATTCGTCCATGGGATCGGGCCTAAACAGGCAGTCAGACATCCCTTTCACAATCTAGGACTGCTGATTCCCAACTACTCACCTGCCTGCCTTCCTGATTGCTCCTCACCGCTCAGCCTGCCAACCTGATCACCCCCTAACCACTCCCCTGCCAGCCCGATCGATGCTTAATTGCCCTCCCCTGACACCCCGGTCACCCCCAAATGCCCTCCCTTGCATATTCCCTCTTTATTAGATAGGGTTTTTTCTTTAGCATATTGGACAGTCCTAACTGGTTTGGCACAGTGGATGGAGCACTGGCCTGCAGATTCAAGGGTCCTAGGTTCGATTCTGGTCAAGGGCATGTACCTTGGTTGGGGGCACATACCCAGTCGGGAGTTTGCAGGAGGCAGTTGATCGATGTTTCTTTCTCATAGATGTTTCTAACTCTCTATCCCTTTCCCTTCCTCTCTGTAAAAAATCAATAAAATATATATTATAAAAAAACATTTAAGATTCCTCCATATCTGCCTGGCTGGTGAGACTCAATGGTTGAGACCCCAGGCTGCCACCGCTGGAGGGGTTCGGGCCCTGGCCAGGCTGAGACCCCAGCCCAAGGCTGCTGCCTCAGCTCAGCCAGATGACACCCCATCTCAGCCTGGCTGCGGATAGCCCGGTGGGTGCCTTCCCTGGCCTGAAGATCTCACATTGGGGGTGCACTGCGCTGCCAGCCTGACACCCCTGCCCCAAACCCCGTGGCCCGCTTTGCCCCAGATCGTGTGTGGCTCGGGGGCGGGTCGCTGCCGGCCTGGCACCCCGGCCAAAAGCCCCGTGGCCCGCTTTGCCCCAGATGGCGCGCGGCTCGGGGGCGACCAGCCGGACACCCCGGACTGCCGCCACTGGGCAGGAATTGCTGTGTGTGGGGCGGGCGCCTCCCAGCTAGACACCCTGGACTGCCACTGCTGGGCAGACTTGGGGACTCCGCCGGGGCTTAGGGCTAAGAGGACTGGGTGCCGCCATCTTGTGGCCATGGGCGCCACCATTTTGTCGCAGAGTGATGGTTAATCTGCATATTACCCTTTTATTAGATAGGATATGCATAGTCCATGGACACTGACAATAGTGTGGTGAAGGCTTGGGAGGGGTGGGTGTGGGGTGGAGGGGGCCAATGGGGAAAAAAACAAAGGGGGGTGCATCTGTAATACTTTCAACAATAAAGATATATTTTATTTTTTTAAATATATAGTTTAACATAAAAGAAATGAGGAATCAAATAAACCTATTGATGCTTGAGTAAGGTTTTAAGAATGCTTTGTAGCTTTGCATATTTTTGTGGTAATAGTCCTAATAAGGTTTAAGCAGTGTTTTTTCCCCCAAGGATCTAGATTTGGGAATATAGCAAAAGACAAAAACAAAGCTATCTGCCATCAGGATTTTACATTCTTATGTAGGAGACAGGGCAGTAAGCAAGAAATACATTCTCTACCATGTTTGGCAATGTGAATTATGGGAATACATTGAACAGGATAAAGGGGATCGGAGTCTTCTGGATATTAAACAGGGAGGTCTGAGAGGGCCTTTTTGAGAAATTGACATTGGGGCAGAAATTTGAAGGAGGTAATGGAGTGAGCCATACTCTTCTGGGTAATAGCTTTACAAATAGGGGGAATAGTCAATGCAAAACTGTGAGGACGGGGCCAGTAATTCCTTGTGTGGCTATAGCTGTGAATGATCAGGGGAGCAGTGGGGGTGGGGAGAGGTAGATTGGTTAGAAGAGGGGGTCAGAAAGATAAGAGCTGCATAGTAAGAAGGAGCCTCTGGACGTGGTGGGTCCTTGCAGATCTTTGTGAGGACCTGGGCATTTACACATGGGAAAGCATTAGAGCAGGTTCTTAAACATGGTCCAGCACCCTTTTAGGGAATCTGAGGTCAAGTGTTTTCATAATAATGTCACGACTTTTTTACTCATTCTCACATGAGTGTACAGTGCATTGTTCCTAGAGGTTCTGTGCTGCATGATATTGCAACAAATTGAATTTAGAGAGAAAACAGATTGAATTCTTTAAGGAAGACGGTTAAAAGATTTGCAAAAAATATAAAGCAGTGTTGGAAAATAATCTATTTTCCATAAACTGTTTTGTTAGCATGTAATGGGGTTCACTTATATAAAATGAATCAAAAGTAATTTAAAGTTTGGATTTCTAGTACTATAAATATTAATAGATATACTTCTGACCAATATAAGCTCTTTAAGCTTCCTTGTAATTTTTTTTTTAAAAATGTATTTTTATTTCAGAGAGGAAGGAAGAGGGAGAGAGAGAGAGAGACAAACATCAATGAGAGAGAATCATTGATCGGCTGGCTGCCTCCTGCACGCCCCACACTGGGGATCCAGTCTACAGCCTTCTGGTTCATAGGTCAACACTCAACCACTGAACCACACCGGCCGGGTCCTTGTTGTGATTTATTAAGTGTGGGTTCCTGAGACCAAAACGTTTGCGAAGAGCTCCATGGGAGAGTTTTGAGCAGAGGAGTGACATATTGCTTGGATTTTAATAGGCTGACTCTGGAGAATACAGACGGACTGACGGGGGCAGTGGTGGGAGCAGGGAGACAGCCAGTTAGGTTGTCAGTGGTTTATCAGTGAAATGGGAGCAGGGAGACAGCTAGTTAGGTTATCAGTGGTTTAGGTGAAAAGGATAGTGGCTAGAACTAGGGTGGTAGAGGTTGAGGTGGTTGAGAAGTGGGATTCTGAATTTATTTTAAAAGGTGAGTACATAGTATTTGCTGGTGGATTAGAGATGATGTGTGAGAGGAGGACTTGCATTTTCTGGTATCAGTAGGAACAGTTTTGGGGACAGATGAATTTGGTTTTGAATGTATCAAGGTGACATATTTAGAAGGCAGATGGATATGGGCATTTGAGTTCAAGGAGAAAATTGGTCTGGAATGTCTTCGACCATGGTTTTTTGTTGGATTGTTTTGATAATATTTTTATGTAGCAATTACCTTTTATTCTAATAAATTAACTTCTATGATCTCAACAAGAATGCTGCATTTTACATTTTAAAACTCATTAAAATAGATTTTCAAGAATATACGAGGCCCTAAGCAGTTTGTCTCAGTGGATAGAGCGTTGGCCTGTGGACTTAAGGGGTCCTGGGTTTGATTCTGGTCAGGGGCGCACATGCCCAGGTTGCAGGCTCAATCCCCCCTGAGGGGCGTGCAGGAGGCAGCCGATCAATGATACTCTCTCATCATTGATGTTTCTATCTCTCCCTCTCCCTTCCTCTCTGAAATCAATAAAAATGTATTTTTTAAAAAGTGATAAAGAATAGCCGAAACCGGTTTGGCTCGTTGGATAGAGCGTTGGCCTGCGGACTGAAAGGTCCCAGGTTCGATTCCGGTCAAGGGCATGTACCTTGGTTGCAGGCACATCCCCGGTAGGGGATGTGCAGGAGGCAGCTGGTCGATGTTTCTCTCTCATCGATGTTTCTAACTCTCTATCCCTCTCCCTTCCTCTCTGTAAAAAATCAATAAAATATATTTTTAAAAAAAGAATATATGAGAACATATACTTTAAGAGGCAGTAAAAATTAGTAGAGTTCTGCCAGTAGCATAACATAGGTGTTCTGAATCTAGCGTCTTGTATAGTAAACTAACTGGCTTACTTAAGGAGATCATATAGTTTTCGCCATTTAAAAATGTTTTCAGTTCCTGTCATGTTGATATCTGTTGCTCTTGTTAAAAAATGGAAGTTTTCTTTTCTAATTTAATCTCAAATGCTTGCTATAAAGGACCTTTTGGAATATTGTTTATAGTCAATTATCTATTGACATTTATTAGCTTTTGTTTATGAAATTAAGGTGATACTCATGTGGAGCATGATTACAGATCTTAGATTTTTCCTCCATTGAGCTTAGGTAGAATTTGGAATACAGTTGAAAAGGATAATTAAAAATCAAAGAAATTGTTACCTAAGAAAAGCAAAACCACCCCTCCCCTACACAGACATGATTCCTTCAGAATTTTTGGGATTTTTTTTATTCCAAAAAAGAATATGTTTCATTTTTCTGATTTACCAAATTCCTTTGAAGCCCTTAGGGATTTAGAGCTTGACGAGGATAAAATGCATAGGGAAGAGAAAGACCTCTCACTTCCCCAAATACCAATGTGTAGAGCATCGTTATATTAAGATTTAGTGCTTCCCAAGGGTGTCTGTCAGTGGTTGGAGACATTTTGGAATGTGTGATGCGAAGGAGTAGGGTTGACCCTATGGGGTTCTCAATTGGTAATGGAGTAAATACAGTCCTTTCCTATGGGGCATTGACACACAGGCCACAGAAACGGGGTCTCTCTGAAGAAAAGGAATATGCGCAGACCAAAAAGGTGATCTGGTCTAACTTCATTTTACAGAAGAGGAAACTGAGACCCACAGGGTTAAGTTCAAAGCCACACAGCTACATTGTGCAGGGAATCAGGAGTAAAATCTAGAATTATGTAAGCTCATGTCCTTTCCCTTACTACATTCAGTTATTAGATTTGCTTTCTACAAAAAGGTCATTTGTTGATGGATTGTAGTTTTTCTTTATGTTCTTACTAGAGGCCCGGTGCACGAATTTCGTGCACGGGCGTGTGTGTCCCTCAGCCCAGCCTGCACCCTCTCCAATCTGGGATCCCTCTCACAATCCAGGACTGCTGGCTCCCAACCACTCGCCTGCCTGCCTTCCTGATTGCCCCTAACCGCTTCTGCCTGCCAGTCTGATCACCCCCTAACCACTACCCTGCTAGCCTGATTGATGCCTAACTGCTCCCCTGCCAGCCTGATTGCCTCTAACTGCCCTCCCCTGCAGGCCTGGTCACCCCTAACTGCCCTCCCCTGCAGGCTTGATTGCCCCCAACTGCCCTCCCCTGCAGGCCTGATCCCTCCCAACTGCCCTCCTCTGCTGGCCATCTTGTGGCAGCCATCTTGTGTCCACATGGGGGCAGCCATCTTGTGTGTTGGAGTGACGGTCATTTTGCATATTGCTCTTTTATTAGATAGGATGGTGGATTTAAAATAACGTGTGTTTTTAAGCAATGCATGTTAAACATTACTTTGCATTAGAGATTACTTTGAATGCTTTTGAGATCCCCAGTTTTACTTAAGCAGGCTTTTTCTTCTTTTTTTCAAAAACTAGAAAAGACATTTGCATGGCTTTCATTCTCTCCCACTATCTCACCCCCAATTAAAATAACTCAGCAGGCCAAAGTGAAAGCTTTTATTTTAATTTTTTATTTTGAAATAAATACAGGCTTTGATAAAGTAGAAAAAATAGTTACAGAAGTTAATGTTAACTCATAAAACAAAAATACAATTATAGGACCCAGGAAATTAACATTGATAGAATATTATTAGCTAACTCTGGTGATATCTTCGTAGTTTCTTCCAGTCTGTGTGTGTCACATTCTTTCATGACACTTTTATTGACAAATTTTGAGGATTACTAGTGTGTTGTTTTGTGGAATATTCTTCAATTTCGATTTGTGTGATGTTTGCTCATGCTTAGATTGACATTATGTTTTTTGGCAAGAAAATGGCAGAAATACTGTCTGTCCTTTCTCAGTGCATCATACTAGCAGTATATGTCTTTTTGGTAATAACTAACTTTGGTCACCTGGTTAAGGTGGTATCTGCCTGGTTTCTCTACTACACAGTCTCTTTTTTCCTTTGTAATTAAATGTCTTGTGGAGAGATACTCTGAAACTGTACAGATATCCTATTTCTCATATTTTTTGTTCACTAATTTTAGCATCTGTTGAAAGGTTCTTACCTTCAACAATTATTACTATGGTGTTTTTTTAAAAAATATTTTTATTCAGAGAGGAAGGAAGAGAAAGACAGAAACATCAATGATGAGAGAGAACACTGATTGGTTGCCTCCTGCATGCCCGCAATCTGTGCATATGCTCTGACTGGGGATTAAACCGTGACCTCCTGGCTCATAGGTCAACACTCAACCACCAAGCCACACCAGTCTGGCTACTATGGCTTTCTATTGGTGATTTTCTCTATCCATCTTTCTATATTTTAATTGGAATTTTGTAAGAGTGACCTGTCTCTTCTCTCCCATATACTTATTCAGTTTATGGCATTGTGGTCTTATGAATTATAATCCATTACTATCATTATCATGTTACAATAAGAACTTCTAAGAAAAGTATTTTTGAAATGTTCAGACATTGTGATTATCAAAAATTCAAATGACCTGTAAGTATACAGTGAAAAAGATTTCTCTTCTACCTCTATATCCTGGGTACCCATTTCCATTGTGATGAGTTTATTTTTATTCTTCCAGAAATATTAAAAGGGTTTGGAAAAGAGTCATTAATAAAAATCACTAGATTCTCAAGTATTATTTTTACCTGGATTCTGATGATACCTACTGATTGATTTACCGTTGCATCTTCAACTATTTTCCATGAATATTTCTTAACCATCAAATTTTAATTTTCATACAGTGCATATTATATAGAAACAAGGAAACTGGTTTCCCCTGAGTATTCTAAAGAAATGACTAGAAGGCAAAATTTTTATTAAATTATACTTGATGTTTAACATAGTTTAAAAGTAACTAACCTCCAAACAAAATTCAATTTAAATGAGGAAGAATACCTATACCAATTAAATAATAGGTTTTTAGTGTATTCACTTTAAAAAAATCCTTTCCCCAATTCTGTTCTATTTTTTTTTGTTTTGTTTTTTCCTGGTAGCCTATTTTCCCTTCTATATACACCTCAGGAAGCTGGGAATGAACGGAGGCTACAAAAACTGTTTTTTGGTGTCACCAGCAAATTGGTGAACTTTAGTACAGCTAGTAATACATCAAAAGTTGGTTTATTCCATTTTTTTTTCTTTTACATTCTCTAATTATTAACTCTCAAAGTGAATTTTAAGATTCTTATTTCAGGAATTCCTTTATGAAGCTGTAAATAAAAGGTGGTTGGACTTATTGTGACCATGGACCAATTTTTTTAAATCTGAGCAGCATTATTATTATTGTTACTAGAAGCCCAATGCATGAAGATTCGTGCAAGAATGGGCCTTCCTTCCCCTGGCTGCTGGCACTGCCTCCGCTCTGGCCGGAGCCGCCTTTCCGCCTTCCCACACTGCCCAGAGGCCCAGAGCAGCTGGGGTGGTACCGAACGCCTGCGTCCCACCCCCAGGCGCTTGGCACCTGTGTATGCAAATTAACCTGCCATCTTTGTTGGGTTAATTTGCATACTCCTGATTGGCTGGTGGGCGTTGTGAAGGTACGGTCAATTTGCATCTTCATCTATTATTAGTGTAGATTCTTCTTATTGTTGTTGTTGTTTTGGTATTCAGATTCTGATGAGGATCAGGTAATAATTCATATAAACTATTTTAGCATGGTGGAGTTGCTCATACAGTAAAAAATAATTAGCTAGGTCTCTGGGGATATTTTTTCTGGGAGTCATTGACTTAATCCTTATTATAATTTTGTATAGGGAATTTAATAATGCATGCAGCATTTTGACTTAAAGTACTTCCTATTTTCCAAATGACAATATCTTTATTTTTTAAGTGATAACATAAATGTACTCATATAATAATGTGAAAGCTAAATAGTTCCTATAAATCCATCTCTCAGAGATGACTGTTAATAGTTATTACATCTTTACAGTTGATATGTAACGTGTTAGTTTCAGGTGTACAACATAGTGATTAGACATTTATATAACTTACAAAGTGATCACCCTGGTAAGTCTAGACCAGACTTACATCTCACAAAGTTATTACAGCATGATTGACTGTATTCCCTATGCTAAACTTACATCCTCACGGCAATTGGTACTTCTGTTAATTCCTTCACTGTCCCATCCCCAAGTCTGGCAACCATCTATTTGTTCGCTGTATGAATTTGTTTCTGTTTTGTTTGTTCATTATTTTGGTTTTTAGATTCCACATGTAAGTGAAATCATATGGTATTTATCTTTCTTTGTCTGACATTTCACTCAGCATAATATTCTCTAGGTCCATCCATCTTGCTGCAAATGGCAAGATTTTATTTTTTACTAGGGGCCAAGTGCACGAATTCGTGCACCTTGAAAGGAACTGTGGGCCGCAAGGCTGCAGTAGGTACAGGGGCAGGTCTCGGCCCATCCTCCGCGTCCCCACCTGGCAGCCCCGCTCCTGCCACTCCCATGGACTGAAGGCGCTGGCCCCACTCGCACCTGCTGACAGTGTGGAGCATTAGGGCCAGTGCCAGCAGCAGGTGCGAGTGGCAGCTGCTGCCCCGTTTGCCCCTCAGGAGCAAGGGGAGGTGGAGAAGCCCTCAGGGGTGGTCAGGGCCGGCAGCCGCCGCTCGCACCCGCTGATGGCGCCAAGTGATCGGGACCGGTGCCAGGCACTGGCATCGGGTGTGAGCGGTGGCTCCAGTGCCGGCAGTGGGTGCGAGTGCCGGGCGGGATCACAGCGTGCGGGAGCAAAGAATTTTCAGTAACCACCAGAGGCTCACCCTGATGACAGCGACTGGTGCCCTGCCTTGGTCTGGCGCCCCCACTCACCTGCTTTACCAACACCTGCCATGTTCTGCACACGCCCCCTGGTGGTCAGTGCACGTCATAGCGACCAATTGTTTGGTTGTTCTGCTGTTCTGTCTATTTGCATATTAGACTTTTATTATATAGGATGTCTGAATCACATCTCATTATGTATTTGTACCACTTCTTCTTTATGCGTTCATCTATTGGTGGACACTTAGGTTGTTTTCATATCTTAGCTATTATAAATAATGCTGCAGTGAACATAGGAGTGCCTGTCTTTTTTAATTAATGTTTTGGATTTCTTTAGATATATACCCAGACATGGAATTGCTGGGTCATATGATTGTTCTACTTTTAGTTTTTTGAGGTGTAATATCTTTGTTTGTTTTGTTAATCCTCACCCTAGGACTGTGGTCGGCAAACTGCGGCTCTTTGGCCCCTTGAGAAGTGGCATTAGAAGAAGTTTAAAGTTTAAGTTTAAAAAATGTGGCTCTCAAAAGAAATTTCAATCGTTGTACTGTTGATATTTGGCTCTGTTGACTAATGAGTTTGCCGACCACTGCCCAGGATACTTTTTTCCATTGCTTTTGAGAGAGAGAGAGAGAGAGAGGGAGAAGGGAGGGGGGGGGGGGGGGGAGAGAGGTCAATTGGTTGCCTCCTGCAGTCATTGGGGATTGAACTGCAACCCAGGTGCTTTGCTTGATGTTCTAACCACTGAGCATACCAGCTAGGGTGAAGTGTGATATCTTTTTTTACTTCTCTGTGTCAATCTAAAAATACACATACTTAGTATACATTGGATCATACATTAGACATTCTTTTCTGTAACTTGAAAGAGTTTTATAAGACTTGCTGTTTCACATTTTTTATGTGAAATATATCAACAGTTTTGCGCTATTGTTGATTTTGACAATTTAAAGGAGGGCTTTGAAGTTGAATTTAACTCTAGTTTTTCTTTTTGTGCTTATAGTTCTGAAGTACAAACACAGTTTAACCTAGAAATAAGGTCCCATCTAGAGAATTATTGATAGCTTTTTTTCCTTGCCACTTTCAAAAAGTAGTTACCTCAAAGTTAAATCAGGTTTAATGTATTCTGTTTGAGTAAGCAAAACATATTCCACTAAACAGTGCATATTCTCTAATAATCAGCTTTTTAATGCATTTGCCATCTGTACCTTGTGAATATGGCTTTTTAAAATGAGCACAGTGAAGTTTATGTTATTCTATGGGTTTTGCTATGCTCAAAATATCTTTAAAGCTTTTTCCGGTATTTAGTAAACCTGAATTAGAGGTTTAACAGAAGAGAGCTGTGTTGACTAAGGGCATATGACAGCCACCTCTATGTGGTTATAAACACACCCTATATTTTTATGTTAATATTTAATGAATACCATGGAAATAGAGACTAATACAACTAAAATAACTAAAATCTCACTTTGCTCTTTGTGGAATTGTGCCAGGTTAGTGTCCAGTGAGAGATGAATTGCAATAGTGAGGAAATAATAGAGCTCATTTAAATTTCAGTGAAAAAGGTGAAAGCTTGCATTTTAACTTTGCTTATAAAATTTATACTATGTACATCAAATCATAGATATTTTTTATAAATAGTTGGCTCTTATTTTACTGCAGAAATTAATGGAAAATGTGAAGTTTAGAAATGCAATAATGGTCAAATGTTACCATTACTTTTTCATTGTAGCTTCAGCTCTATTACAGTGATAAGGTAATTTTTTTTATGGATTTAAGTGTAAGGCACAAAGAAATCAGATAGATGCCCAAATATAATGTCTATAACATCAGAATAGCCAGTTGAGCAATTAGAGTTAGCTGCCGTAACATTGAGTACATGACATGTTTTGTGTGGAAAATTTTTTCAGTCTTAAACAGTCATTGTTTAATTTGGAATGTTGCAAATCCTGAAAATGTTACTTTAATGCATTTTATTTGTATGTATGTCATTGATAGTTTTTTATTTATTACTGAGATAGTTACTATTTTTAATGTTTCTCAATTCTTATTTTCTTGATTTAAATTTGTTGAAAAATTCTAAGCCAGAAAGTGAAATAGGGCTATGTTTTATTCTTTTTACCTAGTCTTCCAACATTGCAGTATTGAATTTATGCACAGTTATTATCTATGTGGGAAATGACTAACTTAATTTCAAGTTAGATTTCTTACCTTATATTTTCCTATTCTGTATTATTCATGTTATCTTGAATTGTGACATTGTACTTTTCCATGGTTCTGTTAGTTAATCCAATAGTTCATATTTTAAAAGGATGTGAAAAATTTTAAGGTAGCAAAGGGTAGGATGCACATACAATAATTCAGAAACAATAGAGTGGTGGTGATAGAAAAGCCAAAGGCAGAAATGAGCTTGAGGCTTATGAAATGCGAGAATGATTTTGAAACAAAGCTTTTACTTAAATTCGTAGTTGGGTGAATTAAGGGGAAGGAAAAAGGCTTACGGCAGATGATGTGTATTAACAGGTCAAAACAGAACTGTGCAGTGACTGTTTTCCCTCCTGTGAACAGAATTTATTTACTGATAATTGAGCTTTAGTTTGCAAAAGGACAAACATCAAGATAATTAAAGCAGAGTAATATGAATAGACAGTAGCATAAGTGAAACAAATTTTTAGTTCTAAACAAAAACTTAGTTTTCAGGACATTGAGATTTGAAAAAATGTGATGACTCTTCAAGAAAACATGGAAAATTAGAGCAGCTGGATGGTGGAAAGGTGACTATTCGCCCAAACTGAAAAATTTATATTATAAACCTGATGACAAAACCTGAAGGTCCTAAAACAGTTATTTCCTGTTTAAACTGATAGATCCGGAGGGAGGTTCAGGTCCTAGTGTGGTTGAGATTTTTGTCAGGTAATTGATAAGTTGTGCCTGCATTTTAGCATCAGGCTAGAGAAGTGTGTGTTCTATGAAATTGCAGTTAGTTGGATCCTGGACTCATAGGACAGTCATTCCTAAAGAATGTCAACTGACAGATTAACAAGTCTGAAGGGCTATGTCTAGTAGAAAAGAACCACAAATAATTTTTTTAATTGACTCAGTAGGTATGCATCTGTGGAGACAAAATTGTATCGATGGTGGAGGCTTGGATTGGGACCACCACCAGCATGTCAGCAGTGTGATGTGCTCAGCAGAGCGGATAGGTATTCTTGAACACACTGGAAGGGGGGATATTTGGGACTGGAGGGTAGGCAGCCTCAGTCTTCATACTTACCAGTTGTTAGGGAAGGATGTATGACATATAGGATTTTCTATATTATAAGGGACAAAGACAAATTAACCATCTAGATGTCTAACCAGCTAGGTGTCTAGATGAGTGGGAGGGTATAAAACCATGCTATTATGCAGGTTAGAGAAGAAGACACTAGATATTACAGAACTCTTCAAATATTTGTAGGGCTGTCGTATGAAAGGCATTTGACCTACTTTATGAGCTTTGGAGTATTGGGGCGGGAAGAAAGTTTAGGAAAGATTTTGGTTCAGTAAAATAAGTTTGTAACATTTAAGAACTTCAGAGATGCCTAAAACAAAATTGTCTTGATCTTAGGGATATTTTGGGGTTAGTGTAGTGGGAATTTTTACTTACCTATTTTTAAACATTGGAAAATGCTGATTTATTACTGGTAAAGTTTTTTTAGCTAAAATTTATTGGGGTGACATTGGTTAATAGGATCATACAGGTTTCAGTTGTAGATTTCTATGATACAAGATCTGTATGTTGCACTCCGTGCACACCACCCAAAGTAAAATCTTCAGTCACCATATATTAGGCCCCCCTCAGCACCCCAGTCCCTTTCCCTCTGGCAACCACCATACTGCTGTTCGTGTTCACGAGTTTCAGTTTTGTATCGCAGGTATTAGAGAAGTCGTATGGTTCTTAGCTTTTTCTGACTGGCTTATTTCACTTAGCATCATGTTCTCAAGGTCCATTCATGTTGTCACAAATGGCAGAATTTTTATACTAGGTGAGTAAACAAAAGTTCCTGAACTTTTAGTTCTCTGAACCACAGCTGTAGGTAATGAGTGTGGAGATGAGGGAACACTTGAGCATTGTCATGTTATGTTTGATGTAACAGAAGAACATATGAAACATACTAGTTTTGAAGCACTCCTGTGTTTCATAAAGAAGCATCTGTGAATCCACCATGTATGAAGGAACTAGAACGTCGCCCATACTCATGACATGCCTTTTTGGCTGTTATTATATCACTTGATATCAACATAAACCAAAGCTCTGGTTACCAGGATTTATAGAATGAAAACTTTTGGAGACAGAACTTTTTAAACCATGAGGGAAAATAAATGGAGTCCTTGTCCACTGAGGTTGGAAATCAATGGATTCAACTGAGTCACTCGGAAAGCAACCTCTCATTACTAGTGTATGAGGAACAGGCGCATAAAGGTTAAATAAGAAACTTGTCTAAAATCACACAAGCAGTTGCTGTTAGAACTCAAACCAAAACTTGTTCTCACTTGAGTGTTCTAAATAACATGCCAAGAAGTGCTAATGATTTTCTGGCTAGAAAGTTGCTGTTAATAAAGGGTAGTACGCATTCTCTGCTGGTGAGACCCACAATGCATTAGATTGTAAGTTCCTTTCGAACTAGCACTATTCTTAGTCATCTTCTGTTCCTGTATGCACTGTTTCATTTAGAATTTGTGTTCTATTATATTGAGTGATACATCATAGGGACTGAAAGAAACATGGTAAAAAGACATTTTATCTTAAGAAAAAGTAGAATTGCAATTATACTGAGTGTGCTTTTGCTTTACATGACTCGTCGTCACTGGAAAACTATCGGACTTCCTCTCCTCTTGACTTCCTTCTTGACCCTGCTCCCTGCACTAGCTGATGACGCTGTTTGTGCTGCCGCTGTCTCTGTGCCCTTACTGCTCATAGCCTTAGCTTACCTGCTTGTTTGTAGGCCTTTCTCCTTAGACTGAGCTCTCTGAGAGCTGGAATCATGACTTGTTTAACTTGAATGCCCTAGAACCTAGCTCATTCCTCCCTTCATTCACCCACCTATCCACCCAGTCTACTGAGAGTAATTGAGGACCCGGCCCGCTAGGTTCCAGGCAGGATTTTAGAAGCTGGGAAGACAGGATAACAGATTCTCGTGGAACTTGCAGTTATTAATAAAAGAATCACACAAATGTTTATAGAATTATAGCTTACGTTGTAAATATGTCTTCCATTATATCATCTAGTTGGATATGTGAAGGTTATTGGGTTTTGTATGTTTATGTTTTTTGAAAAAATATGTATTTTTATTTATTTTAGAGAGGAAGGGAGAGAGAGAAATGGAAACATCAATGATGAGAGAATCATTGATTGGCTGCCTCCTGCACGCCCCCTACTGGGGATTGAGCTGGAAACCCAGGCATGTGTCCTGACCAAACTTTGACCTCCTGGTTCATAGGTCAACACTCAACTATTGAGCCACACCGGCCGGGCTCTATGTGTTTTTCAATCTAGGCATCTGAATTGTCTCATTTATAATTGATTTTCTTGTGTGTTTTTTAATTTGATAAAATGTTTACCTGGAAAATCATTTCTTCTTACCCCCCCCCCCCCCA
This sequence comes from Eptesicus fuscus, assembly GCF_027574615.1. Lineage (NCBI taxonomy): Eukaryota > Metazoa > Chordata > Mammalia > Chiroptera > Vespertilionidae > Eptesicus > Eptesicus fuscus. Next base: position 96,130,164 of record NC_072482.1, read on the forward strand.
AACTATTGTATTACTGTGGGCAGTTCAAAGAGTATTTAAATGTAATAAACTAATCCTGAAGGTGCTTTTGTGTAGAGGCTGGGACCAAAGGATATATGTGCACTTTTAATTAGATTAAAAATTCCTAATTCCCTTTGGTTCGTTGTTGTAATTACCTAAGCAATATTTGTGTTTCAGTTGTTACTTGGTTGTTGAAAACTTGATTTGAGAATTACTGTCATATGCTAATTTAAGAAAAATACTAACTTGATACTGGCCATCTTTAGGAAAGATTGTATTATGAAACTGGAAATACACAAAATAAATGATTGAGATCTTGTCCTTATAATATAGTTCAATCCAGGATACCTTCTTTTGATTTTTTGAAAATTTCATTTGCTTTCAGAAACAAATATTTGTTTAGCTCTGATAGGCAAATTGTTTTTTAAGAGAGAAAATTTGTTATAAAATGAATATTGCCATCATTGAAGCAGAAACTGTATTAGAATATAGTGTTTTCACTGATTAAGACTTAATGACTAAGTAAGAACACTTTTGATAATGCCTTTTTGCTGAGTTGGATTTTATTTAGCTGAAAGTGATTTAAATAAAATTAAAGTGATATTTGATAGTTCCTTAATAACAATATATTGAAATTCCATGTTTGGAAAACAAAAAAGTACATTTTAACCCTTTGCACTCACTTGCTTTTTTCTCGATTCCTTTCTTCTACTTGGGATTTAATTTTTTAAATACCCCAGATTTTACAAAGCGCGGCAGTAGAATAAAAAACTGGAGTTTCTTTTCATACAAACATATTTATTTGGATTTTTTTATATTTCAAATTATTGATACATTCAATACAATTCGACATACGAGCTGCTACCGATGCTAACCGTGTCGAGTCACACTCGACATCCGAGTGCAAAAGGTTAAAAATAAAAATATTTCACTTTTAAATCCTACTGGACATAAACTCTTTCCCCAAGGAGGTTGCAATCTATACAGCTAATTTAATAATGACAACCCTTCTTATCGTGTTCCAGTGGTCAGGAGCCTCTAGTCTAGCACAATGTGGAAGCTTAAAGAATTCTGAAAAGAATTAATCAATTTCTTTGTACAGGACTTGACTCATTAAAATAGGACTTATTAAAATAGATTTCTCATACTTTCTTTTAAAGAAGTATATTTATGCCTGGGATGTTATAATAGTTATCTGTCGTTTCTTAGGTTCTTTGATACCTCTTCCCTACTTCTATCTACTTCCATTCCTTCTTGGTTTCCATCTTTTCCTCACCCCGTAAATGTTGCTTTTCCAAAGGTTCATTCAGTCCTTCCTTCTCTCTCTACCCTCTCTAACATATCTCTCTTATTCCTAAAGTTTTAAACACTGAATTTGAATATCAAATTCAGACTTCTGCTGAACTTAAAATCTGTGGATCTGAAGTAGAAGGCAGCCTTTGGTATTAAGTTTTGTCTGGTAGGCATTCTTATGATACTTATTTGAATGAAGCTATCATTTGGAATTTCTGGCCCCGTGTATGCATGGAGAATTAGATAAAATAACAGATCTATATCACAGTGGATAAGAACTTGGGCTCTGAGGTTAGTTTTAATAAAATATATTATTTGGTCTATAAATTTGATTTCTAGTAGAAATAAATTTGAGGCTTTAGTCCTGTTAAACATAGACTTAATCCAGAGAATGGTAGAATAGGTCAACAATTCTTTACTTCTTTGAATTTTAACACTTTACCAATGAAATTCCCCTGCCCCCTTTTCTTTCCTGGACTAGCAAGAATATTTTTGTCTAACTCATTTAAAATTTTTACTTTTAACAGAAATTAGCAGAGTACGGAAAGACATGTACAATGATACATTAAATGGCAGTGCAGAGAAGAGGAGTGCAGAATTGCCTGATGCTGTGGGACCTATTGTTCAGTTACAAGAGAAACTTTATGTGCCTGTAAAAGAATACCCAGATGTAAGTATATTTTGTTTCATTCAATATTTTTTCTGCTGTACATATTTTGGAATGCTGTATATTTGATGGTAAACACTTTAGCATTGTCAGCCATTTTGAAATAATTTCACGAGAGGTCTAGAGATGTGAATAATTTGGCATGGATAACTTTAAAAAAAATTCTAAGTATGTTTTCATCTGAATGCTGCTATGTCACTTTTGGAAATGCACATGGTAAAGACTTAGTTTTAGATTTCAAATCAAGGCAAGAGTTACGTACAGAGCTTTGGCCTGAATGTTTGAGAGCATTAAATACAACTCTTTGCTCGTCTGTGACCTGACCTCAAAGAAGCCACAGCCTGGGCCACATTGTCTTTTTAGTAAAATGACAGTTTGGACCATGTGACAGCTCAGAGTCTGTTCAGCTCTAAAATTTCTGATAACTGTTTGCAACTTATTTTTTGTTCTTTTTAATCCCTTGCTCAACTATTCTGTATAAGCATTTTGTTGCAGATAGCCTCCTTGTTCTGTACAGTTCATTTATAAATAGTTCCAAACTCTTTGCCTTTTGTTACACAGCCCTACTGGGTCCTTTCTATCTTTTTGGCCTTATGTAAATGACTCCCTCTTTTTCAGTACACTGTGTATTACCTTGACTCTTCGAACAAGTTGAGACTGTTCCCAGCCTAACACCTTTATGGTAGCTATACACTGATGTCTATTGGCTGGCTGCTTCTTGTCATTAAGGTTTTAGCTTAAATGTCACTTCAGAGAGGCCTCTCCTGACCATCCTATCCAAAGCAATCTGGTTACTCATTGTTGCACATCAGTTTATTTCTCTGCAATAGCTTTTATTATCTATTATTTTTCTTTCTCTACCCAGCAAGGTATTTAAAGGTACTTAACTCAAGAACCTGTTTTTGTTATTAATTGCTATTGCAGGTGTGCATGATTGGACGTAATAGGCATCAACTACCTATTGATTAAATAAAGGCAAATTGGTGGCTTTTTGCTAGGTTTTGGAGACTTTTCTGAAATACGAGAAAGAGTTGGCATTATTATAAGGTCAGAAATTATGATGTGTTATGTACTCTTAAAATTCAGTGATTATATTTACAATATACTAATCTAGAGAAGGGAAATAAATGTCTTAAGTTGGAATAATGGAAAAAAGCTTTGATATTTCACAATTTGCTTTTCCAATACAATTTCTTATAAATCTAACACATTTACTGTTTTTATAAGTAATTTTGATTGCAAATATACAAAAATTATTGATAACATAGGCAAAGAAAGAATTTGGTGGAAGATAATTGGGTGCAGTAAAAAGGATTCGGACGGGAGTCAGGGTAGCTGTGAGACCCTTAGGAAGGCTTTGGACCTTCTCTGTTGCAAGGCCTGCTCTTAACATAATTTGGAATCAGTGCCTTCCAGATTTTATCTTAACTTCAGATTCTTGGAGAATGTGTTTTGGACCAATCTGCCATGATGGGACATGCCCTGCTTATGGGATGATTCCTGGAGATGAGGAACTGTGATTTGGGCAGCTGTCTCAACTGAAGTCAACTATTGTTTGGTATTTTATTATCTCCTAAAAGGGGTCAGCCTTCTCTGCTTGTTTAAACTAGAGGATAAAGTTTCAGCCTTAGTCATTAACATACAATTCTTTTAAGACCTTGTTAGAGCATATAACCTTGATCTGCTTGGCCCTCATTTTTCTTTATAAAAAAAGGGGGGGGGGGTCATAACATTGTCTAGATGAGTGGTTCTTAAAATGTGGTTCTGGGACTATGATATCTAGTTGAATCAGAAACCCTGCTCGGGGGAACCCAAGCCATCTGCCTTCCAGCCCCATGGAGGATTCTGATGCGTTCAAGTGTGAGCAGCAGTGCTCTCATTTGATATCGTGAGAAGTTGGATAAGCCAAGCAGACAGGTGATGACATGGTCCTTTTGCCGGGCTTTTTTCCAGGAGGCAGGTAGAGTGCAAACTGAACATGTCTCTCCATGGTGAGGATGTGTTTATAGTCAAAAATGGGGAAGTGGGCATGAATATCCCCTTGGGGGAGAACATTCCAGACAGAGTGAGCAAGTGCAGTGACTCTGGCAATAGCATGTTGGGAAGGGTGGTAAGATATGCGGTTAGAGAGTGAGCAGAGGGGCCATACATAGTATGTAGGGGCTGTGGGCTCCAGTAGGGATGTCAGCTATTATCCTGAGTAAAAGAAGACGACATTCAGATATTTTGAGCCAAGGAGTGAATGAGCTTGGTTGGGTTTTAATAGATTCATTCTGGCTGCTGTGTGGAGAAAGGCCTTTGGGTGATGGTGGCAGCAAGAAGACCACCTAGGGCCGTGGTCGGCAAACTCATTAGTCAGCAGAGCCAAATGTCAACAGTACAACGATTGAAATTTCTTTTGAGAGCCAAATTTTTTAACCTTACACTTCTTCTAATGCCACTTCTTCAAAATAGACTCGCCTAGGCTGTGGTATTTTGTGGAAGAGCCACACTCAAGGGGCCAAAGAGCCGCCTGTGGCTTGCGAGCCGCAGTTTGCCGACCACTGACCTAGGGAACTTGAACAAGAGGACTTAGAAACGCTTGGATCCTACATAGATTGTTCACTCAAAGCCAAAAGGATTTGTGGATTGAATAATGGGGTGTGAAGGAGAGTCATGAGTAGCTCAAAGGTTTTAATCAGTTGGAGTTACAGGAATTGCCAATTCCTGAGCTAGGAAAGACCGAAGAGGAACAGGTTAAGGAGGTGGGGGTTCAGCAGTTCTGATTTAGAGGTGTTGAGTTTGAAGTCAGACATCCAGGTACAAGCATATCAAATAGGTGGGTATATGAGTTATAGACAGACGACTCTTAGCACCTCAAAATATCTATTTTAACAAAGCTATTTAAATGAGAAATTTAGTTATAATTCATAGGAGAAAAAATTTATTACTATAAAACCATTTTGGTTCTCCAGGTAATTTTTTTTAATACCTTGATTTTAAATTTGTTAAAAGAATTTAAGTTTGGCCCTGGCCGGTGTGGCTCAGTTGGTTGGGCATCATCCAGTGCACCGGAAGGTGGCTTGGTCAGATTCCCAGCCTGGGCACACGCCCAGTTGTGGCTCCATCCCCGGTAGGAGGTGTGCAGGAGGCAGCCTATCACTGTTACGCTTTCACATCAGTGTTTCTCACTTCTCTCTTCCCCTCTCTCTAAAATCAATAAACTAGTATTAAAAAAAAATAAAAAATTGAGTTTGGCAAAATTGGGATCTGCATGTAGTTTTTGAGTTTTCTTCTTTGAGGTAATTAATACACACCAAAAGAGTAGTACTGTTTTATGGTATATATTAGGAACTTTATCTCACCTCTAAAAAATTTAAATATGAAATTAAACAAGGGAGTCTGTCAGATTTTGGCAGTATGGGAAAAGATTTATTTCAGAATTATGAATTAGATATTGGCCACTTAAATCTTAGAGGTCATTACATATGTTCCCCCATTTGTATATAAGCTTGACTTCGTGAGTGAGTTCATTCCACTTGATTAAAAAATACTTGTATTATTATTAAAGTTTCAAAGGGGCAGTGCTGCATAGTTGTCAAAAGTACGGACTCAGACCAAGGCCTCTGGCTGGCTCTGCTATTTGTTTTCTGACTTTGGGCAAATTACTTACCATTTCTGGTCCTCCGTTTCCTCACCTCTGTAATGGAGATGGTAATAGGGTTACTGTTTCCCGGGGTTATGAGGAGTTATAGATGAGTTTATGCATGAAAAGCATTTGGAAGATACCTGTATACTGTGTGTTACCAGAATATGAGCTCCATGATGGTGGGGATTTTGTATATTTTCATATCTCCACTTAACTACATGGTAATGTTAGATGGACAATAAATATTTTTTGTGTCTATCTATGCGAAAGCCTCATTCTTTGAAATATTGGTAAACCTTTTAAAAAAAACCCTTTGCATCTGCACATAGCAACTTATTTATAGAATTGTTCATTTGGAGCTCTTGTTTTGGGCTTGGCTGTGTATAGCTCTGGGATGATAGGAGAAGAAAGTCTCAGATTCCGTGTGTCAGGAAGGAGGTGGTACTGTATAATGTTGTCCTTCACAATCGTTTTTAATCAGTGGCTTGATGTGAGATGAGAAGGTAGTATCAATAGCCCATTGAAAATGTACTCTAGTGTGTACCAATCACATCCTGGGGGTGGGGATATTCATTCAATTGAGAAAGCTTAACATAGTGGAGATAATAGGGGTTTTTGAGCTCGACAGGCCTAGATTTAGAATCCTGACTTACCCCCTTACTGGTGTTATTTGTCAGCAGGGGCCACAGTAATGCTCCATAACAGGCTGTCCTCAAACAAGTGCCCTAAAGTGACAAGTTGGAGTCTGTATGTATGTTGGCTAGGGGTCTGCTGATGGGGCTGAGCCGAGGTTATCTAAGCCTCCATCTAGGCTGGTTGCCGGTGGGTGTTCCTGTTGAACTCAGCTCAAAGGGGCAGCAGCTACTTGGAGCTTCTCTGTTCACGGCAGGTCACTGGAGTGCCGGAGACCAGCCACATTGCTTACGCACGCGGACGGCTTCTGCTCTGGTCCCGTCCGGTAACATTCTGTTAGCTCAGCAGTTGTCAGCTAGGGAGGGCTGGCCCCTCCCTCCGGACAGACAGACATTGTCAGCTAGGGAGGGCTGGCCCCTCCCTCCGGACAGACAGACATTGTCAGCTAGGGAGGGCTGGCCCCTCCCTCCGGACAGACAGACATTGTCAGCTAGGGAGGGCTGGCCCCTCCCTCCGGACAGACAGACATCGTCAGCTAGGGAGGACTGGCCCCTCCCTCCGGACAGACATCGTCAGCTAGGGAGGGCTGGCCCCTCCCTCCGGACAGACAGACATCGTCAGCTAGGGAGGACTGGCCCCTCCCTCCGGACAGACATCGTCAGCTAGGGAGGGCTGGCCCCTCCCTCCGGACAGACAGACATTGTCAGCTAGGGAGGGCTGGCCCCTCCCTCCGGACAGACAGACATTGTCAGCTAGGGAGGGCTGGCCCCTCCCTCCGGACAGACAGACATTGTCAGCTAGGGAGGGCTGGCCCCTCCCTCCGGACAGACAGACATCGTCAGCTAGGGAGGGCTGGCCCCTCCGGGACATTTGGCAATGTCTGGAAATCTTTTTGTTTGGCAAAACTTGGAGGGGTTACTAGTGGCATCTAGTGGGTAGAGGCCAATCATGCTGCTAAACATCCTACAATTCACGGAACAGCCTCCCACAACAAAGAATTAACCTGCCTAAGATGTCATAGTGCTGAGATGAGAAACGGCATTATCAGGTCACCCTGTCCACAGTGAGAAGGAAATTGGGATACATTTTGTGAAAATAATCGAGACTGTCCCATTGGCTTTGAGCACATGTTCCTTTTCTAGAGTCTGTTTTCCTGTCTATGAAATTATAAGGTCTATCAGAATTGTTTGGAGGTATCAAGATAACAAATGTATGGCATCTGATAGAGCACTCAATATGGTTCCTGTGAGTGAATAAGAAAAATCCTACCCTTGAAAGAGCCCACAGTCTTATATGAAAGATAAAAGATATTGCATTAAACCATTTAATACTTTTTAAGTTTATCATACATTCATAAAATGACAGACATGAGTGAAGATAAAAGTTAAACATAGGCCATCAAATGGTAGTTTGGCCCCTTAAGTTATTAAGGACTTGTTTGTGTCCATGGAGAGCTTATAAACAGTGTGTGAATGGATTTAACTCTGACTGATATAAGTAAAGATATTACATTTCAATGATTAAGTAATAATTCTGTCATTAAATGTTCCTAGTTATCAATTTTGACTTACTGAGTAATTGTTTTATAGGATCTACCAGAGTGGTAGATAAGTTTCAAATATGGCAAGGTCTAGCTATTAGATATTAGTTGTTCTGTATATACATGAACAGATTAGATTGCTAAACTGTTTGCTTGGGATATGATGACATTGTAGTGAGACTTTTCTCAGAATTTATATGAAGATATCTGTCTTTCTGGTGTTTGTAAAATGGGTTTTAATTTTGAATGATTATAGCCTTGAAAGGTAGGTGTTAGATCTAGGCTATCATGATGACATGCATTGTCAAAGATTTATTTAAGTTGGATAAATGCCTTTTCAAGTCTTTTTCAAGCTTATAGGATCCAAGCCTGGCAACTGTAGTAATATAGATTTATAATGTTATTCATAGTACTGTTGTCTCATAATAATACTCTTTTTTAATAGTGGAGCAAGAGTTTTACGTTCCCTTTCAAAGGGTTTCCCTGGGTTTGCAGAGAAAATTTGGCTAGTTACAGCTTCTGAATTAGTATAGGATTATTGCTGTTTTTTTGTTTTTTGTTTTCTGTTTTTAAAGATTGTCACCTACAAATTAGCAGATGAATTTAGTGAAGGTCATTTTCATTACTTTTGGTGTTTTGGTTTTGAAGTTTACTTTTTTTTTAATATCACTGCAAGAGTGTATTGACGGCCTTCAAAGTTTTAATGTTAGGAATAATAAGCCTTCTCAGAGTCTTAAATGTTGATACTTTTTAAAAAGTAATATATTTTAATATTTAAAAAGCTAGCAATTCAGAAGGACAAATTAAAAGATGGGGTTAGTTTTTAAGGAAGAATTATTGCTTATAAGCAAGTGTTTTCAGCCTCAGTTGAGATACAATTATGTCTATGATTTTTCTATCCAAAAAGTTTGTTAAGATCTGCTTTGTTAAAATTACTGAAAAAGATTTATAAATCAGTTAGATACCTAGTCCCAGGTATCTAACACCCATATCTTTTAGATTCTCACTGAAATCACAAAAATAATATAATACAAAATTGGAGAGAAGCCTGCTTCTCAGTGCCATTTATATTTTGGAAACATTGAGGTGTTTGTTGGATATTAAAGGGAAGGGAGAGGTGCTGATCTGCTCTTGGCCCATCTTGAGAGAGCAGTGTCTGCAGTCAATAACAACCTTTCTACTCTTAGTCCTCCGCCCTCCAGCATTGGCAAGTGACGTGGGCTGTGGAGTAGTGGAAGGTTATACCACTCTTAAGTTGACCACCCATCTTGGTGCCCGCTTATATTAGGTGACCTACATTTATGTTGTGAGTGAAAAACTCATCATTTACGCCTTTTTGTGGTTTGAATTTGGTGAGCAGACAACTACCATCGTTTTTGATAGAGCCTGCCTAACTGCACCCTAGGGACACAAATCAAGCTTCTACAGGAGGCTCTTTGGAGCTCGATGGAGCCACTTATTTCATTTGGGAAGCATACTGTATGTCTTCATAATAAACCCAACTCTTTAGAACAGAACAGTTTATGTATAAAGTAGGGACTTCTGAAATCTAGTTTTGACTACTGTAGAAAACTGCTTTTCCCAACTCCAAGAACAATATCATTAAACAGCCTACCTAGCAGAAATTTGTCCATCTCTGTGTTTCACATTGGTATGATACATTTTTCTTCATTAATTGGTAAGGAATTTATTGAGCTTAAAATGTGTCTATGTCTTATTGTTTGATATTATAGAAGTGATCGTTTTGATTAGTTTCTTTTTATTTTATGGCTATTTAAAGAAGTATAAATTGCAATTTTTAAGGATAGATTAAAACAAAAGAAAAATAAATTTGCAAATTTATTAGGATCATGAAGGCTAAAGAAGAGATCTGAGTATAAATCAGTAAAATTTTGGTGTCACTCTTCCAGAATGTTGTGTGTGGCCTATGATAGGCACCTGACACCAGAATAAGAGACATAATCCTTGCTCTCACGGTACTGTTAGAGCTACAGGGCCTAATCTAAGGCAGTGGCAGTTGAAGAAAAGGGGACAGATTAATGAAAATCCTAAGATTTCCTAGTCTGTTACCTGTGGAGGCTAAGAATGAGAGAGGGCCTTACTGGTGGTGCTATTCGTTGAGAATAGAGAAATATAGAAGGAGACGGTTTTATAATTAACATTGTAGAGGAATCAAGAAGAAGAGATGTTAAGCATACCATAGCAACAGAATGTCATTTAGTTAAAAGCCACTGAAAGCTGAGTTGTATTGAACGAGGGTAACATAAGCCAGTGATCAGGAGGTCAGGTAGGACTAAAATTTGTGCCCCAAACCTACCACTTTCAGAGCTGAATTAATAATTTTGTAACAGTGTGTGAGGCAGGTAATAGTTATACAGCAAAACTTAGGAAATCAATTTCAGAGAGCTTACGCACTATTTAATGAATGGTCAGAACACATATTTCATCTTCTTGTCTTATATTCTGGTCTGAGGTGACACTTGTAAGCTCAATCTTGAATTCAATAATCATATTCTCCTCTTTCTCTTTTTTGAAGTTATACATATTTGTCATTGAATATTCATATAAATAGTTCAGTTAAGATGAAAAGGATGTATATGATGCTTATGAAGACAGTGGTCCCAATCCATAAAGACAGATGAAAATACTGAGAAGGCACGGTGTGGTTACGTAGAAATAGTGTAATGCTATATTATGGGATGTAGGTGAAGAAGACATTACAAAAACAATAACTTTGAATATGAAGAGAATTGTTTTTTTTCTTGTTGTTTTTTCTAAGAGAAATAGCAACATCAGTGATGAGAGAAAATCATTGATCGGCTGCAGGAGGCCGGGCAAGAGTTTTTATAAACTTTCTACCAAACATTTTGAATGAGCAGCAAGAATGAGAAAACTGAATGTGAGTTCTGATGTGACCAGGGTATATGTTTAAGGTCTTGAGGAGAAAGGCATTATACTATGTTGATTAATCTAGGTGTTCTAGGATTTGGGCTACTTTTGTAACCTGTCATGCATTAAATATAGATTATAGTGGTAACTGCCATCCAGGGTTACCCTCATTAAGGGACGTAATGCATGTAGAGTTGCCAAGCATTAGAAGTTGGCTCATACTGGAACACTCATTAATAAAACATACTTCTACATACTCAACACCTAAGAAATAGGGAGTGACATGGTCTTTGCACTCATATTTCTGTATTGAAAGGGAAAGTGGAAATCATAGTTTTGTTTTTATGACATTGTCTGTTGTCTGTCATTTGGAATTTAGCCTGAGATCAGTCAGCCAGGCTTAACCATTTGAGAAATTTCTGAAATGTGTTAAGATTTCTTGTGCTGGCCCTAACCGGTTAGGCTCAGTGGATAGAGCGTCGGCCTGCGGACTGAAAGGTCCCAGGTTCGATTCCGGTCGAGGGCATGTACCTTGGTTGCGGGCACATCCCCAGTAGGGGGTGTGCAGGAGGCAGCTGATGGATGTTTCTCTCTCATCGATGTTTCTAACTCTATCCCTCTCCCTTCCTCTCTGTAAAAAATCAATAAAATATATTTTTTAAAAAAAGATTTCTTGTGCTGCATATGACTTAGAGGTTGATTTATTACTAGTGAATGAAAAAAAATCTTAGGATTTCTGTGGACATTTTTAAGTTGTATCATTCAACAATTTGAACAAGTATTAGTTTCTTCTGTGTGCTGTATGTTGTGTGAGGTACTGGGAAGTGAAAACAAAAACCAAAAAAACAAAATCAGGTACTAGTTCCTGACTTGGGGATGGCCTGCAAGAGACACGCAGATCGTGGCATTCCATGTGGTCGGGGCTCTTTGAGGCTGGATACAAAGCACTCTGAGGTGGTCACTGTGGAGGAGGAGGAGAAGTACAGCTGTCTGAGCGGCGGTCACCAACTGGTGGTCTGTGAGGTCCGAAAGGTTGGCGACCGCTGGTCTAGAGAGAATAGCAAGGAAGTCCCAGAAGAAACGTGAGCTCAGTGTTGTGTAATGAGAGGCATTTGACAGGGTTGGTGAGAAGGAAGGACAGAGGAAGGTGTTACAGGGAAAATTTTAAAGTACCTGCCATTTTCAGAGAACAGTGAATTGCTTATGTGTCTGAACAGCAAGGTGGTAGCAAAATAAGGTTTGAAAAGTAAGTGGAATCTTTTAAAGGGTTTTGTGTGTAGTTAAGAGTTTGTATCTTGAGCTGTCAAAATATATTGTCATATACTTATATTATAAAACTCTTGTTGGCTTTTATTGCCTCATATTTTTTAGTTGTCTAGGTAATTTCCCCCCAAACACTTGTTATATAGCTTCTGGAGGATATTTCCTTATTCACCTGATTTTCAAAAAAGGGTTTTAGACTCTTTCCCAATTATATCTATACTCAAAAGATGATTTGTCATAATTTAGGATATTTAAATTCATATGCCACAGAGGTCAGATTTTGGTTATTACTGGTTACTGTTTTTCCCCTTTAAAAAGCTGCTGGTAAAAGTGCCTCTTGCATAGCCAACAGAAGATATGTATAAAGTTCACATATGTGAAAAGTTTTGTAAAATGATTCCTATACTAATTATTCGGTAGCGTAAGAAGACATATTTAGTTGCTTATCTAGAATTAATTTGAAGATAGAAAAGGGATAAGCCATTTGTCTCCCCCAGATGAAGACATTTTTATATATTCATTCTAGTCCTTTTAATTAAAAACAGTTGAACAGTCCTCACTTAATGTTTCCCATAGGTTCTGTGACTTTAAGCAAAATAAGGAATAATGAAACCAATTTTTACCATAGGTTAATTGATATAAAAAAGAGTTAAGTTCCTAGGGTATCTCATCAGCGTTACAGAGAAACAACATTGAACGGGATGATGTTATTTGAGGACCGGCAGTACTGCTAAATAGTCACAACTCGTCTCTCATCTTACACACTTCCATACGATAGGCTCACTGGTGTTGATTTTATTTGTCATTTGCTAAAGTCAAGGCTTCATCAACAAATATACGTGTGTGTTTCATACCTATTATATCACTTAAGTGATGTAAGGTTTGTAAGGTATCTAACTAAAATTCACTTTAGAAATAGTAGACACACTAAAAACATTATTAATCTGTGTAGAAAATAACCCAAAGAAATGCGTATTTTACAGAATATTCCAGTTTTACGCACAAGTTACTCTTTAACATTTCTTAGAAGTGTTTCACTGAAATGCTTTTGGTGATCCATTTTTTTTTTATTAGTTACCTGTTTTGATAGCGTGTCATGGGAAGTTTTATCTTAATTGTAGCTATCTTAAAAAGTTAATGGAAAAACTTTCCATAATGCTTTGTATATTGTCATTGGTAGAAATCCATTCTGTTTAAAATGCAGTGAGCATCAATGAATAACATTAGACATAATTGTTGTTAACCTGTTCTTTAGAAAATAACCTGCCACTTAGCATAAATGTAGGTGAGCCATGGAGAAGGCCTGTACTTAAAATGTAGGGTTAATGAATGTCTTTTTTTCTTTCTTGCTCTTCTTTGGGTATTTAAAGTTGCAGTTAGCTCTGGCTGTTTGAAATTATTATTTTTGAATATGTTGTGACATTGTTTTAATTGCACGAAGCTGCAGAACTAGCATGATAAATCAGCACAATGAATTTTAATGCACGGCAAATGACATTAAATGGGCTGCAGTAGACAAAGCAGCTGCTATGATTAATTTTTTCATTCTCCGCTTACAATATTCTGAGAAGCATGACCTTGACAGTTTCTACTGTATTAGAATCCCAGTGGTATGCACTTGAACAGACTTGAGCTTTGTTGGTTCTTGGGTAATAAAGATTGGTTCATTTTTAAGGTCATGAAAATTTTGTGTTATAGATTTAATATGTTGGTTTTGACTGCTTTTAAAACATTGCTTATTGATAAATAATAATAAGGATTATTTAGCTGTGAAGTCTTTTTCTGTATAATTCTAATGCCATGGTTCCAGCAGAAGAGGAAAAGGGGTGCCTTCAAGGGAGCAGCCAGTACGTGGATGACAGTGCAGGGCCTCAGGTTGGGGAAAGAGGTGAAGTACGCTCTGCGGGGGAACGAGGCAGCGATAAGGGATAGTAGACAGAGATGGTTCAGGCACATTTCAGAATTGGGGTCTTGTAGAGCTAGATCAGGTGCTTAGAGGACAGTTTCAACTTTGGATGGAAAAAGTTGTATCAAAATCTGAGGGAAGAGGACTTTCTGCCGGCTGTCCTCATGCACCACCCATCTTTCCTTTGTGAGTCACCGAAGATGTGACGCTGCTCAGCAGCGTAGTGAGACAGAGTCGGCCAGTGAGGCCCGAAGACCGGAGAAGTGCCCTGGCTGAAGCCTTGAGAGCAGTGAGTTTTGCACATGACTTATGGAGTGACATGCCAGCAGTGGCCCATGTGCATGGAAAAAACAGGAAGCTGTATGCATAAGAATCATTACCTTGGGATTTTTGTGAAAGTGATGGTATTTATCTCATATGCAGGCTATATGTGAGTGAGGAAAATTTACTTTTCAGTTTCAGAGTTAATCTATGTCTTGCTCCCCCACCACCCCTTGAAAGATAAACCTCTATATGAAGGCTAGAAGTTTCTGTTGAGGGATGCTAATTCTTTATTCATGCAATTATTTTTATCACTCCCCTGTTCACGAAAAGAGTTAAGCCTCCTTGCAAAAATAGTATAAGTTAAAGGTAGAAATGGGGGGAAAATAAGCGTACAGGCATAAAACTTGAAAGGAATGTGATGAAAAAGCATTTACTTTCAAGACTTAAATGTTTAGTACAGAGTGGAATCCAAATTTGGCCACCAGAGTAGAGTTCTGACAGGCAGCCCAAAAATATGGTCTCTGAACAGTTGCTTAAGAGAAAGTATAGCTCGTTAGATAAGTAATAGGAATTTTCCCCAAGGATTTTAGTTAAAAAAACAACAACAACAAATATTATTTAACATAATGAACACTTCCCTGAACACCATCATTAAAGAGTTTTGTAAAAGACATTCACATTCTTGTGTGGTATCTAAGATTTTGTTATATGCTTTGGTTTAGATTACATGTTAATGGACAGTTCAGTATAGTACCTTTTAAAGGCAGATGTATTGTTCCTAATTTATAATTTGTATTAATACATATGAAAATTTCATGCTAAACAATGAGCTGTTATAACACCCCTCCCCAAACTTGGCAAGAAATTTATAAGGACTCTTAATTTTATTTCAACTTACTATTAAAAAGTATTTCATTTGAGTAAGTAAATATATATTTTAAAATAATTTTAATAGCTATAAATTCAAACAAGAGAATAATGAATGATGACTTTTTTTCCCCCCAGTTTAATTTTGTTGGGAGAATCCTTGGACCTAGAGGACTTACAGCTAAACAGCTTGAAGCAGAAACGGGATGTAAAATTATGGTCCGGGGCAAAGGCTCAATGAGGGATAAAAAGAAGGTAAGTTTTTAAAAATGGAGGCAAGTCTTTCTGTGAATAATTTGACTAAACTTTTGCATTCTAATAAAATATTCAGGTCTTTTGTGTATAAAGCACTACACATTATTTCATGTCAGAAGCATGAACATTTTAAAGGTGGTGTCATGATTTTGCCCTGCTAATTATCATTTTTCATTTAGCCAACTAAATTATCACTCAGTCCATCTTGTTAACTTCCTTTGGTCTTTATAATCGAGGAACTTCCAGTTTGGGAATTAGTCAAACTATAATGTTGTATATATAAAAGTATATAACTAAAAGTTTGGGAAATCTAAAATGTTTGAGGTTTGTCTGAGAGCAGTCAGATAAATAAGTTTGCATGTATGTCAGATCATTTGGAGAGTGAGTAAACAGAAAAAGGCGGCTTTTAACTAGCCTCTGTTTGGTTTCATCAACATTCTGTGTTGATCACAAATTTTCTAGACATTTTACTTTAAAGTATATTGTTTCTGTTTTTTGCTTTTCTTGCTACCTCTTGTTTTTCTAGTTTAATTAATAAAGACCTAACTATCTACTTTAAATATTGTTTTTAGGGAGGTTTTATTTGCCTATTTTCCTTTTATCGAGTGAATACTTTTCACTTTCTATTTGTGTAAAAAATGTTTGACTTTTTTTTTTTTTTTTTAAATAACCTACATTTTATTGACAATTGATTAAACTTACTGTTAGGAAGGGTTTTTGTATTGATTTTTTTAACACATTTCCTTGAGAGGGCTATGAAATGACAGACCTGTGGTCAGCTTACGTTGCAGCATGTACATTGAATTGCTTTGTGGAGCTCATGGAACCAACACCAGACCTAAAAGGTATTCTCACTTGATGCTGCTAGGCTGCTTTTCTGAGCTTCCACCTCGTCTGGTTTAAGCTCTCTCATTGACCCAGTCTCAATCACACGCTTTCTCCCTGTAGATAAAGAGTAGCTAAGAAGTTGGGGGTAAAAAATCCTCATTGATATTATCTTTTAATCTTACAACTTTTTCTTGTCATCTGAGTTTAAAAATACTTTGAGGCAAGCTTGTGAGTTCCCCTTCAGTATATTTAGGTGTATTTAAAACATTTTATTAGGATCTTAAATATTAGATTCTAGATTCTGATTCAACTAGGTGACATGCAGTTTTGGTTCCCATGCTTGCACTTACGGTCGCATTGGCAGGCATTAAGTAGTGCTGATTTCATAGCCTGGTCACAAGGAGATGAAATCTTGGCAACTGAGGACAAATAAATCTTCACCAAAAGATTACTGTATCTATTAGTTTAAAAAGCTACTGTTATCAGGCAGTTAACACAGCATGTTTTTTTCCTCTTCTCAGCTTCTCTTAATTCTGTAGTAATGGCCTGCGCCTATGTCACTGGTGCCCACACAGACACTGTGGACAAGAGCTTGCGAGTGTGTAGTGAGAGGCGATGAGTCTGTGTGATTGGGGTGGACTTGGAGCCTCTGGCAGAAGAACAGAATGGTTAGAGTGAGTTCTGCAGCCAGATTGCGTAGGTGTGCATCTTGGTTCTGCCACTTAGCAGTTTTGTTGGACAGATTAGTTAGTCTCTGCCTGTTATGTAAAGTGGGACTAGTACTGTCACTCATCTCTTCTTGTGGCTGGGAGGGTTCAATTAGTACTGGAACTGTGTTTTAGTGTATATTAAGTGATCAATTAATGTTAATAATTGTTCTTAATAAGTTTAGCCAACACTGTTTGATAATACATTTTGTGCTTAAACTCATAGGTGTAGTTTTTTAAACTCTGGAAATGAGTTTTGTGACCTTTAAATGTCCTATATTCTCATGGCTTTTCTGTTCTGTGTCTCTGGTTGTTGGTATGTCCGTATCCTGCCTTGTCTACTTTGTTCTTAACCTCAAGTAGAAGCAGTTCACACATTTTATTTATTTTTAATTTGCAATATTGTCTACTGAAATTTAAAAAAGCTTAACAGAATGTACATGCAGGATAATATTAAAATAGGACACCAAAAATTGGCTATAGATTACATTTTTAGTTTTATTAAAAGCTACAGGTGAACATACCTTGGGCATATCAAGTTAATTAGAATGGTTCCATATGTTCGATATTAGGGTATGTGAATTTGTGAAGAATTTATAGATTTAGAATACTAATCTAATACTAAGATTACTAATTTCTGTAATCTTAATTTAAATGGATTACACATAAATTAACCAAATTATCTTGGGTTATGCTGTAGTTTATTTAGCTGTTAAAATGTTAATAGTAAAGTCAAAATGGAAAGTACTATTATTTGTTTGTTGGCTGTTTTGAAAAAAGACAATGACAAACAGATGGAGACAAAAAGAGGTAATTGATGTAAAGAATAAGCCTGGATGAGGTATATTTCTGGTGTTTGAAAGGAAAATCCATTGACTACTTTTTCTTTTTCTGTAGAGTTGTCAATTTATGCCAAGTGAAGAAAGCTAGAGATTAAATATCATTTTACTTCTTATGATTGAAATGCTGTTTATTGATCTGAGTCACAAGGAGATGAAATCCTTTACTTGTCTGGTAAACTCAGTACTTATGGAGTATTGCTCTGGTGTTTGATGAATCCCTGCCACGTAGTAGGACCTGGAAAAAGCGTATCTGGGAAGGAATACATGGTTTATTTAGGTAATACACGAAGGCATAGATACCCTCCTGCCCTGCCTCTCCAGACCCCATAAAAGATTTTGTAAATAGAGAAAATCATAAACCCTGTGTGCTTTAATTCTGTGGGGAAGATAGACAGTACTGTATCTTTCTAAGCTGCTGGTTTGAAGCAGTGGAGTGAATGTGCCACTTCAAACTTGATTATCTTGGATTGATATTACTTTAGCATTATTGATGGCTACAATAGCGTTGATTTTGAATAAAATGGAACCTGAGAGCAGGACCTGCAGTCCGACTTCATGGAGATGTGGAAGCTTGTCTGTGCCAGCCAGCATAGGGCGCTGCTGGTGTCAGCCAGAGGCTGGGCCTGTCTCTGATATTACGTATATGGTAACGGGGTCTACAAGTGGAAGCCAGTGTTTCATGGATAGTCCTTTTGAATTTAGTATACTCCGTATCATGAAATAGTCTAAGCACTTCACACACATTTAATTAATCTGAGTTTTATTATTTCCATTTTGTAGGGGAGGAAACTGAGGCTCAAGGTGGCTGAGTGATTTGCCAAAGGTCAGCTGCCAAAAAGGTAGCAGTCAAAATTTGAACCTAATCTTGTAATTATAAACCATTTCTAAGAGTAATAACCTCAGAAGTGGTAGAAGAACTTGAATATTGAGTACTCTGCACTTGGACTGGGAAGTCAGTGTGGGTCCTCTGAGCTTCTTGTTTATTCCCTCAGTGATCAAATATTTGGAAATTTTTCTATGCATCATTCTTTTTATTTTCAGAAATCCTTCCTTTAGACAGGATGCAATCCCTTGTTTCCTGTTGGGAAACAAATACTTGAACAGATTAGAGATGCTAGAGAAATAGTTTTGAGGAGAGAATACGATTGATTTTTGTTGGTAGGGTTTGTTTGTTTGTTCGTTTTTGCCGTTTTTGCAGGGGCCACACGAAGGGCTGTGGGAAATGTCTCATGCTAGGAGGAATGGCCCACCCTCAAACACAGGTGCAGTGGAAACTAGTGTAGCAGATGAGAACATGGAAGTCATGAAAAGGGAAGACTGTTGAGGACGTAATTAGATACTTGCTAGATCACGGTGGAGAGCAGCTATTGCAGTGGTAAAGGAAGTACACCTTAGGAGATCTTTAGGATTGGTCTTTGTAGGGAACACTCTCTGGAGACTTTTCTTATCCACATCCGTTAGTTTTCTGAGACCACCCCCGCCCCCACCCCCGTCATAAACAGGAGGAGCTAAGAAGCCATGCCTGTGTTGGCCAACAGTGTTGATGGGTGAAATGTGTACAGTTTGATTAAAGCCAGCTCAGTCAAATGTTGTGTCTTCTGGAAACTCCCAGTGAGACTCAGCACTTCTAGTTAGAGCTCTGCTCGGAGTGAAGGAACGCACTCTCAGACGGCCAGAGGGCCCTTCTGGGGCTGCTGATCCCAAAGCCAGAGGTAGCTGCTGCTTCACGGGTGTGGTGTCTCTCAGACCTTCAGCAGCCTCAGGAGATGGTTTACGCTTCCAGCTATGGAGGCGGGAGGAGAAGGAGAAACCTACCCAGTCCCTTACTTCTAAATGACAACTGCACGGAATTCCCACACACCCTGAGACATTCAAACTCGACAGATTATTCTCAAGAAATTATGGGCTTTGAATTTAAAGTCAGATAAGTCTGATTTTAAAGTTTTAATTCAGTTTTTAACTTTACATTTTTTTCTAAATATATTTACCCATAGGATCTCTTTTTTAAGAGATGTTTCTATAACTTCTTAAGAGACTACTTTTAGACTTTAATATTTTCATGCTATTTTTCATATATGTATATTACACATTTTCTTAAATATCTCATTTCTATTTTTATGGTTAACATATATTTTGATATGTGATATTTTTAGGAAAGTTTAAAAGTACAGATGGTCTGAAAAAAAAATTAAATTGTACCTGATTCTTTCTCTCTAGATCAGTGGTTCCCAACCTGTTTTTGGCCATCCCCCACCTAAGCATCTCTAAAATCCTGACCCTCCCCTCCCCCACCCCCATGACATATAATTCTTATTCAAAAAGTGAACTCCTGTTCTTGTGGGGAAAGCCTAAAAGGCCATGAACTTGATCTAAACAATCTTCCAAAGAGCATGGCATCCATGAAAGAGAAAAATAAAAGAACGAAAGAACAGTTGAAGTACTGAGGAAGCAATTGTTAAAAATAATATGAAGTGATATGAAAAAATAGCAAATAGATTCATAACATATAATAAAATGCATAAATGTGTCACAATATACATTTATATAGCGTATATGAGGCTCCTAGAACCATAAGAAATGCAAAACATGCACTGTGAATAACTCACTCTCGAATTGCCCCCCAGGGGGCGTGTGCCCCATGTTGGGAGCCGCTGCTCTAGATGCTGCTCTCGTTGACAGTTTTGGTATGTCTTCTTGTAGATTGTTCTTCATGAAGTTATATGCACGTTCACATGTGCTATCGGACGTGGGTCATATTATACATGATGCTTTATCATTAACATTTTCTCCTGCAGCTCTGTTCTGTCCTGTGTCACTTCACCAAATAGTTGAGCTTTAGAATGTCTTAAGACTATGTGCTGGGTGATAGGAAGCACAAGTTTTTGGTGGACAAACTAAAGTGGCTGTGATCAATATGACATAACATCCAGTACAAGCATGTTTCCAAATAGCCTGTTGTGTTTATCTCTTGGAATACGTAGCTTTCTTTCAGCATAGGTATAGTTTGTTTTAAAAACTTGCATCATGGTAAGTTTTAAATAGTAGTTATTCATCACCCAGGGTCAGCATTGCCTGTCTCCTTCCATGTGTGCCCTCACTCCCCCCGGCTCTTCCCCCAGATGATTTGGGGAGTAAATTCCAAACATAATTTCATTTGTAAATATTTTATTAGTTTCTAAAATAGAAAGGCTCTTTGTTATTGTGTTTGTTTTTTATCACATTTTCTTTATGTCATCAAATACCTAGTCAGTGTTCAGTTTCTCTCCTGTCTCATAAATGTACATTTAAAAAAGTTTGTTTGAATAGCATCCAAATGAGGGCTATGTACATAGCAGTTGATTGATAGGGCTCTTCATGTCACTCTCCCCCTCGGCCCCATTTCTCTTCGCAGTTTATTTGTAGAGGAGCGGAGCTCTTTGTCCTGAGGAGTTCCTGTGGGTGTAGCTGATTGCATGTTCATGGTGGTGGTGAGCTCTGTTCCCTGTATTTGTTGTAAATAGTAGCAAGAAAGTTTTCACCACATTCAGATCTCCTGCCTTCCCTTCCTCATTGTCTTCCTTTCTGAAGACACCAGCTATGTGGTGGTGGTGGCACATAAATCCAGTTTCCTCTCTGATTTAGCAATCATTGGTGATTGTTTCTTAGGCTCTTTTTTCGGAAGGAGTTACAAAATAGCTGTATCCTGTTTTCTTCATTAGTACCAGCGAGATTTACTTTTATAGGAAAGGCTGAATAAATGCCCAGTTCCTTATTCACTAGTTTCAAAATAGAGAGTTGGTTCCTAGGAACCCTGCAAAGGTGAAAAGAGTGTTTGTTTTCTTTTGAGTATCATCCTGAGTGCCGCATTGAAACAGTTTTGATGATTCAGTTCTTTGCAGTTAATGTTTTTAACTAATTATGATGTTTGGCCTGTGGGTATCTCTTCAAGGTCACCTCTGTCCTTTTGACACAGTTGTAGTTTTGTGACTAGTAACTTTGCTTTCTGGTGTAGTACATAGTCCATGCTCATCTTTTAATATTTCTTCTCCAGAATCAGAGCCAGCCATTCTTTAAGAAACCTTGGTTACTGTTAGTGGAAATAGTATTTAGAGATTGCAATCTGGGCTGTAGCTATGCTCATTATTTGTAGACCTTTTCAGCACAGAGATAGGAGATTCATACATACACAATCACACACACACAGGAATATAGATATATTTGTACATGTTCATTCTTATTCGAAACCAAGTTTACAGTGTTTTATTTAAGTGATCTTTTTATCTGTATTGTCTTTCTATCACCCTGAAAATCCTGGTTCCTAATGATTCATTTACTTTATTCTAAAATACACAAAACATGCCAGAATTACAATAAGGACACTATAGCCAACAGCATTGTCAGGGGGGAAATTTTCTGCAGTTCTTGTCACTTTCTTTGGTTGTTTTTTCTTTAATTGAATTGGGCGGGGGGAGGGAGGGAGAGAGAGAAGGAGGGAGGAAGGGAGGAAGGAAGCGGGGGAGAAAAGAGAGGAGAGGAGAGGAGAGGAGAGAGAGGGACACATCCATAGGGACCGAACCTACAACCCAGGTATGTGCCCCGAAGAAAAATCAAAAACCCAGGATCTTTTGGTGTATGGAAGCCCAACCAACCAAGCCACACCAGCCAGGGCAGCAGCTCCTATTGCTTTCAGGGCATATTTCACTTGAGAAACAACTTACTTTTTTAAAACAAGAGTTTTTTATTGTATAAGTTTTACCATCATATGGATACAAGGTTAAGTTCATTTGTTGCATTTGGTTTTCAGTTTTAAGAATTGCTTAAATTATTTTTCTATTACTTGTAACATTTACAATGGTTTCAAAGTCAAATGTATAATGTAGGAAATTTTCAGAGAAGTCTAGCTTTTATTTCTGGTTCCTTTATTTATTTCCCCCTTTGCCGTTTGTGTAAATTTTTAATTTAGTTTTTGGTTTAGCCTTCCATTGCTTTTTTTTAAATGTAAAGTTACAGAGTATGACAATTGTGTATTGTATGTGTGTAATTTCTTTTTTCATAGATCGTTATGCATTCTACACTTTTCTACACTTTGCAGAATATATATTTACTTAATGGTATATTGTTGATCACTTAATTGGGAGTATATAAAAATAGTTCTATTCCTTTTAATAACTTCATCATATCCCATTGTGTGGATATACCATGAATTATTTCAACATTCCCCTGTTAATGGACATTTGAATTAATTCTAGGCTTTGTTGTTAAACATCGGCAGAGTGCTGCCTTGAATAGCTTCCTATGTACATCTTTACATGTATTTGCTAGTTTATATTTTGGTTAGAATTCTAGAAGTGCTATTACAATGCGTAGTTTTGCTAGCTAGGGCTAAATTCCTATTTCTAGGGGCTCTTATTTTGCATTACCATGAGCATTCAATTTCTTAACAGATTCTCCAACAGATTTAAACTTTTATATTTTATGAGGAGATGTTAAAGACATTTTTAAAGAAGCTATTTCATAAGTGTGTGTGTGGTGGGGGCGGTTTACAAGGTCATTGCTCTTGTGAACATTGCAGCCATCTCTGGTTTCCCAGTTAGTCATTTACTTGCAATATATTGCCATTTAAAATAATAGTTAGACATAGCTGAAATGGTATTATTGTAACAGGGCTTAAGGTATATTAAATTGTAATAAATTTCTAGTTGGGCCTAAGATGCTAATTACTATTTAAAATGTTTTTAAGAGGAAAAGTAATATGATTTTCTGTTAGTTTACATACCCTTTTTTCAGCTAGGATTCCTCATATGAAACACAACTTAGAAATTCTTCAGTTTTACTGGGAGTGGTTCATAATGAGTAAGTGTCATTATAGATGTGTAGGAGAGAAGTTAGTCATCCATAATTTATGCCTTGGGCCAGGCATTAAGACTTGATTCTCTTGTAACCCTATGAGGAATGGTTTTTTTCCTCTACTTTATTATTATCATTTTTTAAATTTATTTCAGAGAGAGGAAGGGAGAGGGAGAGATAGAAACATCAGTAATGAGAGAGAATCGGTAATCACCTGTCTCCTGCATGCCCCTTTCCAGGGATCCAGCCCGAAACCCAGGCATGTGCTCTGAACAGGAATAGAGCTATGACCTCCTGGTTCATAGGTCGATGCCCAACCTCTGAGTCAAACCGGTGGGCTTTCCCTCTACTTTCTATTTCTCCCTTGCATCCCCTCTTTTGCAGTCAGAATGGACTGAATGAAGGCCGCAGGCAAATGACCAGGCCTTAGCTTTGTCTAGAAAGTCCTTCCTTGTGTTGAGATAAAATCTTTATCTTGGAAACTTAAATTCTTTGATCGTAACTTTACTTTGAATTCAAAACAAATATATTCTCTTAAACCTTAGAGCCTTTGACATATTGATTACAGTACTTATGTATTAAAGACATCCTACTTGAGCTATGAACTAATTCCCAAGTAACTTGAGACTTTCTTTTTCAGTGTAATGGGACATGGCATTTCATTCAACCTCAAGTGATTGATTGCTTTTGTTTTTTTTTGTTTTGTTTTGTTTTTAAGGGAAAGGAAGGCCTACTTTTCTGGAATAGTTTAAATCGGTGTTTTTCAAATGATCTGAAATAAAAGACCATCTCAAAAAAGTAAAATCTAATATTTCTTCTCAGAGAAATGGAATATCTAAAATATGTAAATTTAAACCTATTTAGAACTTTTTATGTCACAGGCAAAATTATCCAGTTAGAATGCTATAAATGTTTCTTAAACACTGTTGATTTCTATACTTGCAAGCTGCACTGCCAAGCAGCACTGGTTGGAATGGTTGAAATACCAGCTTGTCACATGATCTGCTGGGTTCTCAGAACTGTAAACTGGCCCCCAGGGTCCTCTCTTCTGCTTCTCCACACTTCTCACCCTCTTGTTTTTGTTGTGCATGTTTTTAAAATAAAATTTATGTTAGAATATTGACATTTCTGTTCATTTGGTTACATGTTCATTGTGGACTCAGGTGGGTTAGCCTTGTTTTAAGATGAGTATAAAGCAGTGCAATAAAAATTCAGTGTTTTTTTCAGATTGGATAGTATTTCCATACACTTATAGTAGAGTCACTGCTTTGCCCACATTGATTAACAAAGATCTGAAGGATTAGAAATAAACACTTTACTATTACTTATTTTAAAGCGCAGTTATTAAATTTTGTGAAACACTCTTTGAAGGGTGAAAAGATGTACCCAATGAAAATAAACCTTTGTTTTCATTAAAGTAACCTGTAAAACTTAAGCTAATTACTCTGCCATAGATCTAATACCAAGAAGAGTTAATTACCCATGCCTAATGAAATGAGACATGAGTTTCAGTGAAAAGGGAGAGTCCATTTTATCACTAGATGCTGCTAATGATTCTTTTAAAATTAAGACTTGATTGGATTGCAGTCAGTTTGGTTAAGGAATATGTGAGCACCTTACAGCTGTGTGGTCTAACAAATTTTCTTTTTTGAGGGCTCAGTTCTCTGTTGACAGAATTGCTACTGGAATGTTGCTTATGTTATATTATTCTGCATCAATTGATCAAGGAACTTCGATTGGAAAGTTTTTCAGTCATACATAAATATTTTTTGGCATTTATCTTTATTGTTAAAAGTATTACAGATGACCCTTTTTCCACCAATTCCCCTCCTCCACCCCACTCCCACTCCCTCTTCGGGCCTTTACCTTCATTAATATGACTGAACTGTCTTATCCATTTCAGTCATATTAATGAAAAATTATTAGGCTGTTTCATAAGCCTAGTGACCCATCCTATTCTGTGCTAGTTTATTTTTATATTAACACCTTGGGTTATGAAAGATCACTGTTTAAAGATATTATATTGTTGTTCTTTTTATTTTAAAACATGTTACTTTTTAAAAATATATTTTTAGTGATTTCAGAGAGGAAGGGAGGGAGAGAGAGATAGAAACATCAATGATGAGAGAGAATCATTGATTGGCTGCCTCCTGCACACTCCCTATGGGGATTGAGCTTGCAACCTGGGCATATGCCCTTGGCTTGAATCGAACCAGGGACCCTTTAGTCCGCAGGCCGACACTATCCACTGAGCCAAACCAGCTAGTGCTAAAACATGTTAATTATTATGTTAAATCATGTATAATTGTTAACTCTTGCTTTTAAAGAGTATACTTCTTTTTTCCCTCCAAATGCAGGCCCATTTATTTAAAGTTAGGCTAACACTATAAATGATTAGGAAAACATACTAAACTAAATCAGCAAACATAAGTTTATATTATATCACATTAAAACTTTCAACTCCAACTGTAGGCCCCCCCCCCCCCATTTTAAAATAAATATTTTAATTGATTTTTAGAGAGAGAAGAAAGAGGAGGGGAGAGAGAGAAACATCGATCAGCTGCCTCCTGCACGCCCTCTACTGGGGATCCAGCCCGCAACCTGGTCATGTGCTCTGACCTGGAATTGGACTAACAACCTTTCTGTGCACAGGATGATGACCAACCAGCTGTGCCACACTGGCCAGGTCTCCATTACTTTTTTAATTCCTCATTATAGGCTACCCTCTCCCTAAAGAAGACAAGGATCTTAGTACACTCTACCTATCAAATGCTCCCTCTCCTTCTATTAAAGACTAGAGGCCCGGTGCATGAATTCGTGCACCAGTGGGGTCCCTCAGCCTGGCCTGCAAGATCAGGCTGAAACCGGCTCTCCGAAATCCCCGGATTGCAAGAGGGCACAGGCCGGACAAGGAACTACCAGTGCACTATCGTATCGTGGCCGGGGAGGGACGCAGGAGGTTGGCCAGCCCGGCAGGGACTGCAGGAGGGCTCCAGGGCATGTCTGGCCCATCTTGCTCAGTCCCTATCAGCTGGACCCCAGCAGCAAGCTAACCTACTGGTCAGAGTGTCTGCCCCCTGGTGGTCAGTGCACATCATAGCGAGTGGTTGAGTGGCCTTAGCATATCATTAGCATATTACGTGTTGATTGTTTGAACGGAAGACCGGACACTTAGCATATTAGGCTTTCATTATATAGGATTATATAGAATTTTATTTCTCTGAGGGAACAATTGGTCCACAGGTTATAAGCTCTGTGTAGCCAGAATAGGTAATAGCCACAGTTCAGTTCAGTTTAGTTCTTTTGGTCAAATGTACCCATTTCTGTGTCAACACCACCCCACCCTAATTAATAAAGTATAAGAAGTCTTTAATATTTGGGTGGGACAAGTCATCTCATCTCATTCTTCTTCTCTAGGAACGCCTTAGCATTACTGACCATTTGTAATTCTTTATTTTTTAAGTCACAGATTGTCATAGGACCAGGATGAAAGCACAGCCTGTGGGTCCAAAAATATTAGTACTTTGAGTATCACGTTATTGAAGCAATTCGTTTTGTGAATTATTTGATACTTAGAAAAGAGTAAAAAAATAAAGGAATGTTTCAAAAAGGACTTCATAAGTGTTTTTTTTAAACTTAAATGTTTTGCCAAATTCAGATACCTGTTTTCTAAACATAGAAGACTAATCACTTTGCATAGAAAATATTATTTGTAAGAATCTAATGTAAATAAAGTTTTGTATAATTTCACCTTTGTAAATAAGATTAATTTCTAGCAACTTGTATTCGTTAAAAACAAATGATCTCTTGCAAAATCAAAATTCTTAATTTAGAAAGTCTTTCAGGTTTAGTGTAGAAACAATATAAATACTGGGATTTATTTTTAAAAAATCATTTAGAGGTGTTACTTATATGTTGATTTATATCTTGAGACAATGTTTTTGTGACCTGATATATTTTACTTAGGGATATTTTATCTGTCTATGACCATAGAAACTCATATGTACTTTTAAAGTTAATTGTTTCTACTATGAAACTGTGAACGACATGTGCACATATATCATTATTAGGATAAATTTATAGAAGTGTAATTTGTTGGTTGAAAAAGTGTTACCAAAATAGCGAATGAAAGCCCTTCTTTAAAATTAAAAGTCCACTCAGCAGGAAATGAAAATGTTTGTATATGAATCGCCTCTAAAATTGGGGATGTCACTTTTTTAAGGGGACAAAAATATACTTTTCTACATAGTTTTGATTAGCAAGGGTAAATCTATTAATATATGTTTGGATATTAATGTTCACTTTTGTATTGTGTGGCTTACCATTGCTATTACCCCAAGCCTCTGCTCTTGCCTTTTCATTTAATTATTTTGAAAAAATAATTACACCTCTAGAAAAAAATTGTAAGTGCTACAATGAATTCCTGTATACCCTTCACCTAGATTTGCCATTTTAAAAAATATTTGTACAATTCTGAACCCTATATGTGCTCTGTCTCTGTTTATACATGTATATGTATATACATACACTTACACACACTGGCAGATTTCATATTTACAAATTCGCTTACTTGCTAAAATTTACTAGTAATTGCTAAATTAATAAGTGTGGCTCGTGATTTCACAGTCATTTATGGACATATTCAGATTAGCAGAATGATTTGAGTCACCTAACACTCTTGTTCTCAGCTAAGGTTGAAGAAGGCGACACCAGTTCACTTATTGTGAGTAAGTGTCCTTTTCATCATGTGTTCTGTGCTATGTTGTTTGCATATTTGTGCTATTTTTTGGCAATTTCGGTGTTAAAATGCCCCCCAACCCCCCCGCCCCCGGCATAGTGGGACTGCTGTCTAGTGTTTCTAAGCACAAGAAGGCTGCCATGCCCGCGCTGGAGAAGCTTCATTCAGGAGTGGCTTTCCGTGCCGCTGGCTGTGAGGGCCGTGTCATGACTCGGCAGGACGGGTTAACTAAGATGTCTTTACCATAAGCACACAGGCAGGCTGTGTTGATTGGTTGATGAAAATGTGACCCGAGGCTGGCAGGAGCATACCTTGTATTTCTTCTAGGAGCAAACCCTGTATTTCCTCAGGAACAGTGGTTCAGCATTCTCTAATCCAGTGTTTGCACTGACTTTATAGAGCATCGTTAAGGAGAATTGACGTGTGTGTGTGTGTGTGTGTGTGTGTGTGTGTGTGTGAGTGAGAGAGAGAGAGAGAGAGAGAGAGAGAGAGAGGAGAGAGAGAGAGAGAAGAGAGGAGAGAGATTGATTCTGTCCCAGAATCCTGGCCAGATCACACGTTTCATTGGTGTCTGATTTGGAATAGTTCCTCAGCTTATAGTCCTTGATGATTTGCACTTTTCTTTCTCAGGATTAGATACAGACTCTGCATTTTTGGTAAGAATATTTTTTAAAAGGGACGTTGTGTCCTCAGTACATCATATTAGCAGATATGTCAGCTCCATTTTTATGTTAACTTTGATCATTTGGTTAAAATGGTATCAGTCATATTTTTTCACTGTAGAAGTAACTCCCCCTTTAAATTAATAATCGAAGGGGGATACTTTGAAACTTTAAATATCCCCTTCCCAACAAAATGTTGGCTAGTGGTTTTAGCTTTGATTAATGACTCTTGCTCAAATCTGTTATTACTCTAACACAGGTGTTTGCAAAAATTGTTATTTTTCTAACTTATTTATTTCTGATAGGTTAAGATCTCTTTCTATATCACATATTTATATATTCCTCCTGCCTCCCCCCACCCCCTTGTTGATTTTAGAATTTCTATCCCCTGACTGGAATCTGTGAGTTCCAGACTGCATTCTCACTGGGACTTTGGAGTGGGGTGAGGGAGTGGTAATGACAGCAATGCTGTGTTGGTGGTAGTGGTAAGGCTGCAACACACTGAGCACTTGCTATGATTTAGGTGCTGCGTTGTCAGCCCGTGTGAATTAACCCATTTAATCCTCAGACAGCCCTGTGAGGTAGCTGCTGTTGCTATTCTAATTTTATCCATGAGGAAATGGAGGCCTAGGGAGGTCACCCAACTTCTGGTAAACTGGCTTGTGAGCTGTCTAATAAGATTTGAACTCAGCCTGGCTTGAGTGTGTGAGTTTAATCACTGCATTGTGCTTTTCCTCGGTAGTCTTCTCTTTTCCTTATTTCTAGTCTTTCTGTATTTCTCCAGCAGCCAGAGTGAATTTTTCAATAATCCTGCTATTTGTTTCATGTCTTTAGTAAGAGCCAGCTCTTTATGGTGGCTCTACAAGGCTTCTCTTCCATTTGTCACTTCTGTGACTGAGCTCCTGCCTTTCTGTTCTTGAATGTACTGCTGCTCTCAGTGTAGGGCTTTGGTCTCACTAGTCCCTTTGTCTGGAATACTCTTACCCTGGTAGCTGGAATTTGATCCCCACTTTATTCTCCTCCTCATAGTGTTACTAGAGGCCCAGTGCACGACATTCGTGCACTGTGGCGGGGGGGGGGGGGGGGTCCCTCATCCCAGCCTGCACCCTTTAGTCAGACATCCTTAGCGCTGCCACTGCTGCTGCTCTCTCCAGCCATCAGCCCAGCTTATGGCTGAGTGGTGCTCCCCCTGTGGGAGCATCTGCCCCCTGGTGGTCAGTGCACGTCATAGCAACCAGTCAGTCCGCCGTTCGGTCAATTTTCATATTACCCTTTTATTATATAGGATTTTCAAATAAACTCAATATTGTCAATCCCATCTTATTACCTCCTAAACCATCAAACCATTCTTACTGCCCCTTATACGTGTTATTCATGAGTTTTTTGCCATGTAGAATATTTCTTCTACCTTTCAAAATTTGTTAAGTAATTTATTAAGTTGTGTAGTTTTTTACAAAATTTCTTTACTCTGGACCAGACAGAAAACTGGGAGGAGCTTAACTTAGAAAGGAAGACAGGAATTAAACAGGCAAGGAAGTGATCGGGACCGTTTTAGATAGTGATAGAATTAAGTGTGGTCATTGTGGGCAGCTGACACGGCAGGTTAAGGGCTGAATGTTTCCGGGTGAGATGAAAACAAGTGCAAAGGCACTGAGACATGAATGAGAACTTCTACGGCAGTGGTTCTCAACCTTTCTAATGCCGCGGCCCTTTAATACAGTTCCTCCTGTGGTGACCCCCAACCAGAAAATTATTGTCGTTGCTACTTCATAACTATAATTTTGCTACTGTTATGAATCGTAATGTAAATATCTGTGTTTTCCGATGGTCGCGACCCACAGGTTGAGAACCGCTGCTGTAGAGCCTAAGACCATCAGAAAACACAGATATTTACATTACGATTCATAACAGTAGCAACATTACAGTTATGAAGTAGCAACGACAATAATTTTATGGTTGGGGGCCACCACAACATGAGGAGCTGTATTAAAGGGTCCCGGCCTTAGGAAGGTGGAGAACCACTGGTCTAAGGAATGACAAGGGCCGAATGGGTGGGGAAAATGGGAAGAAAGGTTGGAGAGGGGTCTGGACAGACAACCCCTCTGTACACTTGGAAAGGAGTTTGACTTTTATTGGAAGAGCAGTTGGAAGGCATGAGGGTTTAAGTTTAAGCAGGAGTGGCATGATCTGACACTTTTTAAAAGAATTGTCTTGAGATAATCAATAGATTGTACAAGGACGTGGGAAAGGGTTGAAGTGGTGGGGGTCGCCAATAGGTGCTTGCAGTTACTGAGGTGGGAGAGAGCCTGGTCTGATCTAGTAGCTTTCTTCCAGGTTTATTTCGTCCCAGCACTGTTGGAGTACTTCCCTCAGCCTCTGCTGGTCTTCCTTCCTGAACCCAAAGCCACTTGTTCCCTAGATACACAATTCAGTCTGTAGTTATATTGTTGCTTCCTGTTTCCTTACCAGGTGCAGAAAAATTTACTTAAATATAAACAACTGATTTAAATTACAAAAAAGAAAAAGGCAATAGGTGCATTTTCAGTTGATGATTAAATTTGAGGTTGAAATTGAAAACCTAAAAGTAAAATTAATAGCCAGGGTATAGAGAACAGGACATGAGTACATTTTGCAAGACCTGTCAGTGGCCATCGCAGTTTTTCAAGTCACACCCATGGACACAGGTCACAGTTTTCATCTTCCTGAGATGAGTCCTTCCGGGACACACACGGCTCTGCACACCGATGCCTGCGAGAAGCTGATAAAGCAAACCCATAAAGTAAGGTGAAAGGAGTTGCTCAAAAAATGGTTGGAGCATTTAGAAATGATGTTTTATATTCTGTTAATAGGTGTCATTTAGTAGAAAGTTTTAAATTGTATATTTAAAAGTGTTTTCAACACGTCTGGAAGTAACCCTAAATGATACGAGTTTAGTGTGTGTTCTTTCTTCGCCAGCTTACCATGCCTCCCCATCCTGCAAACATGTACTAGGTTGACGAGGGATTTATTCTAAGGATGTGTTTTGAAAGTTTTAACATTTAACAAAACCCGAGGCATTTGAGGCAGAGATGTTTTTTAGACAATAGTTGTTTAATGAGCTGCTTGTATATACAAGAGAGGAGAATAGGCCTGATTGCTCACAATCTGATGTTTTAAAGTCTTTTTCCGGATCTTATGCATTTGCTATCTAATTGCTATGTAATCAAAACTAAGTGAACTGTAGCTACTGGAAACTCTAAAATGAAAGGCAATCATCTGTACTGGGAGGAGGGGAAACCCCTCTCCATGCCAGCTAGCTGAATATTAGCATGATCATCTCCTCGTTTAATTATAGGTGTCTGACTGCAGTAACTGTATGCTTGAGCAGTGAAGAGGTGGCTGTGACCCTGAACCGCCAGCTCTGCTTTGTCCTCGCCTGGCATTGGCTGTGAGAGAAGTCAGCATTCATTGTGTGTTGTGGTGATAAAGGGATTGTGCCCGAGTGGCTGTTAATTATTTGCTTTGTTTGATATGGAAAGTAGTGGTTCCACATTTTTCTTCCTACCAGTGACACACTCAATTAAAAGGTGTATTAAGCAGCTGTAATGCCCTCCTTTATCGGTTGGGGAGACATGAGGTGAAGAAAATTAACTAGACTTTTTCCAGCTGTTTGTTGGCAGCTTTGTTTTTGGTAAATCGTTTTGAGAATAGAAAACTTCTCCAAGATGTGTCCTTTATGTCTTTGTAGACTTTAAAAATGTTATTTTATTATTTCTTGCTGCTTCGTAAAAAGGTTATTAATTTAAAAGAGATATTATATTCTTAATATTCTTAAATGTCCTTTGAAGTTTTGTAGCCATTAATTAGCAGAGCTTCAAGCTAGCTAAAGCTCTTTTTATATTTTACTCTTTGGAACTTCTATTAACTACTCTTTAAGCCTTCTAACAGAGGCTTAAAATTCTGGTTTGATTTTTATTTTAGTTTTCTTATTATCATCAGTAAATTACCCGTTTGTTTGCTATCAATTCACCTTCCTAATTTGGGTCTTCAATCAATCTGTGTGATTTGGGTAATTGAATAATGACTGAGAACTGCTATAGGGAGATTACAGGTAATATGTGTAACGGGTGGAAAAGCATAAACACCCCTCTGTGTTCTATGCGATGCTGCTCTACTCAGTGCCAATCCTTTCAATGTGTGCATCTGCAATAATTTTAAAAAGTATTTATAAGTATATTACAGTAAACTGCCAATATGTATGTTTTCCTGTGCTCTGCCTGCTGTCATGCATTCTCAGCCAATGACAGTCAGTAGTCACTGTGCAGATCATGCAAAACACCTGCACCCGTATTTCTCAGTGAGCATATTGCCTCGTGTCACAGTTCTCCCAGCTAGTGGAGTGTTCTGCACAGTGGGGTGTACTCTGCTCTCTCACTGCCATTTGTATTTTGTTGTGAAATTAGTTTTGACCTTCAGTATTGAAGTGGGACAACCAATGGATCCAGGCTTCCTGTCACTACTTGAGCCACTTAAGCAGAGACAGGGTTGAATCATATATGAGCGTTTATTCCAATACTGCCGGCAGCAGGAGAGCAGCAGGTCACCCACAGAAACCTGCTCTAGTCTCTCCTGCCCCCCTATAAGCCAGCTGCTGATATTGGGGAGAAGAACCAGGATCACCTGGGGAAGTAGCAGAAGGAGTGAGGATGTGTACGTGGTTACAGGGCACGGGCAGTGCTGGCGAGCGCCGCTGGGACCAGATTGTTTCAGCAGCAGGTGGTTAATCTTCCCATGAGGAGAGGCAGTTCTTCACAAACCAGAATGGACTGTATTCCGCGTCCTGGGGCTTACAATTCCCAGCCAGGCTAGAGTGTGCTTTCTCTAATCAGAACAGAACAATGACAGTTAACAGAGCATGATTAATATTTCCTATAATAATAGCTAGTCCCCACTATTCTATTTCTGCCCCTAACAATATGCTGATAAGAGATGTGTAAGTTACAGTTTTGAATAGTATACTGAATGAGAAAATGGGTTTTAAGAAGAATTCTGGTTATCTTTGGAGGTGGGGGGAATATGCAAAGGCTATCAGTGGGAATAAGTATATGGCCTAGAAGAGTTGACCTAAGATAGCTGGAGGACAGGATTTGGACAGGACTGAATCATTTTATTAGTTAAAATGGGAGAGGTAGAGAAACATTTTCAGTGTTTTAGCAAATACAGTGTATAAATTAAACTTAAAAGCCATGTATTTTGCTTCACAGTTAGCCTACATAGAATTTAGAGGGCCAGAGAAGATTTATTGCATTAAAAATTGGACAATAAGCTCCTAAATTTTTAAAGAAAATAATTTTTGCAGTCATTCTCAAAATATTTATATTACTCACTGTAAAGGTATGGAAGGAAGTAGGGTAGACATTATTGGTATATAGCACTTTAAGTTTTAATTCCAAAAGTTAAGTTTGGAATATTTAATGAAATACGAATCTTTAAAAATTTTAGAGGCAGTTGGAATTTTTGTAAGTTACTAAGCATAAGTATATAAATCTAAAGTTGCTTCTTGATCATTTAAACTCTGAGACAAGAGAACAAGTTCAGCCAGGGACCAAAGTTAAAATAAGGTATTCACAATTGGACAATATAAAATATTAAGCACTTAGGTAAAACTTTATGATTTCTTTAAGAACTTCTGATATTTGTGCTCGTTTGAAGTTTTTGTGCTTAAAAAGGAAGTTCACTGTATTTTGAATTTAATAGAAAAACATGTTCTGTTTAGGGTGAACTTTTAAACTTATATTGTCATTTGTCATTTGAACTTTTATACAAAAATTCACATATTTTTCCACTCTTTTAAAAAAGCTTATTATTTCTGAATATAAACATTCTCTAGCTTCATTTTTAAAATGCTGCTTATTCTTCTTGGCCTTCTGAAAATTCTGTTTCCTAACAATTTGGGGAAAAAGATTTACATTTTAATAAACTTTATTAATTGAGAAAAAGTTATTACAGAGAATTCAGATTTTCTTGTGAGGTTTTCCTAATTGAGTTCGCATTTCTGTTGGTCTCATTATGTAATTAATATACTTGAAGCATTATTTTATAAAACTGAGTAATACGGTTTCACTCATATGTGGCATTTTATGAATAAACTGAGTTACCAAGCAAAATAGAGACAGACTCATAGATAGCATGCAGACAGCTCTGGTAGGGATAGGAGGATGTTGGGGGTCGGGTGGGGGGAATTGAGCAAAAAAAAGAAGAAAGAGGATCGTGGACTTGGACAACAGTGTGTTTAATGATTGTGGGTGGAGGTGGAAGAGGGCATAGAGGAGATGAATGGTGAACTATGTAATTGAGGTGCATTAATCAGTAAAACTGAATGTATGGGTTTTATGGTTAAAGAAAACCCCTAAGCCTTTTGAAGGACATGTATAGCCTGAGGAAGTTTCATTGTACAAACAAGGATGAGTACCCTTTAAAAATCACATCATTTGTGATCTGCAAAGTTTTCAAATGCCTAATCTGCAATTTGGATACTATTTGCCTTTTTCAAATTCCTTTTCTAAGTCTTAGACAAGATATTCAGACTAAGTTGTTTCCCACTCCGCTGATTCCATATATTCAAATTCCCACTAAAGCACTTAGTATATTTTTCTGTGGATCACAAGTTCTTTAAGAATGTTCCCTCAGTCTTAATCATCTCTGTATCATGATAGTGCCTGGCACATTATAGACACTCAGGAATGCTTACTATGACCTTTAGTATATTGAGTTAATCACTGGAGCTCTTCATCTCTACTGTTGAATTAATTTTGTTTCTATACATAATTTTAGTTCTCTCAGTGTTCTAAGTTTATACTGCCCAATAGCAATATTGGATAATATGTATGAATTTTTTCCCCTTGTGAATCAGAAACACATAGCTATAAGGAAGGACTAAAATGGAAGACTCACTCAGTTCTGGCCAGGAAATTGACTCTGAGCATGGCTAATGGGCATTGGAGTCAGATTCACAGAAGTAAACTGGGCTTTGGAGTGGACCCTGCCATCTATGAATAGAGGCTAAAGGCTTTGACTGCCACCTAGGAAATGTTCCTGGTGGCAGGAAGGAGGAGAGGTAGAATTGTAACTAGAACCAGGGCCAAGCTGCCCGCTGATTTGCATATTGGATCATTGTTATTCCTCTGAAAAAATGAGCTTTGAAATAAGGCTTGCGACCTTTTGTTTCCCATAATGAATGAATAAATTACTATTAGACTGACTTACCTGCAGAAAATAACTCTACAATATCTATACAAATAAAAGGGTACTATGCTAATTAGACTGGATCGACTGAATGTCTTCCAGATGTCCGACTTCCTTCCGGACAAAGCCACGGTGGCAGGGGCCGACGCAGAGGTGGTTAGGAGCGATCAGGCCAGCAGGGGAGAGCAGTTAGGGGCGCGATCAGGCCCGTGGTGGAGCAAGCAGTGAGGGGTGCGATCAGGCAGGCAGAGTGGTTAGGGGCGATCTGGTTGGCAGGGGAGCAAGTAGGGGTGATCAGGCAGGCAGGCAGGCAGGCAGGCAGGCAAGCGGTTAGGGGCCAGCAGTCCCAGATTGCGAGAGGGATGTCTGACTATGGGATCGGGCCTAAACCAGCAGTTGGACATCCCCCAAGGGGTCCTGGATTGGAGAGGGTGCAGGCCGGGCTGAGGTGCACAAATTTCGTGCACCGGGCCTTTAGTGTATATAATAAGGCTACTTGTATTATTCAAAGTCCAGGGCATTGGAAGGGAATACAAGCAGAGTTAGAATGGAGTTAGCCCTTGGAGTTGAGAAGTTTATACTTATTTGCCTAGCTTTTAGTCTGGGACCAAGCATAGAAGGTGCACTAATTTCTATATAAAGTATTTCATAAAAGATACAGAATAGGATACTTTATTACCATATATTAATAATTACCAGCATTACTGTGATACCACCAAAAAAAGAATCAGTGTTCTTCATAGATGCAGAATTTATTAACAAAATTTTAGTAAATTGATTCTAATCTACATAATAAAAGCCTAAGCGACCATTGTGGTGGAACGACCAGAATGACCAATTGCTATGATGAGCACTGACCACCAGGGGGCCGACGCTCAACGCAGGAGCCTGCCCGCTGGTGGTCCATGTGCTCACACGGGGAGCACCACTCAGCCAGAAGCCGGACTCTTGGCAGGCAAGTGCAGCGACGGTGGCGGGAGCCTCTCCCACCTCCCTGGCAGCACTGAGGAGGGAGCAGCGAGCAGGCGGCCGTTAAGGAGCGAGGAGTCATGGACTGAGAGAGGGATGTCCGCCTGCCAGCAGGCAGACATCCCCCAAAGGGTCCGAGACCGTGAGAGGGCGCAGGCCGGGCTGAGGGGACCCGACCTCCCCCCCCCCCCCCCCCCCCACACACACACACACACACACACAGTGCACGAATTTCATGCACTGGGCCTCTAATAATAAATAAAAAGGAAACTAAATACTAAGTAGGGTCTATCTTGGTGCAGTGCAAGGTTAGTTTAACATCTGGGAATTAGTATAATTCAGTATATCAGAATAAAGGTTAAAAAAAAACTATGGTTATTTTAATAGATGCATCAAAAAGGAATGGACACTTTCATAATAAATGAAACCAGAACACTAAGAATAGAAGGAAACTTTCTCAGTTTGATAAAGTTCATCTGTGAAAAAATAGCCGTGCATCATTTAATGACATGGCTAGGTCTGAGGAATGTTTCCTTAAGTGATTTTGTTGCTGTGGCACATCACAGAGTGCACGTACACAAACCTACATGGTATAGTCCACTGCACATCTAGGCCAAATGGTCTACCACTGTCTGTGTTCAGTCTGCCGTTGACTGAAACGTCCTTATGCAGCATGTGATTGTGTAACGTCATACTCAGCAGTGAAAAGCTCAGTGCGTTTCTCCTAAGAGCAAGGATGTTTGCAGTCACCATTTTTATTCCAGTTTATATTCAAGGTCTTAGCAAGTGCAATAAGATTAGAAAAAAGAAAGAAATAGGCATACAGGTTGGAAAGGAAGAAGTAAAAGTCTATTTTCAAAATTCCTGATTTATATAGAAAATTCTAAGTTATGTAAAAGGTCAGTACATTAAGAAGAGATTATGATCTTAAATTTGTATATACCAAATACCATAGCTTAAATATGTGTAAAGTAAAAATTACCAGAACTTACAAATTCACAATCATAATTTTAAGATAACTCTAAATAACTAGTACATTAAGTAGACAAAACTCAAAAATATAGAGGATCTGAACACAACTAGCAGACTTCACCTAATTTCCCAAAACACAGTACATTGTGTCCAACAGTGGTATAATTTACTCTTCAAGTGCATGTGGAACATTTTGTCAAATTGACTGAGAGTTGGGCAGTAAAGCCTCAGCAGAGTTCAGAAGTCTGAAACTATTCAGTGTTCTTCAATCACAGAGGAACTGAGCTGAAAATCAGCTAGCCATTAAAAATTAAGGGTTAGTAATAAAATAGGTACATCTATCTATATATATAAAAGGCTAATATGCAAATTGTCCCCACGGGAGTTTGATCACTTGCTATGACATGTGCTGACCACCAGCGGGCGGCGTGGAACAAAGGAAGGCAGCAGGGGAAGGAAGGCCCCGATCGGCCCTGATTGCTAGCCAGGCCTAGGGACCCTACCCATGCATGAATTTCACGCACCAGCCTCTAGTTTTAACATAAGGATCAAAATCAGTGGTTCTCAACCTTTCTAATGCCGCGACCCTTTAATACAGTTCCTCGTGTTGTGGTGACCCCCAACCATAAAATTATTTTCGTTGCTACTTCATAACTGTAATTTTGCTACTGTTATGAATGGTAATGTAAATATCTGTGTTTTCCGATGGTCTTAGGTGACCCTGCTAGCGGTTCTCAACCTGTGGGTTGCGACTTAGTCCTACCTTTATTATATTGTTAGTCCTGTCTTTATTATATGTTAAAGGGAAAGATAAGTGACATTAATAAATTCCTAAGACTTTCTCAGAGTTTTTTATACCTTTTTACTTAGTTGTGCTTTTTTATGGCACATAATAGTCCATGGTTGCAGGCATGTTGGGGATATAGCATTTTTAAAGGATAGTCTGTTATTCTTCCCTAGAGTTTTTCCCTAGCCATCGTCAGTTTTAATCCACATTGTTGTCAAGTACAGTAAAAGTCTGATTTATCCTGCTTCTAAGCCTAATGTGTTAACTGCCACCAGTTGTAAGGATGCTGGTGAAAGACCTGAGACTTGTGTTTTTGAGACCAGACTTTATTACTCACAGCAAAAGCAGTAACAGAATGTGGGGCGTATTTTCCCAGATTACTAAACTTTCATTGAACTGCATTGCTGAAGACCATCTAGGGCAGCAGTCGCCAACCGGTGGTCTGAGGTCCGAAAGGTTGGTGACCGCTGATCGAGGGCCAACGTCCTAGCCCTCGTGAAAAAGCAGCAGACGGGGACCTGCTTCGTTACCGGTGGCTGACTGCAGGGCTGGGAGCTGGGCTGGACACTGTGTCCTGCTGCTGCCTACCTCACCGTATTCGGGAGGCACAGCAGGTGGCAGAGATGGGAACATGTTAGTCTAAAAGTGTCTTAGAATAGGTGACATACTGTAAGAAGATATTAAGAATGGAAATGTGGCCAAGTTAGGAATACTGGACAAATTTTTAACGAAAAATGCCATCTAAATTCTGTGTTTTAAAGATATAATGTGTTTGTGAGTCTATAGTCAGTAAAATCTTTTTTATTAGAAAATAATAAATTCCTTTTATTAGAAAATAAAATTTATTGCGTGTGGAACTGAATTGATTTCAGAATTCTTACAATAGTGAAACTTTCCATTAATAATTGAAACAATTCTAAAAGAAAAAACACATTAGAGGAATGACTTGAGTGTATTTAATATCCATAATTTTATTAATTGTTTATATTACTGAGGGACAGCAATTAGATCAATGGGATAAATAAATTAGAGTGATTTCATATAATATTTATGTGTATGTTGTGGAAAGAAGGGGTAGACATGGTGGAATGACAAATGAGACTTGACTTATCCAGTAAGTGATAATTAAGATATTTGGGTTTACTGTGTGCAAAAAGAAGTTCCAGATGAATTAATTGCCTAAGAGTAACAAGCAGAAAAATTTAACCATTAGAAGAAACTGTAGGAGAACGTATTTGTGACTTTAGGGTAAGTAAGGATTACTTACCAGGAAACTCACAAAGGAACATGGATAGATATATAGTCTACATTAGGGAAAAAGCTTGTTATGCAGAAGACACCATAAATTATTAAAGGGTAAGCCACCTAAATGTTTGTATTCAGAATATGTAAAAAGTCATTCAAAAGGAAAAACAAAGTCACAGATCCAGGAGTGTCTAGGCAACTCACAGAACAGCAAACCAGAATGAACAGTGAACACATGAAAGCTACTTCACTTCATGAATACTCAGATATCACTGTTCAGGGGCATGCACATGACATACAGCGAGAGTAAGGTACCATTTGATATGCTTTGAGTTGTCAGAAACAAAAATGCTACCCAGGTCTAGGATGTGAGGGAACATCAACTCCCATACATTAAGGTCAGAAGTGTAAATTGGGAAGAAAAAAAAAGTGTAAATTGGTACAGCCACCTATTAATAGTGAATTTTACACACATTTTATCTATGCAAATTCCACTATTTGTCAGTTTCCTAAGAAACCCTTACCTATGTGTTTTGGAAGATGGATATAAGCAGTTTCCCTGCAGTACTGTTTATAAGTGATAAAAAATTTGAAATAGCATAAATAGTCATGGGATTTTGGCTTCTTCATGTAAGAGAATATTATGTAGTAACTAGAGGCCCGGTACATGAAATTCGTGCACTCAGCGGGGGTGGGGGGGCCCCTCAGCCTGGCTTGTGAGAGGGCACAGGCCAGGCCGAGGGACCCCACTGGTGCACCATCAGGGCCAGGGAGGGACCGAAGGAGGGCTCCAGGGCATGTCTGGCCCATCTCGCTCAGGCCCGATTGGCTGGACCCCAGCAACAAGCTAACTACCGGTCGGAGCATCTGCCCCCTGGTGGTCAGTGTGCATCATAGCAACTGGTCGACTGCCTTCCCCCTGGTGGTCAGTGCACGTCATAGCGAGCGGTTGAGCAGCCTTAGCATATCATTAGCATATTACATTGGTTGAATGGCTGACTGGACACTTAGCATATTAGGCTTTTATTATATAGGATAAAAAGGAGTACATTTGATCTAATACACTTGATTCAGCATATACTCCATCTTGAAATTGTGATATAAAAGGCACAGTCTAAAAATATTGATCTGGGTACTTTCTGTTCAGTGTAAAAAATACACTGATGTGTTCTTTACACGTAGAACAATTGGGAAGGAAACTTTATTACATGGTGATCTGTTGATGGGTCATGCCATATATGAGATGGAATTTCAAGAGATTTTATATCTTATTAAACTACTAGAGGCCCAGTGCTTGGATTTGTGCACCGGTGGGGTCCCTTTAGCCTGGCCTGTGGGGATCGGGCCAAAACCGGCTCTCTGACATCCCCCGAGGGGTTCCAGATTGTGAGAGGGCAGTTTTCAGGTGACGCAGTCCACAATCGGACTCCCTCCTCTCTGGTTCTGGGTGTGTCGCCCGAGAACCGCAGCTGCTAAGTCACCGCAGCTCGGCAGTTCCTGCGTTAAGCGTCTGCACCCTGGTGGTCACTACATGTTATAGCTACCAGTCGGCTGATTGCTTAGGCTTTTATATATAGAGATTAAGCATTATAAATATTGAATATTTGCCTTTGGGGGGGCATAGGTAATTAGCTACTGTTTTCTCTTTAAAGTACAAATTTAGTCCAGCAATTGATAGTTTATAAATGACCAAAGCTTTTCACTTTTTTTTCTTTCTCAAATGTGTCACCTCATTGTGATATAATCTCTTCATTATGTAGAAAATTGTTTTCAAAGACTGTCCTCTCCTGGTTGCATAGTAGAAAACTAAATGCAATTCTCTTCGGGAATGTTAAAGTAAGAATGCTGCCCTAGATAAAGAGCTTCACAGATAAGAAAAAGCTAAAGGAGTTCATCACCACCAAACCAGCATTATATGAAATGCTGAAAGGTATTCTTTAAAAAGAGGAAAAAGAAGAAGAAAGATAAAAATTATGAACAACAAATACATATCTATCAACAAGTGAATCTAAAAGTCAAGTGAATTAAAAATCTGAGGAACAGAATAAACTGGTGAACTTAATAGAATCAGAGGCCTAGAATGGGAGTGGATTGATAATTCTCAGGGGGAAAGGGGTGTATGTGTGGGGAGTATGGGAAGAGACTGGACAAAAATCATACACCTATGGATAAGGACAGCGGGGGGGAGGGGGGGAGATAAGGGCAGAGGGGTGTGGGAACTGGGTGGTGGGGAGATATGTGGGGAAAAAGGAGAAACAATTGTAATCTGAACAATAAAGATTCATTAAAATAAAAATAAAAAATAAATAAAAAAATAAAAAATAAAACGGGCAAAAAAAAAAAAAAAAAGAATGCTGCCCTAGCCAGGGTGGCTCAGTTGGTTCAGCGTCACCCATGCATCCAAAGTCACAGGTTGGACTCTTGGTCAGGACACGTGCCCAGGCTGCAGGTGGGAGCACCATCACACCGATATTCCCTCTGTCTCTCACTTCCCCTCCCGCCCCTCGCCCCCCTCTCTCAAATCACTAAAAACATATTTTAAAGTGAAAATGCAAATACTAGCTTTCTATGGGTTGGTAATGCAGACTGTAGAAAGTTAATATCTAAGCACACATTCAGCACACATAAATACTTTCTGTTGAGGGTTCATCTGTGGCTTGCAACTCATTGATATGGAGAATCTCTTGGCTAAGGTAAAACATTTATAAAATTAATATTAAATTACTTGTTATATCTAGTTAAATTTGGGGTTTATGGTCTTTTCGGTATGCCTTTATGTTCTTAATGACATTTTAAGGAAATATTTTCCCATCTTAATTACTTTCTGTCATGTTTGTTGAATAAGGGTTAATCTGACATTTATTAAAGAAGTTGTTTTTCACACCAAAATGAATACCTCTTTCCTTCTTAGCAGTGTTGATTAGGTCCAAATTATTACACATTCTGGAATAGATTTTAATTTATTTAGCCTAAAAATACTCCTAAACATATTATGACTACTTCAGAACACGCATTAACCACGGTTAACCCCTGGCTTTCATGGCATAGGCTATAATTATGGCTTTAGTCACTTAATGAGATACTTTGAATTTTATTTTACAATTTGTATGATGGTGAAACTTTAATGGGAGATGTGTAAGTCAGAGTTCAACCGGAGGAGCAGCAGGAGAGAAACTCACAAAAGGGTGTTCTATGAGGCATCGGGCTTTCACAGGTGGATCTGTGCCCACTCAGGAGTCCCGAGCAGGCAGGCAGGTGGGAAGATCCAGGGGGAGGAGAGCACCTGGAGGCTCACTGGGTGTTTGGAGCAGCTGGAGTCCAGGGAAGGCCTAGTTCCTCTTTTCAAGGCTGCCATTTGCATCAGTCAGGCCCACCCAGGGTCCTCACCCCTTTTGATTAAAGTCACCTGGTTAGTGACTGCAGTGACATCTACCAAATCCTTTTACAGTGGCACCAACTTAGTGTTTGATTCAGTAGTGGAGAGATGGTGTGTGCATCCTGCAAAACAAGCACTGTCTCCCTTTGCCCACATCTTGGGAAGGAATGCAGCTTACTGCTCATTTAACTAGAGGCACACTGGGATAGAATTCTGGTGCTGTATTGAGTTCAGCTTAAATCGCCATACCCTGGTAACTAACTTTTCTTATGTAGAAGTTTGCATTTTATAAGCTGCCGACTTGGAGAGTTAGGATTTAATGTATTGTATAATAGTTTCTACTAACTATTTAAAAATCAGTTCTTTTAGCATGGAAAATTTAGAGTAAAATGTTCTAGTTTTCTAAGACAAGTTAATTCCGTTTATGAATGCATTTTTTTTCCCCTAATAGAATGTCAGTTTTGTATTTTGGCAAGATCCTATAAGGTAAACCTAGGAAGGACCCAATAATTCACCCGTTTCCAGCTTTCCCAAATGCAGCAGGTGTTTATGAAGGCTTGCATGTTTTTTAATGACTGCATGAATTTACTTAGTATTTCCTCTTGTTAGAGTAGCATGAAAGTAGTTATTGGGCTTTCTGCTCACTGAGGGTTTATTGGTACCTGTTCTGCTCTTTATATAAAACTGGAGAGCCTAATTAGGTATAGAGATGGTATTCATTGAACATGTTATTTTCTCTCCCATTACCCATGAGATTCTTTTCATTTCACTAAATATCTGAGTGTGAAGAATATTCTAAAAAGTGTCGGGCAGGAATCCTAACTTTAA
The DNA here is from genome assembly GCF_027574615.1 of Eptesicus fuscus. Classification (NCBI taxonomy): domain Eukaryota; kingdom Metazoa; phylum Chordata; class Mammalia; order Chiroptera; family Vespertilionidae; genus Eptesicus; species Eptesicus fuscus. Next base: position 96,174,373 of record NC_072482.1, read on the forward strand.
GTAGCCTATAGCAGAAATGAAAAGATGGACTTATGGTCATACAGAGTTACTTTATACAAATGTGTCATTAATAAGAAGGATTGCTAGAGAAATTCAGGAAGAAAGAGCTCTTGAGATAACTTGACAATAAGGGGACCTGAGAGGTTTCAGGTCTCACATGGACCTGAGAAAAGAATGGGTTCAGTTATGATGCTTCTATTGTGTCAGAGTGGAGAGAGGACATGAGAGATTCAGATTGGCTTTTAGTTTCTGGGTCAAGTACTTAGTGGTTGACGGACTTAAGACAAGTTGGTTTCTCTGTCTAAATCTCATCTGTAAAACAAGGTTAATGCTATCTGCCATTAAGGACTACTAAATATGTCTTCAGTATTTCTTATATTTATTGTTTTAGAATATAGTCAATGATAGATCCCTAAGTATCATATCTGTGGCCATTTTCAAAAAGATGTTTTCTCCAATTATAATGATTACTATTAACATTATTTCAATTGAACCTCATCCTCAAAATTAACCACATGAATTGTTAATGGTAGCTTAATTCATCAGCATTGTAATGATTCCATATGGTTTTCATAAAGTTTGTTTTAGACCTCAAGAAATGGTTTTCATTGCACTCATATTTCAGTTGGATGGTGAATAGCTTCTGTTACATCTGTTTTTTTGTTAATTAAGAGGACGTGGAGCCAAGGATATTGTGGAAGAGTCCTGTCCATGCACATCTCTGTGTGTGAGGAAGAAGGGGCCTTCGATCACTAGTGGACAGGGATGCACTGGTATTCCTTGGTCACTGTGGAAACATTTTAAAGCTCTTCTCAAGACTTTGTAAGAAATAATAACTTTCTAATTATACAGCTAAATGGATGTCAGTTGATAAGGAAAGGAATTTAAAAGAATTTTACTTTAGTTCAATATTTCTGAAACTTGAACATGCTTGAAAAGATTTCTAATAAATGAAACAAAACATGGGTTCTGTGAACTTTTATTTCTTATTCTGAGAGAGTACTCTTCTTGGCTGATAAAGTTGAATTAGGTAGTTACAGTAAAATGTAAAAATAATAATAGGTAGTTTAGATTTAATTTAAACATCAGTTGTAACATTGGATAGTGCATGAAGCAAAGTGACCATTTGTAGAGGTAAGAAGTCATTAGTGTAACAGGCCAGGTTTTAGTTAGCAAATAGGAATTTTTAAAAAATTATTTTTAGGGAAATTATAAATGTTGGATGCATCACTAATTCATTTTAAAAAGGCATTATGTGCCCTAGCTGGTTTGGCTCAATGGATGGAACGTCAGCCTGCAGATGAAGGTTCCCAGGTTCAATTCCGGCCAAAGGCACATGCTTGGGTTGCGGGCTTGATCTCCAGTTGGGGGTGTGCAGGAGGCAGCCAATCAATGATTCTCCCTCTCTGTTCCTGTCTGAAATCAATAAAATATATTTTTTTAAAAAGAAGTTAAATAAATAATAAAATAAACACAGTATTATGCAGCTAGCTGTTTTTACCTATTAAAACCTCTCCCCATAGAGGGAAAAAAGAAAGAGAAGCTATTACCCTGTTTTATCTATTAGATGCAGATGTTGGAAGTGGTACTGCTGTGAGTTGTGCTCATGCTAGCTTGTATTTAGACTGTGTGGAAACTCACTTAAGTCATGCTAGCATCATCCCTGAAGAATAATTTTTTTTAATGTTTTCAATTTATTAGCATCTTTGAATGTACTTACCAGTGTTAACTCTGGGTTGGTTGTTTTTCAAAGGTACCCACAAGAAATGAAAGTAGTTTAGCATCTTTAAGAGAAAAGGAAAATTGCATTATATAATATACTGTGCTGCATTAACTACATCACTTTCATGGTTATGTTTTGCTCATCAAATTATAGTGAAGGGTTATAAAAAAGATATCACTTTAGTTAATTCAGTCACAGGTCACTTGACGTGGGTACGTTTTGAGAAATGCATCCTTTGGCGATTTCGCCATACAAACACAGAGTGCACTTACACATACCTTGGCTTCATGGCCTCGCCTATTGCTCCTGGGCTCCAAGCCTGTGCAGCATGCTCCTGTCCTGAGTGCTCCAGGCAGTTGTAACACAGTGGTAAGTATTTTGTGTATCTAGACATAGACAAGGCACAGTAAAAATAAAGAATAGAAGCTAAAAACTTGTGTGCTGTAAAGGAAACTTACCGTGAACGGAGCTCATAGGCCTGGAAGCTGCTCTGGGTGAGACTGAGTGGTGGATGAATGTAAAGGCCTAGGACATTGCTGTAGACTCTCTATAAGCACTTTAAGCTTAGGCTACACTAAGTGTAGAAAAATATTTTTTTAATAATTCAAACTTAGCTTACTATAACTTTCACACAACTTTACAAATGTTTTAATTTTTTGAAACTTTTAACTCTTCCAACAGCTAAAAGCAACACACCACTGTACAAAAATATTTTCTTTATATCTTAAGCTTTTTTCCTATATAAAATTTTTTTGTTTTTACTTCAAAACCATTTTTCTTAAAAACTAAAGACACAGACACACACACTAGCTTAATTGTACACAGGGTTAAGGACATCAGTGTGTGTGTCTCCTACCTCCACCGCTGGGCACCGGGAGGGCTGCAGGGGCATCTGCTTGGAGCTGTGTCTCCCAGGCTGACTGCTTCTCTGGACCCCCCCCCCCCCGGCCGGCCTGAGGCCCTGCCCGAGGCTCTTCTTGAGGAGGTGTCACTCTTCACAGCTATGTCCATAGTGGTTTGCTTGTTTTGTTTCTTTTTTTCATCATAGATTTGCTTGTGAGCAGATAATGCACCATGAACATCCCCCTATTAATGAAAACCTTTTTAATGTTGGGACTCATGTTTTTAAAATTTGTAAGGAGCTTGTAACGGTCTGCAAAAGCTTATACTGAACCTTTCATTGTGAAATTTTTGGTGATTCTTTTTCTTCTGCATTTTCTCCCTTGCCCTGATTGTGAATCGAACCTGCAACCTTTTGGTGCCCGGTATGACACGACACTCCAACTAATTGAGCCACCTGGGCAGGCCTGTACCAAACTCTTATTTAGGCATATTTCATTCCCTGTGAGTAATAGAAAAAAATGTAAAGGAACCATCTTGCTCTCTAGTAACTAGTACCTTACTAGTAATTCTGTGTACGGGATGCAGAAACTCAGTACAATATTAAGTTTTATTACAGTCATAAAATCCTGTGGGAAGAACATGGGGAAGATGAATTCTGATAAAGGGGGTGACTTGGGGAAAATATTGTGGAATTAGTAGTATTTGAATTCATTCTCCAGTTTCATTAATGTTTTATAAATTCCTTTCATTGCTCTGTTAGTCTGTTTTGTGTAGAGCTCCTGAAATAATCATGGTTTATTCCTGTTTCTGGGAAACTACTTTTCCTCCTTTGTTCTTTGTTTCGGATCCAAACACTGGGGGGAGTGGGGTCATTCCACCCAGTGCTTTGATCTGCTGAGCTCTCCTCCAGTCTACAGCCACAAAGATGACAGGGGATCTTTTTAAGCTTCTTTCTACTAAAAATTATATTTAAAAAGAATGTTTTGTTTTTATTTCATACTAGTGGCCCGGTGCACGAAATTCGTGCACGGAGTAGGGGGTGTCCCTCAGCCCGGCCTGCACCCTCTCCAATCTGGGACCCCTTGAAGGATGTCCTACTGCCGGTTTACAGGGATCGGGCCTAAACCGGCAGTCGACATCCCTCTCGCAATCCGGGACTGCTGGCTCCTAACTGCTCACCTGCCTGCCTGCCTGCCTGATTGCCTCTAACCACTCTGCCTGCCAGCCTGCTTACCCCCAACTGCCCCCCGCCGCCGGCCTGCTCACCCCCAACTGCCCCCCCCAATGGCCTGCTTGCCCCCACCTTCCCTCTCCACTGGCCTGCTCGCCCCCAACTGCCCCCCTGCAGGCCTGCTCACTCCAAACTGCCCCGCCCCCGCTGTCCTGATCACTTACAACTGACCCCCACTGATGGCCTGCTTGCCCCCAACTGGCCCCCCTGCTGGTCTGCTTACCCCCAACGGCCCTGCCCCCCACCAGCCTGATCACCCACAACTGCCCTCCCCTCTTGGCCTCTAACCGCCTCTACCTCGGCCCTGCCACCATGGCTTTGTTCAGAAGAACGTCCGGAAGGTCTCCTGGAAGGTGTCCCAGTCTAATTAGCATATTACCCTTTTATTAGTATAGATGTTTAATATATTTTAATGACTTCGTTAATTAACAAACAGGTTATCTTAAGCTAGTGTTCTTTATCCCTACAGTACTTTTTCAACTTTATTTTTGTAAATTAGAACCTCTAGTCATGTTAGTTTATTTGTTGAATTTGTTATCCCTTCTCTATATTTATGCTTATGTCATTTCCTGCAGTCATTTATCCCTCTTTGATTTTAGATAGCAGCCGATTCAAACCATGTGAACATCAATTGCACAGCTCTTAGGAGACGCTAGGCACTCTTCTGTGTGCTGTGCAAACATTTAGAGCTCATCACAGTGCTATGGCATTCATACTGTATTGACCTTTGTTTGATGAAGAAACTTAGGTATTTTATAATAGTAACTCAGCCCAAAGTTTCCATAAGAATTCTCCACCAGATACTATTTTTCTCTATTTTTTAAAAATCATCACCCAAAGATAATGTTTTTATTGGTGTTGGGAGCAGAAGGGGGAGAGGGGAAGGAGGAGAAATGGAGGGAAAGGGGGAGAGAGAAACATTGATCGGTTGCCTCCTGTATGTGCCCCTGACCAGGAATCAAACTTGGCAATTTTGGTGTATGGGAGAAGCTGTAATCAACCAAGCCACGCAGCCAGGTCTAGTCTCGCTCTATGTATGCCACATCCAAAATTGTTTCCACTAAGTAGCTCTGATCTAGAGAAATCTGAATCTTGGTCATTATTGTGACAGACCATATATATATATATATAAGTTTAGTTTGGACATGCATTAATTGCAATTAAATAGTGGAATTAATATGTGAAAATTATGAGGAGGTCATTACCTCACAGTCTTTTAGTATTGTGATCATAGGAGAGAGTTGTTTCTTGAGAAGGAAAAGTATTGAGGATAGTCCTTTTGTTTTTAACTTGGAAAGTTATTGACATAAAACAATAACATTCTTTGAATTTAGCAAATTGTTCCATTGTGCTTAATTTAATAAGCATTTATATTGAATTTTTGCTGCCTATAAAGACTTTATTAGATGATAATTTCAACAATCTGGATATAAAATTATTCTAATCTTCATATATTATTAGAAAATAATTTGCTTTGAGAACATAATTGTTTGTTGTACTTAAGTTCAAGTTAAAAAATTTTTGAGGTCAACTTTATATAACTAGAGTCAGTGAACAATTATGTAAAATCATTTTATGTCCAGTTTCTCAGTGAACATTTCCTAAACTACCAGACACTGTTATATGTGTAAGCTTTATCACTTGGCTTAAATGTATATATTTGTACAAGTGTTATTGGAACCTTGCTTTACTCACATTTATAACACTTGAATTCCTGTCTGGGAGGTTCTGGCATGTGAACTTTCACATTAAGAGCTCAGTAGGGGAGAAGTCTTGTGCTCATTTGCTTGACTACAAATCTATAATTAAAAGAGTCTCTCAGCAGGGGTGGGGACAGTTATTGAGTTCTGATGCTTCATGTTATAGAATTACTTTGTTGTTCAAACAGATACTGTAATTAGCATAATTTAAAACTTCATAGGGCAGTGACTCATCAAGTGTTTTTTGTTTTTAATCAAAAAACAATAAAAAATAAGTTGCTTAAATGTTGAGAATGATTTTTTTTTGAAAAATCCTATATAATGAAAGGATAATATGCAAATAGACAGAACAGCAAAATGCCTGTGGCCCCTCACCCTGGCCAGCCCCGACCCAATCGGCCCCCCCACCCCAGCCGGCCCGCTCCCATTGCGGGCAAGCCGACTGGACCCCAACAGTGCACTAATTCATGCACCGGGCCACTAGTATTTTTATATTACTGTAAACAGCAGCGTCAAAAATGAAATGGTTGGAAACCAAGATGGCGGCATAGGTAAACACCTAAACTGCTGCCTCGCACAACAATTTCAAAAACTATAACTAAAAGACAAAACGGACATCATCCAGAACCACAGGAAGGCTGGCTGAGTGGAAATCCTACAACTAGAAGGAAAAGAGAAAAGCACACTGAGACTCAGAGGAGTTGCAGGAGGCAGAGGTACTGAGATGCGCGCGGAGAAGACTGGCAACTGAGTGCACGACTGGCTTTCTCAAGAGGGAGGGAGACAAAAGCTCGCGACTACACTGAACTCCAGTTCCGGACGAGACTCTGGGAAACCAGACTCATACGGGGAGAAACTGGACTGTCTGGCAGCAGGCGGAACTCGAGGGTGGCTTTCTCTCAGAGGTGCTTGCAGCAATTACCACGGGACACTGAGACTCAGGGGCCTCTTAGGGCAGGGCTGACAGGAAACCGATGCTGTCTGCTCCGCCCTGAGACTCCGCCCCATCCAAGCTGAGCACAGAGGCTTTTGCAAGTCTTGTCTCAAAGGGTGTCTCCAGCACAGAAGTTCTCCCAGCACAGACACAGCTGATCCTCACAGCCAATTGGCCTGGAGGTCAATTCCTCCCAGTGACACCAACAACAATCAAGACTTAACTACAACAAGACTGTGCACACAGCCCACAAAGGGGTGCACCAAGAGTGTCCACCTCAGGTAACTGGGGAGGCTGAGCCACTGGGCCCTATAGGACACCTAGCACACAAAGCCACTCTATCAACTCAGGGAAGCAGTGAAAATGTGGAGACAAAGAAACAGATCACAAATGAAAGAAATGGAGGAAAGCAAATGACTGGATATAGAGTTCAAAACCACGGTTATAATGTTTTTCAAGAATTTCCTAGAAAAGGCCAATAAATTTAGCGAGACCCTCGAGGATATGAAAAAGGACCAACTAGAAATTAAGCATATACTGACTGAAATAAAAAATATTATACAGAGATCTAAAAGCAGACTAGAGGACCACAAGAATCAAGTCAAAGATTTAAAATACAAAGAAGCAAAAAACATTCAACCAGAAAAGCAAAAAGAAAGAAGAATCCAAAAAAATATGAAGATAGTGTAAGGAGCCTCTGGGACAACTTCAAGCGTACCAACATCCGAATTATGGGGATGCCAGAAGAAGAGAGAGATCAAGATACTGAAAACCTATTTGAAGAAATAATGACAGAAAACTTCCCCCACCTGGTGAAAGAAATAGACTTACAGGTCCAGGAAGCGCAGAGAACCCCAAACAAAAGGAATCCAAAGAGGACCACACCAAGACACATCATAATTAAAATGCCAAGAGCAAAAGACAAAGAGAGAATCTTAAAAGCAGCAAGAGAAAAACAGTTAGTTACCTACAAGGGAGCACCCATACGACTGTCAGCTGATTTCTCAACAGAAACTATGCAGGCCAGACGGGAGTGGCAAGAAATATTCAAAGTGATGAATAGTAAGAACCTACAACCAAGATTACCCAGCAAAGCTATCATTCAGAATTGAAGGTCAGATAAAGAGCTTCACAGATAAGAAAAAGCTAAAGGAGTTCATCACCACCAAACCAGTATTATATGAAATGCTGAAAGGTATTCTTTAAGAAGAGGAAGAAGAAGAAAAAGGTAAAGATAAAAATTATGAACAACAAATACATATCTATCAAGTGAATCTAAAAATCAAGTGAATAAAAAAATATGAACAGAATAAACTGGTAAATATAATAGAATCAGGTGCATAGACTGGGAGGGGATTGATAATTCTCAGGGGGAAAGAGGTGTGGGGGGTGCGGGAAGAGACTGGACAAAAATCGTACACCTATGGATGAGGACAGTGGCGGGGGGGGGGGGGTAAGGGCAGAGGGTGGGGTGGGAACCGGGTGGAGGGGAAATATGGGGGGAAAAAGAGGAACAATTGTAATAATCTGAAAAATAAAGATTTATTAAATTTAAAAAATGAAATGGTTGGTGTTTTATTGAAAAATAATGCTTAGAACTTGTTTCAGAGCAGTGGCTTTAAATATCCCTAACTTAGTAATAATGTTCGAGATTTATATCTATATCTATATGCATACATTTTGTATTAAGACCAAATTTTAGTTTTAAGAACCTTGCCTTATTGAAACTTTCTGTGTAAGTGCCCACAGATTTACCATTTTTATGTATTTGTGTCATTGAAATTTGATAGGCAAATTCTCTGATCTTGGTAAAAAGCATTTTTGTAGATGTAAGAGATCTGTTTAGCCAGTGCTGCTTTGCTAGTTTTTGATACTGCTTTTCATGTGACCTATTCAGGAATTCACTTATTGAGAAAGAGCACTTGACATGGAATTAGGAGATACAGGACCAATATTAAAAAACATACACACAGATATACCAAATAAGCTCAATTAATTTGTTTCTTTATCTCCATCCAAAGTCCCTACCATATCTAAAGTTCTTTGAGGACAAGATGTGCTTAGAAGTTCACAGAAAGAAAAAAAAAAAAAGTTTAAAAAGATTTAAGACCTCTTCTGGTTCTGTCTCTTTCACTAATATATGAAGCTAGTAATGGGGGAAATTTTATTAATTTTGGGGCTCTCGTATAGGTGATGTGTCTTATATTAGGAATTAGTTGTTGAGAGCGCACGCTCTACAATTCTGCCCTGTGGAACATTTACTGTATGTATGACTTGGCAAGTCATGTCTGCCTCTCCCTCCTCATTAACATGTTAGTAAGAATAATATTGCCCTCACGACAAGATTAAACGAGGTGGTGTGTTTATGTTTCTTAGAATGCAATGTGTTTAATAAAAGTTCAGTTGCTATCGTTATCATTTTCATTTCTGTGTGTGTGTGTGTGTGTGTGTGTGTGTGTGTGTGAAGCATCACCCGAGGATATTTTTCCATTGATTTTTAGAGAGAGAGAGGAAAGAATAGGGAAGAGACAGAGAGAGAGAGATGGGGGGGGGGGGGGGGGGGGCGGGACATCAATTGGTTGCCTCCCGCACACACCTGACCAGGCCAGGGATCTAGCCTGCAACTTAAGTTATGTGCCTTTGACCGGAATCGAACCCTGGACCCTTCAGTCTGTGGGCTGATGCTCTGTCCACTGAACCAAACCAGCTAGGGTACCATTTTCATTTCTCAGTTTGTGTTTTATCATCACCTGAAAGACTAAGAGTTATTTGGAATTTCTTTCTTTATAGTATACTTGTCAAAAATGTAGACCTATAACAAAGTATCATCGGTAATGGTGTCTAACTTTTCTAATCAGGTATGGGTGGTATTATAAGGTTGTTTTAGTAGAAAGTTTAGTAGAGTAGAAAGTTTAGTAGAAAGTTTAGTAGAGTAGAAAGATTTTCTAAAGATTTAGTAGAGTAGAAAGATTTTCTAAAGATTTTCTAAAGTAAGTTTAGTAGAAAGTATTAAAGTTTCTAAACTTTAATTTACTATATAAATAAAGCTATATTCCATTTCCTTGAATGCTGTCTTGTCATTTCAGCTTCCCTTAAATCAAAAAAGGTTAGCGGTTTTGTGCTTTGAACATATTTATACATATAGTAATTGTATATATTTGTTTTTGTTGTCACTTTGCTCTGTTATGTTAAGATATAACTTTAGTCTTGTAGTTTATAAAAGACTTTAACCCTTATACTCCTTCTGATACACTGAAACAAGTTGTAGTATAGAGGTGATAGAGTAAAGGAAAAGCAGTATCTTTGTGGGATATGAAAATCAGATCTCATCAGAATTATTGTAGAAAATCTAAGAGAGCTGACTAGAAGTAAGAGAACAAGAATAAAAGATAGGGCTAAACTTTGTCAAATGTAACCTGCAATTTAAACGGGGTCAAAAAGAGGCAGGCCCAGAAGCCACACACAACATCAAGGGAGACTGTGAGGAGTCTAATATAATACAGGCAGACACAGTAGTTTGGAGGAGAGCAGAGCACTGTGGGGAGAGCTGCAGTATTTTAATGACACTTGATTTTAATGATGCTCCTCAATAGTAAAAGCTCACCTGGTGAATTCAGTAAATGCTTGTTTAAAGCTACGTATGTGTAAAGCCAGAGTATATATACTGTTAAGAATAAAAAAACCTGCCTGGCTGGCATGGCTCAGTGGTTGAGCGTTGACCTATGAACTAGGAGGTCACAGTTCAATTCCTGACCAGGGCACATGCCTGGGTTGTAGTCTCAATCCCCAGTGTGGAGTATGCAGGAAATAGATGATCAATGATTCTCTTTCATCATTGATGCTTCTATCTCCCTCCCTCTCTCCCTTCCTCTCTGAAATAAAAAAAACATATTTTTTAAACAGAATTGAAAAATCAGTGAGACATGGTTCTGGTATTTAACTGAAATCAAACTTTCGAATAGCAAGAATAAGACAAACACAACCATAAATTAGAGTATGATTTTTAGAGCAAAGGGTAAAATATTAAAGAAGGGAAGAAGAGCATTCTGGACATGGTGGTAACGTGATAGAGTTACGGGTATCACCGTCCGTGTTTGGGAACAGGCGGTTTATTTGCAGTGTGGAGTAAGGGGCAGCTGTTGGGGGACAGTGAGCACTGAAATGAGGCTGAGGGGACAGCAGCCCCTCCCTCTCTCAAGGCACAGGTCAGCTTATGGCTGCAGTTCAAATACTCTTCTACAAAATCAATTGGTCCTTGTCCGCAAGTTCTAAAAATCCACACGTCTTTTTAAAAAACTTCTGGATGAATAATAAGCTGAGACATAAATTGTGGGCCGTTTGGAGGAGGGATATATAATGAGCTGCAGTTTGGACATGTGGGACCATGATAGACACGTCCACTTGGCAGTCTAATTTGGAGGTCTGAGAACCAGTCAGCCAGGAGGGCTGTGTGGAAAATGTAAACCTGATGTTCTGTATTGCTGAAGATTGAGAGGCACAAAATCTGAAATGACATTGTTTTGGGTAACCATAAGACAGACGTTATAATAATGAGTAATAATGAGCTGTTTTTCTACATTAGTATCTCAGTTGACTCCTGAAATATAACTAAATGTAACTGAAAAGAAATTGATGCCTCATAGACACCTGTTTCTAAGGGGAAACCATTTTTCATGTGTATCCTATTTGTTATTCCTCTTCTTGGCTTCCTTTCCACCTTTTTTGTCCCAAATCATTTTTTGAAGTGAGAAATTTGGGGGGTGGGTTCTTAATGTAGGTATTTGGGAATACAGAAGTATGTACCGCACAGTCTTATTCGAATTCTTGTTTGTTTGTGACTGAAATAGAACCTTTATAGGGAAAAACATAGGCTTTTATAGTATTTGCCAACTCCAGATTTCCTGTGTTATCTGTTTAAGAAATAGAAAGAGAACACAGGGAGAAATTATATTTGTGTTGAATAATTACTAGGCTTAAAACTCACTATTGGAGAAATTTACTTATCCATAACTCTTTCTGAGTTAGAATGGACTACAATTGGATAAATGCAACTTCTGGGCAGAATTATCTTAAAACCTTTTTTAAAACAAAGTCTGATATGGTTATAGATTAAAAATGGAAATTCTGTAAGAACTTATGTGGAATATGTGGTTTTTTCCCCCCCTTTGCTGCTTTAACCGTCCCCTGCCCCCCAACTTCCTACTCTTGTGGAGAGTCTTGGTGTTTATGTCTGTTACTGCACTGTGAGCTTACCTACTGTGCTCTCGGCTGACTTGCTGCTTTCAGTCCCATCTCATGTAGTCCTGTGGTGAGGAGGCGTGTTCATTTGAAAGCTCTTCTCTGTCTGTTGTTTTAAAGGTTTGTGTTTCATTGATGAACTTGCACTCGTGGGCTTCTTTTTCTTGGTGAGACATTAATCATTCAGTTTCTGAACCTCTTGGACTAGACCTGTAATTCTTGTACTTTCTACCATTTTCTCTCTGTCTTTGCTTCTAGTTGGAGGGAGAAACCCTCAAATTTTATCCTTTAACCTCTATTCAGTTTTTCGTTTATACTATCATATTTTTAGTGTCATTCTTTTTTATGTTTCTGTTTTGTTTTTTTAATGTTTTGAATTCTTTTAATAGCATTCTCTACTTGTTTTGTTAATCCTCAGATGACATTTTTTGGATTGCTTTTCAGAGAAAGGGGAAGGGAGGACGGAATGGTGGGGAGAGAGAGACACATCAGCTGGTTGCCTCCTGCACTCGCCCCTACCTGGGATGAGGGGCAAACCCGCAACCCAGGTACTTGCCCTTGACCGAGAATCGAACCTGAGACCTTTCCATGTTCGGGCCAACGCTCTAACCACTGACTACACCGGCCAGGACTCTGCTTGTTTTAAGGATGTAGTATCTTCTCTGAACTCTGCAGATTTTTTAGTTTTTCTTCTTGCTCTGGGGTTACTTTCTTGGTTCAGGTTGTTTTCTGTGTGTGTGTGTGTGTGTGTGTGTGTGTGTGTGTGTGTGTGTGTGTGTGTGTGTGTTTGGCTGGTTAGATTCCACATGGAAAGGTCTTCCAATCACCTTCCCCTGCTTACGGGCTGGCAGCTTCCCTGGGGTTCGAGCAACAGAGAAGACTGGACACCTCAGACTTCAGTATACAAAGGAGCTCATCAGCTGCCCCTCAAAACCTCGTTCCAGAGGGGGACCTGTTCAGGAGTGCATTTCTAGTGTTTGGCTGGGAGCGAGGGGTGCCAGACCACCAGCTCTTTGGAGGCAGGGATGTAGAGATTCACCATCTTGTCTATAAGTGTTTGTTCTTTCAACAGCTTTTAAAAACTGTAAGCAAAACTTTCTTTTGAAGCAAGCATTAGGATAAGTATGTTAATCGGCACTTAAACTGTTGAATTGTTTATATGTTACCTAGGTGTTTTACAATTCATAAATGTATTTCTTTAATAAAGCACAATGTAAAGTTATACTGCAACTTGTTCTCTGTTCTTGTCATGTAAGTCCTGCTCTTTTTAAATCCTCCAGCTTTTTTCTGCCCCTTCTCACGGACACACACACACACACACACACACAAGCTTTTAGTGTGTCTGTTTCTATTAATTATAACATCTGTGTCTGTTCGAGGTTGGTTTTAATTGATTTTTTTTTCATCAGAAGTTTCAATTTTCTGCTTCTTTGTCTGCCTATTAATTTCTGATTAGGTGCCAGATAGTTGAATATTACTTTTTGGGGCAGTTACTTGTATTTCTAAGTGTTCTTGATCTTTATTCTGGGGCACTGACTATTGCTGTTGCCCGTGAAGTACCTCCATGCTAGGCCGGTGAGGACTGTGGTGGCTCCGGGCGCGCTCTTCGGAGCCATGCTGCTGGCCTGCTCCGGCTGCTGCGCTGTGTCTGCTTTCTCGTTCCCCACACGCCATTGGGGTGCATCTCCATAGCAGTGTATGAGCAGAAAGCAGGACAGAAGCACATATTTCATTTTTACAACTTGTTTCTATTCTGATTGACGAAGCTACATAGATTTTTTTTTTTCTAGCATGGCCTCTGCAAACATGTGAGTTGTAATAGACAGCTGCTTTCATTATACCAGTTTTGTTCATTTACACCAGTTTAATTTTCTTTCATTAGAATTTCACAATTTAGTAACCTTACAAGAGGCAATTAGTTATTGCTTATATGGTACCTTGCACTAAGCCAGGTGCATTTATTTATACCATTTTTATATTTTAAATGTGTTTATATTTTGTTTGATATTAAAATTGTATGTATAAGTTATATATTACAAATGATGTATACATGTATTTCTATTTCTCTAAAACGTAATAAAGAAGCAGTTCTGAAATTGTTGTCTCTTAAGGGAAAGGGAAATGTGGCAACTCTCCCTGTACCTCTTTGTAGCTCGACAGTGCTCCCCCCTGGAGGAGAGTCCTCCTGAGGTGACGGAGCACTCAGGGAAGGAACTAGATGTTCTCTGTTAAACTATTGCTTGTGGGTTGATGTCATTGAAGAACAACCTGGCAGTTCACTGATTTTACCGCCAGCTAATGATGGAAACATAGTTTATTATTGTAATGATAATGAAATAGTTCCATAAACACTACTTGAAATGCTTAAAACAAATGGCATTTCTCTTATACAATGTCTGTTTGCAAAACATTTTCCCTAATCTTGAATTCAGTCAATGCTATTAAAAAGTAATTGTAAAAACTTCTCTGAATTTGCGTTTTCCTAACTTTGAACTCCTAAATTGGCAAGTTACCAGCTATGTGACCTTGACAATGACTAACTTAAATTTACCCCAATGACCTGGTCTTATAAGCAAAATATAGAAATAACAACATCTTTTTCACATAAACCAAAGGCTAACACCATGAAGGAGTTCTTAGTGTACATGGAGCACAACAGGGGTTCTGGGCGGCTCGCTCACTGTTGAACCCTAAGCAGCCGGCTCCATGGTGCAGAGTAGGTGCTGAGTTAACTGTCATTTGATCCACTGGGCTTCCACACAGGGTTTTTGCCAGGAAATAACAAAATATTTATAATGTCCTCATAGAAAAAAATGTAAACCTATCTTAAAATAACTGCCAACAGATTAGTAGTATGAAAAGTATACTTTCTTTTTTGAAAAACGTGTAATATTTTACTTTGTAAATTTTTAGGAGGAGCAAAATAGAGGCAAGCCCAACTGGGAGCACCTCAACGAGGACCTACACGTCCTGATTACTGTGGAAGATGCTCAGAACAGAGCAGAGATCAAGCTGAAGAGAGCCGTTGAAGAAGTGAAGAAATTACTGGTACCTGCAGTAAGTACTAATTTCCAAGTTTTAGATTTGGGTTCCAACCCCCTTTCCAGTTTAATTTTAAATTATTGTAAGATTATAGTAATAAACAGGTATTGTTAGAAATTTTATTTAAATAAAAATACAAGAATCATTTATAACTCCTTGACTATAATACAGTAGACAACATAGACATGAGTCAGATCTGTAAGTGCAAAAGCCTGTTTATTAGAGTTGTGAGGGAGCAAGGTGAGTCAGTGGACTACTTTTCAGAAGTTGTTACCTTTGTGTCACTCTGTCCTGGGGAAGGCAGAACAGGGCAGGAGAGCTTTCTTGTTTAGCGGGACAATTTCCCGTCAGAGGTGACGAGTGGCGGGCTCCTCAGCTGGCACGCTGGGTGAGCTGTGTTGGTAGGGGCACATGGTTGATTGCCTTGGGTTCCACGTGCTCTTCCGGGCACATCGTTGTCACAGAGAGAAGTTGTCCCACACCGCGATAGATTATCTCCTGGAAAATAAGAGCGCACTCTTACTAGTGTACCTTCTCACCCTCCCTCCCTCTCCTGCTCCCTTTCTCCATCTATTTCCCTCTGCTCCCTCCTCCCTTTTGTCATTTCCTCATTGTTACAGAAACCTATAGTAATTTTATAATTTTTAAAAAATCTTTATTGCTGAAACTATTACATATGTCCCTCTTTTTCCCCATTGGCCCATTTCTAGCCCACCCTCGGCCCCCGCCCCAGGCATTCACCACCCTATACTCTTTTAAATTTTTTATTTATCTTCATTGTTGAAAGTATTATAGATGTCCCCTTTTTCTGTTTCCTCCCCCTCCACACTCCCTCCACCCTGCACCCGCCCCTCCCAGGTCTTCATCCGATTGTCAACTCTTTCCATGGGCTGTAGTAACTTTAGCAATGATGATTGAATTACTACCAGAGGATCATCTTTTCCCATAGAAAATAAATTATTGGTTTTCTAAGACATTATTAACATTTTTTACATTAGTAAACTATATGGAACTGTGGACCCTAACTTGCTATTCAAAAAACGAGGAATAATGTTAGTATTCTGTCCAACAGAAATGTGTTGACATTTACATAAATGAGTAGAATGCTGGCTGTTCTCTATTCCCCAGGTAGTTTCTTCTACAAGTAAACTTACAAAACATAAACATTTCTATTTACTTGACAAAATTATCTCCTTGAAAGAAAAGAATTCCATGTAAATTCTATTTGATAGGTTTTATAAGGAATATAAACTAAAATCTGTAATTGTACACTGTTATGCCATATAATTTCTCTCCTTTTAAAAAATAATTGTGCAGGTTTGAAGAAATTTATAGAAAAGCGTTTTCTTCCCCTAGCCATACTGGTCTGTTGGTCCTATGATCAGAACAAGTTACTTAACATTAGGCCTTTTTTTGCTACGTGTAACTGAAAATAGTTAGCTCATATCATATACTAAACAAATGATTTCACTTAATATATTAAGTAGACCACCCTATTATATTATTCTAATCATGCTGTAAGCTACTTTAATTCTAAATATTATTAACGTGGGAAAGAACATTCAATTAGAATCTGTTACTAACTATTATGTGTTTTTTAGAAAGTAAGTAAACTTCTCTCTGTCTGTTTTCTTATTTATAAAATGAGAATTGTAGCAAATGTCCTAAGGACCATTTTGGTTTTAAAATTATTTGTCTGAATATTACAGAAGCTTTTTAAAAAAAACTCATACAATTTATATTTTAAAGGAAAATGGCACTTTATTTGAAATTCAGATTGCATTGTTCATTAACAAATGATACTGAAACACAGCCATGCTTTTCATTTGCACATTGTCTGTGGCCGAGTTTGCGTTTCCATGGAGGAGCTGAGTAACTGCACCACAGACCATATGCCCGGAAAAGCCATCTACTGTCTGGCTTGTTACAAAGTCTGCCAATTTCCGGACTGTTCGTTAATCCAGATGACGGAGGATAATGAGTGGGACGAAGGCAGCCATAGTGGTGAAGGGGTGAAGCAGGGTTTGATGCTAAGTACATTTTTAAAGGGAATCAGGCCTGTGAAAAGGCAGTAGGGGGGAGTTAATTAAATGTTTGATCCAATAGAGCAGGCTAATTTTTAATTTGATAATTTTGTATGGCCCACAAATGATGTTATAAATACCCAAATGGCCCTTGGCAGAAAAAAGGTTCCCACCCTGGACTACTGGATAGTAGAAAGCATTGAGTCAAGAATGATGTCAAGGTTTTTAGCCGAACAACTGGAAGGATATAATGCTGTTACCCTGTTGAAGACAATACTAGTAGGAACAGACTTGGAAGGAATTATCAGGAGTTGGGTTTTGGACCCAAACCATTTGAGATGCTTGTTGCCTGTCCCAAGTGTAGCTAATCGAGTGTTATTCCAGGTTGACAGTGTTTTAGGTTGATAGAGTACAGAAAATTATTTAAGGTAAGATTCTTAGAGCAGTTAGCATTTCCCTAACTGTGTTCTGTGAGACACTTTTCATAGGGATTCTGGGTAAAGGAAGTTTTAATATGCTAGTAAGTATTGCGAACCTCTGGTAGGAACAATTTCCACATTTAATTGGCCATCAAAATTTCTGGGAATACATTCACATTTAGTGTTCTAAAGATGATCTGAGGAATAATATGGAAACTCCTAGGTCTGATTTAAATACAATTTGAGCTACATTTTTTTAAAATGCTAATGGAGTGATTTTGAAAATGTGAAGAAAGAAAACTCTTCTTGAGGTTTTTTTTTTCCATTCCTTTTTAAACATACAATGGGACACATTCATTTTAAGTGTATAGATTGAGTTTGAAGCTATATACACTTATAATCGTTACCTCAATCAAGGTTTCTATCACCCGTTTTCTTACTCTACCATCAATTAACCACCTCTCTCCCGCTGCCCCCAGGCAGATACTGGGGTTAATTTTGCCTCAAAACTCTCTATATTTTTTTTGTTTCATTGACATATGATAGACAAAAATTGTTCATATGATGGTTTGACATACATAGAAATTGTGAAATTAATCACAGTTAAGTTAACCACATCTGTTACCTCACAATGACCAATTTTTAAGATCTTCTCTCATAGTATTTCAAGAATACACCACAGTATTGTTAACTGTTCCCACCATGCTGTACATTAGTTGACCGACATCTCCCCATTCCCCTTTCTCTCACCTCCCAGCCACTACCCTCTGCTTTCTCTGGTTGTTCAACTTTTTTATCTATTCACTTTACTTTTTCTAAGTTTCATCTGCCTGTCTTGGAATAAGCCTGGATTTTTTGAGGTTCCTCCATTCTGTTTCATGTTCCTTTTTATTGATAATTAGTATTCCATAGTATAAAGAGGCACAGTTTATTGATCCTTTCACCTTTTGTGGTTTTATTTTCCATTTCTCTGCAGACAAATGATGTTGAGCATCTTCCCATGTCCTTTTTAGCAATTCATGTATCTTCTTTAATGAAGTATCTGTTTAAATCTATTTTATTGTCATCTTTCATACTGAGTTATAACAGTTCTTTGTAGATTTGGGTAATAAATGTTTTATCAGACAAATATTCTAATCTGGCTTTTGTGCTTTTGTGGAAAGGCTTTTAATTACAAATTCAATTTATTTGTGAAATATAGAACTCAAATATTTTTTCTTTTTTTTTTTATTTTTATTTTTTCAAAGCACTTATTCATGTCATCTAAGTTGATGAGATTTCTGCCACGAAATTGTTCTTAATATTACCTTTTCATCTTTAAGGTCTGTAGGATCTATAGAAGTGTTCTTTTTTTTTTTTTTTTTTTTGGTCATTCTAGCTCTAGAGCTTTATTAATTTTATGGATCTTTTCTAAGTATCAACTTTCGTTTCTGTTGATATTCTCTATTTGTTCCTTTTTTATTTTATTGACTTCTCCTTTTACACTTTCCTTCTACCTGATTTGGTTTCATATTCTTTTCACTCATCTTAAAGGTGGAAGATTAGTGATCTGAAACCTTTCTTTTCTACTTTTGAGAACTGTCTTTAAAGGCATAAATTTTTATTTGAAAACTGCTTTAGCTGCATCACCTAAATAATGTTACATTGTGATTTCATTACCATTTAGTTCAAAATATTTTCTAATTTCCATGATTTTTTCCTTTGACCCATGGGTTATCCTATCTAATAGACAAATATGCAAATTGATCATACCTCCGACACACCCACAAGCCACGCCCACCACCCAACCAGAGCAAGTATGCAAATTAACCCAAACCAAGATGGCTACAGCCGAAACCGGTTTGGCTCAGTGGATAGAGCGTCAGCCTGCGGACTCAAGGGTCCCAGGTTCGATCCCGGTCAAGGGCATGTACCTTGGTTGCGGGCACATCCCCAGTAGGGGGTGTGCAAGAGGCAGCTGATCGATGTTTCTAATCCCCAGTAGGGGGTGTGCAAGAGGCAGCTGATCGATGTTTCTAACACTCTATCCCTCTCTCTTCCTCTCTGTAAAAAATCAATAAAATATATTTAAAAATAAATAAATAAATAGAATAAAACCAAGATGGCTACAGCCATAGAGAGCAAGGTTTCCTAGGTAACAGAGGAAGCCAAGCTTTCCACCTGCCCTTGCCAGGCCTAAGCCTCCACTCAAGCTACAAAGTTTCAATTACAGAAGGTAAACAAATTCAAACAAATGGCGGCAGAATGGAGCTTGAGAGAGCAGGCCAGGGTTGCCGCCGGCAACAGGGGAAGCAAAGCCTTCCGCACACCCTGGCCGGGCCCACCCGCTTAAGGCAACAAAGTTTCAATTATAACCCCAACACAAATGGCTGCCGGCCTCGGAGGTTGCCCCAGGCTTGGCTCCGCTGCAGGCTTCAATTGTAGAAGGAAAGTTTCAGTTGTAGAAGGAAAATAAATTCCAGATACCAGGGCCTCTGCCAGGGTTGCCAGGGGGCGTGGCCGGCCTGCAAACCACCACAGGCCCCTCGCTCAGGCCGCCCCATGCCCCAAGGGAACCCCACCCTGATCCGGGACACCCTTCAGGGCAAACCAGCTGGCCCCCACCCCTGTACCAGGCCTCTATCCTATCTAAGAAAAGAGTAATATGCAGATTGATCATCACTGCAACACACAATATAGCTGCCCCCATGTGGACACAAGATGGCCAGCAGGAGAGGGCAGTTGGGAGGCACCCGGCCTGCAAGGGAGGGCAGTTGAGAGGGACCTAGCCTGCAAGGGAGGGCAGTTGGAGGTTATCAACCCTGCAGGAGAGGACAGTTAGGGGTGACCAGGCCGGCAGAGGAGGAAAGCTGGGGGCAAACAGGCTGGCAGCAGAGTGGTTAGGGGGTGATCAGGCTGGCAGGCAGAAGCAGTTAGGGGCAATCAGGAAGGCAGGCAGGCAAGCAGTTGGGAGCCAGCGGTCCTGGATTGTGAGAGGGATGTCCCATATTGGAGAGGGTACAGGCTGGGCTGAGGGCCAACCCCCCTCCATGCACGAATTTCGTGTACCGGGCCTCTAGTTTCCAAATATTTGGGACTTATCTGTTTATCTTACTATGACTTGTTTCTAATTTAATTTTGTTCTGCTCAGAAATTATAATCTGTAATATTTCAGTCTTTTAATCTATTTAGGACTTATTTATAGTCTAGCATATGGTCTGTTTTGTTGAATGTCTCATGTACATTTAAAAGCATGTGTATTCTGTAGTAGTTGGCTATGTGTTGTATAGGTGTCAGTTAGGTGAAAGTGCTTGAAAATGTTGTTCAGGTCTTCTCTTCTTATTACCTTTTTTCCCTCCTAGCTTTGTTAATTACTGTAAGAATCTAAAGATCTCCATTCATTCATTGTAAAAATACACTAGTGTGTTCTCCTTGATCTCACTGAAATGGCAAACTAATTTGGTATACTCACACTCATTCCCAAGTATATATACAGCTTACACAACCTGCATGGCCAAGGTTTGGCATCATTAAAAGATTTCACTTGTTTTTTATATAATGGCAACTTTGGTGAGACTTGAGCTGGACGATCAATATACAGATTCATAGAGATAAATTTAGTATTTATGCATTTTAGGGTTGGCGAATTGTGCATTTCAGGTTATTAAAAGCGATGAGAAATACAGTAGGATTATATAAATCATGGTCAGGGACTGTCACTGTCCTTATTTGTAAAATTAAGTTATTACTGCTTATTTGCCTTAGCAGTCCTTGGGAAGGTCATAATAATTTGTGTGGAAGTACAGGACACATGTTTCATCTTTTCTCCTCTTGGACATGGACTGGTTGCCTCAACTACATCATTGACTATATCAATGACCACCTCAGCTCCTGGTCACAGATGCACTACACCAAAAGAAAGAAATTCTATTCCCTACCTACAAAAACCCTCATTGCTAACCCCAATCTCAGAATAGGCTTTTGTGTACAGTGGCATAATAAGCAAGAAAATTATGAAACTATTAATGTTACTAAAACATAACATTGTTTGTAAGTTGGACACCCACACACACACACACACAGAGATTCCCTCTTACTTACTATGGGTGTGCACCTCCCATCTCAGGTATTGGTACCATCCCTCTTTCAGTTCTCATCTCAGTGAGTTTGAAAATAAGACCTGCTGTTATTTGTAGTCATTAGCTAAGACCTTCTGGGCATGTGTTCTGTGATGTTGTCTGATCTCCAGAGAACCTATAAACCTAGCAGTGGAAGTAGGGGAACATTGTGCTGGACTCTGGCAGGAAGACTGAGAAAGGAGAAGTGAGGGTACTGGCCTGAGTCTCCTCTTCCTTGCTGTAATTTTTTCTCCCTTTCAGTAGGAATGAGGTCGAGGTTTCTGTTGAGGAGATAGAATGCTAACCTGTAAAGACTGAATGAGTAGCACTAACCTGTCTTAGAGAAATTAAGTGGTTTCAGGCCCTGAAGTCTATGTGTTCTCATAATTCAGAACGGGCCTGGACACACAGGTGCCACCAGTCCCCAAGAATTCGTACGTGCTCATTTCAGGCTTTTTACTTTATGGTGGGTATGATGGTTTCTTTCTCTCTGGTCTTTCATTTTCTCTTTATGTTTATTTCTAGATGTTTGAGGACTTGAACATGAGTCAGTTTTAAATATATAGCTGATCTCCTTGTGAAAGCATTTACAAACATAGAGTTCAGTAATATTAAAGTAAATGATGATCTAGTAGATTCTGACAAATTTCTACCTGGAGATTTTGAAATTTAAAGTTGTTGCCAGTTATTTCAAGAAATATTATGAAAATTGAAGATATGTATTAAAACAAAAGTAATTTTAATTCACTTATTTAAAAACTGCAGATGTCATCAGAATTTGATAGAGTAGTAGAGAGAAGAGAGCATTACAAAATGCTTTTTTAGGTTTGCTTTTTATGTTTCTCAGACATTCTTTTTTTTTTCTCAAACATTCTTTTATGTCTAAATGCCATATGCATTTGACTCAGTTAAATATGTTTTTATTGTAACCTGAAAATAGATAAAGAGTAAGACAGGAAGAGACAGAATGACTCTAGAGATAGAGAAATCTTGTTGTTAAAGTTCTTTTAACAGGGTTGTTAATGAACTGGTAGCTCTGCATTTAGTTCTTGACCAATATTTAAATATTGGTTATCAATAATTAAAGTTTGTGGTATTATTGGCTTCCTTTTCCTTTTATTGGGAAAGAAGGCAAGGTATTAAAAGATACATTAAAAGACATCTAGCTATGGTGCTCCTGCTCCTTGATAGAGCTGTCTTGTGAGAGACCATCTCTGGCATGTACAGAAGGTGGTGGTGGCGCTGTTTGCTGCCATGCCCAGCCATTTTATTCTGAATGGGGAGTCTGTCTAGGGACCCAGAGCACAGTAATTAGCAGTCTCTTCAGAGTGTCAGAGCAGAATTACCATTGTAATGGTTTAGCTGCAGGATAAAAGGATTGCATTTGGGTTTGCCAGTCTGCCAAACTAAATGAGTTGCCATGAGAATTTTCAAATGTGAAAGGCGTTTACTTAAAGCAATTTGGCAGGTTTGAATAAATTCATAAATTACAGGTTTGAAAGGAACCAGTCCTGCTCTCTCTCCTAGAGGAGGGCAGGATAGCAGGCCGCTCCATGCCAACAATTGCTCATGAAGGCTTGTCTTTCCACTCGGTGTAGTGCGCCATAAACACATCCAAGGACAGGCATGTGGTTCCAAGTCTGAGGGAAGAAGACACAACTCTACATGTGACATTTCCTTCCTAAAGTATATCTTCAAATGATGCTAGTAAAATGATCACTTTGTTTTCATAAACGTTCATGTGATACTAACTTTTTACTCGGTGCTTGCAATCTGTGTCTTTCCACTCGTCATATTGTGTCACAAAGTAAGATGACATTTATAGTTTTTGTGGAAAACAAATAGGGTCCTGAAGCGCATGAACCGGATTCTACAGGTTGCGTGCAAATACTCGGGGAGAGCTTCAGCTCTGCCTGCGTCTTGGAAGCACTGGGTCAGTGCGATGACTTCCCGGTGAGCAAAGGCTCCTTGGTGCGGGGGGATGCCCAGCACTTGCATAACCTCACAGGCCTCAGGACAGCCGTGATAATCACATTGCT
Source organism: Eptesicus fuscus (assembly GCF_027574615.1). NCBI lineage: Eukaryota > Metazoa > Chordata > Mammalia > Chiroptera > Vespertilionidae > Eptesicus > Eptesicus fuscus. The sequence goes on from NC_072482.1 coordinate 96,197,663, forward strand.
TGCATTAGTGGTTTATAGCTGCCCTCCAGAAAAAGACTGGCATTTAAGTACTTAAAGCTTTGAGACTATAAAATATTCTCTCATATTAAATAAAACAAGGTCTTTGGGGAAGTCCATTAACATTTTCAAGCCATTAGGTTACAGTTTCATAAGGAAAGTAATTTGGTTGTTGCTAATTTTGTGGCCTAAAAATGTAGATGCATCTTTAATTTTTAGGCCACAAAAGGGGATGCAGGCCATAAGGAGATGCAGGTATGCAGAAGATTGATTCAGAGGAGAAGGTATACAATATTCTTAAAAGTTCAGTAAATATAGCATTTATATGTTCATCTTTACTCCTTAAAGCATAATTACACATCAAAATAAGTCTTATTAAAATCCTATAGTAAATTAATAAAACAACACAATGACAGATAAGATTTTCTGAAATATCATTTAAGTTTGGAATACAAAGACCATCATGGAAGTCCTTCTCAGAGATCTAGAACTCCTGGAATCAACGCCACATGTGTTGTATGCTGTGTGTTGGGTACTATGTGTTGTATGCTATGTGTTGTATGCTATGTGTTGTATGCTATGTGTTGTATGCTATGTGTTGTACACTATGTGTTGGGACTCTGCTGGGAACGAGTGACTGTTCACGGCCCTAGGAAACATGATGAGAGAAAAAGGCCATGTACAGAAGTTGGCAGGTGCTGATTAATTTTTCTTGCAAAGGACAGTGCTAAAACTTAACCTGATTCTAAATCAATAACTTGTATACTCCAACCCATTTTGTGGCTTGTTGTTTATTCTGCATTGGGGCAGCCACAGGAGCATTGTGTCAACTAGAACTTTCACCAATAATGAAAAGTGCTCTGCCTGTAGACCTCAGTTCATATGGATAGATGAAGAAGCTTGACAGGTGTAGTTTTTAAGACTCAATCATTGCCATAGCCAAACAGTGTACATCACTGAGCGCTGTATGAGCTCTGTACTGCTGTCTGGCCATGCTGTTGTCTGGCAGTGAGTCCGGCTTTCCCCCCGACTTGGAGCTTCAGTTTGATGAAGCTCCTCGGTGATCGTAATAAAATGTGCGTTGTCTCAGGTAATTGATTAAACTCTCACAAATATGGACTTGGTATAAGAAACATCCTCCTTTTGATTCTCATTAAGGATTCCTAGAGTAGCTTCTCCAAACATAACGTTTTGTTGAGGGTGACATTTTAGATAGCCTGCAACTAAAAAAAAAGTTCTGGCATAGAATAATAGGGCCCTTGTATTTGTTTCCTTACCAGTATTTTTGCAGTTCATATAGGAAGTCCTTCTATTTTAATCTTGTATTCCATGCCTCCCTCAGAATTTGTATGTTGAATTTATCATAATGTAATCTTTCTATCCCTTAAGTAAATGTGCTCCTCGCTGGCCAGAGTAATGCATTTTGGTTTTTAAATATATATATTCTTATTAAATGTATGATATTATACACAGATACTCTAAAATTAATTTTAAATATAAATTCATTAAAGAATTAAAATTATTTAACAGGAAAAAATAAGTTAGTGATGCCTCATTGTATTTTCTATAGTTCCATTATTTCATACATCCCTTTACTTGGTTTGCATGCCCTTCTCATGGTTGGTAAGTAGCATCATGTTCCTTATATATAGGCAAAGCATTTGTAACCCGTTCACTTTGTATTAATGAACATTGAAATGGAATTGGTAAAAATTAACCATATGCCCCTTTATTTTATTTAAAAAAGCAATAATTTGCTTGTAATTTTAACCCTTATATTTAATTTTTTTGACAACATTTCAAGTGTTGTGATATTTATTAGTAAAATTATTCAGATACTACCATTGTGAAATTTTAATAGTACATTAACAATTCAGATGAGCAGTCAGTATTATATTAAGATTGTTTCAGTTAAGCTTATTTGGTAGCTTATTTTATGACTTGATTTTCCTCTGTGTTTTGGATAACTAAATAAAATACTGAAAATTTAACTTGAAAAGCGACACTTATTAATAATAGACTCCTCCTTTGTGAGAATTACTCTGAATCCTGTATTGCAGAATTATGTAAGTGTATGTGTTACTGTTTTTTTAATTCCCTCAACCCCTACTGCTTTGGGGGAAACATTTAATCTTTAATGTATATTTCAATTATAAAATGTAAATTAAAATATTTTTAAAGTTATGCCTTTAAACTAACATAGCATCAGTTTTTATTTTGTTAAACTGCTTTATAGAATACTAGATCTCTAAGCCAACAGATTTTTGAATTAGCTTACTTTGTGATACTAATTTATTTTATGAATTCACCTGTGAATGATGGCAGTATACTCTTTTTAAACAAAATACTTTGATTACTGAATTTGGATTCTATGGAATTATAACACACTCATGGAGATTCTTATAAAAGACTCATTTAATGACTTCCAAGCAACTCACTTCACAATCTTCTATTGAGAAGCTGCTTTTGAGCAGCCTAGAGACCTTTCTCTGCTGTTCAGTGCATAGAAAGACCTAGGCTTAATAATATCAATGAGTTTAGGACAAAATTAATGAGTTTGCCAGTTACTTATTTGACCACTTGATGCTCACTCTTCAGAAATGTTAGCGCTCTCACTATAGGTAGTACTTTTCTAGAGTGATCATCTCTCCAATTGGTTCTTCTGGAGCACGCTCATCCATAACCCTGTCTCTAGGGACCAATGCCATTGTGATCATTCTTCAGTGTGCTTCTAATCTTGAACTTCAGGTCACCAATTCATTCAGTACCTCCCCTTGGATGACTTATATCCATTTTAGACATGACATTTTCAAAACTACCTTTGCCCTCATCCAGTGAGTCCTCCATTGTTTTCTTTAGGTGAATGGCATTAGTTGCCTGAGAGTCCTGCAGTGTTCATTTTACCTGCTGGTTTTTCCCGGCCCCACTCCTTACTGTCTAGTCTGTCCACCCGTTCTCTCTGGTTCGCTCTGTCTTTTTAGCCTTCACTGTTGGACTAGAGCCAGGGAGTGCTCTGGTCTAGTGAAAGGCAGCGCTTTCTTGTTAGTGACGGGAGTGCCCCACACTGCTGGGTCAGGCTCTCACTGGCGTCCTTTCATGCGTGGTCACAGTGCAGACTGGTGAGCAGGACTGTCCTAGCCCGCCTTCAGCTCATGTGCCTATCTTCCCAGCTGTTCATGTAACTCCCTTACCTACCACACTCCCCTCGTCTGAGATCATTTGCGGTTTCAGGACAGTCCTCGCTCATTTGGTGTATTATAGTGACTTCTGGAATGGACGTGGAGGAAGTTGATAGCAGATTTCACAGTAGAAGCTAAGTTTCAAGAAAAACCATAAAAAAGATTAGTCTTAGTACTCCAGCGGTTTTGAAGCCACTTAAGACTTCCAGTGAAAGATCAGCAAATAGAAACGTATTGCCTAAAAACATTGCACATTTTTTATCAAGTTTCTTAAATGGGTGCATATTAATATGAAATAGAAGTAGTCTTCACTTTGTTATTCATGACCTCTTAAAGGAAGAGTTCTGTTCTTTTTTTAATCTAACACAGTACTGTGTTATTTAAAGCACCTATTTAAATTTATTGACCAGTAGTTAATTGTATTACCAGGAACCTAATAGTGTAGTTTTATATGATTTGTTCTCCACCAAATGGAGAGATGTGCTCCTATAATATGCAATCAGAACTTTGGTCCTAAAAATGTTTTCACGGGAAATTAGGAGAGTTCAGTAAACAAAGCTTTTTGAAAGCGCTCTAAATCTAATACTACAAAACGAACATATAACCGGAGAGATCCAGGTAACACTGAACCAGAGCTGTAACCTTGGTTCTCACCATTAGCTAATTGTTTCTTAAATATTCATGCCAAATATTTAAAGCACCAACCACCTTAATATAAAAGCTGCTTCCCTGTGGAAGATGAGTCAGATTTAACCACTACTCTAGTAGCTAGCCATTGTGTGTGTTGTTCTCTAATTCATTACTTCCTAATTTCATTTTTTATCATGAAAACTCATCTGTTAAGAAAGTACCAGTGATTGTATATTGATGCCAGTGGTAAGAATTGTGCCGCAACTTGTAACAATTAGACAGAACTAAGGCGCTAGAGTCTACTGAAGCAAAGAAATACTGCTGGAGTTTAAATACCAAGTAAAGCAGTGACTCTTAGATTGGCCGCGATTGGAGGCACCCGCCAGTAAAAGCGTCTTTGATCCATTCTGTGGTGTTCCTGAATGAAAGGAATGTGTCACGGCAGTTTCTAAGGCAGACTTCTATTACATGAATTCCGTTTGTATAGATTGGAAGTGTTTTTAAGTATAAAAATCTGTCACTGGAAACACAACATATTTAAGAGGATACTGATTTTTATATGTATGATGTTTTCCATGATAAAAATATAGAAGTGCAGGTAATGTTTAAAAACTATGTATTGTGCATACATATGTATTCATACACATATTACACCTACATATATATGTATATTTAATACACACACACACACACACACACACAGTAGCACTTAAAGCTGAGTCCAAACACAAGCGATATTAGTACTCTCTAATCTTTTCTGTGGGCTTACTGGGCTAGCTTGTCAGGTGAGTGCCACCAGTCCCAAAGTGACCAATTACACCATGTGCACAGCTTCTTCAGTGAATTGAACTAGCATATTTTAATACAATTTTAGCAGACAGTTTTCATAAAAAAGACAAAGTGGGGAAATCACAGCTCTTGCAAAGGCCTGAGAAAGGTCCAATTTTAGCCTTCATTCAAGGAACTCAGTGGCATTTTCTCATTCAGTTAGCAATTATTTTGCTTAGATTAGATTTTTAAAAATAAAGTTGTTGAAGGGTCCATAAAATTAATACCTGTACCTTTGTGTAGCCATGTACATTGGAAAAGCCTTTTCAGAACACAGTTTAACCTTTTGCACTCGGATGTCGAGTGTGACTCGACACAGTTAGCATTAGAACAAAGGAATCGAGAAAAAAGCAAGCGAGTACAAAGGGTTAGTAGTGTATGCATCTTCTGGAATAAAGTAGAGTATCAATAAATCAGTTATTCTTCTTGGTACTTATTCAATAGAAGTAATCCTCGATCAGAAAAGCAGTTTGTAACAGCAATGTGTCTGAAGGCAGAGGTTAATGTTCAGTTAACTGTCTCCCTGAGATTATCTCGTTTAGGCTATCAGTTACATATGTTGTCCCCACTTATGCAGTTTCAGTTGATCGTGATCTGGAAATATGAATGGAAATTCCCAGAAAGAAGCAGTTCATAAGAAGTGAATTGCACACTGTTCTGAGTAGTGTGACATTCTGGTGTGGGCCTGCGCTGTCCCACCGGGCACATGAACCAAGTGCGGCTAAACCGAGCCTGGCCTCCCGCTCTCCTCGGACAGCCGGAGCGAAATGAAAAGTTCTCAAGTGCTTCGTGAGCGCAGTGGCGCCGGCACCTGAAGAAACCAGCAGGCTTTCTTGCCTGCGATTGTATTTGAAAAGAGGTGGCATACACCTTCCACAGTGTTCAGGGAGGTGTACACTGTATGTTTCGTTGAGAAAACCAGGCAGGACAAGAGGGTTAAAATCCCTTGAGTATGAAAGTAAGTCTGTGATGAGACGTGGCGTTACGCTCTGAGCACACAGTCGTGGGAGTGGTGGGGACACCAGAGTGAAGCTCATTCTGGAGTGAGCCACCAGGGTCAGGTTCGAGCTTTGCCAACCAAATTCTGTGTCTGCCAGGAGGTGCAGTGTAGCCTGCTGTCATGTGATACAGTCCAGTGGATACACCGTGGTTTGTCATCTGTAAGTCTCAGTGGCCTCTAGTGACGTCATTGGGCATACCCCTTGGCACCGCCTGGGGAAAGCTGTGCTGCTCTGGTTTCCATTCTCCCCTCGGGGGGTCTCTGCTGATGTCACTACATCTTAGTTTCCTGATCCTGCAAAAGGTGCACATGCATGCACACCCCTGGTGTGGCCACACGTGACTTCCATCATCTTGTCTTTGCCTTTCTCCCTTGTTTGACACTGCGTCCAGCTAATGAGCGTAGGAATTTGGCGATCCAGAAGAAGCCAAGGAAAACACGTGTCAGGGGCCTCTTCTCCGTCCGGGTTCTGTGAGGCTGATGTCATCATCACTTACTCCACCTTTGGTTCTTACTTTGCTGACATTTTCACACGGGCACTGCTTTCCCACTGGGGAAGGTGACCTTAGTATGGCTACTGCTTTTCTTCTGACTTACATAAAAGTACAATTTACGTACTTTTACTGGTAATCATCTATTATGTAGAGAGATTTCAGTTTGAAGCTACATGATTAGCTTTAATTTTTGGTATTACTAGTTTTCAGTGAGCAAGTGTAAGGAGTTTTATTGTAATAGGTTTCCAGTTCTTCCCTTCCAGTAATAGTGCTCACTTCTTTTTATCTTTAACAATTAATTGCTGCACTTTCAAAGAAATCAGGGTGCTTTTTTCCTTCCACCTGTACAAGCTCATAGGAATCACGGAATAGTGACTTCACATGCATGCAGGGTGTTCTCGCTTCCTGCTAAGTGGGCTTTTGAAAAGGTGGCCGCGGCACATTAAACATCTTAGGATATTTACTCTCATCTCTTCCTTTAATTTCTTCGTGTTTTGTTTACTACAAATTATAGTACCAGTCCTCTTGACTAAAAATTGCAGCAGCCCATTTTCTGCTCTAGTGCCTGGGCAGCGAATGCGGATCGTTTACAGCTGCTCTAGTAAAGGAGGCTGTCCGCCAGGACCGCTCCTGTCAGAACTCGCACAGTCGGATGCTTTAAACATTGGCCCTGCGCATTAAGTAACGCATGCAGACTATGAAGAGCGGAGTCCCCTTCTTCCCTCCGCTGGCAGGTGCACTTAGTAGGTGGACTTCATCTACTTCTTCATTTTGCTGTGATAACGTTTATCCTGTCATATTTCCACACTTGAGATTAGGGAATATAATTAAAGATTTCTCATGCCAGTCATTTAAAATAGAAAGCTCCAGCACCTCACCGGGGGCATGGGAGTGAGTGGGGAGCTGGGCGGTGGTGAGTAAGCATTAGTCTCTGTTCTCCAGGGGCTACTTTGTTGGTGATGATGCACAACACATGGTAATTCAAGGCAGGAACATGTAATCGAGGGATGGCCTGTGAGAAGGTATCAGTTACGTGGAGGTTTGCAGTGGTCAGTAGAGTTTGGGAAGTGGTGGATAGCGTGTAGAGGAACATTCAAGATGGAGGAACATGCATACAGAGGAGTAGAGTTTGCTTTGATTTATAACAAGATAGAGGTTTTTAAAAATATTAAGAAGATTAGTGAGTTTAACTTTGAACATAGTTTGGGGCCAGATCATAAGAGCTTAAAGGTTTTGAGACATAAAATTGTTAAGCATTAAGATGAAAGTTGCATTTGGAGCAATTAATCTGGCCATTGTGTTGTATAGATTGATGGTGAACAGACATCATTAACATAATTTTGCGGTAGTTTTGAGAAGACCCCAATAATGACTAGAACAAGGGTGACATCAGTAATAGAAAAGCATGGGGTGAATCCAAGGTAAATAGGATGGCTAAACACTTTGATAATCAGATGGTCCTGGGTTATATCTGATATTAAGAGTACCCCTGCTTGCTTTCACATGCTTAATGGCTATCAAATGATAACCCTAAAGGTAGATTTGCTTTAGAGTTGATAGCACTTGCTAACTGCTAACTGCTAAATTTAGGGGGGAGAGGGATGTTGGCAGTGTGTGTGTGTGTGTGTGTGTGTGTGTGTGTGTGTATAACAGTGTGTGTGTGCGTACATATACACACACACATATATATATATATACATATATACACACACACACACATATATATATAATTTTTAGAAGTTCTTACAACTTAAATATTTCTTTTTTGAGAATTAAACAGACAATTCTTTTATATGAATATCACAATCAAGTCTTACATGTTTAAAATCCCTATTTTTTTATTTTTTGTCTTTTTGTTGTTGTTGTTGTTAATCCTCATCCCAGGATATTTTTTCCATTGATTTTTAGAGTGGAAGGGAGGGAGGGAGAGAGAGAGAAACAGAAGCATCAATATGAGACGCTCTGACCTGGGCTAGAGATCGAACCTGCAACCCTGTACATGCCCTTGACTGGGAATTGAACACTCAACCCTTTGGTGTGTGGGCTGATGCTGTAACCACACCAATCAGAGCTGTTTTTGGTCTTAATGAATACATTTGAGCTTTGAAATCTTTAACAAAATAATAGATGCTAAAGAGAACATACTATATTTAATCTCATCTAACATTTTCATTTATTCCTTTTAAAAGCAAAGCCTCTTAGGAGAACTTTAGGAAATCAGTGCAACTTATATTTAAAAATTCCAAGTAGAAACGCAGCCAGTGGCAGCTGAGTGTTCCATGTGTCCATGTGGCCTCAGTGAGAGAGCAGTCTTCGGCCTCGGAACCAGTGGTTCCCCGATCTCCCTTCCTAATGGAAGCGGGTGGCTCTAGTCACATGATGTGTCTCTTAAGGCTGGAGCGCGGATGTGGCTCCGATGGATGTGGCCACCCTGAGTGCTTCTTGCTCTGTTTCCATTATAGGCAGAGGGAGAAGACAGCCTGAAGAAGATGCAGCTGATGGAGCTTGCGATTCTGAATGGCACCTACAGAGATGCCAACATTAAATCACGTAAGAACGCGACGGGGGCCGGGAGGACAGCATCTCAGCTGTTAGTGGCATAACACCTGGGCCGTTCAAACAGAGCGGAGAGTTGGGATGGTTGTCCCTGGGTGTGGCCACTCAGCCCCACTTTTACTGCTTTAATGCATGTGGACACTCTTCTTGGTTTCACTTTATTCCAGCATGTCTTTTAAGTTCTAAAAGGTTTATGAACTTTTATTCTTTTAATGAAATTTCAACTTCTAAATGGAAGAGTTTAATGAAATTTCCTGTGTTGTTAACTACAGATTTAAGGCTTCTAGCTTATTTTGTTACATTTATGAAAAGGACAAAAAATGCAGAGCTTTTTGAGAGTCAATTGGGAGTGTGTGAGTGCAGCGACCCTCCTGTCGCACTCTGTCCCTTCGGCATGTTCCCTCGCCAATGCTTTGCGTTCACAGAGGGCAGTAGTGGTAACTGTTTTAGCCCCATTTCCCCCTTTGCATGCTCTCATAAACTGCGTAAGAGGATTGCTTTTTTATATCTAAAATGAAATCCTGTAAAATTAGTATTTTGAGAAAATTGAAGGGTAAATTACTAATTTTTTTAAAGAAATTGATTATTAAAGTTCTAGGCCAGGCGTCCTCAAACTACGGCCCGTGGGCCACATGCGGGTGTTTTTGCCGTTTTGTTTTTTTACTTCAAAATAAGATATGCAGTGTGCATAGGAATTTGTTCATAGTTTTTTTTAAACTGTAGTCCGGCCCTCCAGCGGTCTGAGGGACAGTGAACCGGCCCCCTGTTTTTAGGCAATTTTCTAAAATGTAGACAACCTGTTGGGTTTAGAAGTATTTGCTGTACAAATGGTTGGCTTCCATTTACTTATGAGAATGGGTCTGTTACTAACATCGTCTGCCGAGGAAGGGAACGTTCCCTGTGCAAGGGGGGCACAAGTAGGTTTCCGGTGGCATACACGAATAGCTTATTCTTGTACTGTTATTTATTATTGTGTTATTTTCCATACGAACAACTATAAACCTACTTTTGCCCCACCCTGTATTGTTTTTCTATGAGAAGTTAATTCCTACATATGCAGGAACTTTATAAGTAGTGGTTAGTTGGCTTACTTAATACAATAAAAATGATTCTTTAATTTGAAACTGAAGCTACTCTATTAGAAATTATAGCAAAACTGTTTCTGGGGACTCCAATCACAAAATATTTTTAAAAATATTTTTAATGCAACTGTTTTGTGCTTCTGCATGCACCTTTTTAGCCTCATGAGATCTTAAAAACATAGACATATCACACACATGAACTAAATATAACCTTTTTTAATGGTCTCTCTCTTTTTTAACAGTGGCTTTAGTTTTTGCACATTTGTTCTTAATCACATTGGGAAAGGGGAGCCGTTTGCAGTTGATTGGTGTGCTTGGGCGTTGTGCGTGACCAGCGCATGTACTAATGATTTCCTTTTATTTTTCTTCTTTCCTGCTTTTTTCTTCCTTTTTCCTACTTCCCTCTCATTCCCTGTATTTACACTGCTGTCTCTGTACTTCCTTCTCAATTTCTTTGCTTACTGTAGCAGCCCTTGCCTTTTCTCTTGCAGCAACAGCCCAGGCTGCCCCAAGGATTCTTACTGGGCCTGCGCCTGTCCTCCCACCAGCTGCCCTGCGCACCCCAACGCCAGCTGGCCCTACCATAATGCCTCTGATCAGACAAATACAGACCGCGGTCATGCCGAACGGAACTCCGCACCCCACTGCTGCCATAGTTCCCCCGGGGCCCGAAGCGGGCTTAATCTACACGCCCTACGAGTACCCCTACACACTGGCACCGGCTACGTCCATCCTCGAGTACCCCATTGAGCCTAGCGGCGTGTTAGGTAAGTAGTCGTCTCTGTGGCTAACGTGTTTCTTCAGAGCTTCTTCTGCCCCAGACTTTGAAATTATTCTATCAGTTTGAGAGACAAGTTTCCATTAGGAAAGACTGAAGACTAAATTTTGTTTTATTTCAGCCCCTTAGAAGGGTTCTCCTTTTAAATAATTGCATCTTAGATTTGTTCAGATTTGCTTTGGTATCTCAAATTCGCTCTGGATGGGTAAATTTGAACATTTCAAATAGGAAATACTTTTCACATTTGACATCACTGACTCTATCCACTGGCATATTCTCTCCTTCAGTTTTGCCACAAAGTCAGATTCTTTTCGTCTCAGAGATTTCTTTAATTGGCTAAGTTTTAATTATCCATATGAAAATATTTTGAGATTTTTAAAACTGCTATTATTGTATTTTCTAATATTTGTGATAACTTAAAATAGGAAAGGTCCCAGTGAGTAGCTGCATTCAGGTTTTTGTAGTTCTTCTCTTTTGAAGTCCAGTTAATATTAAACATAAGAGACTCCTCATTTCGTAGCACGGTTGGAATTGATAAGTAAACATCAAATCACTGCGGTAGAATCACTCTTGAGGCAAAAATTAAGATCATACTATAAACGCTCAGTTTTACATGAACAAAAAGTGGGGTGCTTGAAAAAGACATTACTGACGCCTTTTCTTTATAGAGTGGATTGAAATGCCAGTCATGCCTGATATTTCAGCCCATTGACTTGCGGGATGGAGGACTAGAGAGCAGCAGCTGTTGTAACACGACCAGTCACTGTGGAGCAGGCTGCTTCCGTGCTGCCCTTTGTGTTACAGACAGAATCTGAACCCTCTTCCCCTGAATGGTGTATGACCTTGGTGCTGCTTGCATGCTCTTGACTTGTAGGACTTTGATCTTTTAAGGTGTTTTTTTCCAGCATTCATATTGACTTATAAAATTTGAAAGCCTTTAATGAACCCGGACAAAGATTTAAACTTGAAAATTCATTGTTCTATTAAAGAAAGCCACAACGCTCTGTATGTTATCTGTGTGTGTGCATGCACTCAAGTGCCTTCTGTTTCATGAGCAAATACATCTTATTGTATATGTCTTCGGTTATCTCTAAACATTGTATAAAGTATTCCAGGTCGGAATTATACCCTAGAACTGTTTATGAAAGGCTTGTTTCTGTTGCACATTTCTTGAAGCATTTTTAAAATAACATGTAACATATAACCTGTCTGTTCTGTTAACGCTCTGTCCTGCGGCCCCATGCCTGCTCCTTCCCCAGAGCTCCTCTCTGCTGCAAGCACAGCGTCTGTTGGAGGAGTTGGACTATTGCTTCCTGCAAGGCTGGCGCGCTCAGCCACCAGCTGCTGCTCCAGCTCCGAGCAGGGTCTCACTGAGCTTGCCTCGAGGCATTAGACTCATAGCAGATCACTTATCTGAAATGTCAAGGGATGATGGACCAGTTTACTGCTTAGAAACAACAAGGGCCACTGCGGAGTGTTTCTCATTGTAAAGCAGTGTGTTTTTGGTTGTGTTGGGAAATTTTTATTTATAATAATTATTAGACTGACAAAAGCAGAACATACCTATATCTAATTGGCAATCATAAGATGAATAATAATGAGTACTAAATGACAAAAATCCATTATGATCAATTTTATTTCTCGCTTTGCCACCTAAGCAGTAAAGCATGATATTGATTGACCATTTGGAGAATTGAGAAAATTATTTAAATTGCTGTTCTAGTAAATTTGCACACAGATAACATGCATGCTCTATATCAAGTCTCACATCATATTATTTTAAAATAAGCAGTGCCCTTCAAAACAGATGCAGACATGTGTGTTGGTGGTAGTGAGGAGATTGGTAATAGCATCAAATCTTCATTGATGACTAATTTTTAATTCCCTTCCTTTTATCTTTAGGTATGGCTTTCCCAACGAAAGGCTAAGAATTCAAGAACGGTCTTAACTGAACCCTCATCAGATCTGAATTTAACAAATGCTTAGTCTCAGCAGCCAGGGGGGAGGGAAGCTTAGCCTAGCAGTCAGTGACTTACTTGCACTTTTTGCACACTGATAGAAAGTAAAAGTATGTTATTAATTTGGTTTAGTCTATAATCTTACAAAATAACGGTAATTTATAAAGGAGTGTATAGTAGTATACTGACTGCTAAGTGTACTATACTGTTTGCTTTACTAATCACCTAATTCATTGCGGTTCATACTTATTGACTCGAAGTTTAAAACCACAATCTGTAGGCTTTAAGAATTGCTTATAAACCTTTTAAAGTGATAAACTCTGGAAGTGGTCTTAAGGTTAGCAAGTAATTGTCAGTATTAAACATGGCATTATTTTTAATCCTGCTGCAAGAAAGGCACTTCAGTGAATATGTGACTAGTAAAGCTTCGCGGTGTGGAACTAGTGGCGTTCATGAAGTCCTGTGACTTGGGATTGTAGATGAATGGATGTAGGTTAAGGCCAAGATGTTTGAAGTGAATGCAATATTAATAGACGCATATATACGCAACATAATGATGGTTAATTTTAAAACTACTGTGCCTTAACGTGTTTCATAATACGAAATTTTTGTAGTAAATGAACGTTTGAAATCCATTTTGATAAACCTGCTGTTAATGTTTGTTTTCTTTTCCCTTGTGAATGTTTTCTAACTTTGTCTTGGTAATTGCAATTTAACTAGGTGCGGTGGCTACTAAAGTTCGAAGGCACGATATGCGTGTCCATCCTTACCAAAGGATTGTGACCGCAGACCGAGGTTAGTTTAGTTCTGCAGTTCTTGTTTCTGAGAAATGCGTGGGGTGTCCATACCATTTGCAACACCACACCTGGTGGGGAATGTGTACCTGCTTACCTGCACAGTGCTTCCTTCCTGTTCTAAATTAATTTATGCCCATTGACAGATTTAAGGGTGGGGTTTTTTGTTTTTTTCTCCCTTGATATTTTAACTTATTGAATTCTGTTAGTATGTACTATGATTTATTCTTCCTAAAACATAAATTAGTCCATTTGGGGAGCTATTAAATTTTGTTTTCACCTTAATTATTTTCAGTAAAAAATTTTGCTAAAAGTTACCTTTTAATTATTTTGAAATTTGGGGTTGGTTTTGCAAAATGAACGGAGCGGATGGTGCTTTAATGAGAGAAGTAAAGGAACATATGCCTCCTGTGTTCTTTTGGAGAAAACTGAAGATTTAGTTTCCCATTTTCCTTTTTAATAAGATATTTGAGCCACTGTATAAACACGAGGTTATACATGTCAAGTACTTAGCTGAACTCAGCAAAGTAAGGACTGTGAAGATAACTTGGATGCAGTTGGATCTTTTATAAGTCAGAAAATCAGTTCCCTTTTATTATATTTTACTCCAAAATGGATCCTTTGATTTTTATCACTTGCTGCTAAAATATATTATCTAAACGTAAACTCTCTGTGGTGGCATGAACCCAGCTGTTTGAATACTTTCTTTGACTAACCTGTGACTGGAAAATAAGTCTTCATTTTTCTCCTTTTCAACATTTGTAATTTGTGTCCTGTTTATGCCCTTGGACCCTTTTATAAGTTATTTATTTTTATTGAGGAGTGATATTTTCGGTTTATTGACATTGAATTATTTTTCTGAGTTTAAAATCACAAGCAAGAAATCTGAAGCAAGGTAGAAGAGGACTTTTACAAGCTTTATTTATGGCACATTTATTACCTACTGATTAAGTTGCTCTAACTATCGGATACCAGTGGGGAAAAGTGATGGATTACACTCCAATTTTACATCTTATATGAACTTGTGAGAGGCCTGCCAGCTTTGCATGGTTATCTTGTATACGGATGATAAGTATTGGACACAGCTGTTGTCCTCATCAGAATAAAATACCTGTCCAGAGATAGCGACCATCTTTAGTTAGCATCATATATGGTTCAAGAGCCGTGGAGACTTTTGACTAATGCATCACTTGTAGTGAGTGTTTAATGAACCGAGTAAATGGGCCCCGAGCTCAGTGCTCCTCTGTGCAGATCACACTCCTGCGAGTGTGGTTGTACACGTGTGTCCTGCTGGCATCAGAGCAAGTCCCTTAGTGAAAGGGGACATTTTCAGAAAGCAAAGCAAACCATTTAGCTTTAAAGAATCCAGATAATTCCATGAGTAATTTGAAGCTTTTTCCCATAGTTATTGTCTGAAATAGTTATGAGTATTTTAGTTTGTCCTTTGTTAACCTTTCCTTGTATTCCCCTTGGAGATTTTCATAATTTTGTTTTAACATAATAATTATTGGCCTACTTGATACTCCAGTACCTTGAGATAGTTGAAAATACTAGGAAGATTTTATTATATTTCAAAACAAGAACACATTCCATGCATGGCTCTTTCGTAGTTATAAGTGTTTTGATTAGTCTTGTCACTGTTTTTATTCAAAATGCAATGTCAGCAAACCGAAATGCTACCTTTTTTTTCTTTCTAAATAACAGAATACTCTGTATACTCTTGTTACTGTCACTGTATGCACTCGGGTCTGAGGGAGATGTCTGAAGTCCTTCATTTAAATTATTTTATGATACTACTGTTTTCTCTATTTTTGAGGTTTTTTATTATTTTTTAATCTTTGAAGGAAAGATTAATATGTGCTCATTTAGTACAAGGAAATTCAGCCCGTGGACCTGTAACCACGTCATTCTATGTGCGCATTTAGAGTATGGCATGGTTGGCAAATACCTAGTTCTTTACTAAAAATAAGCCCACCTCTACACATTGCAGAACTGAATTCGAAGCCTATAAAAGACCAACTGATTTTTTAATTGAAATGAACCATACGTGATTTTGCACAGTTGACACGCCTGTGTGTACTGTTGAGCCAAGACTGGGCAGAGGATGTACTGGAGGTTACTGGTTACAGAAATGGAGGTGTGCTTTGTCTATGGAGTCCACATTCAAAACACAGGATTTTCTGATTAATAATTTTACAAAATCCATTATTGACAAAATTTCTATAAGAAACAATACAGTTTTAAACAAAAATTTAGTTCATGTAAAAAATGCTTTAAGATTCTGCATTTCTGGAATACCTATGAAATCATAGGACTACCTGTGAAATATTTATTTTCTTTGATTATGGAATAGCCGCTTTTATTTTAAATAAAATTCTACTATTTTTAAGAAAATCAGGGAAGATTTGGTCACAATGAAGATCCAGTATTTTTGTAGTATTTATAAACTATCCTACAATGATAGACCCTAGAAAGCACTTTCGTTACATGAGATAAACCAGCCGATTACGTAGATTACTTAACTCTGTGAAGCCGAGGCCTACTGGGTTTTGATTTACGAAGTGGCACAGACTCTGCCTTTGCACTGAAGTATTTCGTATCTCCTCTGCCATAGTCACAGCGGCAGCAGTACAGAAATTCCGCTCAAACCTCAGAATAGAGTAGAGATAACTAAGCTGTTGAGTGAGTCTTACCCATACTACTGTTCAGTGGACCAAGTTGGTGAGGCGGGGGTGGCCGAGGCTGACGGAGGAAGGGACAGCTCCCGGCCGTTGGGACGATAACTTTCCACTTGAGAACTACTTTGTGTTTTACTGTAATTTTTAAAGAAGTTTGTTCTGTTTGTTATTTTGCAAAAGAAAATAGTATTTACAGGTGGCTTCTTTTAAAATATATAAAGCAGGAATGTATATGAAATGTCAGATTATATTGTATTTGCAGAGAATTAGCTTTGAAATCGAATAAAGAAAAGCTGTAGTTTTAAAAATGCCTTATTGGTATCAATTAGAAATTTCTTCTATTTTTTGATGTACTTAGAGCTTTTTGAGTATAGAATTTTAAATGGCAGGATTTTACAGTGTTTACATGCAAGTGCATTTTATAAGTGTTCTCTATATGTGTAAAATAGTATTTCCAACTGGACAGTGTTGGCTAGCGCAGAAGGCCTGGCCTTTTTCTGGTTCCCATGATGTTGGCTACACTGCTAGACTCCAGTTTAGTACTGCTTTGTATCATGAGGCCAAGAAATTCCATGTTGTTTGTAAATAGAACATTGAAAAAGCAATAAACATTTATTGAACAAAAGAAACCTTGTTTGGCCCAGAGTTTATGTTGAACCAAATTGTTCATAGAAATTTAAATTTCTTTAGACTCATTTCTGTTAATCATCAGTTATTAATAATCACATCCATCATTAATAGCTGCTTTAATGCTTGCATCTGAGAGAATACTAATGCTTAGTAGCAGTCAGGCCCTGATAACGCACTGACTGTTCCAGAGTTCTGGATACGGACTATTCATTGTCGTCGTTCTCAGCTCCCTTCATCGAGCTACTAACTATTAGTTGTTAGTTATATTTTATTTCTATTTTTTCCTGTTAACCAGTTTTTTTGTGGGAGAGGGCTCTCCTTCATTTGTTCAAATCATGATGTGAAATTGTCATGATTTTTATTGTATTCTGTAGATGGTGTCAATCAGTTCGTCAGAATTACACATGCTTTTTTTTTTTTATTAGTTGTGATTAGTTTTTCATGTTGTCATTAAGCCGTCACTAGCTGAGACTAATCTCTTCTCTATCTTTTCTTTTCTTTTTTTTTTTTTTTTTTTGTTTTGTTTTTTGTTTCTAACCACCCAGCCGCCACCGGCAACTAACCTATGACCTTCTGACCTCTGAACTCTTCACCCAATGATGACCTGACCATGCCTGCCTGCTGATCAGTTAACTGGTAATCGCCTTTGCTTGCCTGTCGTCAGTGCAGCGAGCTGAGGCACTTGTCCGTTCGTCTTACCATCTAACCAAACAAAAGACAAAGAAATGGTTGTCCTCCAACTCAGCTTTTGGTTTTTGTTGTTGTTATTTTTTTCCTGTTTGGGTGAAAATGGTTCTAGAACCTGCACTGAAGTAGTAAAGCAATAAGGCCCAATTCATCCCACAGCACTGATCATCTTTCCATGCCCCGCCCCAAGCGAACGGTAAGGAGGCCTCCCTCCCTTCCGAGGCAGGCGACGGCCCTGAGCTCCTCAGTGACAGGCGGGTACTGTGAGGGACTCCGAGGAGCCCTTCCTCCTGGCGAGTCCGCTCTGAATGTACTGTGTGCTGATGCATCATGCATGAACCTTCGGTCAGGGATGTCAGTGGTGAAGCGATTTCACAAGTTTTAAAATTTGGTCTGCTGTTCAGTCACTACAGTGCCCTCAAAGGGCAGCGTCGCAGCCTTGTGTGTTGCCTGCCAAATTGGAAGTATCCTGAGTGTGCCATGAGAGAAAACTTAAGGAATTTTGAAAAGTGATACAAAGAACAAAACTGCAACACTATTTTTAAAAAGATAACTATCTGAGTTAAAATTACTGAACCTTTATTTTACAGCTCCTTAAAAACATACGAGAACAAGGTACATGCATTATGTGTCACATTACTGGGCAAACTGTTCAGATATTTTTTTTAAACCTCCCTGTATAGAAAAAAATCATTAAGGATGTAAAAGCCATGCTTGCCTATTTGCTGTATACATGTAATGAAATTGTAGATAAAGTGTAGTGCATTGAAACAAATGAACAAAAAGTAGATACTTTTACTATACAAGGGTGCTGGTGCAGAAAAAAATATATATATTTTTGGAAATGTAGCATTTTATACTTTCAAGTGTTATAAAAAAAAAAAGAAAAAGAACAAAGAAACCCTTTATTTCATTAAATGATTTTTTCTGGTGGTTGTCAAGAAACAAAAGACCAAAAGAGCCTTTTTGTCTTTGTTTTTTATTTTTTAAGTATTGGAATAAGTCTAAAGAAAAGGAAGTGCCTTATTTTTCTTCATGGTCATTTAGTCAAGTGTCTCGTAAGATCAGCTCCTCCCTCAGAATACAAGTTAATGCATGTTACTCAGTCGCCCAGTATGTGAAAGAAGATGTGAGGGAGACAGATGAGTTGATGGTTTGAAATTTATAATTTTTGCCACGTTACCTTGATACAAATTTGCCAAATCTGATACTGTGAAAAAAATGGGTAATTTTTCTAATGCCTGACACATAAGTTTTTAAACATTCTTTTAAAATCATAATTGATTGCTTTTGGTTATTGCAATATTTAATGTTATCCCACAGGACTCTGAGATAAAAATTGTGTGATTTGAACATCAGTTTACAGACAAAATTAGAGCTCTTAATTTTATTCAGAGACGAGGGTGTTTAAATGGCCCAAACTTCATCAGACTTCTCTCTGCCATACCAGATCACTTGGGCAGTCCTTCCCCTTGCTAGTTTTAATGACCTTATCCGCCCACACCCCCCAGCACACGTCTTTTTACTTTAAAAGAACGTGAAAAACTAGCATCATCGTGCATGGGAGGACTCGGCTACAGCTGAGGGGAAGCTCCCCGGCTCCCGTGAAGCTCAGCTGGTGTAGTTGGAGTGGTTTGTGCATGGAGCCCACATCTGTCTACACCCTCACAGAATGAACTGCTCAGTACCAGGCGTGGCAAATATCAGGGGCAGTGGGGCCCCACTCATCAGCTTGTCCCTCTTACGTACCTGCCGTCAAGGTCAGCAGCAGCTCAGTGAGCACCCGCGGTGACCGGCACCCTCTCTCCCTTGGAACCGGTTCAGTTCATTTACTATGCAATAGACTCATTGTTCTGTAGCCGCCAGCTTCGTGTCATGTGCCACTGCTTCGTCTTTCTGTTACACAGACCGTTGTTCTGATTTATTTTCAATATGTGCTGTGCCATTTTGATTTTTATTTTGTTTGGTTGGTTGAATAAATTTGCGACACTCAAACACTTGAGGTGATAGTAGTTTAAAAACAATACCAGTATTTGATCCAGTTTCATCTCACCTGTGTTATACCTGGACATTTTAGATGTTTATCAAAGGTCCTTTATGGGGAAGAAAGAAAATGTATGAAATAGACGTGTGACATTTATGAGTAATGTTGGCTCTGAAAAAACTTTTGAAAACTTAGTTGAAACCATTTTGGATCAACTAAAAATAAGCATGACTTTTGAAATCTCTGAATGCCTTGGTTCTCAGTATTATCATTCTTTATTGAATTTATTTCTTATTAAAATATGTAGTTTTTAAGACTTTTTTTTGACAGTATTATGTAATTTTCTAGCGTGGGTAGATGGGAGTGTCGCTTGTATGTTACCGTACAGCTGACATGTATTTTTGTCTATTCTTTATTATCTTAGTAGTTTCATGCTATGTATGTACCATAACCAACCTATTGCCTATGAGAAACATGTAAGATAATGTATTTACAGCCATTGTTACAAGTTTATAATGTATTTTTCTATCTTGTTTTATATGTATGTTATATAACATTCAAAAAGAATTTTTTTCTTGATTGAGAAAAGGATACAAAATGCAAAATCCACAATTTTGATAACTGAAAATTGCCAATTGTTTTGCAGTACTTTATTATATTGGGTGTCTTGTCTTTCTTGGGCTTTTTAGTTAGCTAATGAATGAATACATTAGATACTTTTGGGTTTTAGTTGGGATTTTACATAGCTTGCGTTTTAATTCTTTGGTTCTTTGCTGTTTCTATTAACCCATGGCATTATTTTAATAAATGTTATAATACCAACCTACTAACTCTGGACTTTGTCTGTTTATTAACCTTTACGTGTTTAATTAAAACAGACAAATAAAGACAAAGAATGTCAAGTCTTTAGTTACTGGACTAACCCTGAGGAACGTGACCACAGATAACCTAGCGTGACTTGTGTTTGTGTTTGTCAGCTGACAGTTGCGCACACTATGTTACAACGGCTTTGTTCTTCTTTCACCTCTGGGGTGGGGGGTAGGTGCCAGGAGAGATGGGGACAGAGTAGCTTTGGGGTGAGGCGGTCTACTAGTCTTGCCACTTGCCTTTTGGCCTCTGCATTACTAATTCCACCCTTTATCTTTTCTTCTCCAAAATAGTCACTGTCTGCTCACAGCACTGAGAGGAAAGAGGCTCATTGTCATGATCTATCCCAAGAAACCAGTTTGAGTCTTTGTTGAACCATTTCTTGTCATTGCTGCAAGTAGGTAGTGCTCTGTTTACATCACAGAGCAAAGAATCTGCTGCTGTCTTGTCATTTTAATTGGACATTGGGGGCACTCAGCAGGGGTCAAGCCAAAGGCAGCACAGCTGGGGTGCTCCCGAAGCCTTGCCCACCCCCACTCCCTGCCATGAGGGCCCCAGGCGGTGCTCAGTCCCCAGGGGTCCCCTCCCCTCCTCTGGGTGCACAGTCGGAGCTGCACATCAATACAGGAAGTGGCGGGGCGAGGGGGGGGTGGGCGGCGGGGGTGCAGGAAACGCATTGGAAAAACTATCCATGAATTTCTTGCATGCAAGTCAACTTAAAAAGATTTATTAAATGTCTTCCTGCTTTTCCTGGCTGCAGCCCAGGTAAACCAGCCTCTGTTTATGAAGTCTTTAGTTCAACTCTAGAAGTGCGTTTCTATTTCACAGATACTGTTAATGTCCTTCTGTGAAACATCTGGACAATAAAACATTCTTAGGGTGAATGTTTACATGGTAAACAACGGCTTAATTTTACAAATTACATTTTATTTATTGTAAAGTTGTACAATTTTGGGGCTCAAATGAGTCAGGTGTTGTAGAAGACATAACTAGACCAGTTTACCTCCCCAGAAGTATTCTCATGTTGCAGTTCATTCCCACAGTGTGGGTCACATGGAGCACACAGGCTAGTGAGACCGGTGACGGCAGAATCCGGAGGGTCCCCGGGTCCAGGAAGCTCCGCGGCTTCTCGGTGGGCGTGTCGGGTGGGCAGCGCTCGTGTGCTGCTCATACTAGTCATCGGGGGCCGGCCGTGACCGACCTTCCGGCGGTTACTCCTCCACCTCTGCAGCCTCATTGCAGTCCAGCTGCACGGCGCTGTCCGTGTGATCGGTCGCCTCGCCGCCTTTCGTGCTGGAGAAGTTGTGCAAGGCTGTTGGTAAAGGTCAAGTAGCAGTGCAGACCCCAGCACATGTTCATTTTTTACTTTTATTGGCCCTTTTACTGCTTAAACATGAGAACCTGACCCTGGAGCTACAGTATCGCCTCCCTGGAAGGTGTCGGGATGCGTGCGTCCCGTGTGCAAACAGACTCCCACGGCGTGCCCCCGGGGTGCGGAGCCCACCACACCGTGGCGTCTGCCGTGGAGAAAGGACTCGTGTCTCCCAAGTGCTTGCGCCGGGAGAGTGGGTGGTAGAGCCGTGTCCGCCTTCGGGGGGGGTGGGGGGATTTTAGCTCTGCTCCGCCTCCTACGGGCCCATCCTTCCACACTCCCCAGGCCTTTCCCCCTCTCGGAGCCTCACTGGGCAGCCCCCTTTCCCACGCTTCTCCGCAGCATGGCAGGCAGCCCCTCGCCTGTGCCTCAGGCCACAGCAGGAGGCCGAGGCCGTGTCCTCGTGGCTCCCGTGGGAGGCTTTGCCTCCTGCCCTTAACCAAGTGCTGCCCCCTCCCCCCCAGTCCCTGCCCGGTTCGCCCCAGGACTCATTCCTTCCTCCCGTCTGGCTGCAGCCTGTCCGCACCTCCCTGCGCCCCACGCCTCTGCTCACCCCTCCTGGCCCATAGTGGAACCTGGCTCTTCCAACACCTAACTGGTGTCTCAAAGGGCTTAATGGCTTTCCCCCTGAAAAATCAGTTGGATATGGTTTCTCAATCAAAAGTATTCAGTCTGTCATGGTTTGTAGAGAGAGAGACCCAGTGCACGAAATTCATGCACGGGCCTTGGCCCCAGCCCCGCCCACCGCCTCCGCCCGCTGGGACCTCTGCTGCTCCTGCGGTTTTGTCTGGAAGGAAGGTCGTCCGGTCTAATTAGCATATTACGCTTTTATTTCAGATTTCATTTGCGTGGAGGCACTCGCTGGCGTTTTTTGGGTTTCCTCCCTCATGTAATTTTTTTAATAATCTACCTTCGTACCATTACTGGTTTTGTTAGAAAGCAATTAAATTAATTGAATATTTAACACTTGCGTTCAAAAATATTCCACATCTAAAAGAAAGTATTAGTGATCGTAAGTTTGGGATCAAACTTTTCTAAAAGGAGATTATTTCAGTTCCCTGCTCTATTGAGACCCCCCTGAAAGTGCTTATTTTTCTGTGCCACACAAATGTAACCACCACGGTTTTCTTGGTGTGTGCTCTGGTTGCGTGATTGCACACTAGTGGAAGTTACGGGGGAAATAAAGGATTTGCAAGTGAGTCCACAAGTATTGTCTTACAGACGTTCGCAGTTCGCACCGAAACGTTTCTGCTCACACATTTAACTTGGAACTTGTACCGGCTGGGAAGGCCGAGGCTCGCAGCGGGTTTTCAGTTGCCCTCACAGTCTATGAAGTTAAGATACAGAGTAGCTCTGAATACATTTTAGTTCAATGATACTCATGAGCCATGCTTTTGCCATTGTGTTCTCGCTGAGGTAAAGGGATTGAAAAATTATTCAAAGGTTAGCCTGATTCTAGATGGTGGGGAAATGCGAAAGGAAGTTAGTGCATGGGGCGCCGTACCGGGAGACACCCGAGAGTCTAAGACCCGGGTTGGTGTGTGAGGAGAGAACTAGGTTAACAAACCACATGTACAGGAGCCCCACCCTCACCTAAGCTTAAGCAGCAGTTGGGGGGCGGGGGGGCGGGGATTAGCACTGACGGTGACTTTGTGTCCAGGGTAACAGTGCGGCAGCCAGAGGTCTGATTGCATTTAGAAGTGGCCTGTCATTGCCTGGCCCTGTTCTGGGGAGTCGGGCCCTCCCTCCGCTGGAGCTCCCGCTGGAAGCAGCCGGCGGCGAGGGCAGGGTGTGCTCCCAAGGGCATCGCGTCCTCACGGACTTCGGTGAATCCTGGGTGCAGGGTGGACTACTCCAGGGAAGCGATGTGGGTTCCGTTAAACTAATGGGTGCCAGGAGGCTTTGTAAGCACCTCGCTCCTCCTCAGAGGCCGCCCTGAATTTTTCTAACCCGCTGCCCCCGTCTAAAGCCCCCCCCCCCCCCAGGCCCATCCCCGAGTCCAGAGCAAGGCTCAGGCCCCCGGAGGCTGCATCTGCTCGGAAAGGAGTCGGCGGGAGGCGCCTGCTCTCAATGGCCGAGGTGCTTGCGGAACGTTTTTATCAAACTCCGCAGCGGAGTACGGGCCCGCAGGCTGCGCCAGAGCTGGCAGGGCTGTCGTGGGACGCGCATGCCACCTCTCTGTCCCTGAACTCGGAAAAGTCTTTCTTCAAGACGGCATCGAGCAGCACTAATGGGAAGGAAACGGGAAACACAAATGGAATGCAAACAGGAACTGGAAAGGAGTTGTTACCACATCAGCTTCCATTTCTTCTTTTCTTCTTTTCATCCTGCTTACACATGGTTTTACTTCGTTCACGGCGCCAGTGATCCTGGCAGCGCGCTTCGGCTTTGCCTGGGTTATTTCTGAGGGCAGTTTGAGGTTCACAGCAAAACTGAGCGGTCAGAGTTCCCAGACCCCCGCCCCCACATGCACAGCCCTCCCTTACCAAGAACTCCAAGCCCTGGCCTGGGGAAGACACATACATGTAAAACACATGTTAGCTGTGCAGCCTACAGGACATCCGCCTCCCGTGCCCAGGTCTGCCCACATCCAGTGACGGTGTGGTTGTGAGACGGGAGCTGAGGGTCTGCTTACAGTAAAGGTGGGTAGGTGTTAGTAGACATTTTTACTTATCCATGTAGCCATGTGTCAAGGAGCCCCATTTCCTAAAAGCCTATCTTATTAAATCACTATTTTTAATCTTCATTGAAAATACTACATAACCCCCCTTCTCCCCCCACCTCTTCTAACCCTCCCTCGCCCTGCCCCCTCACCCCCCCTTAACTACCGTATTGTCTGTGTCCATGGGTCATGCATATATGCATACAAGCTCAAGGGTTTATCTCTTCCCACCCTCCCTCCCCTGCCTTCCCTCTGGGCCACCATCGATAGAGAACACCTGCGGGAAGCCATCAGGTGGGCTCTAGCCCCGGGGAGAGGCACCTTTACCCTCCGTCACCAGCTCCCCGATCTGAATGGCATTTCTTAGCCCAGACAGCTCGGGTCCTCCCCCTCCTGGGGTCCAGGGTCTCCTTTCTGCCCACAGCCACGCCCTGTGTGGAGGAGCCGACCAGGGAGGGTGCTGTGGCGCTTGTGGAAACCCATCCCAAGCCCCCGGGGCCTTTCCCAGCTCCTGGGCGGCTCCCGTGACACTGACATTGACCTCCTTAGATACTTGGCCAAGGTCGTTGACAAGAGGGGTCCTGTCGAGTAGCGGTGGCCTGCCATTCCATCTTGAGAGTCCGGACACTCAGAATAAGGTTCTTCTTCAGGGTGGTTCTGGCCTGTGAAGCAGGCGTGAGAGGAAATGTATCCGGCCGTCCGACGGCAGGCCTCCCGCACACTTCCTTCCGTTTCACAGTCTGTGCCTGCATCGCGATGGAACCTGCGCTCAATAAACGTTCACGGAGTGGGTGTGCCCTTTCCCAGCGCTGACCCAGAGAACTGCACCTTCAAGCAGGCCTGGGCCTGGGGGGGGGGGGGGGGGGACCTGACGTCTGAAACCGCCCAGGCGTCCAGCCCTGGAGAAGGGGAGGCTCGGCCGGTGTGAGCGCACCGGAGCCTGCGTGCAGCCTGCTGGGGCGGGCGGGGGGGGCTGCCCCCTCCATCTGCAGAACTGAGCCCGGCGCTCACGCGTGTTCTGACCTCCGAGTGCCTGTAACGGTCACTTTAAGCAGGGCCTCCTACACGTGACCGAGGCTCGGCAGCCAGAGGCTTGTCCAAGCGTTCGTCTCGGAGAGACGGCAGCATCCTCGTGAGCATCATGGAAACGTTGACAACAACGACAGAAAGATGCAGGCGCCCTAGAGGGAGGCACCTGAGTGGTCACACAGACCAACGCCCCGTGGTCACAGAGGAGGACCCCGGTGCCCAGGGAGGAGCACTCGGCAGCCATCTTCCCAAAGGCATCCCTTCGCGTGGAGTCCCTGCAGCCCCCGCACCCCCTCTCCCCCCTCCCCCGCCTCTTGTTTATCCCCTAAGGTGGGTTCCCCAAAACGGTGGTGCTGCACATTCACAGCACCGACTGCTCCCCAACAGGACACCACGCCACCTATAGCTTGAGCCGAAAACCTTGTTTGTTTAACCCAAAAATCATTCATAGCATAATCACTAGGGAGCACAAATGCCTCCTCCTGTAGAACACAATTGTAAAGGTGACTTCCTCCCCGTAGGTGAGGACACAGAATACTAAAAAGCGCTCTATCAATAGCTGTCTGATCATTTCTGCCTTAAAATGTGAGTACATCATATGAAAAACATTTTGGGTGAATTATATTTAAAAAATGAAACAATAAAACACATCAAGAAAAATAAATGCTATATAAGAAAGAGAAATATTCTTATAGGGCAACCTTGAAACAATATAAAAACAGGGAAAATTATATGAATATATAAAAATTAGCAAGTTTTGTAGGAGAAAAACTCAGCAAACAAAAATGAGTAAATCAGGCATTGTTGAGGAAAGGGTCTAATCTCTAAAATAGAAAAAGAATCCTAATATAGAAAAAGCCAGGGCTGTCACGACCAAAACAACCAGATGGATGACCGAACAGCAGGCTACGTGGGCGACAAGGCTGGCAGGGGGGTTAGTGAGGGACAACCAAACCACTGAACAGCAGGCTGGGTGTGGCAACCAGGCTGGCAGGAGGGGCAGGGGGGCAGTTGGGGCAACCAGGCCAGCATGGGGGGAAGTTGGGGCACCAGGCAGTCAGGGGGGCAGTTAGGGGCAACCAGGCTGGTGAGGGGGGGGGCAATTGGGAACAGCTAGGCCAGCAGGGGGACAGTTGGGGGCAACCAGGCCAGCAGGGGAGGGGGCAGTTAGGGGCGATCAGGCAGGCAGGCAGGTGAGCAGTTAAGAGCCTGTGGTCCCGGATTGTGAGAGGGATGTCCGACTGCCGGTTTGGGCCGAAATCCCCAGGATCGGGTCAAAAGTGGCAGTTGGACATCCCCCAAGGCGTCCCAGATTGGAGAAAGTGCAGGCTGGGCTGAGGTGACCGCCACCCTGTAGTGAATTTCATGCATGAGGTCTCTAGTTTTTAATAATTGTCCAAGATATATACAGCCCAATTAAAAGTACACCAGAGGGAAGTTCCACCTTAACACTAGCCTTAAAGCTAACCCTAACCCTAACGCTAATACAGGACTAAGTCTAACTCTAACCCTAACCCAAAACCTAACCCTAACACTAATGCAGGTCCAACCCCAAACCTAGCCTTAAACCTAATGCAGGTACAAGACTAACCCAAACCCGAACCCAAACAGTAACACTAACCCTAATGCAGATCCAACCCTAACCCTAATACAGGTCCAAGCCTAACCCTAACCCTAACCCTAACCCTAATGCAGGTCCAAGCCTAACCCTAACCCTAACCCTAATGCAGGTCCACACTAACCCTAACCCTAAACATAAACCTAATGCAGAGCCAAGCCTAACCCTAACCCTAACCCTAACCCTAATGCAGGTCCATGCCTAGCCCTAACCCTAACCCTAACCCTAACCCTAATGCAGGTCCAAGCCTAACCCTAACCCTAATGCAGGTCCATGCCTAGCCCTAACCCTAACCCTAACCCTAATGCAGTTCCAAGCCTAACCCTAACCCTAACCCTAACCCTAATGCAGGTCCATACCTAGCCCTAACCCTAACCCTAACCCTAACCCTAATGCAGGTCCAAGCCTAACCCTAACCCTAACCCTAACCCTAACCCTAACCCTAACCCTAACCCTAACCCTAGCCCTAAAGCTAACCCTAACCCTAACCTTAACCCTAACCCTAACCCTAACCCTAATGCAGGACTAAGTCTAACTCTAACCCTAACCCAAAACCTAACCCTAACACTAATGCAGGTCCAACCCCAAACCTAGCCTTAAACCTAATGCAGGTACAAGACTAACCCAAACCCGAACCCAAACAGTAACACTAACCCTAATGCAGATCCAACCCTAACCCTAATACAGGTCCAAGCCTAACCCTAACCCTAACCCTAACCCTAATGCAGGTCCAAGCCTAACCCTAACCCTAACCCTAATGCAGGTCCACACTAACCCTAACCCTAAACATAAACCTAATGCAGAGCCAAGACTAACCCTAACCCTAATGCAGGTCCATGCCTAGCCCTAACCCTAACCCTAATGCAGGTCCAAGCCTAACCCTAACCCTAATGCAGGTCCATGCCTAGCCCTAACCCTAACCCTAACCCTAACCCTAATGCAGGTCCAAGCCTAACCCTAACCCTAACCCTAACCCTAATGCAGGTCCATGCCTAGCCCTAACCCTAACCCTAACCCTAACCCTAACCCTAATGCAGGTCCATGCCTAGCCCTAACCCTAACCCTAACCCTAACCCTAACCCTAACCCTAATGCAGGTCCATGCCTAACCCTAACCCTAACCCTAACCCTAACCCTAATGCAGGTCCATGCCTAGCCCTAACCCTAACCCTAACCCTAACCCTAATGCAGGTCCATGCCTAGCCCTAGCCCTAACCCTAACCCTAATGCAGGTCCATGCCTAGCCCTAACCCTAACCCTAACCCTAACCCTAACCCTAACCCTAACCCTAATGCAGGTCCAACCCTAACCCTAACCCTAACCCTAATGCAGGTCCATACCTAGCCCTAACCCTAACCCTAACCCTAACCCTAACCCTAACCCTAACCCTAACCCTAATGCAGGTCCATGCCTAACCCTAACCCTAACCCTAACCCTAACCCTAATGCAGGTCCATGCCTAGCCCTAGCCCTAACCCTAACCATAACCCTAATGCAGGTCCATGCCTAGCCCTAACCCTAACCCTAACCCTAACCCTAACCCTAACCCTAACCCTAACCCTAACCCTAACCCTAATGCAGGTCCATGCCTAGCCCTAGCCCTAACCCTAACCCTAACCCTAATGCAGGTCCATGCCTAGCCCTAACCCTAACCCTAACCCTAACCCTAACCCTAACCCTAATGCAGGTTCATGCCTAGCCCTAACCCTAATGCAGGTCCATGCCTAGCCCTAACCCTAAACCTAACCCTAACCCTAATGCAGGTCCAAGCCAATGTCTAACCTTAACCCTAACCCTAACCCTAATGCAGGTCCAAGCCTAAAGCGAACTCTAACTCTATCCATAATCCTAACCCTAATGCAGGTCCAAGCATAACTCTAACCCTAACCCTAATGTAGGTCCAACCCTAATTCTAATCCTAACCCTAATCCTAATTCTAATGCAGGTCCAACTCTAACCCTAACCCTAACCCTAACCCTAATGCAGGTCTAACCCTAACTCTAACCCTAATCCTACACACACACACACACACACACACACACACACACACACACACACACGGCCAGAGGCTTGGAAAGGCAATTCCCCAGGAAAAACACATTCAGAAGTCTCTTGCCCCAAAAGGAGGGGTCAGTTGGGTTCCCTAGAACAGGACTTCCGGAAGTTTCTCCTGTCATAGCCCATGTAGAAAACTATTGCAGAGGTGACTGGAACCACCTGAGGAGGCTGCTCACAGCCCGAACCCCAGACACCAGGTCAGGGGTTAGCAGTGGAGGGGACAATATTTTGGATGTGTTCATAGTCTGAACCATGGGCAGGCATGGGGTGAGTGGAAGCTGGGGCTCCGGGGAAAGGTTTCCAGGGTCCAGCGTCCGTCCCAGCACTCACCCCCCTCCGCACGCTATCTCCTTCTGCACGAGCCTTGGAGATGCTGGCTCGCTCAAGCAGCATCAGAGACCCATTAGTGCTTGTGTTTGTCGCAGGGCTGCAAATGCGTAATGAGATTCCTGAGCTAATGTCTGTGCAAAGCTCTTCGGAGGGCCAGAGTGAAATTGGCTCAGGATTCCGATGTGGTGTTTTAATTAAAGACAGTTTCTAATCAAGGGGGGAGCACAGGCTATTAGACAGCATCAGTTCATCGTCCGAGCCGCGGGAGTAGGCCGGTCAGGAGCCCGTAGAGTTCCCACTGCTGAGGGGACACATGGGTGTGTGCTCCGGGCGTCGGGAGAGACGTTCCCCCGAAGGTGCTGTGACACCCACCTGGGACCCGTGCATGTGGCTGTGCACTGCCGTGGGGTCAGTGGCTCTGTCCTCATGGTCCAGGGGACGCTGGTTGGTCAGCGCTGGACAGCAGCCCTAGGTAAGCCCCCAGCCAGAGCCGAAGGGGTGGGCATGAGGGCTCCTGGGCGGCCCTTCCTCCCGATGTTAGCTTGCCCAACGTGGAAAGCGCAGGAGCAGGAGCCAATCCCACGGCCCCACACGTCAGGGCCCGCGGTGTCCGGGAGAAGTCCCTGTGGTGTAGAGGCCGGCGTGGGTGAGTGATGTCAGGGTGCAGGGAGACCTGCGGACTGGGGGAAAGCCCACGCATGGGGCTGTTGATAAGAAGACCCACGCTTGCTCACACCTTGCTGAGTCCTCCCCAGGTGACCGGTTCAGCCGCACGGTGAGCAGGGCTCTGAGCGCCGCTGTCATCCATCTTCGCCGACTCAGTGCGACAGGAGCGCAGGCTCTGCGGAGTCTCGGTGGGAGAAGATCTCTGAGGACAGGGCTCCTCCTCTCATCGCTCTGCTTCCCTCCTTCCCTCTAACGCTGCTCGTCCCTTCTGACCCATAGCGTCTCCATCGGCCTCGGACACAGCTGTCTGTGAAACAGCTCAGTGTACGTGCCTTTGGCTGGGACTCGGGCGTAGGGCCCTGTGGGTCCGAGCGCCTCTGCCAGGGGCTGGGCCTCCTTGGACACGGGAACTGAAGAGAGACTCGAGCAGCAGGAGTAGAAGGGCCATGCTTTATGCAGACCAAGCAGACACTGCAACACAGCAGCCCCACTGGCTGATCAGCAGCACGTGTTACACTCTCTCAGATAAAAGGGGCTTCTTGCAAGTAGTGACGGCGGGGTGACACACGACAGGTGCGCCTGCACAGCACGCAGTCAAACTGTGTCATGGCCGTGCACAGGCGTGTGGCACGGGGCCTTGAACATCCAGCGTACTCTGGTCAGAGCCCCACAGGCCTCCAGGTGGTCTCCTCTGACCTCTGACCACGCTCCCTGCCTGCTCCCCTCCCCATAATCTCTTCCCAAACAGCAGCCAGAGGCTCTTCTTAAACACAAATCGGGCCAGGTGAGTCTCCTGCCTCGGTCCTCTGCTGGCTTTCATAGCACTTGGAACAGCAAGCACCAAGTCAGGCCTCTCCCTGCCCACCTGGATCCCCCGGGCCCCCCTGGATCCCCCTGGACCTCACCTGGATCCCCCTGGGATCTCCTGAACCTCACCTGGATCTCCCTGGGCCCCCCTGGACCTCACCTGGATCCCCCTGGGATCTCCTGAACCTCACCTGGATCCCCCTGGGCCCCCCTGGACCTCACCTGGATCCCCCTGGGACCCCCTGAACCTCACCTGGATCCCCCTGGACCCCCTGAACCTCACCTGGATCCCCCTGGGCCCCCCTGGGCCCCCTGGACCTCACCTGGATCTTCCTGGGACCCCTGGACCCCCCTGAATGTCACTTGGATCTCCCTGGGCCCCCTGGGCACCCCTGGACCTCACCTGGATCCCCCTGGGCCCCCCTGAACCTCACCTGGATCCCCTGGACCCCCCTGAACCTCACCTGGATCCCCCTGGGTCCCCCTGGACCTCACCTGGATCCTCGTGGGCCCCCTGGACCTCACCTGGATCCTTCTGGGACCCCTGGACCCCCCTGAACCTCACCTGGGGCCCCCTGGGCCCCCTGGACACCACCTGGATGCCCCTGGGCCCCCTGGACCCCCTGGACCTCACCTGGATCCCCCTGGACCCCCTGGGCCCCCCTAGACCTCACTTGGATCCTCCTGGACCCCCAGAACCTCACCTGGATCCCCCTGGGGCCACTCTTCCGCTGGCTCACCAGGCTCTCCACCCCAGGCTCTCTCTGTGGCTGCATGGTGCCACGCTCACTCCTTTGCAACCAAGGGACTTGGCCCAGAACTTTCTCTGGGGCTCCATGGGCTCCCTCCTTGCCAGTTAATCCTCAGAACCGCCGCCTCCTGCTCCCTGGGCTCAAGCAGCCTTTCCAGCCAGTCCACCTCCTCACCAGGTCATCTATGAGCACTTCTGGGAGAAATTGTCTCATTGCTCATTGCTAGCTCACCGCCTGCTTCTGTCTACAGCAAGCATGCTGAACTCGGGCCACGGGCCGCGTGCCTCGTTTATTTGGCCTTGTCAGCCTTTGAGTTTGACCAGCTTGGTCTACAGCATCATGAGAGCAGAGACCTTGCTCCGTCCCTTTGGGGGTCATGGGCAGAGCCTGGTGGCCGGCTGGTAGTCACCTTCCCTCGCAGGGACTCCAAGAGGATGAGGGACCCCACCCTCCCTGCAGTGCCACTTACAGCAGGGACATCAGTGGGATCCTGCCCAGGGTTTGAAGAGCGCCTGTCTCGTCAGAGGGCTGACTCGGAGCTGTGGTGGCTGGGCGCAGAGCCAGGTGCTCTCCGGGCCCAGCTCTCACCTCGTGGATGCTGCTGCTATGGGGCCAGGTTCACACTCATGCAGTGAACCAAGTGAAACACTGAGAAACGAGCATCTTCAGGCACAGCCTCCAGCGGGTCAGGGAAGCGCGGATGCGCACATGTACTTGATGGAAATGACTTAGAACGGTTTCCTTGCCTATTTGCAAACACTAAGTGCTAGCCTGTACGGCCGTTCCGGGACTGTCCTAGACCCACATGTACACTGAAGAGCTCTCTCACGCGTGTGTGTGTGTGTGTCACAGAATAAACACCTCAACGAGTCACCAACACCAGTGTCAGCCCTCTGGTTTATTTATGTCACAGTCGTTTTATTACTAACCAGTAGCCCTGCGCACAAATCTGTGCACCAGTAGCTCTCTGCGAGGCCTGGCCGCTCCACGCCCACTGCCCAGAGGCTCTCTGTGGTCCAGAGGCCCATCCGCAGCCAGATGCAGAATGACGCAAGTGTTCCCCTCTCCACCCCCCCCCCCCCCGCCCCCACCACTCCATGCCCACTGCCCAGAGGCCCTCCGCAGCTGGGGTGAAATGCTTGCCTCATTGCCATGGCGATGAAGCAAGCATTCCGCCAGGCCGCTCACGCTGCCTGCTCTCAGCGGCTGCCTCCCTGGGACTGGGGGATCCGGTGGGGCTGAGAGGATTGGGCGCCACCATCTTGTGGCTATGGGTGCTGCCATCTTTGTGATGGAGCGATGGTTAATTTGCATATTACCCTTTTATTAGATAGGATGGTCATTATTTAACATCAGCTCAAGTAACATTTGTGTGTGTGTGAATTAGGCCTGTAGGTGAAAATGAGGTTGAAATTAAGACTGAGTCTAAGTTACCCTAACTTAGGGAAGGCTATGGATAAGGGGGTGCATGCTGGAAGCAGAAATCTGGGTGGTTCGCACAGGGCAAAGCGCACCTGCTCTCCTGATCCCAGCCCCAATTCCACACTAACATCCTAGATTTCCGGTTCCTAAAGTTCTCTTGT
Organism: Eptesicus fuscus; assembly: GCF_027574615.1. NCBI lineage: Eukaryota > Metazoa > Chordata > Mammalia > Chiroptera > Vespertilionidae > Eptesicus > Eptesicus fuscus. The sequence continues at coordinate 96,230,680 of NC_072482.1, forward strand.
TCCAGGACACATTCCTAGGAGTGAGGTCTTTCAGTAACATGCACATTTCCCTGGGAGAGGAGCCTTTTGGTCCTTGTGGCTCAGTGAATAAGTGGGTCCCATCTTTCTTCAGAGCAGAGCTTGGAAGAGGAAACTGAGGTGCTGAGACAGGGGTTGCTGTGGAGGGGAGAGGCTGGGCCTCCCTGCTGGCTGCAGAGCCAGCTACAGCCCCTACACCCACCCACAGCCCCCACACCCGCCCACGGCCCCCACACCTGCCCACAGCCACCACAGCCCCCACACCCGCCCACGGCCACCACACCCGCCCATGGCCCCCACACCCACCCACAGCCCCCACACCCGCCCACGGCCCCCACACCCGCCCACGGCCCCCACACCCGCCCACGGCCCCCACACCTGCCCACAGCCACCACAGCCCCCACACCTGCCCACGGCCACCACACCCACCCACGGCCCCTATAGCCCCCACACCTGCCCATGGCCCCCACACCCGCCCATGGCCCCACACCCGCCCATGGCCCCCACCCCCACCCACGGTCCCCACACCTGCCCATGGCCACCACAGCCCCCACACCCGCCCACAGCCCCCACACCCGCCCATGGCCCCCACACCCACCCATCGCCACCACACCTGCCCACGGCCACCACACCCACCCACGGCCCCTATAGCCCCCACACCTGCCCATGGCCTCCACACCCGCTCACAGCCCCCACACCCGCCCACGGCCCCCACACCCGCCCACGGCCTCCACACCCGCCCATGGCCCCCACACCTGCCCGCCCCAGGCCTTTGACTTGCATGTCTTGATTCTAAATGTTCCACTGTGACGCTTCAATCAAAGGATACCATCACTTTGAAACTGCATCCTCGATCTTAATGGGTTGATTTAAAACATCTTTTTCTCATTTTTGTCTCATTTGTATTGTTCCAATATAGAAAGGCAAATAATTTTCCCATTTTCATGCATGATAGTTACTAAGATGATTTAGCTACAGAAGTTAATAACAGTCTGCCATCCAGAAAACTAGCTTGCGTTTCATTTGGGAAAGAGATTTTAATAATTATGTATAATCGATAGTGGAATTACCATTCCAGCAGCTATGGGGTCTGAGAAAGAGGCCGTAGGTGTGTGCCTACAGCCTCGCTGTTAGTCCACTCCCAGCTCTCAGTGTAACAGGCTTAATCATTGTACAGGCCTCCCTGTGCCTCTGGTGCTTTTGCCTTTTGATTGCTTTGCGAATGTAAAGTCCTCTGTGAGACAAGAGGAGGCAGGATGGAGATGGCTTTCCCCACTTGATATTAAAATGTCAGTCCCTTTGTGAGAGGCGTAGCAGATCTACCTAATACAGAGTCATACAACCAACAGGCAGCCAAAACGAGGAGACAAAGAAACAACCCCCGAAAGAAAGAATAAGAGAACTATCCAGAGGAAGAGATAAATGAAGTGGAGATAAGAAATTTATCTGCTAGAGAGTTCAGAATAATGGTGGCAAGGATGCTCAACAGCATGAGAAAAGATATAGTAACTATGAAAACAGAAATAAAGAGTGGCATAGCACAGATAAAGAACACATTGGGAGGAATGCACAGCAGATTAGGGGAAGCTGAGGATTGGATCAATGAATTAGAAGACAGGGTTGAAAAAAATCACTCAACCAGAGAACCGAAAAGAAAAAAAAAAAAAAACAATGAAAAAAAGGAGGATAGCTTAAGGAAGCTGTGGGACAATGTTAAACGTAACAATGTCAGAATAGTATGTGTGCCAGAAGAGGCAGAAAGGGAGAAAGAGAGAGAGAAAGTGTTTGAGGAAATAATGGCAGAAAACTTCCCTAACCTGGTAAAGAAAAAAGTCACACAAGTTCAGGAGGCACAGAGAGTCCCAAACAAGAAGAACCCAAATAGGCCCATGCCCAGACACATCATAATTAAAAAGCCAAACATTAAAGACAAAGAGAGAATCTTAAAGACAGCAAACTGTTATCTACAAAGGAGTTTTCATAAAACTGACACCCGATTTCTCATTAGAAACTCTACAGGTCAGAAGGGAATGGCATGAAGTCTCAAGGTAATGAAAGCAAGGATCTGAAACCAAGATTACTATATCTAGTTATCATTCAAAATAGACGGTTAAATAAAGAGCTTCCCAGAAAAAAAAAAAGCTAAAGGAGTACATCACCACCAAGCCATCATTACAAGAAATGCTAAAGCGAAGAAGAGATAGAGAGAGCTAGGCATACAGAATTAAAATGGCAATAAATAAGTACCTATCAATAATAACCTTAAATGTAAATGGATTAAATGCTCCAATAAAAAGACATAGGGTAGCTGAATGGATACAAAAACATGAGCCAACTATATGCTATCTACAAGAGACCCACCTCAGAACAAAAGACACACAGGATGAGAGTGAAGGGATGGGAAAAATTTTTCCATGCAAATGGAAAAGAAAAGAAAGCTGGAGTAGCAATACTCATATCTGACAAAATAGACTTTAAAATGAAGGGCATCACAGGAGACAGCAAACGTCACTACATAATACTAAAGGGATATAACCCTGTAAACATATTTGCACCCAATATAGGAGCACCTAAATATATAAAAAGAACTTCTAAAGGACTTTAATGGAGAGCTGGACAACAACACAGTCATAGGAGAGGCTTGAATACCCACTGACTTCACTGGATGGATCATCCAGACAAAAAAATTAACAAGGAAACCGTGACTCTAAAGGACCCAATAGATCAGATGGATTGAATCGACATTTATAGAACATTTCACCTCAAAGCTGAAGTATATCCATTCCTCTTAAGTGCACATGGATCATTCACAAAGATAGACCACATGTTAGGATACAAAACAAGTCTCTACAAGTTCAAGAAGATTGAAATCATATCAAGCATCTTCTCAGATCACAGTGGAATGAAATTAGAAATCAACTACAGTAAAAACACCCAAAAACATTCAAACACATGGAGGCTAAATAGCATGTTATTAAACAATGAATGGGTTACCAATGAGATAAAGAAATAAATAAAAACTTTCTGAAAACAAATGAAAATGAACACACAACAACCCCAAATCTCTGGGACACAGCAATAGCAGTCCTGAGAGTTAATAGTACTATAGGCCTACCTCAAAAACACACACACACAAAACAAAAAACAAGAAAAATCTTACCTAATAATAGACAAACATGTAAATTGACTGTACCTCTGCTATGCCCACAGCCAATCAGGAGTGAGTATGCAAATTAACCCAACAAAGATGGCGGGCCTGTGGGCAGCTTGCACGCGCACAGGTGCAGAGCAGCTGGGGGTGGGGTGGCATGCTGGCGTCGTCACCCGGGCAACGAGGTCCGATGGTTTGCCCCGCTGTATCTGCCTCCCAGGGGCAAGCCTGAGCTGGCGGCTCCTACACACGGTTCCAACCAGTGAGGAGTGGTCAGGGCCACCGTGTCTGCCGAGAACCAGGAGGCCACTGCCCCGAGGCCCAGGTGAGAGCATGGCTCTGCCTCCTGCTTTTCAGACCCACCAGGACACAGGAGCAGAGCCCGGCCTTCACGGTCTCTCTGGAAGCAGCCTCCCGGGCAGGTGAGGGGCTAGAGATCATGCCTCGGGCTCCACGCCTTCCGGCGGGCGGGGAAGAGGCAGCTCGGCTCCTCCTCCTCTCCCCAACCCCCTCCCTTTCTAACCAGGGGCCTCACTGGGAACTTAACTTTCTTGGTTAAACAAGGGAATTCTGGACAACGATTGTCCGACCTCTGCAAACCCAGCGGGAGAACACGTCCGGGGCCGGGGTGCCCCTCCGGCTCAGGACACCTTTCTTCCTGCAGAAGATGGACGGCTGCTCAGAGAACTCTGTGGAACAGCAGGGATCCACGGAGCAGTTCCCAGGCATCTGGCGACCAGTCCACCTGTGAAGAGGTTACGGGAGAAGGGTGTCTCTGCCGCAGGCGCAGGCGCTCCTGGCCAACCCCTCTGACACCCCCAACGGCGAGGTTTCCCATGGAAACTGCAACGCAGGACGAGACCTGCATTTCCTCACCATCGAGCTCTCTGAGAAACTGAGAAAGAGGCTTCCACAGCTGTGACTGTGAGCGCTTCACGCAAACCCACACGACCGCCTCCCCAGCCAGCACCCGGCACCTGCTATCACCCAGGGGTCTTCCATGTTCCGTTCACCCAAACCTATGACAGCACACCTCCATCGCTGCGAGCTTAGGGGACCGTGATGGAAGAAGGCACCATGACTGCTCCAGGGACGCAACAGTGGGGTGACTCAGGGTGCAGAGAACTGGCCACATTCCCAATGCCGGGATCTGGTTACTGCGCGGGATCAAGGCTCCGACTCCCCAGGCCGTGCCTTCCCCGTAAGCTACGCACAGCCCCGACGGGCACCGCACTGCTGGGCAGCACAGAACAGATACATGAGACCCCCCAGCCAGGAACGAGCCAGTCTCAGGCAGCTGGTCATGAACTGGCCACTGCAGGGATGGCCCTGCTGGCCTCCCCACACTCAATTGCCAGCCGAGGTCCTGACCCTATGGTTTGGTTCACTCTTCCTCCTCAGCCCCTTCTAGAGACCCGAACTTGTATATATAAAATCATCTGAAGAAAGAATGATTCAAAAATTTACAAAATTTAGCAAAATATAGTAAAAATATAAGCCCACAGATCAAAGCTCAGTGAATAGCAAGCACAGGACATAAAGAAAGCTACATCAAGACACATAAAAATCATATTGCTCAACACCAATGATGAAAAGAAAAATCTTTCAAGTAGTCAGAAGAAAGGAGACACACTATACACAGAAATAAACACGAGAATTACAAAAGATTTCTCATCAGAAACAGTGTAAGGGAGAAGACAGTAGAGCAGCATCATTAAAGTACTCACAAGGGGGGGAAATCCTCTCAATTTATAATTCTAAACTGAGTGAAAATATTTTTTAAAATAGTTAAAATGCATTTTTCATATATAAAAGATTGAATTTTTTTAAATCACCAGCAGATTTTTAGTGTAAGAAATGTTAAAAGAAGTCCTGAAAGCAGAAATAAAATTTTGCCAGATACAAATAACGATCTACGCCAAGAAATGGAAAACACCAAAGACAGTAAATGCATAGAAAAAAATACAATAAAAGTTTCTTATTACTTAAATATATTTAAAGATAATTAACTATTTAAACAAACAATAATGTAATGTCAGTTTTATAACATCTGTGAAAGTAAAATACATGACAACAATAGCACAAAGATTGCCCGGGAAAAATGAAATTTTGTTACAGTGAAGTTTCTAGACAAGATGTGAAGTGATATAATATCCACTTGAAGACAGACCATGACAAAGTTAAAATCCTATATAATAAAGAACTAATATGCAAATAGTCATCAAGCCCTCATGCCATCACGCTATAACAGCTCAGACACTCAACACTGGGGAGAGAGGAATGGGGACCAGCCAGGCTGCAGCCCGGGAAAGGGACAAGCCACCTGCCCCGCAGTCCTGGGCACCAGCAGCTGCGCCTGCACCTGCAGCCCAGGAGAGGGACAAGTTGCACACCCGGTGGTCCCAGGTTCCTGCAGACTGGGCGAAGCCATCCGCCCATGGTCCCCTGTGGCTGTGGCTGGTCTGGGTGAAGCCAGCCCGGGTCCTGGGTGCCTGTGGCTGGCCAGAGGGAGGGAAGCCCAGGTCCCGGGTGCAGGGCAAGGCAGAGGCTGTTAGGGGCAATTAGGCCAGCATGGAGCAGTTAGGGGTGATCAGGCCAGTAGGGGAGCAGTTAGGGGCAATCAGGCAGGCAGGCAGAGGCAGTTAGGGGAGATCAGGCAGGCAGGCCGGTGAGTGGTTAGGAGCCAGTGGTCCCAGATTGCAAGAGGGATGTCTGACTGCTGGTTTAGGCCCGATCCCGATCCTGTGGGATCGGGCCTAAACCAGCAGTCAGACATCCCTGAAGGGGTCCCCAATTGGAGAGGGTGCAGGCTGGGCTGAGGGAACCCCCCCTCCATGCATGAATTTCGTGTACCGGGCCACTAGTTAATAATAACTATTTAACCCTACAACTGAAAGAACTAGAAAGAGGACAACAAGACAAGCCCAGAGTAAGTAGAAGGAAGGAAATAATAAAGATTAGAGCAGAAATAAATAACATACAAAAAATAATACAAAAAAATCAATGAAACCAAGAGCTGGTTCTTTGAAAGGATAAACAAGATTGATGAACCGTTAGCCAGACTCATCAAGAAACAAAGAGAAAGGACCCAAATAAATAAAATCAGAAACAAAGGTGGAGAAATAACCACTGACATCACAGAAATACAAAGGATTGTAAGAAAATACTATACCAACAGGCTGGACAATGTGGATGAAATGGCACAATTCGTAGAAAAATATAACCTCCCAAACTGAATCAGGAGGAATCAGGAAACCTGAATAGGCCAGCACAACTGATGAAATAGAAGCCGTAATCAGAAAACTCCCAGCAAACAGAACCCTGGGTCCAGACGGCTTCACAGGGGAGTTTTACCAAACATTAAAAGAAGAACTAACACCTCTACTCCTCAAACTGTTCCAGAACTTCCAAGAGGAAGGAACACTTCCAAACTCTTCCTATGAGGCCAGCATTAGCCTAATTCCAAAACCAGATAAAGACACCACAAAGAAAGAGAATTACAGGCCAATATCCATGATGAACACAGATGCTAAAATCCTCAACAAAATATTAGCAAATCACATCTAGCAATATGTTAAAAATATCCTACACCATGACCAAGTGGGATTTATTCCAGGGATGCAAGGCTGGTACAATATTCACAAATCAGTAAATGTGTTACATCACATAAACAAATTGAAAGACAAAAATCACATGATCATATCAATAGATGCAGAAAAAGCATTCAACAAAATCCAATACCCATTTTTGATAAAAACTTTCAGTAAAGTGAATACAGGGAGCATATCTCAACATGATAAAGGCATATATGACAAACCTACAGCCAACATCATACTCAATGGGCAAAAACTAAACTCATTTCCCCTAAGAACAGGAACAAGACAGGGATGTCCGCTTTTACCACTCTTATTCAACATAGTACTGGAAGTCCTAGTCACAGTGATCAGACAAGGAAAAGAAATAAAAGGCATCCAAATTAGAAAGGAGGAAGTAAAACTCTCATTATTTGCAGATGACATGATACTCTACATAGAAAACCCTAGACTATAGAAATTCCACCAAAAAACTACTAGATTTAATAAATGAATTTGGCAATGTAGCAGGATACAAAATCACCTTCCAAAAATTGATGGCTTTTTTATACACCAATAATGAAATCTCAGAAAAAGAAATTAAAAAAACAATCCCATTTACCATTGCAACAAAAAATTAAGATACTTAAAAGTAAACTTACTCAAGGAGGTAAAATACTTGTACTTGGAAAACTACAGGACATTGAAAAAAGAGAGAGAGAGGAAAATATAAACAAGTGGAAAAATATTCTGTGTTCATAGATTGGTAGAATCAACAGCACTAAAATGTCCATGCTACCCAAGGCAATCTACAGATTCAATACAATCCCTGTTAAAATATCAACAGCATGTTTCACAGATCTAGAACAAATACTCCAAAAATATATATGGAACCAAAAACACCCCGATAGCCACAGCAATCTTGAGAAAGAAGAACAAAGTTGGAGGAAGCACAATACCAGACATCTAGTTCTACTACAAAGCCACCTTGACCAAAACAGCCTGGTACTAGCATAAGAACAGGCATATAGATCAATGGAACAGAACAGAGACCCCGGAAATCGACCCAAGCCATTATGCTCAATATTTGACAAAGGAGGCAAGAACATATGATGAAGTCAAGACAGTCTCTTCAATAAATGGTGTTGGGAAAATTGGACAGATACATGCAAAAAAAAAAAAAAAATGAAACTAGACTATCAACTTACACCATACACAAGAATAAACTAAAAGTGGATAAAGGACTTAAACATAAGTCGGGAAACCATAAAAATCCTAGAAGAAACCATAGGCAGCAAAATCTCAGACATTTCTTGTAGCAATATGTTTATGGATACATCTCCTAGGGCAAAGGAAACTAAGGAGAAAGTAAACAAATGAGACTACATAAAAATAAAAAGCTTCTGCACAGCAAAAGAAGCCATCAACAAAACGAAAAGGGAGCCCACTGCATGGGGGAACATATCTGGCAATGATACACCTGATAAAGGGTTAATATCCACAATATATAAGGAACTTGTACAACTTAACAAATGGAAGACAAACTAATAATCTATAATAATAAAAGCAAAATATGCTAATTAGAACGGACGTCCTTCTGGACGATCTTCTGGACGAAGCCAAGGCTGCGGGGGAATCCTGGGTCCCGGATGCTGGAGAGAAGCCTGGGTCCTGGGTGCCAGAGGGAAGCTGGTGCCTGCAGCCGGGGGAAGGGAGGCCTACTCTTGCACGAATTTCGTGCATCGGGCCTCTAGTCCACTTATAAAATGGGCAAAGGACCTAAAGAGACACTTCTCCAAAGAGGACATACAGATGGCCAAGAGCTATATGAAAACATGCTCAAAGTCACTGATCATCAGGGAGGTGCAAATTAAAATGACTATGAGGTATCACTTCACACCTGTCAGAATGGCTACCATCAACAAACGACAAGTGCTGGCGAGGATGTGGAGAAAAAGGAACCCTCATGCACTGCTGGTGGGAATGCAGACTGTTGCAGCCATTATGGAAAACAGTATGGTGTTTCCTCAAAAAAATTAATATGGAACTTCCATCTGACCCAGTGATCCCTCTCCTAGGACTATATCCTAAGAGACCCGAAACACCAATCAGAAAGAATGTATGCACCCTGTGTTCATAGCAGCACAATGTACAGTAGTTAAGATCTGGAAACAGCCCAAGTGCCCATCAGAGACGAGTGGATAAAAAGCCGTGGTACATCTACACCAGGGAATACTACGCAGCGGTAAAAAAGAAGGATCTCTCACCCTTTGAGACAGCATGGAGGGGCCTGGAGAGTATCGTGCTAAGTGAAATAAGCCAGTCAGAGAAAGACAAGTATCACATGATCTCACTTATGTGTGGAATCTAAGTGACAAAATAAACTGATGAATCCAGAGGCATGGGAGCATGGAGCAGAGTGCGGAATCTCAGAGGGAAGGCGGGGAGGGTGGGTGGGTGGGAGGTGCTCAACCAAAGACCTTGTATGCACATGTGCATAAGCCATGGACACGGACAATAGGGTGGGGGCGGGGCGGGGGTGGCCTGGAGGGGGTCAATGGGGAAAAGGGGGACATATGCAGTACTTTCAACAATCAAGATTAATAAAATCATATTAATAAAATAATAAATACAAACACATTTGATTAAGGAAAAGAGACTAAGTTACCTGGTCTTAATTTGCAGACGCAGTGACAGTGGCTGTGCGTGGCACCCGGCTCAGCACCCATTTCCTCCTGGCCCTGGTTTCAGTCCTGGCAAAGGCAGGGTGTTGGGGGGCAGTGGGCTGCTTTAGGCTGAGCCCCCTGGACCGTGGCCCTGTTAACGTCAGAAACATTCAAAGCTGTAAAGAATGTCTGTGAGTTTATCTGAGCCAAACTGTCGACAATTCCCGGGAAGCAGGATGCCAACGAGGAATGAAGCTCCAGAGAGGGGTGGTTTTCACCTTCCACGGAGGAGAGGGAGGTGGGGTGCGGGGCCTCCCTGCCATAGATGAGGGAGGCCGGACCCAGCCAAGGGCACCTCTGCGGCTGGATCCAAAGGAAAAGGATGGCACCTGCTTCTGGGCCCAGGTGGACGCAGGAGCGCTAACAGCACCAGGGACCGGTAACTGGACAGGGCGGGACCCGGTCAGCCCTGCGCCACTCGCTGCCCCCGAGGGCCCAGGAAAAGGGGTCACCCCACCTTCCGCAGGGTCTTCTCTTTGCCGCAGAAGCCAGCGGCAGGCTCCGTCGAGGTAAAGGCTGACAGCAGGTTGAGCCCCATAGCAGGTCCCTGTCGCTTCTCCTCGCAGCCAAGGCCAAGGACGTTTGCTGCAGCCTCTGAGGCAGCGGGCAGCTGTGGGTTTGAACTTGACTGAGACCAAATCAGTTTCTAAGAAGCACGTGCAGGCCGTCCCTCTTACACCTGCCCCAGCACTCTCAGAGAGCCAGCGGCAGGGGACCTCGGGGTGGGGGGCCACGGGGGCAGGGGGACCACAGGTGCAGGGGGACCGCAGGTGTAGGTGACGATAGAAACACGTGGACCGAGGGAACGGGGCAGTCTGCCCTGGAAGGGTGCTCCCTGGAGGAAGGCAGCCAGGCAGGATGGTATCTCCTCTTGCTGCCGCCCAGGCACAGCGCTTTGAGCGTCTCTAATAACCAGAGCATCGTGCGGGGGTGAAACAGGGAAAGGGAGCTCTCTGCAAAGCTTGTATTCACCCCTTTCACGCCGCGTCTGTTCTGCACCAGCGTTGCTGGTTCGCCACGTGGCAGGGGTTTTGCAAAGAGCCACCCGGTGGTGCCTGCTCAACATGATACCCACACCACGAAGCACAACGTGGTAACTCTTTACCCGAATCTGCGGTGGAGGAAGCAGCCTTCCTGATTACTGAGGAGCTAGAGGCCCGGTGCACGGAGTTCGTGCAAGGGTAGCCCTTCCTTCCCCCGGCTGCCGGCACCGGCTTCCCTCTGGCACCCGTGACAGGGGTTCCCTTGAGCCCTGGCTTTGTCCGGAAGGACGTCGGGAAGGACATCCGGTCTAATTAGCATATTATGCTTTTATTGTTATGGATTGTAGGCTTACTCTTAAAGATAAAATCTTCAGAAAGTAGAATAAGCAACAAATAAATTAAAAAATCAAGCGGGAAATTGGGTGAGTACATAAAGGGTTACGTCCTTGGCACGTAAAACTCCTAAAATCAACTTTACAACGATGAACTCAGCGGTAGGAAAACAGAGGCAAGAACAACAAATTCACAAAACGAAAAACGTGAATGGTCACTAGGCCTTCACTAGTTAAAACCCTGGTTTTTAAAAGTGTAAATTAAAACAATGACACGATTTCCCCACCAAATTAATGATTTTTACCACCAATATGCTGTGAGGATGGCGGGAACCGACCAGGCCACGTCACCTCCGAGGGAGGTCCCCATGACCGTCAGGAGGGCAGCTCAGTGGGACTCGCCAGATGCCTCCGTAATTTCCTTCGCCTGAGTCATCCCACTTTTCTAGTGAAGCGAAATAAATGAAATAGCCATTATTCCATCATTTTGACCAACAAAAATGGCAATTGCACATGGGTCGAAACTGTTAATTTGTTCTAGGATAATTAAGGGGGTGGGCGCAAAGATTTAGCAGCAAGGATATCGGCAGTAGCATTCCTTACAGAAAAGAAAAATTAGAAGGCAAACTTCAACATTCAAGAATACGCACTGGTTAGTAAAACACAGAAACCCATATGGCGGGACTCGATTCATCTACTAAATTATTCTTGCAACGCATGATCCCTGATTAGATTCCGGTCCGGGAAAAGAGAAGTAGCTGTAAACACAGCCCTAGGACACGGAGGGGGTTTGGAAATGGACTGTGGCTCAGGTGATGGTATTTGTATCGATGCTCAGTGCCTGGACTTGGATAATGACGCTGGGACTTTGTAAGAGAAGGGGCTGAGGCTCAGGAAACGCACCCTGAAGTATTTGGGGATAAAAGAGCGTGATATTTGCAATTCACTCTCAGGTGCTTTGGGGGAAAAGTACATACATTTCTTTGAACTTGTCTTTGAATGTGTCTTGAAGTTTTCCTATATGTTGGAAATTTCATAAAAAAATTTACAAAAGTCATGCTGTCAATGTCACGATATGAAAAAATTCTTACTGCATTTTGAAGCGAAAGGAGCCATCAAGCCTACCAAGCTCTGGTCTGTCTGGCTATGGCTCTTCAGACGCCCAGTCTCCGTCTGTCTGAAGATTTCTACCCAGAAACATCACGGGGCGGTTCACCACAGTGTCCATCATGCGTGTGTTCTTCCCGGTGGGTGAGGGCCGCACGGCAACTGCTTCCTCCACTTTCCTGTATTTTCTAAAAGTTTCAATCATGGGAAAGCGCAGAGATGAAATTCCACTTTAAAAAGAAAGGAATAAAAAAAAACAACACACCCACAAAACCCCTTTCATTTGTAATTTGGTGGTTTCTCTCTTTGACTCTAGTCTCATCCATGAGAAGGGGGAAGGTGAGATCATTCTGGATTATCCAGGTGGGGTTTAAACCCAGTGACAAGTGCCCTGATAAGAGATAGAAGAGAAGACGCACACACACACACACACCCAGAGGAGAGGCCAGGTGAGAGTGGAGGCCGAGGGTGGAGTGATGGGGCCACAAGCCAAGGAGCACCTGGAGACGCCGGAAGCCGGAAGAGACAGGGAAGGCCCTCCTCTGGACCTTCGGGGCGGAGGCCCTGCTGGCATGTCATTTCAGAAGGAACTTGGGCTCCAGAACTCTGAGGGGATAATTTCTGTTTTCTAAGCCCCCGAGTTGGGGGGGAATTTGTTACAGCGGCCCCAGGAAACAAACACATCCTGGGGGAGAGACGAGATTTTAAGCATTTAAATGACCAGAGCCAGAACTGTGACTTCTCTGTCCTTCCCACACGCGGGCGCATGGCTCTCCTCGGGCTCGGCATTCAGCCAGCAGCGGCTCCAAGTCTCAGCACAGGGCACATCCGCCTTCCTTTTATTTAAAAAAAAAATTATATATATATATTTTATTGATTTCAGAGAGGAAGGGAGAAGGAGAGATAGAAACATCAATGATGAGAGAAAATCACTGATTGGCTGCCTCCTGCACACCCCCAACTGGGGATCGAGTCTGCCCCCGGGCATGTGCCCTGACCGGGGAATTGAACCGTGACCTCCTGGTTCATAGGTGGATGCTCAACTGCTGAGCCCGCCTTCCTTTTTGGTGACTCTCCAATGGACATCGTGGGGGTTGCCTGTCTTGCTGGTATTCTGGCTTTCTCTCTAAACGTCTCTGGGGATTTTTGAGGTTTTGGAGACTCATGTCGCAGAACCTCATGTGTTGAGGTTTTGGGTCACATCTTTGCTAACACACGTGCAGGAAGAAGGTATGAGCGGATCAGAAGGAGGAAAAGAAGGAGCTGGGCATTATTATTCAGCGGAGAGTTCCTGGCAGAGTTATGTTGGAATTTTTTCAATAAATTAACTTTACAGACTTTTAAGGGATAGCTTTTAGATGAATGGAGATATTACTTGAATTTAAATCCAGCCCATTAAGTCATCAATTATATTGCTGTTGCAACATCATGCCTTTAATGTTAATGAGACACAAATAAAAAAGAACCGACACAAGAAAGCTCTTTACTTTACTGTTTTGGGTGATCTGAGCCAAAAGCTTAAGGAGATTTACCCTCAGGAGCTGGGGCCATTGGAGACAGAGAGAACAGCAAAGCCATCGGGAGGTGTCGGCAAGGGGCGTGACGGAAGACACTGCCCTCGTCCTCGAGTGACAAGGACACAACCTCCTCCCACGAGTGTCTTTTCTATCTTCCTGTCTGTCTCCCACCTCTCCAATAGCTTAATTAGCCCTCTGGCGCCTATTCCAATCCTCGCTGTTCATTTCATTTCCTTCCCTGCTTCCTTCTTCAAATGCCACCCGATTCCCAAATCTCCAAGGCTGACATTCTATCTGGCCACAGCCCGCTATGCTCTTGCTCAGGGCATCCTGGCTCTTGGCTGTGACCTTCAGCTCAGCCTCTAGAGGGCTTTTATGCAAATGCAAGACGGTGTCCCCTTGGGGGCAGGCCAACTGGGCAACGGTGCCCCTCCACATGGTCACAGGCCCCAGGCTCAGATGTCCACCCCACTCTGCCATGCGAAGGTGGCCCCGTCGGCGGGTCCCCTGCTGTAGCTGCCTCGAGGCCCCTTCTCTACTCACCGGCTGCGTGTCCTCACCAGCCTGTCTGCCCTGCACCCCGTCAGCCTTGGATTCCCAGCTCCTCGTGCGGGCCGTGCCGATACCCCCCGCAGTTTAGAGACCACGTCCATCTGCTGTGCCGCTGGGTCTTCAGCCGCTGGGATGGCACCACCATCGACAGGAGTCCTTTGCCACGAGCTCGGCCAGTGCTGGCTGAGTGGGTGAGTGCACTGTTCCCTCCGAGCAGCCCCTCAGGCGGTCTCACCTGGGCCTCTCTCAGGGGAGAAGGTGGGTGCTGCCACCAGGGCAGCCTCATGGCACAGTGGCCTGCAGGATGAGCTCCAGGTGGCGAGAGAAATGGTGATGGCTGACGTCTATGTTTCAACACCGCACGCTTCCCTTGCTTGTCAGCGGGTCCCTGGCGTTCACTGCGCTCTCAACTCCTGGCCTTCTGCTCCTGTCGGACATTGTGAGTGTGGAAGTGTGTGCCTGCGAGTGTAATGAGTGTGAGTGTGGGAGTGTGTGCCTGCGAGTGTAATGAGTGTGAGTGTGGGAGTGTGTGCCTGCGAGTGTAATGAGTGTGAGTGTGGGAGTGTGTGCCTGCGAGTGTAATGAGTGTGAGTGTGGGAGTGTGTGCCTGCGAGTGTAATGAGTGTGAGTGTGAGTGTGGGAGTGTGTGCCTGCGAGTGTAATGAGTGTGAGTGTGGGAGTGTGTGCCTGTGAGTGTAATGAGTGTGAGTGTGAGTGTGGGAGTGTGTGCCTGCGAGTGTAATGAGTGTGAGTGTGGGAGTGTGTGCCTGTGAGTGTAATGAGTGTGAGTGTGAGTGTGGGAGTGTGTGCCTGCGAGTGTAATGAGTGTGAGTGTGGGAGTGTGTGCCTGTGAGTGTAATGAGTGTGAGTGTGAGTGTGGGAGTGTGTGCCTGCGAGTGTAATGAGTGTGAGTGTGGGAGTGTGTGCCTGCGAGTGTAATGAGTGTGAGTGTGGGAGTGTGTGCCTGCGAGTGTAATGAGTGTGAGTGTGGGAGTGTGTGCCTGCGAGTGTAATGAGTGTGAGTGTGGGAGTGTGTGCCTGCGAGTGTAATGAGTGTGAGTGTGGGAGTGTGTGCCTGTGAGTGTAATGAGTGTGAGTCTATGCACCTGTGATGTAATGAGGGTGAGTGTGGGAGTGTGTGCCTGCGAGTGTAATGAGTGTGAGTGTGGGAGTGTGTGCCTGCGAGTGTAATGAGTGTGAGTGTGGGAGTGTGTGCCTGCGAGTGTAATGAGTGTGAGTGTGGGAGTGTGTGCCTGCGAGTGTAATGAGTGTGAGTGTGGGAGTGTGTGCCTGCGAGTGTAATGAGTGTGAGCGTGGGAGTGTGTGCCTGCGAGTGTAATGAGTGTGAGTGGGGGAGTGTGTGTCTGCGAGTGTAATGAGTGAGTGTGAGTGTTTGTGTGTCTGCGAGTGTAATGAGTGTGAGTATGAGAGTGTGTGCCTGCGAGTGTAATGAGTGTGAGTGTGGGAGTGTGTGTCTGCGAGTGTAATGAGTGTGAGCGTGTGTGCCTGCGAGTGTAATAAGTGTAGTATGAGTGTGGGAGTGTGTGTCTGCGAGTGTAATGAGTGTGAGTGTGAGTGTGGGAGTGTGTGTCTGTGAGTATAATGAGTGTGAGTGTGAGTGTGAGCGTGTGTGCCTGCGAGTGTAGAACATACCTGTGCTCTTCACTGCAGCACAATGTTGTCCTTTGAACCTGGGGGTGGATCTGAACGTTGTGTAATCTTGCGCTCGCTCCGCGGTAGGCGTGCATTGGAAGTGGTGCAGATGTGTCATGCACTGTCGTCAAAACCTTGACATAATCCACTTCCCCAGAAAGAAGTCCCCTGTTTATGTTTATCATGTGGCCTCCCCTACCTGCTGTCACTCAGTCTCTTTCCTGGGAGACCTCGGTCTAGAGTGAGGCCTGAGGGACGGCTCTCCCTGCAGGTTCCATCTCTGTGACCTTGAGCAGAGGGCAATACACTCGACGAACGTGGGTCTCCATGAACGTGGGTCTCCATGAACGTGGGTCTCCAGTGTCTCTGTGACCTTGAGCAGAGGGCAATGCACCCCACGAAGGTGGTTCTCAGGTACCCGGCTGCCTTGACTGAGGCTCAGGATTGTATGAGTCCTACACTCTGCTAAAGACACTGTCCACATATGTCCATGTCCCTTTAACCTCTCCTGGGAATGGGGTGCCAGGAGGAACTTCATGTCGATGAAGAGCGGATCTGTAACCTCTCTGCAGGCCCCCCGGAGACTCGGGGCCCAACCGGAGCTTCATTCATCCCTAGTGTGAAATGGAATCGCACCAAGCTCTGGCAGGTGGGGAAGGCACCTGAGCAGCCTCAGCACTCCCAGTGTTGTTTGCACGTCCCCGGGCAGGGATGTAGGGAGAGCCTGTTCTAGATCCTTCCAGGGAAGCGGGCGGTGTTGAAACATAGACGTCAGCAATCACCACTTCTCTCGCCACCTGGAGCTCATCCTGCAGGCCACTGTGTCATGAGGCTGGCCCAGGTGGCAGCACCCACATTCTGTCTATGAGCCCCAATACCGCAGGGGTGAGCCAACGAGAGCACAGGCCAAAGCGGGCCCGCTTCCCGTTGTTGTAAATAAAGTTTTATTTGAAGCACAGCCACGCCCATTTGTTTATGTTGTCTCCGGCTGCTTTCGTGCTGAAATGGCAATTGAGTCGTTACCGTACGTCCCTGTATAGAAAAGGTTTCCTGACCCTGAAATTACCTGAAAGTGAGGTGCCATGGAGTTCATGTCTGAAGACAACTGAGCCGGGGGTGAGGGGACGGGACCTGTGGGCGGCGGGACAGCTCCATCCTGACGCACCCCCGCTCGCTCACAGTGCGGGGAAGGGTGTCCTGGCTTCGGAGCGCGGGGTGGGCCTGGGGAGCTTCCTCCCTGCAGACACCGGTGCCTTTGGGACGCCCTTCGCCTCCCCATAAGCCTCAGCAGCTCCACGTGCCCCTAGCGGGGAGGCGGGGCCAGAAGACAGAGCAGAGCGAGCTTCGCTCTAAGGGCTGTTCTGTGTGGCGTGTGGTCTAAGAGCTCCGTTTAGGCCCGCACTATGGTCTTTTCCAAAAGCAGTTGGCCCAGGGATCCACTCAAGCCAGGGGTGGGTAAGGTCCGGCCTGAGGGCATATCAGGCCCACGGAATCACTGGGTGTGGCCCCGCCAAGGCGTTAGGGTGCGTTAATGAAGCGTTAGGGTGCGTTAATGAAGCGTTCTACGGAACATAGCAGGCTACGTGTCAAGTTGATCCTTTTGTCTGGCCCTCGAATGATGTTATACGTATCCAAATGGCCCCCGGCAGAAAAAAGGCCCCTCACCCCTGATTTCAACCAGCACCTCTCTGCACCTTCCCCAGCCCACCCTCATTTAGATGTTGGGAGTCGTCTGTTAAATTTGTATTTATTATAACTTTTGACCCAAATTACGAGTGTGGGAGAGGATTAGGATCCATTTATTCTGGAACTTGAGGGTGAAGATTTGACAATTCGAGCCGCGACATGGAGATAGGGATGCACTCAGGGGGTGCCGTGCACAATTAGGGTACTCTATTTGAAAATACTCACTTCAGCCCAGTAACTCTCCTCCGGGCCTCTCTGTCTGTGAAGACGTCGCCTTAGTTAGCTAAACTCACAAACAGTCACCAAGATGAGAAAAATCGGTATTAAGATGAATTTTCAGCAGGGATTGAAGGCAAGAACCCATAAAGATTTATTGCTATTATTTCAAACATCATTGAAATTAGACTTAATTATCTGTGCAATTTGCTGAAAATAGCATTTTTGATCAAGTACATGCCATTAATTTTAAAATAGAAATGTACCAAGCTGCTTTCTAAAAATTCCTCCAAAACATTTGCTAAATTGCCTGTTTGAGAAGTCTCCCTTCGTCCTTCCTCCGTCCCCAAGAACGTAAAACTGGGGGAAAAGTTCCCTTTTGTTTGCTGGCTTCTTCCCTGGACCGTGACCATGTAGAGTGGCCGGAGGGGTCCCTGTGAAAGCCGGACACTCCCGTTAGAGGGAAAGGAGAGAGATTCGGTTGCCAGGACGCTGTGGGCTTTGAAGGGACACAGGCTAATGGCTTTTTATTGCTGGGCTTGTCCGCGGGGAGCAGTAAGCGGGTATCCCCGGGATCTGGCTCTGTCTACACCGCGCAAAGAAAAGCTGAAATTTATCAAGTTAATTAACTTGGCTATTTCAAGGGGTAATCAGGCTCCCAGGATGCTTCCTTAACGGCTCCTTTCCATCAAGGTGACAGTGTTAAGTGTGTGTCCCTCGCCCTGGGGCTACGATTCGTTTTGCGCTGGTCCCTTCTTCCCGGAACCCCAATCCCACAGGGGCACCTGCGTGCAGCCGGAACAGGTGTGCGACCGGGTCCCGGGAGCGGCAGGCCCGGGCGGGTCTCCAGCCTGCGTGTCAGACTCAGGTTTGCACCGGGGGCTCCAGAACCGGCTCCGGCCCCGCCCCCCGCATGGCTGACATCTCAGCGTCCGCCTGCTGGGTCTCTGCCATGTCGTTCACCCAGGTCCTGTCACCAGCTGGTGCGCCCCTCTGCCTTCGGGGCCTGACCCGGCCCTGCCTCCCGGGAGACGTCCCTGCTCAGGAAAGGGGCCATCCCCCACTTCTGTGGGGAACCGGGACTGTTAGGCCTGCAGGTGGGGGGCGCACACCTGAGTGGCTGAGTCAGGCACCCCGGTGGGGCCCGGCACCCCGTTTGGGAGAACACCCTGGGTGGTTCTGGCCCACGCCACCGCCTGAGAGCAGCCGCAGCGAGCAGCGTGTGGCTCACGGTGCTGTCCGTCCGCACAAACCGTCTAGCAGACGAGGGGTGGCTCCGGGAGGTTCCGACACTTGCGGCCGTCTGGGTTCAGCTGGGATCCCACTACCGGACCCTCAGGTCAGTGTTTCTGCAAGAGGGGCCCGGCCTGGCCTTCCGGGGCGCCCCCCAGGTGTGGCCTCCCGACCTGCTGGGCTCCTGGAGCTGGGCGCCCCCAGGTGTGGCCTCCCGGCCCGCTGTGCACCTGGAGCTGGGGCGCCCCCAGGTGGGTCTCCCACACCCGCCCGCCCAGTGAGGAGCCCTGCCGTGACCTTCTCCTCACACGAAGGTCACCGTCTCCTCCGCAGTCTCCTCCGCCTGCGAATGGTTTCCATTTTTCCACTTGAAAGCTGGGCTGGATGCTCCATCCCACCCGCCTTCAGGGCCGTGCCCACCTGGGCTGTCCCACGCGCCACGGCCCGGAGCGAGCGCGGGCGGCAGAGACTCCGCCGGCTCCTAACTCGGCTGCTTCTCTCTCCCCCAGAGAGGCCCCGGTGAACGGCTGCGTGACGTGGGCTTCGGGAAGAGAAACCTGGGTTCTGCCGAAAACGGAGAGCTCCCCACTTCTCCCCGCCCGACCCGCACCAGACGGAGCTGCTCCTATGGCCTCACTGGCTGCTGGGAGGCTCAGGTCACACGGGGGGTGGGGGGAACCCAGTCGCCTGAGGGCCGGCTGGATCCGTGTGTCCTGGAGAACCCCGTGCCCCAGCACCCTGGCTGGGAAGCCTCCGGCCTGGGGTGGCCCGGAGCCCTCTCTCTGATTCCTGCGTGGACCCGCGGGTATGAGAGGCGTATCTCTGCTGGGAGGGTGTCTGTCAGGACCCGCACCCGCGGGGGGCCCCCTGGGGTCCCCGGCGATGCTGCCAGATCTGGGGGTTCCGGCTGCTCCAGCCCTAGGCTGGGCCAACTTCTCCTTTCCTCAGCATTCTCCATGGAGCCTCGGGGTTCCGCACGGTGACAGATCAGCCCCTTCCTGTGGCTCCAAAGCTGGGTGTGGGGATGGGCCCCCTTCTGCTGGTGAGAACTGAGATGGGAGAGGAGACGTGACCTCCGGAAGGTCACCTGCCACGGCGTAGGGGGCGTGGCCTCTGCCGGCGGGGAGTGGGGGTAAAAGGGGGGCCTCTCACCTCCCCCTGGGACATGTGGCCACCCATGCTGAGGGGAAGTGGAAGCCGGCGCGCCCTGCCCTCGGAGGGCCGTCTTTCTTTTGGATGTTCTTCCACTTGGTTGTTGAGGCAAAGGATCCATTGATTCACTTTAACAGTGCTGAGATGCTGGCAAAGAAAACATCTCTTTACATCATTTATGTCTTTATTTTCTAAATAGCCAACAAACGATAGATAAGGGAGATCTCTGCTTCAGCGGTAAAATAAAACCTGAACATGTGTTCGCAGGGGAGGCCCGGGGTTCTGACTTTCTGTCAGAAGTAAGTGGCATCTTGCCTGGCGGGCGTGGCTCAGGAACCACAGGTCACCAGATTGGTTCGTGGTCAGGGCACAGGCCCGGGTTGTGGGCTTGATCCCCCGGAGGGTGTGTGCAGGAGTTTCTGTCTCTCTATCCCTCCCCCTTCCTCTCTCTCTAAAACATTAATAAAACCATATTAAAAATAAACAGATAAATAAACAGATAAGTTGCATCTTGCTGGTCAACCTGCCTTTGAAGGGGTGGGAGGGTGACATGCCTGATGGAGGCATGTTCTGTGTCCCACTCTCACTGTGTGAGCCTAGGGTTCCTTCGTGAATGGCGTGTTGCCTGATTTGTTCCCAGAATGCCCCTGTGCCCTGCCAGGGTTTCCTGGGGACACTCGTTCAGGGACGGGGGTTATTGGTCCTCTACCCTCGGTTGCTGGGCCCCTGTGTTCCTAATGGGGACAGGGTGTCTGACAGAGGACTTGGGCTCAATGCATATGTTCCATGTTGGAGATGGAAGTTCATCCTGGGAGAGTTTGACTTCGGAGCCTGCCCTTCGCCTGTGTCTTCCACAGACTGGCCAGCGACTGGGCGAGCAGTCCCTTTTAGGAGAAGACCAAGCTGACGGGCCCCCACACGGCCTTTGTTGTGAAGGGCGGCTGGTGTTCCGAGCGGCACGGGGGGTCCTGAGCCGGTGAGCAAAGGCTTTTTTGTTAGCCTTTAAAAACACACACACATTTTTAAAAATTAAATGTATTGGGGTGACATTGGTTAATAACAGTATGTAGGTTTCAAGTGTACAACTCTATGTTGCATCATCTGTATATTGCATTGTGTATTCGCCATCCAAAGTCAAGTTTCTTGCCCTCGCCAGTGTGGCTCAGTGGATAGGGCATCAGTCTGTGGACTGAAGGGTCCTGGGCTTGTTTCTGGTCAAGGGCACATGCCTGGGTTGTGGGCTCGATCCCCATTAGGGGCGTACAGGAGGCAGCTGATCAATGATTCTCTCTCATCATTGATGTTTCTATCTCTCCCCTTTCCTTCCTCTCTGAAATCAATAAAAACATATTTTAAAAAATCAAGTTTCCTTCTGTCACCACAGTAAACCCTTAATTTTTCGAACCTCGATTCAACAGACTTTGGATTTAATGGACAAAATATTCGTTCCGTATGTCATGTGTGGAGATTAACGCCCTGTTGATTTAAAAATGCTTTTAACCAAGATTTGCTTGTAATTAAATTAACAAGTTACTTTTGTTGTTATTAGTTCACTGTTATTTAAAAAAAATTTAGCAAATAGGCCATATGTTGGAAAAAACGCTGTAGTAATTTCACCAACATAAACATGACATTTCTACAACTACAGCCCACAGACTTAAATCCAGGAGTGACGGCTTATAAACAGAGTTTGGCGAATGATCACACGTGATCACACGGCATCATGTGTGACAACTGGTTCTGTTGCACGACTTTCTGCGGCAGTTTTAACGCGTGCCTGCCCATGTTCCCCGTGCGCTAAGCCACGGCCCAGCCGTGTGCAGTGCAGCCGTGTGCATGTGCAGCCGTGTGCCTGTGTTTGCTCTCTCTTGTGGAGCTTTGCTGAAAGGGGGGTGGGGGCAGCCAGCGTGTCCAGTGACCACAGTGAGGGGGCCGGGCCAGCGGCCCCGTGGAGAAGGCACCGTCTTCGGAAGCTCTGTTCACAGGGTTTGGGGCGGAAGAACCCGGGCGGGATGTGTCTCATGGTTCGCACAGGGCTCTTTCTTAGGCCAGTGCTGATGGGGTTGGGAGAGTTGCTAAGGATTCAGGGGGGTCAGAACCCCCAGGGCACCATCGGGCTTCCTCTCCGGGTCCCCACGACGGTGTGAGAAAGCCCGCGGGGGGACTGGGATCTGCAGCCGCTTACTTTCGCTCAAGGTCAGTTTCTTCCAGGGGCTCCGGCCGAAGACGCAGTACCGTCAGGAGTCCGCCCGGCTGCGCCTGCGTTCCCACCGGCCGCGCGGACGGGGAGGACTGGCTTTTCTCTGCGCCCCTCTCCCTCGAGGGCAAGGGCAGAGCTGCACTCAGCTCCTTCGGCCGAGCCCCAAACTGACACACACACAGGCACACAGACACACACAGGCACACACCACACACAGGCACACAGACCACACACAGGCACACACCACACACAGGCACACAGACCACACACAGGCACACACCACACACAGGCACACAGACACACACAGGCACACACACACACACAGGCACACAGACCACACACAGGCACACAGACACACACACACACACAAGCACACACCACAGGCACACAGACACACACAGGCACACAGACCACACACACAGGCACACAGACACACACACAGGCACACACCACACACACAGGCACACACCACACACACAGGCACACAGACCACCCACAGGCACACAGACCACACACACAGGCACACAGACACACACACAGGCACACACCACACACACAGGCACACACCACACACACAGGCACACAGACCACCCACAGGCACACAGACCACACACACAGGCACACAGACCACACACAGGCACACAGACCACACACAGGCACACAGACACACACACAGGCACACAGACACACACACAGACACACACACACACAGGCACACAGACCACACACACAGGCACACAGACACACACAGACACACAGACACACACACAGGCACACACACACAACACAGGCACACAGACACACACAGGCACACAGACACACACAGACACACACAGACACACACACAGGCACACACAGGCACACAGACACACACAGGCACACAGACACACACACAGGCACACAGACCACACACAGGCACACAGACACACACACAGGCACACAGACACACACACAGGCACACACACACACAGGCACACAGACCACACACACAGGCACACACACACAACACAGGCACACAGACACACACAGGCACACAGACCACACAGGCACACAGACACACACAGGCACACAGACACACACACAGACACACAGACCACCCACAGGCACACACACAGGCACACAGACACACACACAGGCACACAGACACACACAGGCACACAGACACACACACAGGCACACACACACACAGGCACACAGACCACACACACAGGCACACACACACAACACAGGCACACAGACACACACACAGGCACACACACACACAGGCACACAGACCACACACACAGGCACACACACACAACACAGGCACACAGACACACACACAGGCACACAGACCACACACAGGCACACAGACCACACACAGGCACACACACAGGCACACAGACCACACACAGGCACACAGACACACACACAGGCACACACACAGGCACACAGACCACACACAGGCACACAGACACACACAGGCACACAGACACACACAGGCACACAGACACACACACAGGCACACAGACCACACACAGGCACACAGACACACACACAGGCACACAGACCACACACAGGCACACAGACACACACAGGCACACAGACACACACACAGGCACACAGACCACACACAGGCACACAGACACACACACAGGCACACAGACCACACACAGGCACACACACAGGCACACAGACCACACACAGGCACACAGACACACACACAGGCACACACACAGGCACACAGACCACACACACAGGCACACAGACACACACAGACACACACACAGGCACACAGACACACACACAGGCACACAGACCACACACAGGCACACAGACACACACACAGGCACACACACAGGCACACAGACCACACACAGGCACACAGACACACACACAGGCACACAGACCACACACACAGGCACACAGGCACACAGACACACACAGACACACACACAGGCACACAGACCACACACAGGCACACAGACACACACAGGCACACAGACACACACACAGACACACAGACCACCCACAGGCACACAGACACACACACAGGCACACACACAGGCACACAGACCACACACACAGGCACACAGACACACACAGACACACACACAGGCACACAGACACACACACAGGCACACAGACACACACACAGGCACACAGACCACACACAGGCACACACACACGCACACAGACACACACACAGGCACACAGACACACACAGGCACACAGACACACACACAGGCACACAGACACACACAGGCACACAGACACACACACAGGCACACACACAGGCACACAGACCACACACACAGACACACACAGACACACACACAGGCACACAGACCACACACACAGGCACACAGACACACACAGACCACACAGGCACACAGACACACACAGGCACACAGACACACACACAGGCACACACACAGGCACACAGACCACACACACAGGCACACAGACACACACACAGGCACACAGACCACACACAGGCACACAGACCACACACACAGGCACACAGACATACACAGACCACACAGGCACACAGACACACACACAGGCACACAGACCACACACACAGGCACACAGACACACACAGGCACACACACAGGCACACAGACACACACACAGGCACACAGACACACACACAGGCACACAGACCACACACAGGCACACAGACCACACACACAGGCACACAGACACACACAGACCACACAGGCACACAGACCACACAGGCACACAGACACACACACAGGCACACAGACCACACACAGGCACACAGACCACACACACAGGCACACAGACACACACAGACCACACAGGCACACAGACACACACAGGCACACAGACCACACACAGTCACACAGACACACACACAGGCACACAGACCACACACACAGGCACACAGACCACACACAGGCACACACTCGCACTCTCCCCTGAAACATGTTTGCATTAACACTGCTTTGCTCTTTTGAAAGATTGTGTGCCATCGAGTTACGGCCACTTGGTTTCTGGGAGGAAAGTGGCCGGTCTGTCCTCGGGAAGACGGGCCAGGACGAGAGAAAACCGGCCCAAAGACCATCTGTTAACATCTGTCCGTGCTCGGGTTGCATTCTCGTTCAAGTTGGTCACCACCGCGCCCCTCCTAACCACCCGCTTGTCCCCGTTGCGCCCAAGAATAGGCCTCAATAACTCTAAATGAGCTATTATGCGCTGCCATATAATTATATATTTAGGACACATGTACGGATAAAAAAAGAACCAACTCTGCAGCAAAACTCCGAGCCGAACTGCAGAGCAATTTCGGTGACGGATGCTATTTCAGCTGGTGTGTCAGCTGCTCCGTCTTTTTTCTGCGCTCCCGAGTCCGTGACAATATCCGGGCACTCGTGAGCGCTGGTCTTTATTTTTGAACCGATGTCATTTTGGAGACGTGAAAAGCCTGCTTCCCGATCTTCTCTGCTCAGGGCTCATGAGGTATAGAAAGGCGTTGCGCTGATTTTTCTTGGACGAGTCTTTTATCTGCGTGTCCTATCCACACAGTAATAACACCAACTGTAAAAATAAAGCCGCTGTCATTCCCCGAGCGCTGAAGTTTTGCTAAGCACTGAGGTGTGTCTGTCCTATCATGTCATCGTCATCCTCACGACAAAACCGGGGATGAGCCGGGGGTTGTTAATGTGTCTCATGTAAGGACACAGGCCCATGAAGAGCGACTTCGTGGTTAGAACTGGGTGGTTACTAGATTCCTATTATTTTGAGCAATGGTTACAGCTAACATACTTCCATTGTGTGGAGTGTTTTCACGTCATTTCGTTGACCCTAACAACAGCCCTGTGAGCATAGATCTGGGCATTGGTCTCATTTTATTGGTGGCGACCCTGACGTTCAGAGAGACACAGCTGTCTCCCCACGGGGCTGCCGGGGGCCGCCCTGGGGGAAGTGGAATGAGCATGGGGCCATCGGAGTCCCAGTCTAGTGCCCGCTGGCCATTCCAAAGAAGCAAAGCAGCCAGCAAAACACACATGTGCGCACACACACACACACACACACACACACACACACACACACACCTCCGGAGGCATCAAGATAGTCTCTCTCTCTCCCCCTCCCTGCATCAGCCAGGCTAGCGGGGGACCCTCTGCTGACATCAGCTGGGTGACACCCAGCTTGCACAGAGCCCTGCTGTCCCCCCCCCCCGCCCCCCGGACCCTCCTGGGCAGCACCCGGGCACCCGGGCACCTGAGGGGCGGGCGGGCGAGTGCAGGGCTGGGCTCAGCTGGGTCCTCTGAGCCAGGACCTCTCAGCGGGGGGAGGAGACACTGAACAAGCCGAGAGGGCGGAGAAGTGGGGGAGACACTGAGGCCTGGCGGGTGTGGGGTGAGGGCCATGGGGTGGGCTGGGAGGTGCGCGCTGACACGGGGACAGGGGTGCTGGGAGACCTAGAGGAAGCCATTGCCGTCGCCAGAATGACAGAGGCCGCCTGGAGGTGTGGCCGCCACGCGTTTGCCGTGGGGCAGAGCCGTCCTTGCAGTTCCGTTCAGGGAGCGGCTGTCATCGTGGACGTCCTGGCGGCCTTTCTGTGGACTCAGCAGAACGGGGCGGGCCCAGCGGCGCCCTCGTCAGAGGCTCCTGATTTACGGGTGAGGCTCAGCGGTGCGGCCCCGGCCAGGCAGGTGCGGGAAGCGATACGATAAGTCAGGGGGACAGGCCAGCTCCCCCTTTCACTTACAGCGCGGGCAGTGCCTTAGCCAAGCCTCGGAGCAGCCGGGACTGCCGGCCGTCGGGCCGGGTGGGGGCAGGGAGGGGCGAGGGAGCCCTGGGGCAGCGCCGGCTCATCAGAGCAGGTCTGCGGGCTCCTGTTCTCGGGGTTCCCCCGGGGCCCCTCAGGTTGGCGGACCCCATGCGGGTTTGTCGCACGCCTTGTAAAAACAGGCTGGGCATTTCAGGGGCAAACTGTGCACCAGGAGCTTAAAAACATCCACGTTCTTACCTCGCCCTTTTCTAGAAAGGGCGGCTCCATGCGGTGAGAGTCCCGGTGTGTGCGGAGGCCCTGCTGCTGGAGGGCGGGGCAGACTGCGGATCGGGGCGCCGCTCTGCACCCCGACTCACTGGGGACGGCAGAGCCCAGCCCCCTCTCCTTCCTGCAGCCGGGCTGCGACCACACACTGGGTGCTAACCCAAGCCAGAGTCTCGGGGGACCGTGGGGAGTGGGGGTGCGGGGAGCCCGTCGTGCATAGAGTGACCCAGTGCCCGCAGGCCGTCTGGGAGTCCCCGAGAAGGATGCTGCCAGATCTGGCTGCAGAGCTGCCTCTCAGACAACATCGGGTACAGAGGCCGCGGCCGGGGTTCCTCAGCTGGGAGGAGTCTCCCCGCCATCGGCACCAGCTGGGCCGACAGGGACCTGCCCTCTCCGTCAGTCCTTCCCTCCGCGCCCCCTCCCACGGCAGCCGGCTCTCCGTCTCCGGAGAGAAGGCTTTCCCTGCGGGCAGACAGTGTTGCGTGTTTGTTGTTGCTGTTGTGTCTCGGTTAAGAAAAAAGACTGTGATGGGATGGTGCCCACACGGTCTCGCCTCCTGGAATCTGGGGTCCTTGTAAAACC
The DNA here is from genome assembly GCF_027574615.1 of Eptesicus fuscus. Taxonomy (NCBI): domain Eukaryota; kingdom Metazoa; phylum Chordata; class Mammalia; order Chiroptera; family Vespertilionidae; genus Eptesicus; species Eptesicus fuscus. The sequence continues at coordinate 96,258,368 of NC_072482.1, forward strand.
CGATGCCGGCTCTTACCCGTCTGTTCTGGTTAGTGTGCGTGGCTGCTGACCGGCGCCCGGGCACCAGACGCTCCCGAGTGACGGACGGGCGGACGAGCAGCAAATCCCACCGGCGGCTCGGAAACGCCCGTGGTCGTTCCGCCTCCCACGCCACGAGCCTGGGTGCCCGCAGCCTCGCTGGTCCTGCCCCGAGGGCGCGGGTGCCGCCTCATCCATCGACCCTCGGACCCCCGTCCGAGACACACGCAGAGAAGCGGCGGGAAGGGGCCGCAGGGCCAACGCGGCCGCTTGGCCTTCTTACTGGGAAGGCCCTCTCGGGGCTTGCACGTTCCTCGTACCCCATTACCTGGAACCTCGGGCACGAAGAGGGGTGCTTGTCTCCCCGAGAAGCGACCTTCCCCAGGCCTGTCCCAGCCTGTCCCTAGGCCACCGGAGAGGCGCCAGGCGGGTCCCTGTCCCCTGGACGACCGAGGCCTCGTCAGGAGGAGATGGCTCTCGGAGCTGGTGGCACTCGGACGTGGCCGGCTCTTGGCTGAGGATGTGCGGGGGAGCGGATGGCCGCGAAGGGTGAAGCACTAGAGGCTGCGGTGAAGCTCTGGATGGAAACAGGCGGGCCCTGCGGGATGGCGAATACCTTGCTGCGGGTTCGCTTTAAACATCCCGTGATTTTTCATGGGCCGTTGAGATAACCGCTGTTGTTGGCATTATGCGACGTCATTGTACAGCGTGATTGCTTCTTGTAGTCCCACCGTATCTGTTCCACAGCATTCTGGTTTATGGGTGTTCGAAGGCGTATTTTTTATTGATTTGGCATATACACAGCTCTGAGCTGCTCTTGGATTGATTAGATGCTAGAGTGAAGCTGAAACGTTTAGTGCATCGATTTGGAATCTGCAAAGCTGTTTATTTGAGGTCTGCATAAATTTATGACTTCGCTGTAAGTAATGCTAACGTTAAAGAGAATATTGGGGGGGTGTTCCTAGTGAGAAATTAAATATTCTGAAGAGAGCTCTTTAAGGCACTGCCCGGACACAGCAAGGGCAGAGAGGTGACGGTGAGCCCAGGGCCGGGCAGGGGCCGGGCACGCCCCCCGTGCCTCGCGGGGGCTCGGGGCGGGGTAGGTGCTTCATCCCCGCTGGTGGATTTCACGTGCCTGGGGAGGGTATGGTGGAATCTCCCGGAAAAGAACACGGGCTAACGAGGCATTTCCTCTCCCTCTGCCTTCCTCGAGCGGAAACGGGAGCACTCGGTGGTGGGGCAGCCGCCCCCGTGATGAGGAAGGCCGACTGCCCTGCGGGGCCCTCGCCGGAGAGGGTGCGCTCCTCTCTGCTGCTTTCCTCGCGGCGGCTGCACCTCGTAGATGTGGGTGCTGTCTGTCTGCAGACACGATTTCCTTTTGACCAGCCTCTGGTCCTTTTCACCACTTTGCGTCCACTGATGGCCAACGGCAGCACGCAGGCGAGAAGTCTGACTTTCATTGTGCGATGGATGGCGAGAGGAGGCTTTCAGATGGAACGGAGGCTCGTTCTTGGAAATAACGTTGACATTTCAGAGTAACGGGACCACTTAGTGTGTCAATTATTCATTTATTTATTTATTTTGGTTAATCCTCACCCGAGGATATTTTCTCACTGACTTTATAGAGAGTGGAAAGAAGGGGGGGGGGGGGGAGAGAAAGAGAGAGGGAGAGAGAGAGAAACATGGATGTTTCAGAGAGAGACACATCAATTGGTTGCCTCCTGCACGGGCTGGGGATCGAACCTGCAACCCAGGCACATGCCTTTGACCGGTCACCCTTCCGTGCGTGGGCTGATGCCCCAAAGCTAACCACAGAGCCACGCTGGCCGGGGCACGTGTGCGGATTATCGCGTTTCTGAAGTGTTCTCATTCTCTGTCCCTCATTTTGGTGTGGCGAGTGAAAATCAGAGTGAGGAGGGGAAAGAGGGCTTCTGATTGGAGGCGGAAAGATGGATGGAGACACGGCATGGAGGGGGGGGGCGCCCTGGTCTCTCTGGGTGCCCTCGAGCTTGCAGGTGGATGCTGGCTATAACTGGCTGGAGGAACCGACTGGTTTCTGCCTGTTGGAGGGAGTGATTGAAGGAGCAGGAAATGTTATTCACCGCTCTCTGCAGAGTGAGTGATTTACTCCCTTCCCTCCAACAGGACGGAGGCGGGTAAGCCTCGGGGACTCTTTGGACAAAGTGCTCTACAAACACGCAGGATGAGTTTCGGTTTTATTGCCGAGGAGCCCCTGCGAGGATGGGAGATGGGAGTGAAGTTAAACACAAGGATTTATTGCTGGAGGGAGCCTTTCTTAACACAATTGTTTTAAGAAGCAAATATGTGATAAAGGAGTTGAAATCACCTGCATGCTATAAATTTTATTTGCCATAGTTACATTTGAATGAATGCAGGTGCAACTCATGTTTTGGTAAATAATTAATATTACATCTGGAGCCTCGCACACCCCATGCGATCGCTAGAATGCAGCGATTTTTACTCGGGATCTCCAGCCGGGCCTCCAGCTCCTGGGCCCGGCAACACTGCCCAGTCTCTGAGCTCTGGAAACTGGGAAGGCGGGTGGTGTGTGTGTGTGTGTGTGTGTGTGGTTACACAGGGGGATGAGGAGGAAGGGCTGTGATGGAAAGAAAATGGGGAGTATAAGATTTGGAGGAGGCAGAGTTGGGATTCTACAGAGGAAATTGGTCTCCAAGTTGTCCATTTGCTCCTGGAATTTGAACGTGGCCACAGAGTCTGGCTGTTGCTACAGTAAGAGTCTGGCTGTTGCTGTAGGCACAGCGAGGGACACTGAAGTGCCAACTGTAGTGTTGTGGGTGGGACTGTGGTGGAGCGAACAGCCTTTCATGTTCCTGGGGAATGGTGTCGTGTACATGTCGCCCAGCATGGAGGTGGTCTCCAGTGCCGGAAAGGAGAACGCGGGTGACAGGTCGTGGGATGAGGTCAGCATGGTGGTCTGGCAGGTGACTCCCAGTGGGTAAGTAAGAGTTCCTTTCTTTCCTCTCTTTCTTTTATGAAATCTAGTTCTTGTTTTTCCTGTGGCTGCTACCGCTGCTCAGTTCATGGAGTTGATCAGATATATTCTTCGAGGACACAAGGCCAGGGCAATGCGTGTGGGTGTCACTCCGGCAGGTGAAGGTGACATTCTGGTCCAAGGACTCAGACATTCAGGGACTTAAAAGGCTCGAAGACGCTGTCTCCTCGCTCTCGTCTCCTCTCAGCGTGTGTGTTATTGACGTGGTTTTGGATGGACTATTACACATTGTGTTACCTAGTATATAATTACATATTCATTTTGTATTTTGATAGCATTTATATGTGGTTTTCCTATATTACTTAATGTAGAACCATTATTTATTCTCTATAAAATCATAAGGCTGGGCCATCTGCTGACAGCAGCTCTGACCCTTTGTCCACCTGGCGGCTGACCCTTTGCCCTCCTAGGGGAATGGACCACTTAGACCAAATATAAGCACACACTTACTTTGGAAGCATCATTGTCACCAAGCGGTTGGTTTTATCTTTATCATAAAAGGCCACTACGGCGTCACGACCAAACGAGCAGCGGCTCTCGCGGCGGGCGGGGCGGGGAGCGAGCTACTGGGTCGGAGAGCTAAGAGCGGCAGAGGGCGGGGTGCGAGCTATGGGCAGCGATGGGTGGGGCTGCCGGCCGAGGCCAGCGGAAGCGAGCTCCTCGTGCGTGATTCTGTGCGCGCTGGGCCTCTGGTTTACTTATAATGCGTGCACATTGAGCAGCACCAAAGCGCTCATGGCTGTTTTGGAGAAGGTTGTCTATAGGGTGGCTTGGAGAAGGGCCTCGGCCTCCCCATGCTGGCATCACCTCATCTGCATCATTCTGGCTCCTACCTACCAGGTTGGTTATGAAGAGAGAAGTGAGTTCCTGTCGGGGTGTGCTCACTAAATGCCAATTAAGTGTTTGCTAAAACGCACGTGACAGACCCCACGATGTTGAACTGAACCAATTCTGAGATTTTGGACGAATAGTGGCACAGAACTGCTGAAAAAGCATGTGTGTGTGCGTGTGTGCGTGTACCTGTGTGTGCATGCACATTGTGTGTGTGTGTGCACGCGTGCGAGTACCTGTGTGTGCATACACATGTGCGCATGTGTGTATGTGCGTGTGCACTGTGTGTGTGCACACATGCGTGTGCATGTGCGTGTGTGCGTGTCTGGGCTGAAAATGATCCTGCACTAAGGAGCCCTCAGCACCGTTAAACCTTCTTCAAATGGCAGCGCCCACGCCGCGCACAGGAAGGGAAGCGCGTGTTTGCAGGGGGGGGTGCGGGCAGAGGATTGTACATGACTCACAGGGGCTTTGCGGTCTCGAATCCTTTAATTCCCTCACAGCTGTCGTACAAACGGCAGCGCCGGTGTTTCCTGCTCGCAGGTTTGTGAAGTGAAATCCGCAGCCCTGCCAAGCGGGCGAGGCTCTCCTCCGTGTGAGGCGGCGGCTGCTCGGCTCCTGCTGCGGTGACATTTGCCACCGGAGAAAAGCCAGGAGACGGCAGCTCCGGAGAGGAGTCGAGAAGAGAGGTGCTTCCTTCTACACCCGCCCCCAAGGCCACGCTTTTATTGACGAGAGAGAGGAAGGGAGGGAGAGAGAAACGTCGAATGGTTGCCTCCCATATGCACCCCGGCCGGGCCCTGAACCCACAACGTCGGTGTGTGGCCTGGCCGGGAACTGAACCCGCACGTGGGGGTGCACAGGCTGACCCTCCCCCCACTGGGCGCCCGTCCAGCGGGAACAGAGGTGTTTGATCTCTGGATGTGTTTTAAGCTCTCGGGACTCAAGATGCTGATTTTCCCTAAGCAATACTGTCCAGTACCGACGGGTGAAGGCCCACATTTTAGGGGGTTTTCTTGATGGCCAGTGCTGTTCTCAGAGTTCTGCGTGTGCTGTGTGTGTGTGTGTGTGTGTGTGTGTGTGTGTGTGTGTGTGTCTTCTCTCCTGACTCCCTGCCGGTGCATTTCAGAGTTGCGTAGCGGGCCCCTCCTCCCAGAGCCGGCTCCTGGTGCGTAGCCGGCCCCTCAACCCCGTAAGTCACTTCCCGGGACTCACCCTCTTCCTGCGAGGGTCTCCGCTGGTTCTGCTCCCTGGCTGGCCCCTGACGGAGGCACATGCCCCCACCTGGTGCCCAGTTCACCTGCCGCTGTGGGCCCTCCTGCCCGAGCACACGGTCCTGCCGGAGGCTCCCTGGCCTCCTCGGGTCTGCCTGTGGGCACCGTCCCTCCAGGCCCTTCAAGTTCCGGCTCCGAGGCCACACGGGACAGGGCGCGCGCTCTCTCTCCTCGGCTCAGCCCGCTTCCAGCACTTGGAAGCCTCTCCTTGGCAGGCAGGGGACCCCGCGCCCTCCCCTCGGGACGGGGGCAGTTTGAGGGCAGCGGCCAGGCGCTCAGATCTACCACCAGAGCCGGGGCCCGGCCAGCTCTCGCTCTCCCTTTGTGGACGTGGAGGATTAGCATTGCCTTAGGCCAAGTTCAAGGGGCTGGGCACAGTCCTTCCCCGTGACCTATGCTTGCACGAGTACATGGCCCTTCAGAGCAGCGGGTTACGGTGCATTTGTAGGAATAACGAGACCAGAGGCCTCTCTCTCCGGAATATCCAGGCCCCAGATGAGCTCAGCTGTCACCAGGGTGATGCTCACATTTCCCCTCTCTCTCTGTCCTTGTTCTCTTAGACAAATAAACGAACACGCAAACAAAAGTGACCTCCCGGAAATCACCGGAACAACAGTCGGGGCACCTTGCAGGCAGTCACGTCTGGTCATTGTTTTCCGAAGCAGCGGCCGCGGCAGAGGCTGTGCAGAGCGGCGGCTCCCCCGCAGGAGGGGCCGGGGCGGAGGTGCTGAGTGCGGCCCTGGCTTTGACCGCGTCCCCCTTTCACGGGGCGTCAGGAAGGGGGGGCCCGGGCGGGGGCGGGGGGGGGGCACGCTGGTGTCTGCACACGGGCCGCTGCTCAGGGAGCCGCTGTAACAGGAGCCAGTCACCTCCCTGGCCGAGGAGGCGGGTCTGACGGCCCAGCACTGACCTTACGGTGCATTTGTAGGACGAACGGGATGGGCCTCTTCAGACAAATACGCTAGAGCCTGTCACCAGGGTGGCTTCTCCGGGACTTGACGGTCGGGCCTGAAGGAGGCAGCGAGGAAGTGCCGTCTGCTCAGCGATGGCGGTGGTCAGAGCTGAGTGGACGCCGCCCCGTCCCTCACGGCTCTGTGCTGCTGACCAGCCCTCAGTGTCTCAGAACCTGGGTTCCTCACTGTACCTTGCGGGTGTTTGAACCCCCACCCCCACCCCACCCCACAGCCTGACACGTAGCAGGCGTTTAATGAACATTCGCTGTCATCATCTGCCGAGAGCACCCGGAGCCCGTCCCGGGAGAGGCGCTCACCGGGCCGCTGCGGGCACTCCGTCCCGACGGGGCTGTCTGTCCTCACATCGCGGGGGGCCTGCTGGGAAGTCACTCGGTTGCGCAGGGGCCACATCTCAGGCTCTGGGTGGACGTGGGTTTTCGGGAGACACTATTCAACCCAGCACAGGCCGTCTTCCGATGGCGGAGAGAGGAGTTTCAGCGGGCGTGTGGGTGACGCAGATTGCCCGGCGTGGAGGGGGGCAGGGCAGGGAGCTGGGGTGTGCCGTAGATAACATTCTAGCATGTGCCGCATGGAATCATTCTAAACAGAGTATCTTAGATTTCATGAACTCCAGATCCTTTAATGTCCGGTGTGTCTTAGTGGTTAAGCACAGGATCTTTGGGGTCAGACACCACCTTAGTTCTACAACTGACTCTTGGGTTCTTGTTCGACTCCCTGGTCTGGGCCTGATCCCCCCTCCTTGGAAAACAGCCACCATCCCATCTCGTGTGGCACATGGAGTAGAGTGGACTGGGCGGATGGTTCTAGTATTTCTGCTGAGGTGGTGGTGGTTACCCTTTTGTGCTCTGAGACTAGAAACCAAGGTCAGGTTTGTGGGCACCTCACATAGTTCGTACGTCACGTCAGGAAGTGAGGCGGCCATCCCCCTGTGGCCTGAGCAACTCAGTGACCAGAGCGGGCAAAGGAAAAGTGTGTGCGTGTCCTCCCCAATCCAGTCTGTCCGCCGCCGCACATCAGCAGGTCTGAGAGCAGGAAATACTCACGCGTAGAAGTCGCCTCCTCCAGGACCGCCCCCGTCCACCTAACGAGACAGCTGGTTTCCCTCGTTAAGGACTGGACTTAGCCGTTACGTCACGAGTCCATGTCTGTTACACTGCAGTCCTCGTGGGGACGTCTTATGGATGTGGGGACCTTCTTTCCGCAGTTGGTGTTGAATGAACACGTGAATGCGCCTGCTCCACGGAAATGAAAGTTGTAGAAAGTCTATCTGAGACCTGAACCACATCCAGCACGGCTGGGGTGAACCTGAGCGGGGGCGGTGAAGGATTAAAGAAGACAGACAAGAGAATACAGTTGGGGCCAGGTGGATCACTGTGCCTGGATGAGGAAACAGAGACTCAGCCTATAAGCGAAACTTTATTTTATAGTCAGATCCCACCAGGCAAAACAAGGGCAAGGTATTTACAATGTTCTTGGGATTTCAAATCTGCTTCTTTCCTGTTGTTGCCATTCTCTGCTTTGTTTAGGCAGCACTTGCTGCACCCCCCGCAGCCCACACCCCTCAGCTACCTGGGACTGCAGGGTCCGACTATAAGGTCAAGCTTACAACCATAGCCTTTGGCTATAAACGTGCTGGGAGGGCTTTGCCACAGTCAGTCCGAGGCTTGGACCTGTCCAAACGCCGCAACTGGTCTCCACAAGACCGTTCAGGACGCTGTGGACGTTTTCTTCGGCTGAGATGCGGTGTGGTAGCCTGACGGCTGGGTTGTGACCGCTGACTCGGAGGAGGGACTCAGTGAGGGCGTTCTGCGTCGGGCCCGGGCGTGGCCCCGTGGGAGGGCCCACAGCGGCCCTCATCTCCCGGCCTCCTCTCTCGGTGGACTCTGAAAGCAGGAGGGAATGTGGACTCACGCAAGTGCCACGGAGAAATAATGAAAACCAGTCGTCTAGGTCGTTTATCGGGGGTGGGGACCTTCTTTCCGCCGAGGGCCACTGGATACCTATGACGTCATTCCCAGGCCATGCAGACTATCAGCTTAAACATGCGCCTGCTCTACCTGGTCAGACATTTAATTAACTCGCCCTAATGCCTGGCCGGGCCAGACCAAGTGATTTCACGGGCCTCATACGGCCTGCAGGGTACGGTATAGGTGATGAAAACTTGCCCCAGGGGCCCCTTATAATAGTCACGGCAGGGTCTGTCCCCTCCCGCCAGGCACAACGTCCCTGTCACTGCCGAGCCCTCAGACGGAGCAGCCTGGCCTGGCCGCTCGCTTGTTATTGGCAGGGTGTTCTTTTGCCCAGAGCGCCCGCCAGGCGGGACACGTCTCTGGCCTCTTGCTCTGCCTTCTCTCCACCCGACAGGGCCAGGCGGAGGAGTCCCAGGCCTCCGGGGCACGTGGGTGTGTTTGGGGGTCACACCCACCATCTTCTGTGCTGAGAGCTATGGGCTGGGAGCTGTGAAGCCAGGTTTTTCGTTCTCATTCACGCAAACGTGCGAGCCCACCCCCTCCCCATCTACAGAACAGCGGAAACCCGACACGTCCATGTTGCAGATCGGGGGTAGGGACCCAAGGCTGCCGCCTGGCAGGGTGGCGCTGGGGACCCTCTGGCATCGCAGGAGCCGCCAGGGACGTCCGGGTCCTGGAGGTGCTTCCGAGTTTTTGCTCACTTCCTCCCCCTCAGCCCGGCGACTTTCTTGGACTTCCTGCTGCGTTTCCTGCTTTTATAAAAGCCTAAGTTTTCATTTTTTAAAAGAGGAAATCTTCCATCCACCCAGGAAAAGCATCCCCGCTCCTCCCCACACAGCCCTGGGAGGAGAGAGGGCTCCGGTGTGACCCCACTCCGGTGCCCAGCAGGGTGGGAAGTGGATGTACCCCCGGCCCTGCGCCGGCTGCTCTGTGCTCCTGCCGACACCACACGTCTGAGGCTGTGACCTGGAGCCCGTGACCCAGCCCTCGCGGCCTCAGGCAGATGCTCTGGGGCGAGGGGGGGCTGTCAGGTGAGCAGAGCGTGTGGCCTGAAAGGGCAGCCCGTGGTGGAGGAAACGGGTCCTTTGCTGCCCTGGCGTCTTCATCGACGGCATAAAGGGACCGAGACCCTCAGCGTCTGTGCGGGGCGTCGCTGTCGTGCTGAGACGCCTCCCATGTTCTCTTGCAAGCGATCAGCCTGCTGCCCGGAGCACCTGCCCTTGGCTGCGGCTGATACGCTGTTGACATCGAGGGTGAAAACAATGGTCAGAACAGCCTGGGCGGAAGGGGCGGGAGGAAGGCCACGGGGCTGCTGAGCATCGGGCAGAGCCTCCACTGCCCGGGGATGGATCGGCACCCTAATCGCCCTCTGCCCAGCGGTGCCCAGCGGGTAGCACGGCCCGCCCCCTCTCAGGGCCTTGCAGGGTGCAGCTCTCTGAGTGCCAGGTGGTTTTGTCATCTCCACCCATTGCACCCCGCTGTTTGCCAAGCCAGGGGACACGGCTGGTGGGGGCGGGGACTCGGCCTGGCACCTGTGCTGAGGGGTCTCTTCCTCAGTCACAGCAGGTTGACTGTGAGGGGAAGGACGAGGGAGACGGGCTGTCAGCTCCAGTTTGACCTCAGGGACCAGCAAGGTTGGGAGGGTGGGAAGAGGAACGCTGTACGCGGGAAGGTTGAGTGAACAAGATTTGCTAAATTTAGAGCCACTTACACTTGCCAGTTCTGAGTTTTGTAGTATTTTTGAAGCAAACCCAACTCGTTTCTTGGCAGGGATGTGAAGCTGAAAAGTAAAAAAAATTAAAAGTATTTAGTAGAATTAGCATAAAACCCCATTGAGGAGAGATGCGTTCAACGTCTGTCAATGAGAGCCTTTACGTGGGAGGAGTGCTGGGAAAATTCTAAACCAGTCTGGGGTGGAAGGGGCAGGAGGCCACGGAGCTAAGGAAATGCAGCTGCCCCATGCTGCTTCCTCCTCCAGCAGCCCAGCCTCCTCCTCCTCCAGCAGCCCAGCCTCCTCCTCCTCCAGTCAGCCCAGCCTCCTCCTCTTCCTCCTCCAGCAGCCCAGCCTCCTCCTCCTCCAGTCAGCCCAGCCTCCTCCTCCTCCTCCTCCAGCAGCCCAGCCTCCTCCTCCTCCTCCTCCAGCAGCCCAGCCTCCTCCTCCTCCAGTCAGCCTCCTCCTCCTCCAGCAGCCCAGCCTCCTCCTCCTCCAGCGGCCCAGCCTCCTCCTCCTCCAGCCAGCCTCCTCCTCCAGCAGCTCAGCCTCCTCCTCCTCCTCCTCCAGCAGCCCAGCCTCCTCCTCCTCCTCCTCCTCCTCCTCCAGCAGCCCAGCCTCCTCCTCCTCCTCCTCCAGCAGCCCAGCCTCCTCCTCCTCCTCCAGCAGCCCAGCCTCCTCCTCCTCCTCCTCCAGTCAGCCTCCTCCTCCTCCTCCTCCTCCTCCTCCAGCAGCCCAGCCTCCTCTTCCTCCTCCTCCAGCGGCCCAGCCTCCTCTTCCTCCTCCAGCAGCCCAGCCTCCTCCTCCTCCTCCAGCGGCCCAGCCTCCTCCGCCTCCTCCTCCTCCTCCTCCTCCAGCGGCCCAGCCTCCTCTTCCTCCTCCTCCAGCGGCCCAGCCTCCTCTTCCTCCTCCAGCAGCCCAGCCTCCTCCTCCTCCTCCAGCAGCCCAGCCTCCTCCTCCTCCTCCAGCAGCCCAGCCTCCTCCGCCTCCTCCAGCAGCCCAGCCTCCTCCTCCTCCAGCAGCCCAGCCTCCTCCTCCTCCAGCAGCCCAGCTTCCTCCTCCTCCAGCAGCCCAGCCTCCTCCTCCTCCAGGCAGCTGGGCGCGGGGGCTGAAACACTGCAGAGAAAACAAAAGTGAGCCAGACTCTGTTCCTGAGGAACCTTGTCTGTCTCGGGGGCGGAGACCACGGGCACAGATAACCATGGAGTCAGGGAGGAGACGTTCCCACACAGAGCGCCGGGTGCCTGCTTATCTAGGGAGACAAAGACAGGAGCGCCTGAGGGGGTGCCCAGCCTCCTGACCCCTCGGGGTCTCTTCCTTCCACAGCCTCCGTCCTCACGGGGTCTCCCTGCCGTCTCCCCCTGGCCTTCCCTCAGGCGCGTCTCCTCCGTGTCTCCTCCTCCACTTCTGTGGACACCGGTCACATGACCGCCCCAGTGACCGTGTCTTCACTGCTGGCATCTTTCTGAATGAGGTCACATCCACGGCGCCGGGGGCTGGGACTGGAACATGTCTTTTTGGGGCACAAACCAGCCCTCAACCACCTATGTGTTGGCCCAGATAATCACATCTTCTACTGAGCGTGGACTTCTAATGCAATACAACTGCAAAGTCAAACTAACTTACAAATTCAAGGCAGGGAAAAGGACAAAAACCAAAGGAAACTCAGATTGGCATTCATTTCTTGTGATAACTGATGTTTTGCTCCAAAGAAAACCCCAATGAATAGCTTTTGGCCAACCTATTATTCTGGGAGCCCCATTATTGTATTAGTGTGGCCCCAACATAATATAATACTGAACATTAAAAACAAGCATTTACCAAACTGTTCCACTTACTACCCATCTGCTAATGACCTGTTGGCCGCACAAAGACCAAATGGGAACAACACATCTGCCCCGAGGAGTCACCTGGCCCCAGGCTCACTGAACTCGGCGCGTGTCCGGCCGCGGTCCGGACGCCGACTCCATCCTCCCGCTCTGGTCTCACCCGGACGACGGCAAAGCCGCTGTGTGCGCCAGGAGACTGCGGTTCTTACACATAAAGCCAGCGGCCTCTGTTCCTTACTCACGAGCCCCTCAGACCATCATAATAAAGATGCTTTCGCATTGGGTCTAGATCAGTGGTCGGCAAACAGCGGCTCACGAGCCACATGCGGCTCTTTGGCCCCTTGAGTGTGGCTCTTCCACAAAATACCACGGCCTGGGCGAATCTATTTTGAAGAAGTGGCGTTAGAAGAAGTTTAAGTTTAAAAAATTTGGCTCTCAAAAGAAATTTCAATCGTTGTCCTGTTGGTATTTGGCTCTGTTGACTAATGAGTTTGCCGACCACTGGTCTAGATGAACCTTCTTTTGGGGGCCGTTGAGAGACACAGTGGTGCCGGCTGGAGTAAAATACACATAAAAGAAATGAACATGTGACAAACACGCATGTGAGCATGAAAGCATGGTGACAGCTCAGCCTATGTTTGTGTAGCTCTCAGCGCCGGGCCTCCTGGAAGTGTTGACACAGGCTGTTTGCCCACCGCCCAGTGCCCGCGGGGAGACGCGCCAGCCAGAACCGGCTGTGACGCTACGGGAACAAGCAACGCCGGATCCCAGGGTTTAACTCAGCAAATGTTTGCCTCTCCTGCACATCAAGGCGCTTAGGACGGCTCGGTTTCCATCTGTGTCCCTGCCAAGTCCACTCGAGGTTCTGTCTCTCCAGGGGAAGAAAACTCGGAGAATGGTGGGCCAGCTTCTCAGAATCTCTCTCCCAAAGTCACTCACTTCCCTTCCACTCCTAGTTCAGCGGCCAGAGCATCCCTGTGGCCACAGCTAAGTTCAGGGACGTGTGCCTGGAAACAGAGGAGAGAAGGACATCTCGCTGGATGTAATGTTTGCCCGTCGATTGCAGCCATTTTATGGTCAGGAAAAACCGAGGCCTGGGCAGGTAACGTGTGGCAGTGCTAGGGCCGGAGCCCAGCTGGGGGGCTGGGGGCGCCTTTTGCCTGAGTTCCCTTTGCCCGTCGGTTTTCCCCTTCTTTGTTGCACATCCTCCGGCCTCTGAAGGGCCAGGCTGAGCCGTCGGTGCAGGAGAGGCGGCGGCCTCCTGGGCGGGCAGGCCTCCGGGGGCTGGAGGCTGGCCTTGCTCGCAGACCTGAAGGCCCAGGGCTGGCGGGGCCCTTGTCGGCTGCTGCATGTGTGGCCACCGCTACACCGACTCACGGCTTCCGTGTCAAGGTGCCCGGACCCCACGCCTTCGTGTTTCCGTGTCCCGCAGCCTGGGGCACGGCCAGGTCCCCGGGGGCCTTGTCAACAGCGGCCGAGAGCTCGGCGGTGCCCGCAGGTGTCAGTGGGCGCCTGCTGCCAGCAGCGAGGGGGCTCCTCTCCTGGGCGCAGACAGAGGCGCTGACGCACCGAGAGGGGAAATGACTCGCCCGCGTTCATGCGACTAGATGGACCGAGCGCCTGCTGAGCCCCGCGGGGGATCAAGTAGCCTGAGGCTCGGAAGAAGGCCCGCGTGCCTGGTGCTGGTTGGGCAATAATGCTGGGCACTTCCGGGGCCCCGGACCAAGCCAGCCAGCCGGAGCTCCGTGTGCGGGCAGCTGCCGGTGCGGCAATGTGTGCAGTTTCCAGGCTTGATTTGGAAGAGGAAGCATCACAAAAGTGTGTGTGTGCATGTGTGTCTCCATGTGTGCATGTGTGTGCAGGCCCATGAGCACACTGCATACATGTATACATATGTGCATACCAATGAGCGCACAGTGCATGTGTGTATACATGTGTGCAGATGTATGCACACGTACATGAATATGGGCCTATGTGCATGGCCATGAGTACATGTGTGCATGTTTGTATGTGTATATGGGTGTGTGGTATGTGCACATGTGCGTGTGTATTTGTGTGGAGTGCATGTGTTGTATGTATGTGTGTGCATATGCATGTGTGGATAGGCGTGTGTGTTCTCTTGCAGGTGTGCAGGGGGAAGGTGAGTGTGGCGGGAAGGAGAGACACAGGGCACCCGCCTCCCTGCCGTGGCTGTGCCCTGTGAGGCCTGCCCCCAGTTCTGCTCTCCTCGCTCTGCGCGGGGCTCGGAGGCGCGTGGGCCGGGAAGCCGGGACTGAGATGTCCGGCTCGTGCTCTGACAGCCCGAGTGTGATGGATCCGACGGCGGGAATCGGCCGGGGAGAGCTAAGCGAGCCGCGGAGAACCATCACTCAGGCTGCGCAGCGAGCCCCAGCGACTCCCGCCAGACCGCATCGGCGCGGGCGGGGAGGAGATTTCTCAAAACCGAGTAATGAATGGAGAGACCGGGCTGCTCGGAGGCGGCGGTGACTCACCCAGGCCTGCCGGGGCGGGCGGGGGGGGGGCTGTCTGCACTCTGCCGAGCGCGGGAGCCGCGCCCCCTGGCTGCCCCCAGACGCCCGCCAGCTAAACGGATGGGTCCGGCCGTGAGGCCAGCTCTCAGAAGCGTGAAGAATGAGGCCTCTTTACTCCTCCTGTTCTCTCTCCTTACGAGACGTTTTCTGCGCAGAGAGCACCGGGTTCGACCACTCCTCCCGCCCCTCCCTGGGGAGGCCACGCGGCTCCAGTCCATTGGGCCCATCGGTTTATTCTGCTGCCTCTGAGCGGCCTCATTGTTCCTGACCCGGAAGGGAGGCAGCAGTGCGACCGCGGGACATAGGACGGCCCTGCCCCCGTGCAGTCATCTCTCCGTGTCCGATCCAATCTCCGATTCCAAACCCGCGGATGCTCACGCCCCCAAAACAAAAGGGCCCGCGGGGACGCGGTCCAAGACCTCCGTGTCTGAAACTGCACATACTACCGAACCCCCGTGTATACTGTTTTCCCCATACACACATGCCTGTGGAAAAGTTTGATTTATGAACTAGGCACAGTAAGAGGTTCACAATAGCTAGTAATAAGATAGAGCAATCATAATCTACGGCACTAACAGTGACGGGAATGGAACGTGGTCTCTCTCTCTCTCTCTCTCTCTCTCTCTCTCTCTCTCTCGCTCTCGCTCTCAGTATCTTACTGTCCGTACTCACCTTGTTCTTCTCGGGACGATGGGAGGTGACACAGTGGCCCCACGATGAGACGGGTGGGATGCGACCCCGTCCGGTGGACTGTGGTGGTGCCCTGCGAGGTTCCATCACGCTGCTCAGAGCGGCGCGCGGTTTAGGACGTATGAATTGTTCATGTGTGGAATTTTCCATTTGATATTTTTGGACCTCGGTTGACCATGAGTAACTGCAACCGTAGTGAGCAAAGCTGCAGAGAAGGGGCGATCGCCACATTTGCACATAACCTACGCACACCCGCCCGTAGACTCCAAATCTAGGCCCCTCGTCAGACCTAGGACACCGGCAAAGCTGTGTGACGAGTTGTCTTCTATATTGTTTAGGCCCGTGGTCGGCAAACTCATTCGTCAACAGAGCCAAACATCAACAGTACAGCGATTGAAATTTCTTTTGAGAGCCAAATTTTTTAAACTTAAACTTCTTCTAATGCCACTTCTTCAAAATAGACTCGCCCAGGCCGTGGTATTTTGTGGAAGAGCCACACGCAAGGGGCCAAAGAGCCGCATGTGGCTCGCGAGCCGCAGTTTGCCGACCATGGGTTTAGGGAATAATGACAACAAAAAGAGCCAGACATTTCCATACAGATGCAACCACAGCAGGTCTGTGTATATGGCGCACACAGTAGGTCTGTGTTTATGGCGCACACAGTAGGTCTGCGTAATGGTGCACACAGTAGGTCTGCGTATATGGTGCACGCCAGCAACCATGGTACTTACTTTTCTGAATACTTTGTGGTTGGTGGGATCTGTGGCTGCAGAGCCCGTGGTTACAGAGGGCGGCTGACTTCCCTTGTCTGAGTGATGCCAGTCTTCTGGGCTGGGGTGCACTCGGTGCCACCCCAGCTTCTGCCACGAGCTGAGCTATCTCTAGAACAACACTGGGCCCCTCTGGGCACTGCGTCTTCTGCCCCCCGAGTTCGTGAGCGGTTGCTGCCCTCGCGCCGGGAGAGGCCCTGGCCCAGGCCGCGGCAGCTGGCTCCTCGTGGCTGGAAAGACGGAAGAACAGGAGGCGAGGAGCCGGAGTCGGGGCGCTGGCCGCTCCCTTTTGCCCCCTGCCTCGGCTTCTTCCTCTTCTTGGCAACACAGATATTTCTTGCGACTCAATGTATCCAACACTTTGAGCAATCTCGCCGAGTTCCGGCTTTTAGAAATATACGTGGCTGTTCTTCCTTTCCTTCTTCTTTAGCGTCCATAATTCTTCATCTCCTTAGCGTCTGACCCGCCGCTCTGACGCCAGCTCGGGGGGTGTGTTTAGGCTCAGAAAATACGGCTTTGTTGATACACAAAGCGGTTTCCCTGTCAGTGCTTCAGAAGAAAACTGAGATGGGATCAGACAGGATTACTGCTAGTTACAAAATTATGTTGTTCCCCGAGCTAAAAACAAATAAATTCACAGCTGTAATCTCCGGGTTTATCAGCTGTGCGAGCTGCTAATCTCACCGCCTCTTCCCCGTCAGACCTGCCTCCGGTGAAGACGGACGGTCGTGGCGCTGGTGGGAGTCGCGCCCCCAGTCTGAGTGGGTGTCACGCTGGTGGGAGACGCGCCCCCAGTCTGAGTGGGTGACCAGTGGGCCGTATTGTTGTGGATCAGCCCGAGTAAGCACGCCCAGGGCTGTAACGGCCACGTGAAACCCCACACCTGCTTCCACGTCGCTCACCACGCGCCAGCCGGCACCGGGACGCAGAGCGCGCGTTCACCTGAAGGGCGGGGGACCTCAGGCTGTGCCAACGGGGCTGGGCTGCCAACGACTTTAGCCATATGGCGGCCCCTGGGTCACCCCAACTAGGAAGAAAGGAAAGGGGCTCAGCAGCCTTCTCTGACCCCGATCCCGCTCTCTGTCTCAGACGCGGAAGGCCCCGTGTGGGGAGGGACACGGATGTGCGTGTCTATGAATACACACACATGTTTAAATGAAGCTTTTCCATGCGGTTGAAAAAGCACGCATGCCCATGGTAAACCACTCAGAATGTGACCGTGTACACGCGACGGACCTGCCTCCTTCCTCCTGAGGATGCCCAGGCCCATCAGAGGCAGCTGCGGCCAGCGGTCCCCGGGTGTCCTCTCGGGAAGGCCTGCACACGCGTGCGCGCCAAGTCCCAGGTCACTCGTGGGAGCGGGAGCACACGCGAGCAGGTCGGCTTTGGCCCCTCTGTCAGCACAGGCCGCATTTTAAATGGCCTCGGAGAATGGCACCATACGGGTGTGACTTATTTATTTAAAAAAAATATATTTTTATTGATTTCAGAGAGGAAGGTAGAACAAGAGAGAGAGAGAGAGAAACATCAATGATGGGAGAGAATCATTGATCGGCTGCTTCACACACAGGGGATGAGCCCGCATGTGCCTGACCGGGGATCGAGCCGTGACCTCCTGGTTCATAGGTCGACGCTCAGCCACTGAGCCCGCCGGCCAGACCGGGTGTGACTCTCTCACCCGTGTGCCTTGGTCAGGACGCAGCCGCGGGTGTGCAGTCGCTGTTACCAGGAAAGCACACATCTTTGCCCACGTGGCCTTCCTGTCCTGCCAAGGCCTTCTCCCTGCGGCGTGTGGTCAGCGGGCGGGACTTCAGCCCGGTGTGACGTCAGGACGGTGGCCGCACTGTGGTCCTCAGGACCGAGGGCATTGCTGGACTCCCAGCTCCACGCCAGGCCCTCGCGACACACAGTGGCCTGCGAAGCGGCAGATCCAGGACTCACCACCAGCAACGGCCCAGCCCGACATGCCAGAGCTCTAAACTCGTGGTCTCCTGTGTCTGGGGTCGTTTTGGTTGTCACCACATTGGAGGAGAGGGTGCCACTGGCCTCTGGTGGGGGCCCTGGAGTGATGTCATCATCCCCCGTGCCCAAGACGGCCCCACAGAGGATGGTCCGGTCCAGAGGCCCCGGGCCGTGTGCAGAGACCTGCTCCGGGCTCCTCCTTCCCCGAGGCAGGGCCGTGTGCAGAGACCTGCTCCGGGCTCCTCCTTCCCCGAGGCAGGGCCGTGTGCAGGCCGGGAGGATGCCGCTGAGCCCCCAGGCCCTGCACACACTGTGCTTACTTGGAGATCGGGGTGGGCGGGCTGGGTCTGAACTGGGGGCTGCTTGGGGTGCAAGGAGGCTGCACTAACTTCCGGGGGCTGGAATCCACGTCCTCAGTCACAGCATGAGCAGGTGGTCACCCCTGGGGTCAACAACCTCTCAGTTCTGGGGGACAGTGCTGGACACTCCCGGGTGAGTGTGCAGCCCCGCTGGCCAGTGTCCCCTACGGACGGGGTTAGTGACTAAGAACACCTGTCATTCCAGGTATTCCCTGAACCTATGGGTGTGAGGAGCGGTGGCCCTAGGGTTAGGGTTAGGGCTAGTGTTAGGGTTAGGGTAGGGCTAGTGTTAGGGTTAGGACTAGGGTTAGGGCTAGGGCTAGGGTTAGGGTTAGGTTTAGGGTTAGGGTTAGCGTTCGGGCTAGGGTTAGGGTTAGGGCTAGGGTTAGGGTTAGGGCTAGGGCTACGCCTAGGGTTAGGGTTAGGGCTAGGGTTAGGGTTAGGGTTAGGGCTAAGGGTAGGGTTAGGGCTAGGGCTAGGGTTAGGGTTAGGGCCAGGACTCGGGCTAGGGTTAGTGTTAGGTTTAGGGTTAGGGTTACTTTAGCGGCCCTTTTATAATGCGGGTCTTCACATGTTGCTGCCACTGAGGTATGAATTTTCTGATTTTTGGTACATTCTGGTAAAATTAAAAAAATTCTCTGATTGTGCTCTTGCTGTCTGAATTGCAGATGCAGTTTCTCATCAAATTCCAATCTGAAATGTGGTCCGTTCTGACCCAGGGACAGGAAGCAAGTTATCAATTCCCATTAGCTTTGCCCACCTACTGGCAGGTGCTTTGGCTGAGATTTCCTGTGAGCGGGGAGGACTTGGGGTTCACTGATTCCCAGGGGATGTCTTGGGGTTCACTGGTTCCCAGGGGAGACTTGGAGTTGACTGATTCCCAGGAAAGACTTGGGGTTCACTGGTTCCCAGGGGAGACTTGGAGTTGACTGATTCCCAGGAAAGACTTGGGGTTCACTGGTTCCCAGGTTGAGCAGATTCCACAGAGCGGAGGAACCCCGGTGCTGAGCCCGGACCCTGGTCAGCACGAGTCTCCCCTCAGGTGGGAGATGCCCACTCGCGCCCCCAGGGCCGCTGCCAGAAGACACAGGAGGGAGGGCTCGGTGGGGACCCGGTGAGCTCCACGTTCGCTGAGTCCAGAAACGTCCACGTGAGGTTCTTGTGTTTGAACTCCCGGGTGGAGCCTTGGTGAGAGGCCTCGGATCAATTCAGTTTGTTTCCTGAGCCTCAGAGACAGGCCCGGGCCTCGCCCGCGCGTCCCGCCCCACCACCGGCCCCTCTCTTCCTCTCTCTGCGTGTTTCCCTTTCGCACCATCTGCCTGGTCCACGCGAACCCCCGCGTGAGCGTGTTTCCCAGGGGAGCTCAGGCCCCACGGCTCCCGGGCCGTGTCAGGCGGGAGCCCCGGCGGCTCGCGGTGTTGATTCACACCGTGAGGAGGCCGGGAGGGAGCAGATCTTTCCGGAAACACGGAACCTTGAAAAGAGCCTGGGATGGAAGTGTTCCCTGAGCTCCGTGCACACAGAGGAAGGCTGTTTTGAGGGGGGTTCCTGGGGAAGTCGCTGGCTCCGCATTTCAGTGGGACTCAGCGTGTGCTGTCGGGGCGGGTGGGGAGAGGGGAGGACCCAGCGTGGCACCCCCAGGAGGCACACGGGGCGGGGGGGGCGGTGCCGGTGCGCTGGGACCAGGCTTTGGATGCAGGAAAGCCAGGCTCTGGGCCGCTGGGCAGACCCCGTCAGTGCTGAGGCCGTGGTGCGGCCCGGCCTGCTGCTGGACGTGTCTGTCCCGGTTCTCAGGCGCAGTGTCTCTGGGAGCTGCCGGCGAGCCTGGCGCGGGTGTGACTGAGGGAGCAGAACCGCCCGGGGTGCCTCGTGCCTGGTGACGTGGGGGGCTCTGGAGAGCCTCTGTCCTGGCCCCGGGGGGGCCTCTCCGCTTCCTTAGACGTCACCTGTTCTCGGGCAGGTGTTGCACAAGTTCCCTCCTGGGAGGAGCTGGGGAGAGCGTAGCGCCCTCTTCACGCCTGGGCCGTGGGTTTGGAATCGGGAGACCTGGATTCTAGCCCTTGTCCTGCAGTTTTCTGAGCTTTGACAGAGTCACTATGCTCTGTGCCTTAGTTTCTTTTCTTTGTTTTGTTAATGCTCACTGGAGGATATTCTACCCATTGAGTTTTTTTAGAGAGAGGGAAGGAGGAAGGGAGAGAGAGACAGACACAGAGAGAAGGGACAGAGAGAGAAACACTGATGTGAGAGAGGCACATCAGCTGGCTGCCTCCCACAGGAGCCCCGATGGAGGGCCAGGGGTGAAACCTGTTACTCAGTTATGTGCCCTTGATGAGGAATCGAACCCGTGACCCCCAGTGCATGGGCGATGCTCTAACCACTGAGCACACCCACCAGGGCTTAGTGTCTGTATCTGGAAGGAGGGGAAGACATGTGCTCGCAGGGTCGTGCCAGGAGAATTAAACGGAGTGATATTCTTGGAAGAGTTCTGTGGAGGTAGGACATCCAGAGTTAGCATGACATTGGATGCATTCTCAGAGACTGGGGCGCGCGCCCCCGTGGGTGTGAGGCACTCCAAGCGATTGGCATCAGCGCGGGCCAAGGGCATGGGGATGTGGATGGGAAGTTCCGTGGGGGAAGCGCTGCCGGTAAACACTGGGGACAATGGAGCACTGGCAGCGTTTGGCGCTGGCAAAATTAATCAGTGTTTTCAAATGCTCGGGTTCAGCAAACTCCGCCGAGTTTGCCAAGCACCTTTGCTTCTAAATTGTGGATCCCTTGTTCCAGCGGCAGCCTGGTCCGCAAGCTTCTGACTCGTTTACACTTCATCTGCCAAGAGGCTACCTGCTCGCCGCTGTCAGATGTGCCGGAACCCGCCCGGCCACCGCAGGTCCCTCCCCATTCCTCTCGTCAGAAACCTCGCTGGCGCGGGACACAAAGGCACCGGGGCGAGCTTGGGCGTCACTCGTCACAATCCTGAGTTAAACATTGCTCGCTCACTGCCCGCCCCCCAGAGGACCTGGGTCCCCCCCACAGGTCCGCGTGACTGAGCGCAGGTGAGGTCCGACCCGTGGGACAGGTGCGGCGGGCCAGCCTGTCCTGTGACTGTGGGACTGGGCTTTGCAGAGTGGACTGGAGCCATCGGCTCTCCTCTCGGCAACGTGGACCCTGGGTGTCCACGCCAGGCGCTGGGAAGCTGAGGGGGCGTCCACGCCAGGCGCTGGGAAGCTGAGGGGGCGTCCACGCCAGGCGCTGGGAAGCTGAGGGGGCGTCCACGCCAGGCGCTGGGAAGCTGAGGGGGCGTCCACGCCAGGCGCTGGGAAGCTGAGGGGGCGTCCACGCCAGGCGCTGGGAAGCTGAGGGGGCATCCACGCCAGGCGCTGGGAAGCTGAGGGGACATCCAGAGGAGACTGGGCACGTTGCTTGGGCCACAGACGGTGGCTTCATAAGAGGCTATTTTCTCACAGCTCTAGGCTGGGAGTCGGAGAGCAGGTGTCAGCAGGTGCCTCTCCCCGGGTCCTGGGTGTTAGGAGGTCGTGTTCTCGTGTCGTCCCCGGGTCTGCTGCAGGTGTGTGTGTCTGTGTGCTCACCTCCTGAAAGAGACCCAGGCATGTTGCATTAGCACCTAGCCTAACGACCTCATCCAACTTAACTATCGCTTTAAAGACCATTCCTCCACATAAGGCCACATTCTCAGGTGCAGGGGCTAGGACTTCAACATAGGGAGAGACATTTTGGGGGTGCATTCAACCCATAATAGAGACTCTGACTTGGGTGCCGTCATAGATGTTGCAAACTCTGAGGATGCCGGTCGGATGAAAGGGGAATGGAGCTGATCATAAAGGCAACAGATGCCATGCCTGAGGGACCCTGGGCCTCGGGGGAGCCCGGGGCAGCGTGTGACTGTGCCCCAGACTTTTCAGGGACCAGGTCAACCTGAAGAAATCTGAGAGGGTCCCCTTGGTGGCACCAGAAGGGCCCTGACGTCCGGCCAGCGGGGAGCCCCAGCCAGGCCGGGTTTGAGGGGTCATCACACAGGTCCACAGGGACGTGCTGGGCGGCTGTTTGATGGCGCAGCTCGGCATCGAGCCTGGAGACCCGGGGAGTTAGCCCAGACGCGTCGGTCTCCCCGATGCCCCGGGTTTCATTTGCCTTTGCTCGGCGTCGGGATCCTGGTATTAGTGCTGTTTGCTGAAGGCTCCGGACTAATTCCCCTCTCAGCCATGTCTTCTGAAATGCAGGCTCCCAGCCAAACAGTGCGGCTCGCTCCGTGTTTGTTAAGAAGGTTGGGGAAATGTCACCCAGCCCGCAGCCTGGAGCGGGTCCGGAGCAGCTGGGGGGAGCGTCGGGGGCAGGTTCCACAGCCAGAACCCGCAGAGGCTGTGCCACAGCACCAGGCTGCCGGCCCGTCCTGTCCCCCATCCCCGAGGGCTGCGAGCAGGTCCCTGGCCCAGAGGCTGGCGGTGCCTCTGTCCACCTTCCCTGACCTGGCCGCGTCCTGGTCCATCACGCCCTCCCACCTGCTCTACCAGCTCGGCCTCCACTCATTATTTCACTTCCTTTTGAAACCTACTCAATTTCTTTCTTCCTTTTCTTCTTACGTTTTTTTATTGAACTTATTGGGGTGACATCTATCCTATACAATAAGAAAGGAATATGCTAATTATCTGTTACCCCATGAGGCATAACGACCGACTTCGTAACGACCGCATCATGGATCTACAGGAGGGTGGGGCAGCGAACTACAAGCGGGCGGTGGAGAGCTACAGGAGGGGGCAGGGCAGCAAGCTATGAGGGGGGGCGGGAGGGAGCTACAGGAGGACGGGGCAGTGGGCGGAGAGATACTGGAGGGTGGCAGCGAGCTACTGGCAAGCTACTGGTGCACGGATTCGTGCGCAGGGCTACTAGTATATATATATAAAAGCATAATATGCAAATCGACCAGACAGTGGAACAGTTGGTCGCTATGATGCGCACTGACCACCAGGGGGTAGAGGCTCAATGCAGGAGCTGCCCCCAGCCCACAGGCCCCAATCACCTGATGGGGAATGGGGAACTGGGGGTGGGTGGCAGTGGACATGGGTGGCACCAGGCCAAGGTGGATATGAGCAAGCGGGGCCCCGATCAACCCGCCGGTCACCCCACACATAGAGGGTGACTGGCTTTGGTGGCAGGGGGCGGGGAGAGAGGGGGCAGGACCGGCTGCCAGCAGTTGGGGAAGATAGGCCCTGATCTCAGGCCAGGCCTAGATTTCAAGATGAGAAACAACCAGTGCAAAAGGTCTACATGTGAAACTTATAAAGAAACTAGAGGCGCAGTGCACGAAAATTCGTGCACTCAGGGGTGGGGGGTCCCTCAGCTCGGCCTGCGCCCTCTTGCAGCCTGGGACCCCTCAGGGGATGTCCACCTGCCAGCTTAGGCCTGCTCCCTGGGGAATCGGGCCTAAGCTGGCAGTCAGGTGTACACCTAGTGATTAGACATGTATGTAGCTTACGAAGTGATCATCCCAATACATCTAGTGCCCACCCTACACCATGCATAATTATTATATTATTAGATGCCCGATGCACGAAATTCATGTAAGGGGCTCGGCCCTCGCAGCCCTGGCTTCATCCGGAAGGTCACCCAGAAGGTCGTTCGGATGTCCGGTCTAATTAGCATATTACGCTTTTATATATATAGATTGACTATATCTCCTAAGCTGTACTTCACACCCACATGACTATCCTGTAAGTGCCAGTTTGTACTTCTAAATCCCCTCCCCGTTTTTATCCGTCCCTCCACGCCCCCACTTCCATTTGGCAGCCATCAAAATGTTCCCTGTGTCTACGAGTCTGTTTCTGTTCTGCTTGTTCATTTATTTTGTTTTTCACCCCACATAGAAGTAAAATCACCTGGCATTCGTCCTCCTCTGTCTGAGGTATTTCACTCAGCAGGATTCCCTCAAGGCCCATTCATGGTGTTGAAGATGGAAAGATTTCATTCTGTTTTATGGCCAAGTAATATTCATGGACACTTTGGTTGCTTCCATGTCTTGGCTACTGTATATAATGCTGCAATAAACATATGGATGTATGTCTTTTCAATTTAGTGTTTTGGGTTTCTTTGGATAAATACCCAGGAGTGGAATTGCTGGGTCCTTTTTTTGTCTCTTGTTCTAGCCTTTGTTTTAAAGTCTATTTTGTCTAGTATAAAGTATTGCTACCCCAGTGGGGTTTTATTTTATTTTTCATTTTTATGAAATATATTTTCCATTCCTTTACTTTCAGTCTCTGTGTGTCTTCTGATCTGAAGTGAACCTGTTTAGACAGGATATGTAAGGGTCTTGTTTTCTTATCCATTCAGCCTTTATATCTTTTGATTGGAGCATTTGATCCATTTGCATTCAAAGTAATTATTGATAGACATGTATTTATTGCCATTTTATTATTCATATTTTTTATATATTTTTTGTTCTTCTTCTTCTTCTTAAAGAAGACCCGTTAACAGTTCTTGCAATGCTGGTTTGGTGGTGATAAAGCTATTTAGCTTTTTCTGGGAAGCTCTTTATCTGACCTTCAATTCTAAATGATTACTCTGCTGGATAGAGTAATCTTGGTTGTGGGTCCTTGCTTTTCATCACTTTGAATATTTCTTGCCACTCCCTTCTGGCCTGCAAAGTTTCTGTTGAGAAATCAGCTGACAGTCGTATGGGTGCTCCCTTGTAGGTAACGAACTGTTTTTCTCTTGCTGCTTTTAAGATTCTCTCTTTGTCTTTAACTTTTGGCATTTTAATTATGCTGTGTCTTGGTGTGGGTCTCTTTAGGTTCATTTGTTTGGGATTCTCTGTGCTTCCTGGACTTGAATGTCTATTTTCTTCACCAGGTTAAGGAAGTTTCCTGTCGTTATTTTTTTCCAAGTAGGTTTTCAATTCCTTGCTCTCTTTCTTCCCTCTGCACCCCATGATGTGACTGTTGGCACACTGAAGCTGTCCCAGAGGCTTCTTAAACTGCTCTCATTTTGGGGGGATTTCTGTTGTTGTTGTTCTGATTGGGTATTTTCTGCTTCCTTACCTTCCAAATCCCTGATTTGATTCTCTGCTTTATGTACTCTACTATTGATTCCCTATAATGTGGTCTTCCTTTCAGTTCATGTAGCCCTCATTGCTGACTGGTTCTCTTTTATGTTTTCTAGTTCTGCCTTTCTGTTTCCTAGCTCTTTGTTAATGTTCTCACTGAGTTTATCTCCTCTTCCCCTAAGTTCACTGAGCATCCTTATAACCAGTGTTTTGAGCTCTGCATCTGGTAGATCGCCTGTCTCCATTCTGGTTAGTTCTTTTTTTGGAGTTTTGTTCAGTATTTTTCCTTTGGGACATGCTGCTCACGTTGGCAGCCTACCTGTGTTTGTCTCTATGTCATTAGGTGGAGCTGCTATGTCTCCCAGGCTTCACCGAGTGGCCTGTAGAGTAGGTGTCCTGTAGGGCCCAGTGAGGCTGCCCCTCTGGTTGGCACGTTAGTGGGAGGGATTTACCCCCAGACCAGTCAGCTGGGAGGACTGGCTGTGACCTTGGTGGAGGAGCTCAGGGCTTGAGTGTGTTGCTCCTGAGGTGGGAGGGTGGGTGATGCTTCAGTGTGGTCTGAAGCTGTCCACCAAGTTTGCTGGCTTGGGGAGTGCAGACCAAGGTCAGCTGCCTCCTGTGCCCTGCCCGGGGTGTTACTGGAGCCTGATGTTTTGCAGCTGTTCTTTTAGGGGTGTAGGTGGGTCTTGATGTACCGAGAGCACCCGTGTGTGAGAGGACAGGCACATGGAAGATACGAACGTCAAGCCATCCCATTGCCTTCCCCTGACCAGGGCCAGGGTCCGACTCCCAGGGTGGGCTTCTGGGAAGCCGAGGCTGGTTTCCTCCGGGAGCGTCCCTTTCCTTCACTGTCGCTGGGCCTCCTCTCCTCGTGTGTGTGACACACATTAGGACATTCCAAGGAACCGCTGGCTGGTTTTCATGGCACCACCAATGCCCAGCCTCTCGGGCCGGGCCGCCCAGCCTCCCCCACGGCCCTTGCTCGTGGCCGTCTTGCCTCCTGCGCTCCTCAGGCCGCGGCTGAAAGCGCGAAGGAAGAAAGGGAGTCGGTGAGAGTGGCACCAAGGCCAGTAGCAGCAGGACACCCTGTGATTGACGTGTTTATGTGTCTGAATCGCTCAGCGCCGTCCGCAAATAAACACGAGGTGTCGGGACGTGGACCTGTCACGCCCGCGGACACCTGCTCGGCCGGCCCACACGTCCAGCGGGGCGGCTGTTCTTGGCGCAGTGACTTTTCCGTCCTTGAGCTTCTGTTAATTTAAATCAGAAACTAAAGTTCACTGTGTCTTTCTTCTGCTGGTGACATTTTTCACTTCACACATTGTCAACCTCATTGAACATGTTGCTACTTGGCTGCAGTCACCACTGCAGGAAGCCACACACCCCAACAGCTGTGGCTTCTCTCTCTACCTGGGCTGTCCTCCCTCCTCCCTCCTCCCTCCTCCTCCTCCTTCCTCTCCCTCTCCCTCCTCCCTCCTCCCTCCTCCCTCCTCCTCCTTCCCTTCTCCCTCCTTCCTCCTCCCTCCTCCCTTCTCTCTCCTCCTTCTTCTCTTCTTCCTTCCTCCCTCCTCCCTTCTCCCTCCCTCCTCCCTTCTCCCTTCTCCCTCCTCCCTCCTCCCTTCTCTCTCCTCCCTCCTCCTTCCTCCCTTCTCCCTCCTCTCTCCCCTTCCTCTCTTTCCCCTCCCCCTGCCTCTCTCCCCTCCCCCCTCCCACTCCTCTCTCCCTGAAGCCACTCCCTTGACCATTGCTCATTGTGGACATCAGTGACGTCCATCCAGCCCTGTCTGTCTGTCTGTCCCTCGTCAGAATGCACCTGACTGGGTGGGAGTGGAAGCTAAGGGTTTGTTCTTGAGGCTCTGACACTTGGGGCCCTTTGCTACAAAGCGTGACCCGAGCTCTCCTGATGGATGGAAAGACCTCCCGCTTTGGATGTTTGCTGGGGACCAACACGCCTTGGATCCCGCACTTCGGTCTCGCCGCCCTCCTCCCGGGCATGTGTGCTGGGAGGCAGACACCGGCGGGGCCACGTGTGCGGTCGCCGGTGAACACAGTCCCGCTCGCACTCTGGCCTGGCTTCCGAAGAGCCGCTTAGGGAGTCACGTGGAGAACATACCCAAGCATCACGGCCCCCACGCGGCCGTTATTTCCCCGTTATCAGCTCAAATAAACACAGAATAAAACAGGAAGTGATTCAAATGTTTAACTTCATTTATCGAGGAAATATCCGGGGGTAGGTGGGGAGGAGGCGTAGGGTGAGTTCTCAATGCACAGACAGAACCTCCCTGGCCCTTTCTTCCTGTTCCTGCCAAGCTCAGTGTCTCCGCCGCCAGCAGCTGCGCCAGGAGACTGGCCCCCCCCCACCCCCCCACCGGCCCGGCCCCCCAGCTCCGCACCAGCTGACCAGGCCGGCCGGCGTCCTCCGATGGGCGATTCCTCTCTCCGCTGTGTCCTGCTTTACTTTCTCTCCCAGCAGCTGCGATGCGCCTTCCCAGTAGAAGAAGGAAAGGCTATATATGCTCACATCCGTTAGTAACTTCTGCCTCTGTAGTGGGTGCACAACTAGCCTGAATTTATTAGTCAGAACAGGAAAGTCCAAACTTTGGGCCAGACCACAGGAGCTGAGAACTTGGGCCTCAGGCCCCCCCACCCGCCCCCCTAAGGTTTATTACTTACTAGTGGTGTGAATTAGGAAGCAAATGAACCCTTCTCAACATTAGTAGTTGCGTTTGTAAAATAAAATTAATACTGCTACCTAGTCCACGGGATTATCCTGAGATTTAATGACTAGATAATCCACGCGAAGCATTTAGGGCAGGATTTGACACA
The DNA here is from genome assembly GCF_027574615.1 of Eptesicus fuscus. Taxonomy (NCBI): domain Eukaryota; kingdom Metazoa; phylum Chordata; class Mammalia; order Chiroptera; family Vespertilionidae; genus Eptesicus; species Eptesicus fuscus. Next base: position 96,286,201 of record NC_072482.1, read on the forward strand.
CGGTAAGAACTCCATCATGTTCACTCTCTCCGCCACCTCCTCCTCCTCCTCCACGCCCCTGGCCCGCCATATTGAATTCTCCCTGACATTTGGGGAGCACCCCATGGTGTTCATTCCCCCCCTCCTCATAGCAGCTGTGACCTGGGGTGCATGGCATCATTTTGTAGACAAGGACTTGGAGAGAAAGAAAAACAAGGCGACGAGACCGAGGGGAGGAGAGGAATGGAGGGGACCAGGATTAATTTCCCTCGTTGCAATTTTCCTTTGAGTTGAGCAGATAAACATTTTCTGCCTCCACTTTCCTTGCAAATGTCAATGAGCCACTCTTCCTTATTCCCCGGGCAGACTAGGAACCGAGCTCGCGGGCCTGTGGTCCTTGAAGGACGACCATGGAGCAGTCTGGCAGGATAAAACATGGGTGGGCGTGGTCAACCGTCCCATGGAGCTGGAATGATGGAATGAATTTCTAAACATCCTCCCGGCTTACACGGGAGGTGACCACTGTATTAGCTTGTCCCAGTTGCCATTAACAAAACACCGCGGACGGCTCTCAAACATCAGGAAGTTATTTTCTCACATTTCTGGAGGCTGGAAGGCCAAGATCAAGGCACTGGCAGGGCCAATGGCCTCTGAGGCCTCTCTCTTCGGCTTGCAGACGGCCACCCTGTTGCTCTTCTTAACATGGTCATCCCTCTGTCCACAAGAATCTTCTCTCTCTCTCTCTCTCTCTCTCTGATGTATCTTTTTATTTCCTCTCTGTCTGTATCTTAATCTCCTGTTTTTATAAGGACATATTGAATTAGGGCCTATCCCAATGCCTTTGCATGAACTTAATCCCTCTCTAAAGATTTTATTTCCAAATGCACCCACATTCTGAGGAATTGGAGGTTAGGGCTTCAACACACCAATGTTGGGGGAACCCCGTTTAGCCCATAACATCCACAACAAATCGACTTTGTCGACGTGCTGATGTGTGACCGTGTTTGATGTGTGAGGAAAGTATTGTTTTTCACGCGACAGGCTCCACAGAGTTTAATCACGCCAGTGCGAGCCTGAGTCATGTCCCCGGGGACCGGAAATCGCTGTCTGTGTGTGCTGTCTTAGGAAGCGTGGAAAGTGAAGCTCATTAAGGTTCCTTCTGTTTAGGATTTAATAATAAGCCGACGATGCATGACTAGCTCATGAAGTCAGCTCGGGAAGTCGGACCCGGATGACTGTTGGAAGCATGACCTGAGAGGGAACCTGATAACGCTTACCACAGAGGAAGGCCACGTTCTAAACCCATTTTAAAGGCGAGGAAGCAGCCAGGGTTTGAGGGGAACGTGTTTAGTCTTCAGCACATCCCGAGGCCAGGGCATTTGCGAGTGCTTCGGCCCCAGCGTGTCCCAGGCTGGTTGACACCATCGCTTAAGGCCCCACAGGACCCGTGAGAATTCCTCAAGCTCTCACTCCTCAGAGCATGCTTCCCAGTGGCATCGGCTATTTTGGGTGGGATATTTTTTGCTCCTACTTTCCTCTTTGAAAGCAAAACCCCAGGCGCTCAAGCTGCTATGATACACGGAGGCTACGCGGAGGGTCCCGGGTGCGACGGCCCAGGTGGGGGTGAGCATGGCCCCCGCTGCCCTCTGTCAGCAGCTCGGACCAGCACGGAGGCCCAGGTGTGGGCCGCAGCTCCCCTCTCCCTGCGTGAGCGGCTCACTCTCGTGGGGAGCACGTGAGCCTTAGCGTCCAGCAGGCCCCGGTGGTGCGGTGAGGGAGCCGCGGCCGTGGGTCGGGGGGGCCGGCCCGTGACCCTCCTCTCCTGGCCGGAAGGTGAGCTCTGAGGGCCGAGCTGTCTCCCCGGGAAGCAGAAGCCCACCGCGGAGGGCGGAGGGGACCGCGCGTCGCTGGTTCTTCCCGGGCCCTGGAGGGACCGTCCGCACGCGTGACCACCCCACGTGATTCCTCCGGACACCATCCCCGTGGGCGCTGACGCATCGAGGGTCATCTTCGGTTCGGCAGGCAGAGTCTTCCTTTCTAAGTAGCAGCCAGGGGAGCGCGAGGCTGGGGACTGAAGTTAGTTTAAGTTTCTGCAATGACTTCATGATGAACAACTGCAGCAAAGCAAAGGGTTCTAAGAATAACACTCACCTCCAGCGAGTCTTCGTAAGGCTGACCCCAGTGGGCGGCGCTGCCTCTGAGACGCGTGGGCCCCCCTCCTCCTTTCTCTGGGGGACACCAGATGGGAGGGAAACTGATAATGCTTACAAAAGGCCCCCTGCCTGCACCTCCGAGGGCCTCTGTGCGGGAACGGCCAGTTCTCTGCTTTCTTCTCTGCTCCTCGTCTCATTGACCCTGACCTTGGAGTATCGGTGCTCGCGCCGGCGGTAGGTAAGCCTGGCGTTCGCCCCGGTGATGTCCGAGCCGCCTCAGCTGGAAGGTTTCTCCATCCGGTGCCTCTCTCCCGGGCACGTCTCTGCCCCAGCCCCAGCCCAGGGACCTTGCCCTCCGCCAGGGCCGCTGTCCGGTGCCCGCCCTGCATTCCTCTGCCTCCGGTGCTGCGAGCGGGCTGTTTTCTGTGGCCGTTTCTGTGGGGCTCCATGTTAGGGCGATGAGTGCTCCCAGCATCCCCCCCCAATAGTGAGCCTCAGGTGTCGGGAGGCAGAGCGCTGGGCACGGGCCCGCACTTCAGGGAGCTCGTGGGGCGTGCTCTACATCCCCCCTTTCCTCCTGCCCTGCCCTGTGCCAGGGGAGCACTGGTTAGGGGTGTCCCTGCACCACGGCCCGCCTTCCTGGGCCCTGAGGCTCGCGGCCAGGCATCACGGGGTGGCGCTCCGAGTGGCACCTGCAGGCTGTCCGCTGTCCCGCTGTGCCGGGAGGGGCCGCGTTCTCCTTACAATCCAAACAACCAGCCCGATCGGATCTCAGATGTTCCCGACTCTGAGCAGCAGGCCTTCCCGCCGCTTCCTGGCCCTCCCAGGCTGTTTGGAGTTTTGCAAACATCCTATTGGCTTCAGGAAGGGCGGTGCCGCCGTCTGTCCGGGGAGTTCCGAGGTCCGCTCTCAGCCGGTTCCCGGGGGACAGGGCCAGGGAGCAGCCCGGCCAGGGAGCCGGCCGGGTGGGACAGAGGCGGCAGCAGAGGCGGGAGGTTTGGGAAAAGCAGTTACAGGTCCCGCTAACAGGCTGGCCCACGCACAGCCATCAGAGCGGTGCAGCTCACACACTCGCGCTCTCACAGCCTGAGACCCACGGAGCTCAGACCCCAAACTGCGACGGCCACTTTGCCAGGCGGCCGTGGGGACTCCCTTCCAGGCACACGACCAGGCCCTGCTCTCTGAAGGCGGGCTAGCCCCTCGCTGCGGCCCATTCGTGTGGCTCTGTGGGCAGAGCCTGGGGCGGATATGAGAGCATATCACGTCTCGGATGCGGGCACTTGAATAGACCTGCAAACACAGGCCCTGCTGTCCGCCCCTTTTTAAAGGAAGAGCAAGGAATAGAGACAGTGGATTGTCTCCCTGCTCTCTGTCCTTGCAGCTGGAGCAGCTGTGACATCATGAATGACAAAGGAACAGTTTGCAGGGCGCTGGGACAAATGGTCAAAACTGAGCCCCCACTCAACACGGGGACACCGTGTGACTCGGGCATGTTCTTGGACCGGATGCGGAGTTGCACGTGGCAGTCAGAGGCATCTGTGCCCTCTGCGTGTCCACCTGTTTAATTCCACCCGTGCACACATGCTCCACGCTGAAGCCACGGGACATGGGCGGGGGTGGGACACGCGTGAGGTTCTGGACAGCGCATGTTCCAACTTTAACCCTTCATTCATAGTACATTTACGAACCAGCAAGTAGATTATAAACCCATAAATATGTACTTTTCTACTTTTATTTATTTTTTAAAATATATTTTTATTGATTTTAGAGAGGAAGGGAGAGGGAGAGAGATAGAAAGATCAATGATGAGAGAGAATCATGACTGGCTGCCTCCTGCACACCCCCCACTGGGGATCGAGCCCGCAACCAGGGCCTGTGCCCTGACGGGAATTGAACTGTGACCTCCTGGGTCACAGGTTGATGCTCAACCACCGAGCCACGCCGGCCGGGCTGCACTTTTCTACTCTTTAATGTGCTTTTCAGTGTCGTTTGAATGTGGGAAACCCATCGCCATCGCCACAGCAATGCTCTGCCAGACGTACTAACATGTTCCCATGAGTGCAGAGCCGTGGTGCCTTTAACATGCGTGGTCCCAGGGGTCTGAGCAGCTCAGGGCCAGCTCAGAGGGTCTCCCGGCGGCACGAGCGGATCGTCACGGCTCTTTGCTGGCTCCCTGAGCCGCTCCGAGGGAGGTGCCGCTGTTAGCGTCCTGGGTTCTGGGCCAGCGGTTCCCGGGCTCACCGTGCGCTCCGGAAGGCTCTGCTTTTCCTCGCTGTGTCTGAGGAGGCCGCCCCTAGGGGAGCTGGGGTCAGCGGGGCTCCCAGGGGCTTGGCAGTCTGGGCCCAGGATGTAAGGCCAGTGCCTGTCTCCCCGGCCTGGGACCCGCCTGCAGAGGCCCGTGGGCGGCAGGTGCTCACGCTCCGGGCGCCTCCACAGTGGCCTCTGTGTGCCTCCACGGGATGAGCCACCGATTAGGTTTGTAAGTCTGCGTGTGCACGTGCATGTGTGTGTGCGTGTGCATGCGCGTGTGAGAACATGGCATCGTGATGGTCTTTGTCTGCTGTTCAGGGGCCAAGTCCCTGGCGAGCTTGGCTGGCTGTCCAGCTCTCGGCATACGGGGCCTCAGAGTCATTCAGAAGTTCCTGCTCCGACCAGGGACGTGCCACTGGGCGGGGGGACGACGGGGGCGGGAGAGGGTGACTCGGGCCCGGCTGAGCTTTATTCACTCGGGGAACTGGAAGGCTTCCCAGGGCCCTCGGGCTCCTGCAGGGCGGGGCGCTGGGGAAACAGCCGCTGTGGAATCACAGAGAACCCCAGTCCAGGGCCCGGAACCTGGCTGTCGGTCACGCTGGCTGAGGCCCGCCCGCCGGTGCGTACCTGGTAGGCCTCACCATCGTTAGTGACGCAGCCCGCTGAGTGGGGTAGGAAGGCTAAGGATGGTGTCCGGGTTTCCTGATCGGTAGGTGCATTGATATCGCACTTGGATAACCTCGTCTGCCCAGTTCCATAGCTTTGCTTTGGGTAGAATGTTAATAAACAGGGACGGCGACGTCCACCTGGGATTGCGGTTCTCGTCAGGTTGGATTTGCAATCTCATCGCCGGGCGGTAAGTGCGTTTCCCTTTAACATTCGGTGCTTGCCCTTCACTTTTAAAATTCTGAGTTTCTCGGGCACGGGAGAATCTTTCTACCTCGTTAACTCCATGCACATAAAAAATCGTCTTCTCCACCACGAGACAGAAAGAACCAGAAGCAGCGCCAGCCTTCGTCTTTATGTCTCAGCTCTGCCCCGGGCGGCGCTCTGGGAGCCGCCTGATCTCACGGGCTCTCGACGTCTTCACCCGTTGGCGGGTGGAACCTGAGTCCACGCCTCCCAAAGTCCCGGTGACGGAGGGAGGCGATGGGTAGGAAAGAGTCGGTACACGCTGATGCCGGTGCCTCTGATCAGATCTCAGGAGCGCACATGTTTACTGAACATGTTTACTTAGCATGTTTTCTAAGCTTAAGGATGTTGTAGGATGACGCTTACTGCCAGGTTTTGCTTATGCAACCGTGTGTAACGCCCTGTTCTTGGTTAAGAAACTGTTCTGTTCTGTGGTGTTTCCTCAGCTCGGAGAAGGAAAATACAAAACCCTGTGAGGCATGTGCTGCATTCCAGAGGGTTGTATAAACGAGCCGTGTTCCCGCCTCTCCCCAGAGGCCTGTGTTTAGCTCAGAGAACAAAGCTCTCCCTCCCACGCCCTCCCGAGCGGAGCGGAGCAGCTGCGCTGGCGCCTCCGTGAGCTCCGATTGCGTCATCGCGGGCTCCCTCCCAGGTGCGGGCACGCACAGCTCCTATCGGCTCTCGCTGCACCACCCCGGGGGGGTCTCGGGTAGGGGAACATGCAAAATAGTCCACAAGTCATCAATCTCCGCTCACCCCAAACCTTGTGCTTCCCATCAGAATGAGTGAATAAATAAATACGTATGGAAAGGTATAAAAACATGAAAATGTTGCATTATTACGATTCTTAGAGATATACCTATGTGGTAAAACTATAGAAAGCTATAGAAGTATATAATCTATGCATGTGTGTATATATATACTAGAGGCCCAGTGCATGAAATTCATGCACAGGTAGGGTCCCTAGGCCTGGCCAGCGATCAGGGCCAATTGGAGCCTTCTGGCTGCTGGTTGGGGCCTTCCTTTGTTCCGCGCTGCCCCTTGGTGGTCAGAGCACATCATAGTGAGCGATCGAACTCCTGGTCTCCCAGGAGAACTCCTGAGGGGACATTTAGCATATTAGCCTTTTATATATATAGATATATATAATTTGTATATCTATCTATCTTTGTGTATATGTGTGTGTGTGTGTGTGTTTGTGTGTGTGTGTGTGTATTGATGACCATGGAATTTAGGATAGTGTTATTAAGGGGGAAAACAAAGGACACAGTAGCAAAGAATGACACAGACCGAATAAGAAACGTGGGTAAGGTTTTCTAATTTTGTGGTGCTTTCACAGGTGATTGCTTTATTACTCTGTGTCATAATTTGCATATACTTTGTATTCTTCATAGCTGCCAAATATGACGCCACTTTAACTTCACAGTACAAATCTATTTTGATTGGTACGTAAGAATTTTACTGGAATACGTTTACTTATTGATGCACATGCATTAAATTGTCTTCATTTCCAGGAACTCAGACACTTAGTATTTTATAAAAACTATCCTTTCTCATCTTCTTTGAATAATCTTATATACAGTTGACTCTATGAATGTAATTTTACATAATTAAGACATGAAATTAAGTTGAAAAAAAATAACACCAACAACTCCTCGAAATTAAAAGTTAACTTCAATTAGTAGTTGGAGGTATAGCTGCCAAATAACCACACAGCAGCAGCTGTTTATAGCAGTTTAGAATAAATTAACTTTACCTCTTTCATGTACATACATACACAGAGGACAAAAAGAATTTTTTAAATCATAAGCTCTTTTCAGTCATCATATTGCTGGCTGTAGCACTGATATAATTTAGAGATTGTTCTGTGTGATGGAAATAAAATAGATGGACAATTGTATGATATTCTATGATCCCCGGTGTCACTAAGAACAAAAAAAAAATTGTAGTGAGAAAAGAAGACGTGAGATAGTAGGAGTAAAGCAAAACCCTGGGGCCCCGAATGTGATCTGGAACTTCCACAGGAAATCCTGATGGGTTTTGTGTTAAGAAAACATTTCCTTCTGGCTCTGTTCCTTGAAAAGACCTAGAAACACCATCCAGCCTAGCAACAGGGAGCACCTTGGAGCCAAGAGCGTGGTCTCTACCTCCCGTCCCCTCGCCAGGGCATCGCGGGTCCTTGGAGAAAAGGCTGATCCGGGTGAGGGGTCGGAAAGATACCAGATGAACGGCCAGCATCAAGGCCTAGAACCATGGCATCTAAAGAACCCAGGAGCTGCCTGGAAGAAGTTCCACCAGAGAAATATCGGATGTTTTGTGTGTCAGTATTAACAATTCCTGCAGGGAACGGCTGTACATGAAATATATTTATATCAATGAGTTTGTAATGGTGCAAAAACCCCCAAAACAAAATGATGAACTGGTCACCACTGGAAGATGCTAGTAAGCCAAACTTTTATTAAAAAAAAATAGTAAATAACCCCAAACAACCAAACATTTAAACTGTACCCTGGGTACTGAAATTATAGATGAGGAGAAAAAGAATCACTCAGGTATTCTAATTCACATTTTTGTTTACACGTTGGGACTGTTTAGCTGAGGCTCTGCTGATCTTGGCTGTGCCTGGCTGAGCAATTCTTTCCGTTTCAGCTGGGATGGCTGTCAGCTGACCCAGAATGGCCTTGGAAGGGAGGAGTAGGAGGACCACAGCTCTCTCCTCAGCAGGCTGCTCCGACATGTTCTCCTGGGTGGATTACAAGAGCAGGAGCCATTTCCAAGCAAGCCTGCGCGTGTCCCATTTACTCACATCCCACGGTGGAGCCCCGAGGAGGTGGGAGGGCTGGCAGGCAGGGGGGGGGAAGGGCGCCATCTTTGAGTTACATGAGGAAGAGGGGGCAGGGCTGGAGATGAAATGGGATTTGATTATTGACTTTGATCGATGTGCTGATCATTGTTGAAGCTGAGCAATGGGGATTCATTACACTATTGTCTATTCCTGCATGTGTTTGCAATTTTCTGTGACGGAAAGGTACATTTAAAAGACTCGGTCTGGGAAGGGTGAGGGAGGTTTTCTTGAGAAGCTTTGGTGAATACAACGTTCTTTTCTTGTTCTCATTAGGCGGAACCCGATCATCGTGTCGTGATTCCCGCTCGGGGGCTGGACCGTGGGTGGGCGGCAGCAGGCTCCGAACACATTGGTATTTCTGCTTCCTCTGTGTTTGACTCACAGCTCTGCCCCCAACTACCACGTCTCAAGAGGAAGTTCTTCCTACCCAGGCCTGCCTGCCATTCCTTATGCGGCGTCTGACAGAAAGTTGTCTTTTATGCGTCACATACTATATGGTTAGTCATTTAGACATGTTCATTGCTTGAGCACATGACAAGATTGTAACCTAGTAGTTTGAGACTATCTCTCTCTCTCTCTCTCTCTCTCCTTGTCTCCCTTTCATAAACTCACTTAAGAAAATATTTATTACATTTCTACTAAGGCAGGCCCTGGGGATGGAAGGGTGAGCGGCAGCAAAAACCTGCCTGACGGCGTCACAGTTCATCACCGCCAGCTCCGGTGCAGGCCGCGGGCAGGAGACGCGGCCCATCTCCAGCGGCGCCCTCCTCGGCGTATTTGACGTGAACGTTCTCCTCGTTAGCCGCCGCCATCCGGGCCACCGCATTCCGCGAACCGAAACCCTCCGTTACTCTGTACTTCCAAAACCTCTACATTTCAATCAGAAATCTAAGTTTCTCCTGAAAATATGTTTTCCAGTCAAGCCCCTGCAATGACATATTTTGACCACGTCGAGCAATCCGCGTCCAGGGAGGTAGTTGACACTCCAAGCCCGAGAGCGGCAGCTGGCGATGCTCGTGGTCCCCAGAGCCCACGGATGACGAAGTTCACGGCTCCACCGATGCCGCCCCGCTCCGCGGGGTGTACGACTTCCATGTGTCCTGCCCAGAAAACCTCCTTTTGGGGCCCCTCTCAGCGTGCAGAGGAGAAGGCGAGGTCAGACGTGGACACTCAGCGCTGCCCTCCTCATTCCCTGCTGAACCCCTTGAGTCCTTCAAACACCTTCTGGACTTCGGGGAACTTGAGAGCAGCACGCCCAGGGCAGCCACCCGGCGGTGGGTCCCACTGGGCAGGGAGACGCTCATTCTTCCTTGACGGGGAGCTGGGCCCCGCCATTCCGTAAGACCCCTCATTAGAATAGAACCCCCTCATCGCAAGCGAAGCTGTTCTTGGCTGCTTCCCACTTGTTTTTATCTTCTTGTTAGTCCTCACCCAAAGGTATTTTTTCCACTGATTTTTAGGGAGAATGGAAGAGAGGGAGGGCGGGGAGAGAGAGAGAGAAACATCAGTGTGAGAGAGACACATCAGTTGGTTGCCTCCCGCACAACTGTGGCCCGGATGGAACCTGTGACCCAGGTATGTGCCCTTGACTGGGAATTGGACCTGTGCGCCGAAGTGTCAGGGGCCAGCGCTCTAACCACTGACCACACCGGCCGGGCCAGCATGATCGCAGCGCCTACGATGATTCTGCTTGACGGCGGGACCCAGCCCCTGCGAGTCCCAGGACAGGGGAGTCCTGCTGCAGTTTTTGCTTTAGGGGGAGTCTTTCTCTGGGGGCTGTGAATGAAGCAGTCTTTGCAGTCACTCAGGAGCAGCTTCCGCTTGGGACCAGGGCTGTTTCCAAGAAGAAAGACAGGCGTTCGGGCCGGAGCCCGCGTGCCCTCCTGCTGGCTTCTCCCACCGTCTCCTGGCGGAGCAAACACAGGACAACCCCAGAAGCGAGCGAGGTGGTGCCGGCAAATGCATGGCCGGTGTGAGGGCGGCAGGGCCCCCCAGCTGCTCCCGAGCCCGTTGCTCCGGGCACGGAGGCTGCGCTTGCTAACCCTTCACCTCCGCGGGGGCCTGGCCAGGGTGCTGTCGCTGGTGCCGTGTTGGACCTGCAGTGTCTGCGGTACCAAAGAGATGCTCCAGGGGGGCCCAGGTGGAGCTGAGGATTTTAGTCACGAGCATCTCTGAGCCGCATTCACAGCCGTAGAGCAGCGTGAAGGAGCGACATTTTAGTTTTCCCGGTTCGGGGACGGGCTGCGCATTGTAGGGGCCTGGATTGAATGTGGGCTGGCCACTTTCTTTTTTAAAAAAATTGAATTTATTGGGGTGACATTGGTTAGCAAAACCGCACAGGTTTCAAGTGTACAACTCAAAGCATCATCCACACACTGCATCTCGTACCCATGACCCCAAGCAAAGCCTCTTTCCATCTCCATGTTCCCCACCTTTGCCCGCCTCCATTCACCCCCTACGCCCCTGCCCTCTGGCTGTCGCCACACAGTTGTCTGTGTCTGAGTTACGCATATATATTTTTTGCTAACCCCTTCGCCTTCTTTCATCCGGTCCCCAAACCCCTGCCCTCGGACAGCTGTTAGTCTGTTCCATGTAGCCATGCCTCTGTTTCTATTTTTTTTTTATCAGCTTATTTTGTTCCTTAGATTCCACATATAAGCGAAATCATGTGGCACTTGTCTCTCTCTGACTGGCTTATTTCACTCAGCACCATCATCTCCAGGTCCACCTATGCTGTTGCAAAAGGTAAGATTTCCTTTTCACTTTGCGGCCGAGTCGTGTTCCGCTGTGTAAGTGCGACTGCTGTCAGGTTACCGCGTCTCCGCGTCCTGTGCAGAGTGAGAACGGCATTGCGTCTCTGCTCCACAGGCTGCAGCAAGGTCAGCTAAGCACACGTGTGAGAGTGAGCATGCTTCATCACAGGGCAACTCACAGACATCACGAGGAGGAGGAAGAGGCTAATCATGAGAACGATGACGGAGAGAATGATGAAAATGAAGGCGATGATGAGGAGGAAGATGATGAGAATAATGCGATGGTCATGAAGATGATGAGGAGGAAGATGAGGTGGAAGATGAAGATGAGGGTGAAAGTGAGGATGACGAAGGCTGAGGATGAGATGATGAGGGTGATGAGGAGGATGATGAAGGTGAGGATGAAGATGATGAGGGTGATGAGGAGGAGTATGAAGATAAGAATGACGATGAGGAGGAGAAGGAAGATGAAAAGGATGGTGAAGATGAGGATGAGGGTGAGGGTGAGGGTGATGGATGATGAAGTGAGGATGAAGATGATGAAGGTGAGGATGAAGATGAGGATGGCAATGAGGAGGAGCAGGAAGATGAGGAGGAGGAGGAGGGTCTGTCTTTTGAAAGTCATGTGACCTGGGGAGCAGCCCCACAGAGGTGGGTTAAACACCCTCCAGCCTCAGCTGTCTCCTGTTTGTTTCAGCTTCAGAGCGTCATCTGCGGAGGGTTAAGCTTCCACATCTGTGTCTGTAAATCGCCCTTCGGTGAGCTGTCAGCAGCCTCCTGACGAACGGCTCTCCGTCCCGCTCAGCAGGCTTGGCCGGGAGGGGTGTGCGGCACTTCCGCACTCCTCCGTGCTGCGTGTTTCCGCCACGCCTCTCCTTGGATATTCGTTTAAAATTCAGTCTCCGGTCACTTTGATGGGGTCTTATCCTGGTGAACGAAACTCCGTGGGAGCAAGTGGGTAAGGGAGCTCTCCCTCCAGGACAACTCCCTCCAGGGGTTCTCACTGACTGGATATGGAGCGGGGCCCGCAGCCCCGGCCCGCAGCCCGCACCAGCGCCTGCCCGTGTGGTCAATGACCCTCATCAGAACTCGGGCCGGCCCACCCCGCACACACTGCCCGCCTGCTCTGGCAACAACAGAATCGAGTAGCTGCAGCAGAGACATCACGGCCCACAAAGCCAAACACACTCAGCACCTGGCCTTTGCAGATGAAGTTTACCCGCCCCATCCTAGCTCTAGGGAACACGTGCTTTTAATTCGGCGTGTACTGTGGAAAGGGCGTTTTGGGGGGAATAAGAAGTGCTTTCCTCCACCTCCCCAGTTTTCAAGTCAGGCGGTGGACTCACTGCCGACCTGTCACAGGTTAGATGCTGGAAGAAGCGTGCTCAGGACGGCGCTTGATGGAAGATTCCTGTTGGCGTTTTCTCCGAAGCTTGTGTGGCACCGGCTCTCCCCGAGCCAGGCGGTGAGCTGACAAAGCTGCTTGGAGAATTATGTCGGGGCAGCCGTGCCCAGCTGTCCCCGGAGCCGACAGATGCAGGGGGTGCAAGTGACAGAAGAGAGAGAACGCCAGGCACAGTCAGGTGTGGCCCCATGATCAGAGCCAGGGAGGGGGATTCGTGAGGCCGCATGCAGAGGGTGGAAGGGGATAGAGGCTCAAAGGAGAACACGTTTAAACACAGAGAGACCTGTTGGGGCACGGTTTCTCAAACTGCTTCCTAAAGCGGTTTCCCGGGGTCCCTGGGGCCCCATAAAATATTAGAGGTGAGGAGGGTGGAGAACGAGGTGCGGGTGGGCTCAGAGGAGCGGGGTCCAATGAGCCGGGGAGCCTGTGCTCGGCTGGACGCGAAGGAGCCGGAGGTCTTGGTGACAGGAGAGCCCGGCCAGTGCCGCGTCCAGTCCCCTTTGTCCTGAGAAACGGGGGGGACGGATAGCGGGCGCTGGGGCCAGCACCCCGCCCCGCCCCACCCTGTGCGCCAGGCCGAGGGCCAGTGCCGTGTGGCGGGCAGAGCTAGTCAGCCCTGGGCGGGCTGTGCGGTAAGTGGGGACACACCCGCTCTGTGGGCGGAGGAGCAGGTGACGGGGCGGGGGGGGGGGGTTGGGGGAGATGAGGCTGTGCAGCCAGAGGAGCTGGGGGCTCCTCGGAGGGCCTGGAGCCCCAGGAGGAGGGGGTGGCATAGCTAAGGTGACTGGTACCGAGGGGGAGGGGGAAGCGGCGGGAAAGCTGCACGCGGGCGGAGGGACTAGAGCTGCGTCCCTGTCACTGTCTCTGTGAACAGGGTGACGGCCTCCCTGAGGCTCAGGTTCTCGGCCTCACAGGGCGTCAGGTGGGAGGGGGTGGGACCTAGTGGTTAGAGCTCTGAAGGCCCTATTCCCGTTCATGTCAGTCAGCTTCTCTCTCTCATCTGTGTGTATGTATGTGTGTATGTATCTATCATCTATCTATTATCTATCTATCAATCTATCTACCTATCTATCTATATATTATCATCGATCATCATCTATCTACTATTATCTATCTATCTCTCTATGTGTATGTATGTATGTATGTATGTATCCCCTCTTTCTCATCTAGCTATCCTCTGTCTTGAAAAACACCGGATTGTATGTTCTGCCTTAACAGGAATAAAATGCAGTTTGCCTGCAATTTGAAAAGGCCTGTTGCTCTAAAGGTTTGAATGAGTCCACGCAGAGCTTGGTGGTTGGTAAAATTCTGATTGTGTGTGCTCTGTTTTTTGCTTCATTGTGTGGAGTGAATCCGTACGTAGGAAAAAAACACATTTTATCGAGGCACAAATGGAAACCAATAAATCCTCGGGCAAATTAAAGAAAGTGTTGGCACCTGGGGGGCCGCAGGCTTTGTGTTCCGGGTAAGTTGACGGTAGCGATTCTTGCTGGCGCCTTTGGATTGTTCTTTACCTGAGAGAAGCGTGTGTCAGGGAGCCTTCCTCCCTGGTCAGCCTGTGAGGGGGTGGAGAGTGGGTAATGCTCTAAAAATAACCCGCTTAAGAGTCTGCAAACAACACATTCGTGCAAAGAAAGATGTGTATGCACAGCCAGGCCTCCTCCAGGTACCCTGGGTCAGAGCGTGCCCCGCTTCCACGGTCCTGGCAGAGCCCGGCTTCCCCCCACCCCCCACAGGGCAGAGGACGCTCCCTGTCGGTGGCCACACCGAGTCAACTCTCCTCAGGGAAGGTCTCCCTTCAGGACCAGGACCCCCCTCGCCAGGACCCCCTCCGCTTGTGCTGAAATAGCCGGCTGTCCAGGAGCACTCGCAGAATGCCTGTGCCCCGCTGCCACCGCGCGATCAATCACCCGCTTCCTGTTTATTGATCGAGAATATTGGTCTCTTTAGCAATCCCCCGCCCGGAGAGAAGGCAGGAGCGGGTCTCAACTCACTGAGCCTTCTAGACCCGGAATGAGCGCTGCTGCTCGGGAACGCACTGCTCTCAGCCTCACTGCAGCCTTCACCCGACGGGAGTCCCTGCGCAGTCCTGTGGCCCTGAGCCTGTTTGCCTGCTCTCAGACCTCCCTCCCTCCGTCCCTCCCTCTCTCCCCTCCCCTCGGTCTCTCTCCCTCTGGGGGGGATTATGCGAGGGCCCATGGGCTCGGGGTGAGAACAGCTGCAGTAAGCCGATGCCACTCGGAGCCTCAGCCCCGGGCCTGGCGGGCGGCGGGCCTGGGCGTCAGGAGCAGCAGGCTCCCGGCTCCGGCAAACCCCGGCCGCGGGACAAATGCTCCAGGAACAGCTGGGCTGAAAGGACAGACTGTTTGCGACTCCCCGCGGGGCGGGGGCTCAGACACAGCTGCCAGGGCTTAGCCTCAGCCCGGAGCCCGTTGCTGACCCCAGGCCCGGCCGGGTCACCTGTGGGCTGGTCGGATGCAGCTGTTGCCGGGCGGGTCTGATTTCAGACACCCGCCCGGTCTCCTGTCACCCAGGCTTCGCGGCTGAAAGCACGGGGTGTCCAGTGACCCTCGTCCGCCTGAGGTGCCAGGGCACAGCGCCCATTCCCACCGGTGACATCCCATCTCGGGACGGCCTTTCAGCCTCACTGGGCGGCGTTGGCGGTTCTTGGTCTGACCATCCGTGGGACTGAGGGTGCGACCTGGCGCAGGCTTGGCTGGCTTGCGTGTTACCGTTAGATGCAGGAGTGGACGCAGCCGTGCCGCCCCTCACAGGTTGGTTTGGGAGGCTTGGGGGAGCCAGCACGTAACAGAACGTTCCCCCCTCCCAGGGGGTCTTCGGAGGCCCTTATGTGGGAGGAGACCTATCTCCATGGACAGAGAATTCCCGGGTGCAATGGCAAGTGAGAGCAGCCAGGTGCAGGGCAAGGTGTTACATTTTCGTAGAGCATCCGTGACCTCCAACGTGTTAGATGTCTATGCGGAAGCTTGGAGGTAAGCAGTGGTATCTGAAGGAGGTGAGAAGCCAGAGAGAAGAGGAAGGAGGGGAACGAAAAAAGAAGCAAATAAGCCAAGAAAATGACCAGTCCAAGGAAGAAGAAAGCACTTTCTCTTTCTGTGTGTCCATCACTTCTTTTCCCAGCATCCAGAGTCAAAGCCACAGTGATAGGATCAGCCCAATCTCTAGGCTTCCCTGATAGCTGCAAGCTGCTAATAGCAGTAATGTTAAGCTCCTTAGACTTTTCTTGAATTAACAAACACAATGAGAGGGTTATTTGGGGGGTGAGCACACAGTACAACATGCAGACCGTATATCAGAGGGATGTGCCCTTGGAACCTACATGACCCTATTAACCACCGTCACCCCAATACATTTCAGGGAAATAAGGTAGAAAAAAAGCTTTATTTTGTTATTACCCTCTCTGCTACCTCTCTCTCTAACCTTGCAGGCCTATTACCTCATTCATTGAAAATAATCCTGGTGCAAATACTAAAGTTTGAAATAATAAGATTTCTTCAATAAGGGTCTTTTTCCTACAAACAGCCCCAACCTTTGCTTCCTCATTTGCTTTACAAATCTCATTCGAGCTTTACTGCGTGGTCAATGCTCCATGCATTTTTTGAGATAGAAATCTTTGACCATACTTTTCCTTTCAGGAAGAAGCTGCTCCAGGGCCCATGCTATCCCTCCTACAACGCCAGCCGACTCCGTGCCAACGGGAAGGACCTTGACTGCCTTCGTCTCCGGTGAAAAATGAGCCCCATTTGATGGCTGACCTTCTCAACAAGCGCGGCTTCCGCGGAAATGCACAGGCGTCTGGGCCGCAGTGACCTCCTCAGCGTCACTAGCCCGGGGCGGGGGCGTCTGGCCTCCCGGGCGGGCAGGGAGGAGGCGGACCTGAACAGTGCAGTTCCGGGCAGGGGGCGCCACCAGCCGGAGGGAGGGCGTGGCCAGGGCAGAGGTGGTGTTTCCGTGACTGGCGACAGTTGTGTCGTGTTGGAGAAAATGGGCTGCGAATGCCCGCGCTTGCGGGGGAGATAAAGTGGGTGCTCTCCTGGCCCCTGCTCAGGGTGGATCGGAGTGACGAGGCCACAGACCCTGGGGCCTCTGAGCAGAAGTTCAGCTGCGGGTCAGGCTGTGTGCGGAGTGGCCAGCGTCTGTCTGTTGGCCAGGTCTCCGGCCAGGCTCCGGGAAGGCACCCACCGCGCCCTGTACCCTGCGCAGCACCGCAGTCTAACTCCAGAGGGAAGACAAGCCGTAAAGGAATTCTGGGCGAAGTCAGTTTGCAAAGACAGCAACCCACGAACACACCTGTTCCCACGGATTTGATCGCTGGTTCAAGCCCCAAGGACCTTCAGGAACTTGACTCAGCCTGTGCGCAATCGATGCACAGCAACTCCAACTTCATGTCCATTGGTTTTAATTAAAAACTCCCCTCTGCTTGTCTACAAGCGCTACTGTCAGTGTCCCGACCACCTCGTCTTTGACTTCCCTACAGCATCTGCTTTATTTTTGCAGCCGAACAATAAAACCCACCTCCAAACACACCAGAGGGGCCCTTTAGGGAAAGGGAGGAAGCAGGGGATGACGTGGGAAGGAGACAAACGCAGACGCCCTGTTACCCATGGAGACTGGCCCATGAGGCAGGAGGGTCCTTTCGGATGATGAAAGCATTCGTCACGTTTTTCACCCCAACACAGCACCGAGCATTTGCCCCAGCTTCCCAAGGCGACCACCATCACGGGGTTGGGGCATCCGAAATCAAGACACTGGAGGGTCGTGAGTGAAACCGCCTCCACCATCCACCACACCCTGCAATGCCCCGCCTTACAGGACGTGAGGGAGAGGCGCGTCTCTGGCGTCGGGGTGCTGACGTTCTTGGAGATGTTTGCTCCCCAGCCCATCGAAGACTGAGAAATGAGACTGAAATTGCTCGGCCTCTGAGGGTCCCCTCATTACTTACCCCAACTCCGTCTACTTAACAAGGACAGCAGGTCAACCGCAGCCGAGGCCCCTGCGGCTCTGTCCTCAGGGCGAGTCTGTCCTCCAGCTCATCACCTGGGAAGCGCTCTCTGGTGTGGAAGTCCTGGGTCCGATCAGCAAGAAAATGTTCACTTGTTTTTAAAGCAAATTCACTCCCGCATCTCATCCATGTTCTAGTTGTAGATCCTAGTTATTGCTTAAGAACTTAATTTTTTCATATATTATGAATAGTATTTTATCACATATTTGCCCAGAAGACCATATAATACCATTAAAAAATTTGTTTAATATTTAAACAAACATTAAATATCTTTGTTTCATTTTATCTACTACATCATTTTTTTCCTGATGGACATGAGTATCCCGCTACCTTTTCAAGTAGGAAATCAGGGGATACGGAAGTGCTGAAGGAAGCTTCTAGAGACCCATTTACGCGACATCACGATCGCTTTGTCCTCAGCAGAGATGAGGAGCAAATGCACCGTCGCGTGGAAGGAGTGCCATTGGGAAGAGGGATCTCGGGTGGCTTCATCTGTGATACTTTTAATGCATTGAATGACTATTAGGATGCATTACATTTATAATCAGAAGAACATATTCATCAAGATAACTTTTAAAGACAAAGAGTATAAAGTTACATTGAGAGTAGACATGTCTCCGGAATAGGTCGTGCATAATTTACTATGACAGAGGTGTGGAGGGTTGGCTGTGGGGCGCGGCTACAGAGTTTGGACAGGTTCAAGCCTCGGACCGATGAGAGGGCACAGTCCTCTCGTGGCCACGTGCAAGTCCCAGCGTGGAGGGCAGGGCCCTCCCAGCACCATTATAGCCAACAGCTGTGGTTGTGAGCTTGAGCCTGTGGTCCGAACACGTGGCCCACGTGCCTGAGTGATAGAGGCTGCAGGTAAACAAAGCTGGATCAGGTGCCTGTAACTGAGGAGGATGGAAACCCAAGAGAATGCTGTAAACATCCTGACCAGCCCTCACTGTGCCTCGTGGCATCGGCTATAAAATAAAGACACGGCGTGTAGTCTGGGGCGCTGCTGGGTTCCCATCAGGGAAGCAGCGTCCCACCGAGTCCCAGCTTTCCTTCTCTTGTCTGTCTTTTCTGTCCTTCATCACCCCCTCTTAGGGTCACTGAACCTGGCTGAGCTGGCGCGGCACAGAAGGCGCCCGGGGCTGAGCATGCCATGGCCGTGCCGGCTCCCCACAGTTGGCTGAGCTTGACTGACGGGCCTGCTGTATGGGACCGAGATGAGCAGCTGTTGACAGCCCTCTCGTGACAGGTGTCCATCTCTGAGCTGACACATTCCACACCTCCTCGTGGGCTGATTTCACCTTTCACGCTTCTTGGTAAGGAAGCCTTTGCACCCCTCCTTGGGACATATGCAACATTCCCCCCACCCCCGGCCCCCGCCTTCAGGGCAGGTGGCATAGTGTGGGGCCTCCCAGCCCAGCAGCCCCACTGTCTGCACCCTGGGTCACGGGTGAGCGGGGGTGAGACTCAGAGTTCTGGTCCTATAGTCTCAGCCGACACGCCTGTCCAACCCTTCCTGTTGGAATCCCCTCCGCCTTCACGTGGATTTAGTTTACTCTTCCGTTTAAGAATTCCTCACACGTTGACTTATTAACATTAACTTGGCACTGTCACGTCTCCTTAGTGCACTGTGGACGGCGAGTAGGCAGGGGTCATGCCAACTCCGGCCTGTTTCCTCTGGAATGGCCGGCACAGGGGTCCTTGTGGCGTTGCTTGAGTTTCTATGACGCCGTTCTGTCCAGCAGGGTTCCTGGGTGAGGTCTCAGCAGCATTGTGACGGGACTCTCAGGCTCAGGGTCTCTGTTCGCCGGTCTCTGGGGGTGGACGCTACGAGCCCAGTAGGGATGCTGCCCACGAACCAGGCTCTGCCCAGCCCCCCAGGCCCGGGTGTGGGGATGAAGTCAGCATTCTGGCCTGAACCATGCAGCCTCATCATTTCTAAATTCAATTGAGAGGAGTGGTCAATTTAGAGATTAAAATGGATCCCAGCCATAAGGGGCCGTTCAGTCTTTTAAATAAATTAGCCACGAGATCCAGGCCAATAAGAGGAAAAGCAGGCTGAGCTCTTAAAAACAACCCGGGGACATTTAGCAATGACATTGCCGCTGTCTGACACAGAGTGGATCTATCAGGCTCTGCTTCTCTTTCCCTTGACAAGGCTGTGCTTGGTGAAACACACGCTCTGCTCAAGGTCAAGGAAGGACAGGGCACCAATAAAAACATTCATGCTTCCCGTCAGCCCTGACAGAGCACAGCGATGGGACAGTCAAGGGTCCTTTGCTAACCCATCAACCCTTTCTTAGATAACTCAGCTTCCAGCTTTGGATCCCTCCACTCCCCACCCCCCAACACCCATTTTTCTCAAGTTCATATTCTACTTAGAAGTCATTGGGTTGCCTTTGATTTTTGTTAAGGTTTTCCAATTTCTCAGAAACAATTCCTGGGCAACAAAGCTTCTGCAAAGAGTGTGAGAATCGGATCCCGGGCAGCAAATTCATCTGCGGTAACGGGCGCTGCATTTCCGCGTCGAGGCACGTGGCGTGGGGCTTCCTGTGCTGGGGGGCGGCTTGGGCAGACGGCAGACCCTGGTGAAGACGAAGGGTGAGAAGGAGGGAACGCGGCTGTCCCCCACAATTAGGAAAATGGCACTGAGAACTGGAGCTGATTTCGGTAACAGACCTATTCAGGTTTGTGGTGGCGAGAAGAAAGGACCCTCCAAATTCTCAGACCCGCCAGCCGTGGAGTGCCTTTCTCAGGCGAGTGGGCTGCAAAATGCGCATTCAGGTGGCAAGGAAGGACAGGGAATTCGAATTCTTGTAGTTGTCCGGGTTAAGGGAGGGCTCGGGAGCGGGTCCGGTACAGGGGTCTGCCATTGGGGGGGCAGGAAATGTTCCCTCCCAGCGACTGTGCGGAAAGTCGCTTCTCATACAGCTCGTCTCTCCCTGCCTCCGTGTCAGGGTGTCACACGGAACCCAGCCTGCCCAGGCCGGGCTGCTGCGGGCTGTGTCCCTTCCTTCCCTCTCCGAGGGCACCGATGCCAGAAAAGCCCGGAAATGCCGCACAAACCGTAAGCTCGTCCCCAGACTCTGCGGAGGCCTGCAGGCACTTCCTTACGAGTGGGGACCCGCGCTCCGAGGCTGACTTTGGCGCTGTTGGCGGCGAAGACTGGGATTTGCTCCATCATTCTGGGCATGGAGCGTCATGGCTACAAAGCCTCTAAAATGCATTCGTCATGAGACCTACGGACATTTTTTAGGCGGCATAGATCATACAAACGGTTAACAACGACACGACTTTTGGATTTTTTCGTCAAATAATGTCCTCTTGAGCCTTAAGTGCATGTAGAAAAGCAGCAAACAGAGCCTGTGGTGTGTGGAGATCGAATTGTTAGGGACCTGGGCAGCGGCACTGGGTACCCCTGACACTGGGTGCAGAGGACGTGTGGCTGAAGTTAGATGGCAACCGACACCCAGTGTATGTGCATTAGAGTGTTGGTGTGTGTGTGTGTGTGTGTGTGTGTGTGTGTGTGTGTGTGTTGAGGAGGCTTTGGGACCAAACCACCAGCTAGTCTTAGTCTTTAAAGCTAGAAGGAGTTTATGCGATGATTATATATACACTGAGAGGTCGGATTATTATGATCTTTGAACGCATAATAATCTGGCCACTGTGTGTGTGTGTGTGTGTGTGTGTGTGTGTGTGTGTATGTGTGTATACATACATATATATATATATTAGAGGCCCGGTGCATGAATTCGTGCATGGGTGGGGTCCAGCAAGCCTGGCCAGGGGGAGGGGACATGGGAGGTTGGCCGGCCTGCCTGCTGGTCGAACTCCTGGTCAGGGGGACCATTTGCATATTAGCCTTTTATTCTATAGGATATACACTGAGTGGCCAGATTATTATGCGTTCAGAGATCATCATCATCTGGCCACTCAGTGTATATGCATGTTGTGTGTCTGTGTGTGTGCATAACTCACACACACAGACACACAGGGGACCGAGTGCATTGTCGGGTGGCTTGTTGTCATGCTGACTCCACCCTCCACGGTGTGGCCCCTCCCAAGTTGAAGGCCTGGAACAGGGGCCTCAGGGCGGGGTGGACAGGGTCGGGAGCACAGTGCTTGTGGTGACGGCTCTTTCACGCATCCTCAGCGTCCGCCTCGTGAGTGTCCACCCTGCCCCACCCTGAGGCGCATCACAAGTGCTGAGGGGATGCCGGAGAGAGGACCTGGATGGTTGTCCCTCATCGGCCCTAAAGAAAGGCTTTTCCGTGAATCGGATAAGAGCTTTGACACCAGTTAAGAAAGGTTGTTGACCTTTTGGTTTTTACCTCAAATTTAACTTTCTCAGTTGCTGCGTGGGGGAAGTGGAGATTGCTGTAGTTGGGGTAATAGGTACAATAAAGTGTGCAAACCCCACCCACCGTATAAACCCAGGCCGTGGCAATTGTGATCTGCATTGCCTTCTGCTGTTCTCTGCGTTCCCTGAATCAAAGCTGAGAGCTGCCCTTGGCTTTGACATTTACTATCAGGTGGGTCTTCCTAGGCCATCTTCTTCCTTCCTGTCTACACCCATGCACACGTGCACTCACACACAGACATGGGTGCACAGGGGCACACGCATGTTATCTTGCAGTTCCTCACTGTCCCAGTTAAAGGTCTAGAACAGAGTTCCAGATGTACCCTCGTCCACGCCCCTGCCTCTAGCAGCCTGGCCAGCCGCATAGTAAAGAGGCAACAGCCCGGCCAGCCTGGCTCAGTGGTTGAGCATTGACCTATGACCCAGGAGGTCACAGTTCAATCCCTGGTCAGGGTACATGCCCGGGTTACAGGCTTGATCCCCATTATGGGGCGTGCAGGAGGCAGCCGATCCATGATTCTCATCACTGATGTTTCTATTTCTCTCTGAAATCAATTAAAAAAAATATTTGAAAAAAGCGGGCCACAAATCCTGCAGGTCTCAGGGACTGAAGCCTCTCTCGTGGCCTGTGCTGGCTCGAAGCATTTAGACAAGAAAGTTTTCCTGCTGCTGAAGAAATCTCTGTTGCCTTTGCTGCAGCTTTACACGACTGGGGCCTTTATGGAAAGGTGGTTGAATGAACTTGATTGTGGGGGTGGGGTTCTCACGCCATTCAGCCTGACGGCACACGAGCGCAACGGGCTCCCAGCAGCCATGGCACAGCCTCACTCCGCCACCTTCGCAAAGCACACCCCTACCCACCCCCATCCCGCCACTCATCAAAGCCAGACGGCGTTGTGCGCCTACTGGTTGGTTCTTTTAATGTGTGTCTGGAGTGTGTAGTGCTCTGCTGTTCTCCCTCTGATATTTGCCAAGTTCAGGGCTTGGCCTAAGAAGGCATTCAATGGGTGTTTGTGGAATGACTTAATGAACAGACATCAGCATTTCACAACTATTGTCAATAAACGTTGTGAAGAAATAGGTTCCATGGTCAAATGTAGGCGAGATGAGGTTAACCGGAGTCGAATAGGTCCCCTGCTGTGGGACCGATCGGAGTGTCAAATGTCACCGTAGCTTGTGTGTGGGTAAGAGGGACATGGAGTCTGCGAGGTTCTGAAAATATGGGTTCTTAGGACAGTGCTTGGTCTGCAGTAACGTGTGTGTGTGTGTGTGTGTGTGTGTGTGTGTGTGTGTACAGTGAGTTGTTGTTATAATTACCATAATTCTTCTGGTCGTGGGAGCCATTTTCTTAGACCTTCTTAGGACCAGAGGCCAAGAGAACATCCTTTTGAGAAGGGCTGGCCCACCCGCTCCTTGTCCTAAGGGACCCTTGCTCCATGTCGCATTAATTAGGAATTGGAAACCATTCACGGGGCTGGTTTGGCGTTTATCTTCGCATCGTCTATAGCCATGTAGTTTGTTAGGCAATCAACACGGTGAAGCAAATTCCGTGAGGGACATTGAACTTTAAGCCGACGAGGTCTTCGGAACGCCCACAGGTGCCTCGTGAGCACCATTTGTTTCCACAGAAGGTCTGGCGGGGGGAGGGGGAGTGACGTCCAAGAAGACCACCTGGCCCTTCCCGGCCGCGTGTCAGCACCTTCATCGGCTTCGTGTATCGAAAGTAAGGGCGCTGCGCCCCGGTCTCCGGCTCTCCAGGACTCAGTGCGGCGTCCCGAAGTTTCCTTTTATGCGGAGTTGTGTCCGTATTAAATGTCCTCAGGGTTTTAGGGCTGATGTGGCCTACTCATCGGCGTCGCTTTTGGTCACTCTAGCATGGAGCGTGGCCTCACTGCCTCATCCCGACCATCCATCCAGAGGGGAACCCGGGGGCGCCGTCCCCGCCCTCTGTGGTGGCCACCGTTAGCTTCTGGGAGGCAGCTGATCAGTGATTCTCTCTCATCATTGATGTTTCTATCGCTCCCTCCCTCTCCCTCCTCTCTGAAATCAATACAAATATATTTAAAATAAAATAAAATAAAACCAGGGCTACCTTTTCGTCCCAACTCAAAGCTCATTAGAATATCTTGGAAACGGTCCCCCAGCTTCCATTTTTCTTCATGTGACAAACCTGCGTCGGCCCTGCTGTCTCCGTGTCCCTGCTGTCATAGTCCCCGCTTCCTGATGAATTGGTCTGCTGGTAGCTGACATGCCTGAGCCGCCGTGGCTGGTGACATCACCGCAGGGTGTCTGCGCTCCCTCTAAGTGACAAGGCCTGACACTCGGCTCAGCTTCCCCCTCTGGCTCGCGGGGACCAGGCAGGGGACGCCTGCAGGCGGCAGGCTGATGGCAGACCCACCGGCAGGGGCAGCGGGGAGAGGTCCCTCCAGGGCTCTCTGGTGGGAGAAGAGACAGCTGGGTGGTGAGGAAAGAAAGAGGGAGAGACATCGATGTGAGACACATCAGTTGATTGCCTCCCACACGCGCCCTGGAGAGGCTAGGGATCGAACCTACAACCTAGGCGCGTGCCCTTGACCGGCAATCGACCCCGTGATCCTTCGGTGCTCAGGCTGAGGCTCTAGCCTCTGAGCCACACCTGCTGGGGCGGAAAGTCGTTCCTTAAGTAAAAATAGCTCCGTGAACCATGTAAACCCGTTGCCTCATGTCATCTTCGCACTGACTCACTCCCCACGTGAGGATGGGGCTGGGAGGAGGCAGAGACCTCCCGGTTCAGCTCAGCATCCGGAGACGCAGCGTTTCTCTCGGGCCCCTGTCAATCAATATTCTAAAAATGGGTCTCCTCTTGTGCCAGGCGCAGTCCCCGTTCTCTCCTTGCCTTGCGAGACCCCCCCACAGTGAAGACCAGGGAGGAGGAACTGCATTTCAGACAAGGGGCCGTGGGCCATGGGGGAGCGGGGCGCAGGAGGCCGCCTCCCCGGAAAGTGCTGATTTCTGAAACTGTGCGCAGCCCCTCCATG
This sequence comes from Eptesicus fuscus, assembly GCF_027574615.1. Classification (NCBI taxonomy): domain Eukaryota; kingdom Metazoa; phylum Chordata; class Mammalia; order Chiroptera; family Vespertilionidae; genus Eptesicus; species Eptesicus fuscus. Next base: position 96,310,895 of record NC_072482.1, read on the forward strand.
GGACCTGTGGGTCTCCTGGTGGGAGCTCCCGGCGGACGCTCTCCCGGTGTCTGATGAGCGTCAAACACCCACAGTGACTGCCTGCCCCCCTCACCCCCCCTTTCCCGCCACCTCTCACTCAGCCACGGTCCCTCCCGCCTGGGGTTCCTGGAACCCCCGGACCACGGCGGGGCTTTTGCGTGCGATGATGTCCGCTGCGTGGCTGGCTCCCTCGCCTCCCTCGGAGCTCACGGCACAGCGTGTCCACGGGCGGGCGGTCCCCTTCTCCGGGGCGATGCCCGCTCACTCGCCACAGCGTCTCTTATGTCATTGCCGTCTGCCTTCCCTCCGGGATCGCAGAGTCCCCGAGACAGAGTGGCGACTGTTGTTCTCAGCGCTGGAGACCTCAGGACATGTCAGCACATAGTAGGTGCTGCTGCAAATCGTCCTGCATGAATGAGCCGATGTGCTTTGGACAGGTGGGCAGGAGGGCGGGAACGGTCAGCGGAAGGGCGCGGGGGGGGGGGCGGGGGGGAGGGGAGTGCCGAGGCTGCCCCAGGCCCTCTGTCCCCGCCCCGGGAGCGGGTGGCCCCTGAAGAACGCCGTGGAGGCCACGCGGCGCTTTTGTGACCCGTCATGGTCCGCTGGGCCCTGGGCCCTGAGCTCGCCTTGGCATGAAAAGAATAATCACATTTGCAGGAATAAAAGTGATTACTCCATATTGCTTAATACATCTAATAACGGTTTAATAAAGGATATGCAATTTCCCTGCTTTTCTCCTTCGTAAATGTCACTCAGTCTATAACCTAATTACTTCAATTTTCCATTTAGAAAATTAATTCATTTGGAAGGCATGAAAAAGCAGCCGAGAAATGTTCCTTTCTGGCCGAAGACCTGGCAACTCGGATGAGTTCGAAGACCTCCCAGTTCTCAGAGGTCAAGAGCAGAGCTCGGGGTCGGCTTAGCGGACTTCGGCCCCGGTCCCCGTGCTCTTGACTTCGACCTGAAGTTTATAGACGAGGGTGGAGACCGGAGCCCCGTGTCTGTTGCTTTCTCTCTTTCCGTGTCTTCCTGCCGGGGACGCGGCTTCAGGGAGCTCCGAGCTGCAACGTGGAGCAGGGTCGGGTCTGCCCAGTCCCGCATCTTAGTTTCCTCTTGTGAAAAAGGAGGAAATAAAATTAACGTGTCAAGGACCTACTGTGTGCTAGGCATTCTGCTAAGCATTCTGTGTGTCTTTTCTATCGAATTCCTTCCCCTTTGTTAAATGCCCAAGCAAACAGGTGAACGATGAATACAGAAATGCTGTCTAACATTTAAAACATGCTAGTGTCTTCCGAGTGTGCCGTGAAGTATTCTACACGCTCTCCGCTCACACCACCCTGTGAAGGAAGAGGGTAATTATGTTTTCACTCCGTCTTCTGGGTGAGAGAGTGGGTTTCCCTGAAGGTAAACCATTTGCCCAAAGTGCTTGGCGTGTAAGCAAGGAGCCCGATTGGTCTCACTGTTTCTAGTTTAAACAAAGCGCCGGAGTTTTCCGTACCTTTTCCCCGATCCCGCCAGCAGCGTCGGGGGTGCCGAGCCGCGGTCCTCATCCCAGGGCCGCTGAGCTTCCCGGGGGCTCCCTGCTCCTGGGGGGGCGCCATGAGCCGCGTGGGGTCTCCCTCTGAGCAGAGAAGAGATTGCTGGGCCCTGGACCCCTGTGCTCCCTGCGCCCCCTGCCCCGGGACCCCCAGTGTGGGCTGCCTGCTGCAGACGTGGGCCTCGCCAGCTGATGCTGGGGACAAACCACATCACAGTGACCTCTGACCTCGGAGGTTCGGGCTGTGGAACAGAGAAACTGGGGGCCTTTGAGAAGTGGGCCGGCCCAGACAGAGACCCCGAGCCCCAGCCCCTCGGGGCAGGAGGGGAAGCAAAGTCAGAACCCCACCTCAGCAGGTGTCTTTCGCAGCAGACCCTCCTCGGCGGGACGGGACGACCCGTTGGCCTCAGAGCGAACCGTGGGGAGCTCCCCGGGCGGGTGGGGGGCTCTGGTCGGAGGGTTATTATCGGGGTCCCGCAGCCGCACCGTGAAGCCCGGGTCGCCCACTAAGTACCCGTCTTCTCTGAGCGAAGAGACCGGGATAGGGTCTTGGCTTCTTGTTCTTTTCACCCGGGACGGAAATCGACTGTGACTGAGTCTGAATAACACTCCCTTCCTACCCTCCCTCCCTCCCCGCTCCCTCCCTCTCAGGGGACACCTGTTCCAGGACCTGCTGCAATTCCTGCTTCGAACACCGAGGGCCTCAGTCAGTGTCTGTCGCTGATCCTGGGTGATGGGGGTGTCAGGTCCATGTCCACACGCGGGACAAAGAATGGTGATGCTCCCCTCAACATGGCACCCCCTGACCCAGCGCCCCCTGACACGGCGCCCCTCAACACGGCGCCCCCTGACACGGTGCCCCCTGACACAGTGCCCCCTGACACGGTGCCCCCTGACCCGGCGCCCCCTGACCCGGCGCCCCCTGACACGGCGCCACGGGGGGGGGGGGGGTGTTCAAAAGCGAAGGGCTGGGCGGGCGGCTTGCTCAGCCCTCAGGAGCTTCGCCAGTTTGCACTTGACCCTTGACCCGGGAGGGCTGCACTGCCTTTGGCAGCCAAGGAATCTGGTGTGAGCGTCACAAAACCACTCAGGGCAGTCCCAGCCCATCCCTCTCACTCTCGAACTGCAACTTTATTATTATTTTGTATTTATTATTATTGATTCCAGAGAGGGAGAGAGAGGTAGAAACATCAACGATGAGACAGAATTATGGATCAGCTGCCTCCTGCACCCCCCTACTGGGGAACGAGCCTGCCGCCCGGGCATGTGACCGTGACCGGAATCGAACCCAGGACCCCCCAGTCCACAGGCCAACACTACCCACTGAGCCACACCAGCTCGGGCTTGAACTGCCAACTTGAAACGGCAGATCAACCAACTATTGTTCTTTTCAGGAAAAATCAAACAGGTCTCCTCGGAGAGCCACGTTCTCTCCAAGCAGGGGGCCATCCACCCCAACACTCAGCATTGCCGGGGAGGCGGCGTGCCCGGGTCCGGCCTTTTACAGATTTCAGAAGCCAAGTCTGCAGGCGCCGAGATGCAGGTGATGGGGAGGGCGCGGCGGGGGAGGGACGCCGGGCTGGACCAGCGGCCTGTCCGTGTCCGCAGCGCCTGCTGCAGGTGCGTCCTTGGCGGGAACTGGTTTTCTAAGATTCTCTGCTGAGGATGAAGGAAGGAAAAGATTTAAAAAAAATGCAGGAAACGGCACTGAGATGAGGGAAACTGAGCTGGGCGAGCGAGAACTATCTTCCTTCCTGAGGCCCCGGAGCCAGTGACACAGGCGCACAGGCACCGAGCTCCCAGCCGTGTCCTGCGGGCTGTTGGGAGCAAGGAACGGAGCTGGGGCTGGGGAAGCGAGGCCCCCCCCCCCCCGGGAAGTGTGGAGAGAGCTCCCCCACTCTTCCACGCCCTGCAGGTCCTGAGTGGGACGAGCGAGGCTGGCGTGGCCGACTCCATGCTCCCCGGAGGCAGTGGGAGGACCGGGACGCTGACAGGGCCTGGGCGTCTGGAGCAGAGAGCGGGTGCGGCGTCCTCCCAGGGGGAAGCTGGGGCCCTTTGGGGTGTTTGCTCCCAGCGGAGGCCCCGCCCTGCCGCGCTGCGGTGTGAGGGCCCCCTGCGCTCCCGTCAGCGGGCTGTGGGTGCTGAGTCTCCGTTCTCTTTTAACCCCATCACCTGCTTGAAGGCATGCTGGTGCCATGAAGGCTCCTCAGCGCAGCCCTCCCCTCGCAGTGTCCTAAAGCTCAGCGAAGCGGGGCCGCGCCTGGGAGCATCGCCTCTTCCCCGGCCGTGCGCTGCAGGCGGCGGCCCAGCGTGGCTCCCGGAGCCCGGTTCCCAGTCGGCCGGAGCGCGGGAGCCGTTTCCGGAAGGCGCGGCTGGGAGAAAGATGCTCTTCCCCGGACAGTCCCGGGAGACCAATACTGCTTCTGAGCGCCAGGCGGACAGCGTGCACCCGCTCAGGAGTTTCTGTGTCGGAATCGATCCCGGGCCAACAGGTATACCGGGAGCTTTACAGATCGGTGACCTGCATCACGCCGCCACAGGCCGCGGGGCCGCCGGGAGGGAGTCTTCATGGCTGCTCACCGCCCGTGAGAGTGCCTCCAACTCCCCCTCCAGATGCCACCAGCATTGCCGCCAGCCCACACGACGGGCTGCTCTTGGTCCTCCGAGGTGTGTTCCGGAAGGAAAGCCGCAGCTGCCGCAGACACACCCGGAATCGCGGTGGCTGGCGCCGTCGGGCTGAGGGTTCACGTAGCCATAGCTTAACATGTGTGCTCGGGGGGTGGTCTCCACAGGGACCCAAGCGATTCCCTATATCCGTGGTCGGCAAACTGCGGCTCGCGAGCCACATGCGGCTCTTTGGCCCCTTGAGTGTGGCTCTTCCACAAAATACCACGGCCTGGGCGAGTCTATGTTGAAGATGTGGCGTTAGAAGAAGTTTAAGTTTAAAAAATGTGGCTCTCAGAAGAAATTTCAGTCGTTGTCCTGTTGATATTCGGCTCTGTTGACTAATGAGTTTGCCGACCTCTGCCCTATATGGCTGCGTCAGCTCCTCTGCGTGGCTCCCATGCTCGCTGTGGGGAGGGGGCAGAGGGTGCTGAAGGCACATCGGCCTCCTCATTCCGCCCAGAGCACACGTCACCAGGGCTCACAGATCCCGCGGTGGGAACTGAGTGGCGGTTCCGTCTGAACGCGAGGAGCCGGAGACCCACTTCCTGCAGCAGCCGCACCGGCCGGGCCTCCCTCTGGGGCAGTGGCCGCGGGAGCAGAGGGTTCGATGCCTCATCGTCCAGACAGCCTGATGCCACGAGGCGGGGAATCTCCGGAAGGACTCTGGGGGGTCTCCCCTCCTGGGATCTCCCTGCTTCTTCCGCGTCTGCATCCTCCTCCTCGGTGAGCACCCTGCGTGCCTGGAACCCCCATGGCCTCTGCCCGTCCCGCCGCCCTCCTTCTCGGCTCCACCCGAGGAGGCGTCGCGGCCTTGGCCTCTGGGACCGCGTTTCCATTAGAAGTGTCGCCTTTGATTTCCGGGACGTGCGGCGAAGCGGTGTCCTGAGGGAGAGGCTTTCCTGGGGCCATTACAAACGTCAAATTTGGTTCCATCAGAAAGCCCCGCTGGAGGGATTTGCGGTGAAGGCTGCACGCAAGGCCGCCCCACAAACCCGCCCAGGAAATCTCCACGACTGCGCGGCGGGGGCTGCGTACCAGGCTTCAATCACTCAGAGGCGGGCAGACCTGGCTCTCGGTTTCGTTTGTGAAATTGGAGTCTCTGGACGAAGATCGGTGGCTCTGGGAAAGGGGGTGTCAGAATGCTCCTCGCACAGGACATGCTTCATTCCTTAGAACAGCAGCAGCATGGAGGGGTCCTTGTGGGCGAGCTCAGGGGAGAGGAGCCGGAGCTCTGACGTCAGACCTGTAAGCCCTTTAAACTTCCGTTTCCTCATCCGACGGGAATGACTGCGGCGCCGTGTCACAGGCGGGCGGCGAGCCTGAGAAATGCCGGTCAAATCCGGGGTCCGGGGTTTGGCCCGGGGAAGTGCTCCAGAAGTGGCAATCTCTTCCTCCTCCCCCTTCTCCTCCTCCTCCTCTCCCTCCTCCTCCTCCTCCCCCTCCCCCCTCCTCCCCCCTCCCCCCTCCTCCTCCTCCTCTTCCCCCTCCCCCCCTCCTCCTCCTCCTCCTCCTGCTCCCGTGGTGGCTTCCTAATCCAGCCGCAACCAACGGCCACAGACACATGGATGATCGCACAGGCCTGTGAGTTACAAGTCCAGCATAGGTTTCACAGGGCTCATGTCAGGGTGTTGGCAGGGCTGGTTCCTTCTGGGGAGCCCCGTGGAGAATCGGGCTCCTTACACTTTCAGCGTCCGTGGGCACCCACATTCCTTGGCTCGTGGACCCATCCTCTGTCTTTGAAGCCGACGACAGCAGGTGGAGGCCTTCCCCAGCCTCCACAAAGCTCCAGCCTCGTCTCTGCCCTGGGCCTCCTTTTCTCAGGGCCCTGTGGCTACCCTGGCACCCGGGTAATCCAGAACCATCGCCCGCTCTGAGGGCAGCTGGAGGCCTCCTTCATGCCGTCTGCAGCCTCGCTCTGTGCTGGGCGGCCTCCCGCGCGCTCAGGTTGGGGGCATAGGATGCGGACATCTTTGGGGGACGCTCATCTTGCCTTCCCCCCCTTCTTCTCTTGGTTCTTGGTGACACGTTTGGACCCTTTAAGTCTGGTTTACTTGGTGTGCCGCTCATCTTTTTTTGGTTTGTTTTTAGAGTCAACGCCTCTTACACCTTCCGAAGGCGTTCGGGTGGACGGCTGACTCCTGTTTCTGCTCCAGAGCGGCTGCGGGGAGCAGGCCGTCGTGCGTCTGACCAGCTCTGCCCTCGAGACTCTCGCGTCGCTAGAAAACACGTCACGTTTGGTCACCAACCCGGACAGCACGGGCTGAGCAGGCACTCTGCATGGGGCGTTTACTTCTGCGACCCGGGCCTGGAACCCTGGACCGCTGCCGCGGTAACTCCGCACGGGGCGGGGCCCGCCGAGGACCAAGCGAAACTGAGAGCCATCCCCTGCTGCTCCCTGACACGGTCCCTCCCGGACGCTGGCTTTGGCAAATGTCGGCGCGTTGGCCAGGTCCGCGGTGGTTCTGCTGGCGGACTCCAGGCCCCGGGCAGAGGCGGAGGGGCGGGCTGGACTGGGCCTGCATGGGGCCGGTCCTGCCTTCGGTCATGGTCTCCATCCCCCCTTCCCTTCCCCGCGTCCCTTCACATCCCCGCAAAGGGCCTGGGCCAGTCAGCCCTTCCACAGGAAAGGAGCTCAGTGGGAAGGGCGGGCGCTGTCCTGGCCCCGGCATTCCTGACGCCTGACATCCACCGTGTCAGCAGCCGCCTCTGGGCCGGGTCCAGCCGCCTCACGGGCTCCCGCCGCTAACTCCCAGCATCCGCCCTGGGCTCTGCTGCCGGGGTCCCTGTCCAGCCAGGAGGCTGAGGGGTCAGCCCAGCGCCTGGTCCTGCCTTTGGGCTCCAGGAGGGAGGAGGGAGGAGGGAGGAGGGAGGAGGGAGGAGGGAGGAGGGAGGAGGGAGGAGGGAGGAGGGAGGAGGGAGGAGGGAGGAGAGTGAGCTGGGGCCTGGCTGGGAGGGAAACCGGCCCAGAGGGGTGGGAGGAAGGGCCGGGAATTGGAGAGATGTTGCTAAATTCCATTTAGCAAAGAACACAATGCTGTACAGCACAATGGCCTTTTCCACAGGCAGATAATCCGGGGCAGAGGAGAAAGGAGGGGAGGAAGGAGGGGAGGAAGGAGGGGAGGAAGGAGAGAGGAGGAAGGCAGGAGTGGGACCCGGCAGGCGCTGCGAGCAGCAATCAATGCTGGCCTTTGTGCCGCCTGACATTTGAGGGGCTTGTTATCGGCGGTGCCGGCCGCTTTATCTAAATGTATCTCCCAGCTGCCAGGCGGGCTGATGGGCGCAGGGAGTGCGATGGCCCTGGAGATACGCCGCCTCCGCGGGCGGCGCTGTCACTCCGCGGCCCTCTCCTCCCTCTCCTCCCTCTCCTCCCTCTCCTCCCTCTCCAGGGGAGAGCACGGCCTGTCCCTTCTCTTGGCTTGAAAACCAACCAAACAGAAAAATCCATCCCAAACCCAACTGCCTCCCACTCCCGAACCAGCAGGGCCTGTGCCCGGGGTGGCTGGGGCCTGGAGGGGCCGGCCAGGAGGGGGGTGTGTCTGCATCTACACCAGAGGCTGTTCTCGGGGTCTCCGCTCCTCAGACCCACGCGGGGCTCCCCGGGGGCGGGGCTAGTGTGCTGGGTTGGTGCTGGGTATGAGTTTTGCTTCACGAAGGGCCCCCTTCCTCCAGACCCCCCTCCCCCGCCCCCTGCAAGCACCGTCTACCTGCCCCAGTGCCCAGCACACATCGGCCTTGACCAGCACACGTCGCTGGCATTGGAGGTGACCACAGGCCGGGCCACACTTCTCCTGGGCGTCCTGTGTGACTGAGCCACCAGGGACACTGAGAGGTGACCTCACAGCTGTTGGGATGGCTGCTCTCAAAACAACAACAGGGCAGAGACGAGCGCTGCGAGGATGTGGAGGAAAGGAACTCCTGCCCGGCGCCGGCGGGACTGCAAAACGATGCAACCACCGTGGAAACAGAATGGAGGTTCCTCAAACATTTAAGGACAGAACCCCCAGCGTCCCGCAGCCCCAGTTCCGGGTGTGCGCCGAGAGAACTGCAATCAGGATCGGGAGGAGAGGTCTGCATCTCACGCTCACCCGGGCCCAGCGCGGCCTCCGTTCCCGCCATGGATGGCGGATGAAGAAGAGGTGGCACCCACGCCGAGTCCGCCTTGAACACACGTCTGCTCTACAGCACGCAGGGCACGGGTGGACCTGCAGGCGCGGTGCTCCGGGAAATAAGCCAGTCTCAGAATGGCCGACACTGCCGGCTTCCACCTACACACGATGTTTAAAACAGGCAAGTTCATGGGCTCAGCGTGGGAGGGTGGTGGCCAGGGCCTGGGGCGCAGGGACATGGGGAGGCTGATCACAGACAGGAAGTCTCCCTGAAGCAAGCTGCGCGGGGTCTATCGGCGGCCCAACCTTGTGTCTTTGTCGGCAGTGATGTGCTGGCACTTCCGCCGTGTTCAGAGGGCAGGTCTCACGCTGTGTTTTTACCACGATAAGACAGTTCAAAAAACAGAGAGGGCTCCCTGGGTCCGACGGCAGTTCCATGGTTCATGTTCTGAGGACCCTCCACGCTGTTCTCCACGGTGGCCGCACCGTCTGCATTCCCACCAGCAGGGCACCCGGGCTCCCTTTCCTCACCATCTCGCCAGCACCGGTCGTTGGTGATTGGTTGAGGGCAGCCATTCTGACAGGTGCGAGGTGACCTCTCACTGGGTTTTAATTTGCGTCTCTCTGGGGATTGGCGGAGTTTGAGCGTTTATTCCTGTGCCTGTTGGCCGCCTGTGTGTCCTCTTTGGAGGAGTGTCTATTCAGGTCCGTTGCCCATTGGTGCGTTGGATTGTCTGTCTTCCTCCAGCTGAGTTGTGTGTGTTTTGGAAACTAACCCCCTATCCGACGTCTCAGCGGCAGGTATGTCCCCCCACGCCGTGGCGCCCGTGCGTCGTGAGGGTGGTTGCTTTTGCTGGGCACAGCTTTCGAGTTTGACGCAGTCCCATCCGGCACCTGGGGGTCATTCTCTTAAGCGAACCAAGCCAGTCGTAGAAAGGCCAATATGACACGATCTCATTCATATGTGGACTTTAAGGGACAAAATAAACTGACGAACCACATAGGACCAGAGACACGGACGGATCTCAGGGGGAAGGGGGAAGGAGGGCGGGAGGAGATTAACCAGAGAACTTACAAGCGTGTATGCGTAGCCCGTGGACACAGGCAATAGACAGGTGAAGGCCTGGGGTGGGGAGGGAGATGGTGGAGGGGGCAGGGGGGGAAATGGGGACATCTGAAATACTCTCAACAATAAAATAAATTTAAAAAAACAGCGAGGTCTCCGGCGCCCGGCAGCCTTTGTTTAAACTTCCCACCGCGCCCACCATTGTAACCTCAGGCAGTGACCGCCTTCCTCGGCCTCAGGGTTCCCATCTGTAAAGTGGTGACAACGCTCACACTTTCCAGGCCCTTGTGAGGATTCAATGCATCGTCACTGCCTGGTGCCTGATGCCTGGTCGTTTTCCAGTACGTTTAAGGTATTATTATCCAGTCCCTTTTCTTGGGAAGGAGGACATTACAACTATTTTGAGCACGTAATTATATGTCTCCTTATCATGTGGATGAAATCCTTTCAGCACCACGTGGGTGACTGAGTGCACGGCTGAAGCAGGGAGCTGCACGCCGGCCGCGCACATTCTCTGCCCCTCCTGGGGGGGCGCTGGGACATTCCCCCCCACATTGGAAGGGCACGCTCTCTGTCATCAGTCCGTGCATGATGCCGGCTGTGATCACAGGAGAACAAACAGGAGGGTGAAGAAGGAGCGTGCTCTGTGCGTGGGGCGCGCCGGGCGTGGCGGGCGCCTGGGCCGGCGGGGGCTGGTCCGTGGGCGGTCCTGTGGTGCCGCCGTGACCTGTAAAGGACCCTTCTGCCCAGGCCTCAGGGGCCCGCTGGCTCCCTTGTTCAAGACGTGACTGAAAGCACGCTGCTCAGACGTCTGGGGGTCTGCCTGGAGGTGCCCCCGAGAGCCCCGCGTGGATGTGCCCTGCTGGCCGAGAGGCAGCGGCTCCATCGCGGTGGGCATTGCTGTGACATCAGCCATCCTTCCCTGCTGTGGGTTTTTGCTATTGTGCAGTCTGAGAAAAGCATCATTTAACACCCAAAAGAGAAAAATGGTTTTAGAAGCCACGAGCTAGAACGGTATGCGTCATCTCTGTGATGTGACCTGTTTGGCTACAAAGGCCTTTTGGGGCCAAATATGAGGATTCACTGGCTCTGCTCCCCCAGCTCCAGGCGCTGCCTCTCCCCAGGGCTGGAGGGGCCCCGTGGGGCGGCTCAGTGCCCCGCGAAGCCAGGAGGAAAACAGCATCAGGACAATTACACGCGAAAAAAGAAGTCGATGCCCGCGATGTGATTTTATAAGCCGGGCATCTCTTTCCTTGAGAAACTCAGTAGACAAAAGGCTGGAGACGCGGGCCTTCACGGAAACAGGAAAATAACGCCCTTGGATGGATCCGCCGACCCCGTTCCGACGCAGGGGGACAGCGGCGGCGAGCCCTTCAGACACAGCTGGCATTTTCAGATGTGTCGCTGCTCCTGGCGCCCCTGTAATTCGGTGCTCGCCTTGCTCGTGGGTCTGACTGGGCGTGGAGCTGCTGCCTGCATCGTTTTCTGACTGTCAGTGCCGCGTGGGACAGGCCGAGCGTGACAGGCCGCTCCGTTCCGGGCGGACCGGCTGCGGGCCTGGCGGCTCCAGGGGCCGGGCTCCCCCGGGAGCACCCGGAGGCCGAGGCCCGGGCAGCAGCGCCAGGCGATGGAGACAGACGGCTGTCACCGTGTCCCCGGGGCCCACCATCGATCGGTCATCTCCCGCCCTGGCCTTCCCCCCACCGCCCTCGCCACCCACGCGTGATGGGCCCAGACACGCATGTGCAGCGTCCCCTTCGGGAGAATTCCATGACTGCAGAGCCAGGGAGCCGGCGCCGCTCCTCCCCAGCGTGTCCCGTGGTGTGAACCCCGGGGGCTGAGATGTTGCTGAGTCTCCGGTGCGCGCACTGAGCCCGCGTCACACCGCCTCCCTGCTCCTGCCCCCACCCCCTCACTGACACTCACATCTGTCCCCAGCCCTTCCCCATGCAGGCATCATTCAGGAGGACAGCCTTAATGAGCTGGGAATGAGGCTGGCGGGAGGCGGGGGAGGGGCAGCGATGCCAGGCGCAGAGGCGGGCAGGGCCAGGGCCCCGGGGGAGCGCTTTGTCAACGGAGCGGGTCGCGCTCCAGGCAGTAAAGCTTCCCGGTGACCTTCATGTCCAAACACCGGGCTGCTGTTTGCGCCCGCTGGTGGCTTCATAAACACGAAAGGCTCACATGTCACTCAGAGGGCAGCGCACCGGTCTCCAGCGCGTGGCGCTCTCTCTTGCGGGAGGACGGACGTGGGCGCTCAGGGGAGAAACGAGTCCCCGCCCTTGTCCCCCGCGCACTGGGCACGTGCAGCCTGCGCCCCCCCCCTCGCCCCTCTCTTTAAAAGAAACACACTCAACTGTGCACATCCACGTATAAGGAGACATGACAGAGAGAGAGAGAGAGACAGAGAGAGAGAGAGAGAGAGAGAGAGAGAGAGAGAGAGAGAGAGAGAGATCCAGGAGAAATTGTGCTTATTTTCCTTCAGGAAAATTGCCCACGGAGCTTCCCAACGTCCAGAAAAGGCATCGGGATTTAACATTCCCTGAGTCAGAGGTGGAGTTGCGATCCCGGCCGCAACTGACCCCCCCCCCCTTTTTAATCCTCACCCAGAATATGTTTCCATTGGTTTTTAGGGAGAGTGGGAGAGAGAGGGAAAGACAGAGACACCCACGTGAGAGAAATGCATTGATGGGTTGCCTCCTGCAGGCGCCCTGACCAGGGCCCGGGCCGGGGAGGAGCCTGCAACCGAGGTCCGTGCCCTTGACCAGAATCGAACCCGGGACCCTTCATACCCCAAACAGACACTCTATCCACTGAGCCACACCGGCCAGGGCTGAAAGGGACTGTTCCTCAGGGAGGAAGACGGAGCCCCACGGGCCGGGCGCCTTCTCGGGGCTGAGTCGTGGCTTCCCCAGTGGCAGCTCGGGGAGGCAGACAGGCCTTCGGATCTGCTGTGCCAACCGGAGCACAGGGGACCACGCTCAAGGACGCCTGGTTCCCTGTCGCCCCTCCTTCTCTGGGCGGGGGGGGGGGGGGCACCAGGGGTGAGGTGCGCGAGTCCGAGGAGCAGCAGAGGACCGAAGGCGTTCGGATTCCAGGCGCAGAATCAGGCCGAGCAGCGGGTCCAAGGACAGGTCCCCCGTTGGGGGGAGGGGAAGCAGGGTGTTTGGAGGGAGACAAACCCCCGCCGGGGAAGATTAAAGTGGTAATTCGGTGCCCTCCTTGCACAGTCCCCTGGCCGCCGGTTAGTGAAGGTGATGGACAGCGGGAGGGCTTTGCCAGGACGCAGCATCAGCAAACGCGCTGCTCGCAGAGCGAGGTGGCACTGGGCCTGGGTTTCCGTGGCACAAGGCAGGGCCGGCCCGCCTCTTCCCGGCGCCGTGACACGCTGGTCCAGGCCGAGGACGCGAATTAGCCGCGCGCTCTGCTAACGGATCCACGGCCTTGACAACCGGGCGCCGGGGAGCCTGTGAAAGAACCTTCTGGCCGGGAACCCAGCCCCTCTGGGCAAGGGCGTCCCCCATCGATGCCGCAAACTCTCAGCTGTCAGTGCGCAGAGAGGAGTTTTAGGCAGACGTCTGAGCTCTTGTGGTTAAGGGTCACTTTCTTCTTTTTAAAAAAATCTTTATTGTTGAAAGTATTACATAGGTCCTCCCCCCCCCGCCATTAACCTCTCCCAGCTAAGGGTCACTTTTCATAAAGAAGACATCACTGCCCCAACCAGTTTGGCTCGGTGGATAGAGCGTCGGCCTGCGAACTGAAGGGTCCGGGTTCGATTCTGGTCCAGGGCACGTGCCCGGGTTGCGGGCTCGATCCCAGTGAGGGGCGTGCAGGAGGCAGCCACCTCTCTCTCATCACTGATGTCTCTCTCTTCCTCTCCCTTCCTGTCAGAAATCAGTAAAATATATTTTAAAAAAGAAGGCAGCAGCGTTCGTGGCCAGGGATTTGGCTGATGTTAGGTTGTGCTCGGTGCGATCTCCGGTTCCGTCACTTTGCCGGGGACGGCTCCTTTCCGGGCGAGCGGCGGTGAGGAGGCAGGAGCCTTCCCGCCCGAAGGCCCTGGCAGGCTGCCGAAGCCCAGAGCCTCCCTCCTGGGGCTGGGCGCCGCGCCCCCCAAGCCTTCGCGCATCGGTCACGGTGCCGTCCTGCAGCCAGGAGCCCACCCAGGGCCTGTGGACACACTACGTGTCAGGAAAGCGTGGTGGAGGGATGAAGAAGGGGCGTCAGCGAGGGCGTGGCGGCACCGTTCTTCCAGCCCAAGCTCCTAGGAGACGCCCGTTACTCATGGTTTTGGCGGCCTTTGCACACACATGCCTTTTTTCTGGCAAAAAAGAAAAGAAATATATGAAAGGGAAGGCAGGCAGGCAGGCAGGCAGGAAGGAAGGAAAGAAGGCAGGCAGGCAGGCAGGAAGGAAGGAAGGAAGGAAGGAAGGAAGGAAGGGAGGGAGGGAGGGAGGGAGGGAGGGAGGGAGGAAGGAAGGAAGGAAGGAAGGAAGGGAGGAAGGAAGGGAGGAAGAAATAAAGGGAGGAGGGAAGGAAGGGTTTGGAGAGAGGGAGGGAGAGAGGAAGGATGGGAGGGAGAAGGGAGGGAGAATGGGAGGGAAATGGGAGGGAGAATGGGAGGGGAGGGGAGGGGAGGGAGGGGAGGGGGGAGGGGAGCCACCTGCCCAGCTGTCTGGGAAGATGGGTGCGCTCACTGCCACTCCAGGACCGGGCTGTTACGGGCTCACTTGTCATGTAAGTCACCAAATCAACTCCTTTCTGCTTGGGCACCCACGGCCGCGCCCGCTGAGCTGAGAGGGCCCCCTCCCCCGGGCAGGCGGTCTGAGTGACTGCCGTCCATGGGGGAGCGTGCGCGTGTGGGATTCATTAGCCCAGGCGGGAGCGCACACGCAGGAGGAAGAGCCTCGGCTTTCCATCAGCTTCCTGTCACCCCTTCTCTCAGCCCCCCTTCTCCCGGGCTCTCCCATGTGCACAGCCCGGTGCAGAGGGGGAGCGCGCGGAGGGTTCAGCTGGTGCCAGGCCGGACAGGTGGGCCAGCCCCTCTCACCTGAGGGGGGACAGGTGGGGTAGGCCCTCACCTGAGGGGGGACAGGTGGGCCAGCCCCTCACCTGAGGGGGGACGGGTGGGGTAGGCCCTCACCTGAGGGGGACGGGTGGGGTAGGCCCTCACCTGAGGGGGACGGGTGGGGTAGGCCCTCACCTGAGGGGGGACGGGTGGGCCAGCCCCTCTGCCTGGGCTTGGGGCACCTGGGCCCTGGGAGGACCCTGCAGGCGGCTGGGCACAGCACGGAGCACCCAGGTCCAGGCCTCGCTGAGGAGCTCCATGAAGGTGCGAGTGGGAGGAGCCCCTCCGGAAGGCGGGGGCTCGGGTCCGGTACGAGCCCCTGTTGCCCATCCTCTCGTGACCTTTGCACGCAGCATGACTTCTGATTTTCTCGTCTCAAAGAGTCCAAGACCTTCGAGGCTCCTCTGCCCTCACTCCTCTAACCACGCCCCTGACCACACCCTTTCTCTGGGCCCCTAAGCAGAGGGGGCGCCAGGGGCCTTGAGAGCAGCGGAGGGGGCACAGGCACTGGCAGGTCCCGTCAGCTGCCCAGGTGGACGGGCCGTGGCCGGCATCGGGTAGGCCTGGGACCTTCTCACGAGAGGGAATTGTTTCTGGCCACGGCCAGAACTTAGACAAATCCTTGGGACCCAGAAAAGCAATCTGGGCTTTAGGGGGTTAAAATTCCCAGCAGTGTTTCAGAATTGTCCCCCAAAATGAATAATCAGAGACATCGGCCTTGTGGTCATAAATACCGCAGTTCAATAGCTCGAGAGGCATGCCCACAGCGCGGGAGGCATAAAGCTCTGAATTACGCATTAATATGTGTGTGAGAAGAAAAAGGGCAAGAGAAATAGGGTGAGAAAAGTAAATAAAACCCCATTAAAAGTGAGCGGGCTCCATTTGGTCAGCACGTCAAACGTAAACCAAGAAAAAGCACCACGACACGATGCTGGTAATGCCCGCCGCCGTCTCGTTATCCGCTCCCCCCCCCCCCCCCCCCCCCCCCCCGGTGCGGATCCGGCTGCGGCCGAACGCCGAGTTTCACGTCCCCATTAGGTGTCAACATGCATTGTAAAGCATTTGCAGGTAGGGTGTGTGTAAAACGATGAATAAGAGCTGAAGCCCTCTCGCCACCCTTACCTCCTTCACGAAACACCCCC
Organism: Eptesicus fuscus; assembly: GCF_027574615.1. Classification (NCBI taxonomy): domain Eukaryota; kingdom Metazoa; phylum Chordata; class Mammalia; order Chiroptera; family Vespertilionidae; genus Eptesicus; species Eptesicus fuscus. Next base: position 96,326,499 of record NC_072482.1, read on the forward strand.
TCCTACCGGCGCTGTCCAGGGGACTCGACTCCAGGGCCCCCAGCACGCACTGCGGGTACCTCCTGTGAAGCTGGTATTAAGGGCCTTTTCTCATTTATTGCTATTAGCAATAGCAACCCCAGAATCACGGCTACTGTGGAGTCCTGCATGTATTGGACTAAATGTCCTCGTGACTCCTAATACCAGGCGACTGGCCTCGCACTTGTGAAACTAGGGAGCTGGCTCTTTCTCTGTGGCCTTGAGGAGCCGAACAAAGAAGCTGATGGTGTCCTTTGTTGTTTGGCTGTGCCTTGGGGAAATCGCTAAAGTCTCTGTTTCAGATGGCAAGGAAGAAAATGTCACATGACTGTGAAGACCCACACACTTTGAAATAGTACAGTTGCTAAGGGGTGTAAGATATGGGGTTCTCAGCCATGGGATTGATGGGTGGGGTTCTGAGCTATAGGGTTGATGGGTAGGGTTCTGAGCTATGGGGTTGATGGGTCAGGTTCTGAGCTATGGGATCTATGGGCAGGGTTCTGAGCTATAGGGTTGATGGGCGGGGTTCTGAGCTATGGGGTTGATGGGCCAGGTTCTGAGCTATGGGGTTGATGGGCAGGGTTCTGAGCTATAGGGTTGATGGGTGGGGTTCTGAGCTATAGGGTTGATGGGCAGGGTTCTGAGCTATGGGGTTGATGGGTGGGGTTCTGAGCTATGGGGTTGATGGGCAGGGTTCTGAGCTATAGGGTTGATGGGTGGGGTTCTGAGCTATGGGGTTGATGGGAAGGGGTCTCTAGTGCCCTTTGTCCTGGGGCTCCATCCCCCATACCCTGCCCCCATTTTTTTGCTCATTTCCGCCAGACTTCGTGCTGCAAAGTGAGAGGGAGGGCTGGGCGTGGATGACAGCTTGGAGGAGTCATCCCTCCTCCTCTGCAGCGCTGCCCTGCCCTGTCCCTGTATGGAGGGCTTGCATTTCATTATAGACGTTGTTTTACCCTGGAACCCCGACTAACTCCCTTGTCCTGCTCCCCACTTCCTGTGCTTGTGGCTGGGCTGACTGCCGTGAGCAGATGGTGAGACACTCGCTGGGCCGCTTTCTTTTTAAAAATATCTGTTTATTGATTTCAGAGCGGAAGGGAGAGGGAGAGAGAGAGAAACATCAGTGATGAGAGAGAATCATGGATCGGCTGCCTCCTGCACGCCCCCGACTGCGGATGGAGCCTGAAACCCGGGCCTGTGCCCTGACCTGGAATTGAATCCTGACCTCCTGGTTCACATGTCGATGCTCAATCACTGAGCCACGCAGGCGGGGCATGGGCCAGACCGACTGTGCCTCATCTGTCCTTATCAGTCCTCGATGGAGATTCCTCACCAGTGTGTCCGACCCTTGCCACCCACTGCGCGGTAGCAACGGAGAACGCCCACCCAACCTTGGGTCTCAAACTGGACCGGACAGAAACACCCACTTTTCTATTTTAAGCCAAGGCTCAATCACGTGTTGTTGGGTGGCTCCGGTGCTGCTGGAGGAAGGGAACTGTAACGTAAGCCTTTGTGTGACGGCGTTGGCTGTGGCGGGGCAGGTGCCCGTGGCCTCCGGAAGACGCAGCTCTCCTCCCCGTGAGCTAGGACAGGAATGGCCGCTTGGCTGTCAAAACCCGTCGCGGCAGTGGTGACAGGATCCAATGAAAATGGACGTGGGACGCTCCTGGAGGGTGTGGCAGGAAGGGAAACCCCGTTTCCCACGGCAGGGGCTGAGGGGGCCAGGCCCACAGGGAGAAGGAAGTCGACGCCTGATGACCTCCTAGGGTCAAGGTCTTGCTTTTGTCGCTTCTCTTTACTCCTGACGCCCACGTGACAAGCTCATCGCCATGCTACCTGGCCCAATCCATTTTATTTTTCCTTATTTTTTATAAATCTCGTCAAATACGTGTATTACACACACATATGCACCCCGCCAGCACGGCAACTGTCTCAGGGGCGTCGCTAACTCACAGTGAGGGTTCCTGAGACAATGCACGTCGGTGTGACCGGACTGCTATTATTTTACTAAAAAGGACACGTGGGTTACTAACTGCAGTCTTCTCTCAAGTCCTCTCCTCCAATGAGATTATTCACCCAGACGGGGCGGAAATGCAGTGTTTATGACAGATTTAAAAACGCGCGGCAACTGCCCGGACAGGTGTGTGTGTTGCCGGGACAGGTGTGTGTGTTGCCAGGACAGGTGTGTGTGTTGCCGGGACAGGTGTGCGTGTTGCCAGGACAGGTGTGCGTGTTGCCGGGACAGGTGTGTGTGTTGCCGGGACAGGTGTGCGTGTTGCCATGACAGGTGTGCGTGTTGCCGGGACAGGTGTGTGTGTTGCCGGGACAGGTATGCATGTTGCCGGGACAGGTGTGCGTGTTGCCCGGACAGGTGTGTGTGTTGCCAGGACAGGTGTGTGTGTTGCCGGGACAGGTGTGCGTGGGGAATGGAGTGTGAGCTCCAGAGTAAAGCAGGGACATACAACGTCCTGAGGCCACATCCGTCAGGGGGCGGGGTGGTGGCCTCCGATGCCCTTCGCCTCGGTGCCAACTGGAATGTTGTGTGTTTTGCTCAAGAAAAAAAAATCATCCCCAGGGGCGGGCACCATCCTCCTGGCATCCAGCGGAGCCCCCGAAGAGGAGCAGGTGCCACACACACTGCGTCGCTGTGACGAGAAGCTAAGGCCTCCTCTGAGGCTTTCACCCGGGAAGCGCCCTGCGCCTCGCTTCGCTGCGCGGGGACATGGGCCCCCGGGCCCTGGCGAGCATGCTCCGGGAGGCTTAGGTGGCGGCTGGACCAGCGACAGCAATTCCGTCCCGAAGGAAGGGATTAGGAGAAATGTAAATGAGCAGGAGGAGGAAATGAACTCCACTCTAATCTCCAGAAACGGCTTCAGTAAGTGCTCATTACAGAGGGTGCGGGCGCCAGGCTGCGGGATTAGGCGAGGACTGGGGAGGCTGGGACGTGGCTTTTGACGACAAAATGCCTGGCATTTCCGGGCCCTCCGGCCTGAGCCTTCGGATTCCACTGGAAACCAGGTCACCTTTTAGTTTGTCATCGGTATTAAACGCTTTTCTGTCTGACTCCTTTCTGGGGGAGAACACACACATACACACACACACACGTGCACACACACAAGCACACACATGCACACACACGTGCACGCACACATGCACACACGTGCACACGCAGCATATATTTATTGTAAAAGCTCTTCACATGGAAAGCTGTGCCACTCCTAGAGCACAGAAGTTTCCTGAAACAGTCATCGCGGCCGGGACGGGACGGGAAGTCCGGGCAGCCCGAGGCGCCTGAGTCCTCGCTGGAGGCCTTGCGGTAACCAGTGCTCCCTGCACCGTCGGGGCGGCGGGGCAGCTGGATTCCGCTTGAAAGGCCCTGGAGCTCGTGACCTATGACCCTGCCCCGCAGCAGCGGTGTCTGCTCTGCTCAGACCAGGAGCGGGCAGCGGGGAGCCAGAGCCCCAATCGGTCATCCTTGTGCAGCGCGGCCCAGATCCAGGGCAGCAGCCGGAGGCCCCCCGAGGGGTCTGGGCCCGGGCTTAGCTGCACCCCCACTGCCCACATCCAAGCCCCCCGGGCTCCCTCTGCTGCGGGTCCTGTGTCTGCCACTTGACCAGGCAGGACCGAGGTGGAACTGACCTTCTGTGAGTTCCTCGCGGGCACCTGGTCCTTGTGGCTTCCGCCTTCACGCCCTGTGAGAGGGGCTGCTCAGACGTCCGTGTGTTTCCTCTCGGTTTATTTCTTTGGTTTATGGGCCCCACTGACGTTTCTGTTTCACACTAAATTCTTCTTCCCGACGCCATCCTGCATCCTGTCCCCATAATTTCCTTCCCATCAATAAATGTTGGCATTTATGAACTCCCAGCCTTCAGAGCGGAGCCCCAGTTCATGGTACCCGTCCATGGTAACCTGCCGCCCTGCGGTGTGTCAGCCCGCTGCCCGCCTTCTTCCTCCCGGCCTCTGGGGGAAGGTGGAGGGGGTGGGGGGTCCTTTTGTTCCCACGCACTCCTCAAACCCCTGCACCCTCCTCACCGAGTTATCAGGAGGGTCTGCCTCCCGCGCCATTCATTCCCCCCCCCCGCAGGCTGCTGCCTCTGCTCGGTTCCCAGGACACTCGTGATTCTTCACGACTGCCTCCCCACCCCCCCCCCCTCCCCGGGGAGGGCCGGCCCTGCTCGGGGAACCACACAAAACTGCTGCGTTTGAGTGTCGGGGGCCAGGGGTCAGCGTGTTCACGTCGTTCCACCTCATCCCGTGGGCCTTCACCGTCTCCGAGCGAAATAGGAGCAGGCAGGGCTCCTGCCCGGGCCAGGAGGGCGGGCTGGGGCCACCGGCTCGGGCGCCCCGAGGTACTAATGTCCGTGGCCTGTCTGATGTCAGTGTACAGGCTCCAGGAGCTCCCGAGACAGATGGATCAGAAGGAGCTCCTGACAGTTCCCTGGCCACGCGCTGTGTCTGGGGCCCGAGGCACCGATGCCGCCGGACGTTCCGGAGGGCCGGTGGGCGATGCGGATGCGGCTCAGGCACGGGGACGTGGGAAACCCAGTTCCCATGAGAAAAACAACGGGCTCCTAGACACACTGATTGGAAAAATCAGCCGGTTTCCTCTAGAAATGGAGGCTGTCTGTGTGGCAGGAGGCGGGTGCCTGGGGTGGAGGGTCCCCGGGAGCAGGAAGGAGGAACTGGGGGTGCCCCGAGGGTCCCCCAGAGCTGGAGGCAGAGCCCGGATGTTAGCTTTAGCTCCCAGCCCTCGCTGCCTCCAGGGCTTCCTCAGCTCGGCATCACGGGAGCCTCGATCTGTGTGGCTGTGGGATGGAAAAGGGAATGAGGTAGTCAAGGACGCTCCCCCAGAGCCCCCTCAACGTGAAACAGGATCTACGAGGCTCCCCACTCCGGTCCATTCTCGTATTTGAGTATCGCACGTTAAAGTAGCCGTTTTGATAAAATCACCCAAGACAACAGCTCCATGTTAGAAAGACGCAAAGGGCGTAGTTTCTTCACATGCTCTCTGCCTTTTGCCTAGTTTTTCTTGGTCTGAGGTTTCCTTCACGAGAAAACAAAATTATACGGCAGCGCGTTTCACCGGCTCTCGGATGACTCATTCTGGCATCGGCACCTGGGCTTCCATCGTGGCCTGTCACACTGCTTCTGGAGGGGGTGCTGGTGTCAGGTCAGAGCTACGGGACACCGCGTGCATTTAGACGGGGAATTGGAGATGCCGAGGGCTGGGGGGCGGGGGGAGGGGACGGGGCACGGGCTCTGAGGGTCTCTTGGTCTATTGTCCTAAGCACCATCTCCCCCATTCTGTTTGAAGACTTGGCTTTCCATTTCCTTGCAGTAAGAAATCAAAGAGACGCTCACGTTTATATCTGCATAAAAGTTCTGAACAATCAGACGAGGTAAACTTCCTCAAGTGAACTTGACCAGGGTGCCCGTGGGTGCAAAGGGCGTCTTTGCTGGTGAAGGAACTCATGTTCGGAAGGACGGGGCGTCGGGGAATCTGACGACGACCAAAGCTTCGGAAGTTTTAGAATCAGGAGGAGAGAGGAAAACGGCTGCTCCCACGCTCGGTCGCGGACGGGCGCGGGGTGGGGGGGGCCGGTCCTGGGCGTCTCAGGCGCGGCCCCTCCGTGGCTCTCTCTGACTTGCTTGCTTGTCTCTGCATATTTGAACAATTTGAACAAAATTAAATTGATTCGCTTCCTTTGTTGTTCGTTGTTTGTTTTCTTCAGGACAGAGTTTCTGCCTCAAATAACCACGAATTAACCTCCCGGTGCTGGCTCTGTTCTTCCTGGAGTGGAAAGTTCGGGGACATCCTGGCCAGGGTCAGGGGGGTGCTAACCTAATGCTTCCCTTCTTCCCGCTCCGCCCCACGCCCTCAACCTGGATGCTACTGGAGGGCGAGGCGCTGTAATTAGGCCTCTTCCTTACCCACTCAGAACAAGGGAGTTCCTACCGTCCCCCCATCACACAGCCCAGAACTCCAGCCGGAGCTGCCGAGGGCCGGAGGACAGGCCTGGAGTGGGGTGACCATGGAGGGGTGGCCTGTAAGTGCTGCTGTGAGGCTGCAGCGGGACCGAGGACCTAGATGCCACGGGGGTTGTCAGAGACTCGTAGACAGCACTGCGCCCCGTAGACAGCACTGCGCCCCGTAGACAGCACTGCGCCCCGTAGACAGACAGCACTGCACCCCGTAGACAGCACTGCGCCCCGTAGATAGCACTGCGCCCCGTAGACAGCACTGCGCCCCGTAGACAGCACTGCACCCGTAGACAGCACTGCGCCCCGTAGACAGCACTGCGCCCCACGGGCTGTGCTGGTCCTCAGAGCCCCTCTTCACCATCCTCAGCAACAGGCCTGCCTTCCCGGTCCACCGGCCCCGGCCCCTGGGGCCCTCCGTGGCTCCGGTTCCCCAGGGCCTTGAGCAATCGGCTGGCACACTTTCTCACCTGGCCCGGAGGCCCCTGAATCTCAGGACTTTGGTTCTGGGGACCACCCGGAAGGGGCTCTCCTCTCTCTGGATGGGCACCGGAAGGCGGGGAAGCTGCCGAAGTGCCCTGTCTCACCAGGGAGTTAGCGACCTCACCCAAGTAATGACGAGACTGCAGTGCCATCCCCAGCACACATGCACTCACACTTCTGAAAAGAGCTAGACTTTAGTCAGTTACGGACCTGGGTCCAAATCCCACAGGGCCACGCCACGCCAGCTCACACAGGTTCCCAGAGAGGGGGTGTCCCAGCCTCAGGGTCCGGCTGTAGCCTGCACAGACCTTACCCTCAGCTTTTCATAAAATGCATGTACCATGTTAACAAACACACATGTAACATGTTTCTATATGTTTTCTACGTGTATACATTTAAGCAGCTTTGGGTTGATTTTCCACCACGTGCACCGAATGAGTGCACTCACTCAGACTTCGCTTCGGCCCCATTGAAAGACACCGATGCAAGGAGATGAAACCTGTGCTTCCTGTCCTCAGGGGTTACCGTCTCAACCAGTGTCACCCCAGTAAGTTCCATAAAATGGAAAAAAGGGAAGACAAAGCCAGCTGGACCACTGGGACTGAGGCACCCGGGGCCACCAGGCCAGTCATCCCCTCGGGCTCCCGCACCGCGCTAGCGAGATGAGGGCTCTGCTCTTCCCCTTCAGCTCATCCATCCTGAGGGGCTGCGCTCGGCAAGGTTTTGGGGCACAAAGTGCTTGTCAGCCTCAAGGGGTGATTCATGGCCGCCCATTGGAGTAAGTGGCTGGTCAGCATTGAACTTCCCTGTGGGAAGGCGGATCAGTGACATCACTTTCTTCTGGAAGTTCAACACTTTCTCACAAAAAATTATTTTTCCTAAGATGCCAAGTGTGAGGGAAGGGTGGCAGGTTGTAAGGTGCAAAGGTTAAGGTTCAGATGCAAAACCCACCCTTTCCTGACCTGAGACGCTCGATCCTCCTGGGCTTCTGCTCCCTCCCCGGAACGTGGGGCTGATGGCGCCCCGCACATTGAGCGTGAGGACTGCCTGCTGTGTTGCGGGAAAATCGTCCACGAAGCATCTCACATCCCGCAATGACGTGAACTACAGGCTGATCCCACAGAATTAGGCACGTCCCGGAGCCCTAACTAACGCGAATGGCGTTGGAGTTATAAAATGTCTTGTTAACTGCTTATTCTTTTTGTATCATCTTCCGAATAAATCACGTTAAGTCGGTATGAAATTGTTTATATAGATTTATCTGTCCTTTAAGCGTTACTTGTTTAAAATGATAAAACAATATGTTGAGCAGTTTAACCACATTCATGATAAGCTGCACAGATTTTAATACGCAATTGCCTCAGAGTTAGGAGCATGTATTTTAGTTTAAAAACATGTCGGTTTTCCTGAAACGAATCTAGAAATGCATGTATTCGCTGCTTCCGATTTGGGAAAACGTTTTCTTTTCCTCTTGTGTTGTGTCTGTGTTCGTGAGAACACTAGCCTGTTACAGAATTCCCTCCTACTTTTAGAAATGCAGAAACTTACATTAAAAAGAACCTAGGGCTTGACCTAGAAGTGCAGATTTAAATGAAGCTACTATATTATAAATTGGGAAAATGGTGAAAAAGGGAAATTTGTATTAGCTTGTAGTCAAAATTCTATGTTTAGAAAGACACTTAAGTGTCAAAATTAGTAATAACTGATTAAATATTAAAGAATTCTAGATGCAAAGCAATACCAAATGTTATACCTTTGACAATCCTTAGAGTTTTCCCACTCAAACCAGCTCTATTGAGCTAAAAGGCCCAAAGAGGTTACGTAATTTGCCTCGGGGTCACCCGGCTAGTCACTGACATGACTGACACCTGTTTATCCTGAGATTTCTGGGAAGTAGTATGTCAGCCGGGATGATGGTGATGACAGTGACGATGATGATGCCAATAACTATAAATTACTGGGTACACGATCCCTAATCACTGATCTTTGTTCAAGGTGTTATCGTAAGTTAACTCTTCACAGACACTGTGGCAGGTAGATGCCTCCTCCCCATTTCCAGAGAACAGAAAGCTGGTGCTGCATGACCTTCACGGGATTTGAACCAGGTCTGTAACTGACTTGAACATGGAGCTCTTTTCCGAATGTGATTTACGTGTGTCAGGAATGGCATGTCAGCAATGTAACGTGATGAGTATTTTTCCTTCCTGTGCGTTGCTAGGGTCACTACCGACACAAACAATCACGTCCATGTTGCAGTAGGGAGTCTTGTACATTTCATTTTCACATGGTGCTCAACAGCTCTAGAATCAAAGACCCTGCCAAAGATGAAAACAAGCGTGAGATTCAGACACATCAAAAGAAGAATTTTAGGTTCAGAAATGACATCCAGAGATGAAAAGTGTAGTAATTTCACACAACAGTGTCTGAAATAGAGCTCCTCCGGTGAAGTTCACCACGGGTCCAGTTGGTCCAGAATCTGCACACAGGACACCTCGTCTTCCCACGTTTCTCCAATTTGTCCTTTTCTCCGATTTCCTTTGGGCCCTGAACCCTCCATGGCCTCCCTCCTCCGCTGGCGTTCCTTTTGGTATCATTCCCTCCCACCTCACAGAGGAGCGAGAGGCTGTTAGAATGACCTCGTCTTCCTGCCACTCCATGGACGTACTTGCCTGCATCCACACTTCCCTCTGGGTCCCCCAGAAGGATGGGAGAGTTGTCCCTCTCCAGGGCTCCTCCCCAGCATCGACGACACAGAGCATGCCTCTCCATCCTGACTTCCTTTCCGTCTGGGCAGCACCAAACACTGGGGCCATTTTTAATCCCCGAGTCACTCCCTCTGTGGCCATGCTTTTCTGGTTTTCTTCCCATGTGCCCGGAAGTGTCTGTGGGGTCTTGATCTCCTCTGTCTCTCTCTGGATTACAGGTGCAGCTACAGGTACCATCTGACCTTCTCTTCACTTCCTCCTCTGACCCCTTGGCCTCAAAGACCATCTGCACTGATGAGTCTTCAATCTCCCATGTCCCGAGGCCTCTCACCTGAGAGCAAGACACAGATACCTGACCGCCGAGTGGATGTGCCCATTGGAGAACACCCGACAGACTTCCTGAACCGCTAGGTCCCAAACTCCTCCTCTTCCCGTTTCCTTCAGAAGAAACAAACAGCCTGGCCGGCGTGGCTCAGTGGTTGAGTGTTGGTCTATGAACCAGGAGCTCACAGTTTGATTCCAGGTGAGGGCACATGCCCCAGTTGTGGGCTCAATCCCCAGTGGGGGGCCTGCATGAGGCAGCTGATCAATGATTCTCATCATTGATGATTTTATCTCTCTGTTCCTCTCCCTTCCTTTCTGAAATCAACAAAAATATATTTAAAGAAAACAACAAAAAACAAACCAACAAACACTAGAATGCAGTGGACTGGACTCCAAGTCCAGTCCATTTTACTTCTTTAATATCTATTGATTCTGCCTAATTCTTTTCCCCTTTTCACTGCACTAGTCTAAATAACCATCATCTCTATTTGTTTTCTTGCAGATGCAAATGTTTAAACCATTTTTTAATGAATTTAAATGCCCGAGGCCCCCTCCCGGCCCTGCTCAGTCACCAAGCCGTTCGTTTTCCGCGAATGTTGCTATTTTCCTCACTCTCCCTGGTTTGCGCATGTTTTGTGTTTTTCTAACTGACGTGAGATAGATGCTTAGTCCCTGGCTTTTTCAGTCTCTCTTCCCCCCAATGTTTGTATCTTATAGTTATAAATTTCACTCCAGGCACAACTTGTGTCTTATAAGTTTTGGTATGTAGTGTTTTCATTATCATTCAGTTTAATATATATTTTTTAATTTCCATTTTATTTTGCTTAACAAATGAGTCATTTGGAGGTTTTTCTAAATTTGTAAAAGTTGGAGGTCTTCATGTTAGTTTTTTGTTCCTGATTTTTTAGTTTAATTATCTTGCCATGGGAGCATGAAGCTGTGCGATTTTAATGCTATGAATTCTGGGATCTGCTTTACGGGGTGGAACATGGCCAATACTTTCAGAGGCTTCGTTTATGCTCCAAAAGAATGTGTGTTCTGCATTTGTTGAATCCAGTCATCTCGATGCACCCGCTAAGTCAATTTGCTCACTGTAGTGTCAGATCTTTGACACCGTATTGACATTTTGGCCTGCTTTGCGAATCAGATATTGAAAGGGTGTGTTGGCACCTCCCACTATGCATGTGACTTTGTCCCATCATCATCTCATCTACATGTGAACTCGTCTTTGCCAGCCTCTGCCCATGGGCCCACAGTCCGCTACAATGGCAGGCCATCCATGGCTAAGTACACGAGTTCCCTCATTCAGCAAAAGTGTACGTATTGCATGTCCAGGATGGGCCAGACGCTGCTCTAAGCCATGGGGATAGAGTCATGAATCAGAAAGACAATATCGGGGTCTCTGGGGACTTCCTGGCAGGTAGATACATAGGTGACAGATAGGAATGATAGATACATGGAATGATAGGTGATGGATAGAAATGATAGAATCATAGATAGGTATGTGATAGGTAGATGATAGAAACAATAGGTGATAGATAATACATGACAGATAATAGATGACATAGATAAATATGTAGTTTCCTTTGTGGTTATCAGGGGTAAATTCAAGTCTTCATCGTGGCTGATAAGTATTTGTCCAGTTTGTCCCCTGATTACTTCTACTGCCCTCTACCTAACTGACATCAGGTCTTTAAACAGACAGGCTCACTTTTCCTCCCCCCCGAGCCCTCCGACCTCCCTCCCTGGGCATTCACACACCGGTTCACACCGCCTCTTGCACAGCTCCTCCCACATTTGCTTCCTGGCCCTTCCCGCTCACCCTTCCCATTTCTGCTCAGTCTCTTTCCCCGAGGAAGCCATTGGGCCCCTGGTGCCCATGTCATGTGCTTTGCATGTGTTCTCAGAGAGCGCGCTGTCCCCTGCACACCATGTCACATCACGTCACCATGTGTCCCTCACTCCTCTGTAAATCTATAAAGTCAGGATTGAGGCTCTCTTTCCACTCTTGAATCCACAGCACACCGTTTCTCAGAGACTATTTCCTGAAAGTGTGATAAATGCATGTGTAGTTAACAATGGGCAATTATTGCAAGACATGATTGTTGAATATGTGTCTTTAATGCTTAATAATTTCTGACAATGGAAAGTAACAGAGTTACGGAACATTCCAGTGAGCTGTGAGCATTTAATGTTTGGATGTACTTCTGCTTGTTTCCAGTATATAGTTCATCTTTCTTCGCTTTGTGCCTTTTACTGAAATCTCATTCCTCTCCCACCAATAACTCATCTACATGATCCCATCCAAACCTGCGAGCCAGTGTCACGGGCTGCAGCGGGGACTTGGTGATGGGCACCCTGAGCAATAGGCTGGAAGAGGAGTCGCTCGCCACTGTGTTCTGAGAGACGTGGAGATGCTAATTTTAATGCCGTCACTGCTTCAGCTTTCGCTCGGAAAGTGTGGCATGTGTCTGAGCCTCACAGAATCCACGTGGGGAGGAGTGGCTACCGGCGCTTTGTGCCACTTCTTCAATTCCAGTTGATGTTACAGGAGAGGAGGAGGCTCCATTCTCACGGCTAAGGGTCTCTTCACCCTCTTCCCTCCCCTCCTCCGGTGAGAGCTGACGGGTCTCCGATGAGAGGATGTGCCCTGGGCACCCTACCCCGCCTCCACAGTGCTTGTGCGTCGCTTCCTGTCCTACCCGGCCGCACGAGTCAGCCTGGAACAGGGCCGACTGGAGACCCCGGCCCGAGCCCAGTGCCCGCGGCTCCGGCGAGGCCCGGCAGGAGAAGGGCGCTCGCCTCGCGTGCTCCCGGCGTGGGGGCCTCAGCAGAAGTGCCTGTCACGGAGCTTTGCTGGACCCGCTTTCTTCCTTCACGTGCCTCCAGCCTTTTGGTTTTCTTCTTACCTTCGGGAACATTCTGCAATGTCTCAAACGGGGCAACTTGACAGCAGATTAACGTGCTCTCCTCGTGCCTGTAAGAGGTTAACAGAAACCAAAGTGGGAGGTGTCACTGCTGGGCTTGTGCGGGGACTGGAGGGTGCGCTGAGCCGAGGCTGATGCGCCCCTGGAATCCTAAGGAGCCTGGTTGCGCCCGTCCACCCGCCGCGTCCACCGACATGCTCCTGGGCAGCTGCTGCCAGCGGGCGCGGAGCGGGCAGGCACCAGGCGTCAGGACAAAGGTCCGCGCTGCGCGAGCACCGACGATGACGTTGGTTTGCTCTCTTTTGAGGAGCGTAGCGCTGTAATCAGAACAATACGAAGGTCAACGCCAACCCGTCTGTTATGTACGCAGGCGCTGTTCCCCTGTGCCATCAACGGCTTCTGATGGGCCCTCCGTCCCTGATGGCGGTGACGACCTTGGCTGCGGCCTTGAGAAGCTGGGCTGGGAGACTCTGTGCAATCACATCCCGCAGACCCTGTGCCAGTCCGCCTTGCCTGTGGAACAGTGTTGGGGTGTAGCCCCGAGTGGCTCCCAGCAGCTGTTGAGCTGCAGGAGAGAGGCCAGGCGCTCCCCAGGAGGCAGGCGGGAGACCCCGTGCAGCCTGAGTGAGAGCCGCTGGTGGTCGTCACAGGTGCAACAGGAGCAGGAAGGGGAGAGCGAGTCGAGACGATGCCATGACAGAGCACGCGGTGCATCTTGCTGTGTGAAGAAGGCATTTGGTAAGGAGTAGGAAGTTTATGGCTGAAATGCTCATGAGTGTATGGGAACCGTAGGCAAAGGACAGCGAGTCCAGAAGAGTATTAAGTTAGGCAAAATGCAAACGCACAGGAATGAAAGCATGATCACATCACATGCCTGCCTCATGTTTACTATGTAGATGGAGCCAGGCAAGTACGGAGCAATGATCTAACAACATGAACACGTCCCAGTGGGCAGGACGGGCACGGAAGGGTAGACGTGTGTGGAGGGAGGGGCCGAGCAGGGTCACGGTGCCCTACAAAGGCCTGGGGGACCAGCCATGTGCTCGGCAGCTTCCCCAGAGCGTGGTTCCCAGACGACCCTTTGCCTGGACGATGCAGTGCGCCTGGCGGTCTGGCAGCTGAGCGTCAGGAAGGGGCGCGGCGGTGGGGAGAGAGCGAAGGGTTCCTGGTTTTTGGTGGGAAAGTCACTAGTGGGCAGCCTACAGCACAGCCTGAAGACACAGCCATGCGGCCACGTGGCTGGAGACCGAGAGGCGAATATTAAAACTCTCAGTCAGGGGCTGAGCGCGGCGTCCGGGAGACAGGGCGCAGGCGGTGAGAGCGCTGTTGTTTCCCAGCAGCCTGTGGGCCCCTCTGACCTTCAGGTGCCCGTGCCCTCCGTAGGTGTGACTCTGACAAAAGCGAGTCCTTAGGGTCATGACGAGGACAGCCCGCCTCCTCTCTCGGATGCCAGAGAGCATCGGATCGGACGGGCAGACCCCCGCTCCCTGGCTTCCAAGGCCATCCTGCGGCCCTGCTCGGAGTAGACGAGGAAACCGAAGAAGAGCTGGAATGTACTGCCTCCCACTCAGCTGCTCTTTCCTCTGCGGGACCGGAGAGCCGCAAAGAGGAGGAGCGGTCAGCACGCTCGGTTAGTTCTGTGTTTTGGTAGCAGAAAATTTCCGGTTAATATTGGCCCAACCCTGATCCCATGCCTCAGGCCGATTAAATGGATTTAGGGCTTTGACAAGGCTGCGTGAGGCCAGCTCACACTGAAGAATTAAACAGTCCGAGCTCACACGGAGGATTCTCTGCCAAACCTGATCCTTTGCTTCCCGGAGGTTTTCCTCAGAGAATTAAACGGGGTGGCCGCTGGGCTCCTCCAGCTCCGACGGACGTGATGAGTGGACGGAGGCCCTCTGTTAGGCCGCGGTCATCTCGGCCAATCCCAGGCTCCCTGCTCTCTCACCACGAGGAGTAGCGCTACGGGACCGAGAGCCGGCCCACAGGGCAAGTCGGCTGGCTTGGCTCAGTGGGTAAAGGTCGCTCCTCTCAGGAAACCAGACCGCCTGCCCATAAATAATGAGCACGTGCATCTAGTCGTGCACGGTCTAACTTAGATAACCGTGACCCCCAACATTCTCCGAGGAATTACTGCGGAGACTGAGGGTGCTTAGGGATTTGACTTGCCTTTCCTCAGTTAATCCAGAATTTATCCATTCATTCTACACGTGGGTCTAGCCTGTTTTTCTTCCTGCTCGCTACAGGAAGTACAGAGTAAACAATGAACACTCAGTCTCCGACCTCCTGACGTGTTATAATTATTATCCCCATTTTCCAGACGAGGACACTGAGATATAACAGGGTTAAATCCATTCCCTGGGATCAGAAATCAGTAAATGAGGTGATGGGACCAAACCCAGGCCCACCTGCCTCTAAACTGAGGCCCGGGCTCTGGGCCACAGGCCGTGAATGCCTGTGTCATGTCACAAAGCAAGAAAAAGCAGACCAGACGCCCCCAATCGAATTGCCAAGCAGAGTGTTGAGCGCCAGACTTCCTTACTCCCCAGAGGAACTGCCGAAATGTTTGCCTGCGCATCGGAGAAGTCAATGGCCAATCCTCACCAACATTCCTGGGCGGCTTCCCGGAGAGGATGCAAGGCTGTTACTGTTTAGATTGAGGGGCGGGGGTGGGGGGTGTGAGCCTCCAATAGAAGGCTAAAACCCACCCTCTCTCTGCCCTGGTGGGAACCTCTTTCTCCCAGTCTTCACTCCTCCAAGCTTGTTCTCGCTCCATCAGCGCGGCCTGGGAGACTGACAGGTGCTGTGATTTGGGGCGGCGCCTCTGCGGAGAGTCCCGCCGCAGGTGCAGGTGCAGGTGCAGGTGCAGGGACAGGCCCGGATTCCGACCTCGCACCTGCACCGGGATCTGCGGTGAGGAGAGCGGGCGCTGCTCTGCGTGGGGGGAATGATGTCCTGAGTCGCCAGAAACGTTCCTGACGACACCTCTCTCCCCAGAACCCAGCACGGAGCGCGAGTGCGGGCGGCCTGGTGCGTGGACAGGAGTCCTTTCCATTTTTCACCGCAGGAAATTTATGCTGCGAAGAGCGACAGTTACCATTATGATTTTGTTGGATAACCTTAAATCGTCCGCATTTGAAGCATTAAAATTTATGAACGGCGTTAATGGAAAGCTTTTTAGTCCAACTAAGCAGTTGCTATCGCTTTAACCTCTCACCCCAGCTCCGAGAGGGACACTTCATCTCCACGAGCTTTTAGAAGAAGTGTTTCATGTGGATGCTCCCCGCCATTCCTGTCCCTTTCCCCGTCTGTTCCTGCCCCGCCTGTGGCCACTGCTCCCTGATGGCAGCAGGATGTGTCTTTTCCTGACCTCAGGGCAGAACACCCCAGGCGTTCTGGCTGGTAATTCAGCAAACGTTTCTCTCTCACAAAGAGTCGCCTCCCCCCGCACCCCCCCCCTTCCTGGCAGCTCCCCTCACCCTGGCCCTGCGGGGGGGGGGGGGGGGAGGACTCAGCACTCTTCTTTTGAGGAGTTCACATCAGAGATCTCGCCTCTGCACTGTCACCTCCTGAGAAATCCCCTCCAATCCGCTGGCTCGTCCCAGGGCCCTGGATTCCTGGCAGTGGGCGCCCCCCTGCAGCCCTCACAGGTGCTTCTCCGTCTCCTTTGAAGAGAGGAGGTGGTGGATGCCGGGAGGAGGGGCCGGGGTTCCTCAGCTGCCAGAGGTGATGGGGATAATTCGGGTCACGATGCCCTGATGCCCGCCTCCCGGGCCGCAGGAAACGGTGCCCAGGCTCTGGGTTCGGGTCTGCGGGGAGCGCCCATGCAGAGCTTGTACCTTCTCCGCCTTCAGTGTGGGCTCGCTCTGAACTGGCAGTTTAGACAGACAGCAGGCCCGGCCTGGACAGGCGATGCCAGGAGGCCCGGTGCTGGGCGCCAGGCACAGGCTCCACACGGCAGGCAGCCTGCCTGTCACGCTCACTGGGGTCTGGGAGGGAGGGGAGGGCCTGGGGGGGAGAGGAGAGGTCTGGAAGGAGCCGGGGGATGTAATCCGCACCTCCTCTCCGTCCACGCCAGCCCCCTTCTTCCTTCCCCTTCTCAAACCTCAGGGAGGCGGTTGCCTAGAGACAGGAGGGGCGGTGGCCAAGGGTGGCATCTTTCCGGCCTCATGACCAGCCACACTGGGCAAGGCCCAGACTCCCTCCCCGGGCCGGACACGTCCTCACGGGAGCGGGGAGCTGAGCGCGTCCTTAAGGCGTCACCGCCAAGGGGCTGCACCCCCGTGCTCAGGAGGCCGCAGGGGCCGCGTGCCGTCCCGCCCTTGGCGCTCCTTCTAAAGGGCGCTGCCCGGCCAGCCCTGGGGGCAGCGCTGGGAGGCCCCTCGTGGTGACACACGTCCCCAGCAGAGGCCTGTGTTGCTCCTAGTCACGGGCAGCCTCAGCGCCCACCGCTCTGTGGGGTGGCTGAGGGGGTGGCATTGTCAAGAGTGCTGGGCGGGTGCTCGGCTATGAAATAAGGATAATTTTTAAAATAGAAAAAAAATGGACAATTTGCTTGCTCTGATTAGATTACCTCGTGTTTTTGCTGATTATTCTATCGCCTGGGTGTTGTGTAAGTTCCAGTTAGAGTGACATTTCAGTGGGGGGCGTGGTGAGGCGGAGAGGCAGGCTCCTGAGACGGCCACTCGCATCCCATCTCCCCCGGCCTCGTCCACACGGCCCCTCATCCCTTGCTCCCACCTCCCACGGCGTCTACATCACACCCGGGCCGGGCCACAGAACCGCGTGGGCGCTGCCGGGGAAGGCAGGCGTGCGTGTCTGAAAACGAACCCTTAACGTGCTGGTGTTACAAAGTGGCAATGCAGAGGACCAAGCCCACACGGATCAACCAACCGGCAAACCCGCCAGCCGGCCCGCCAGCCACGTAAGGTTCCTGCCGATTCTCTCTTCCCTGCCTCGCGACAAGAATGGATTTATCATGGCCCACTGCTTGGAAATCTGTGGAGAGAGGCTAGTGTTTGGACAGGTTCAAGCCTCGGACTGATGAGAGGGCACAGTCCTCTCGTGGCCACGTGCACGTCCCAGCCTGGAGGGCAGAGCCCTCCCAGCACCATGATAGCCAACAGCTGTGGTTGTGAGCTTGAACCTGTGGTCCGAACACGTGGCCCCACGTGCCTGAGTGATAGAGGCTGCAGGTAAACAAAGCCTGATCAGGTGCATGTAATTGCAAGTCCCAGCGTGGAGGGCAGAGCCCCCCAGCACCATGATAGCCAACAGCTGTGGTTGTGGGCTTGAACCTATGGTCCGAACACGTGGCCCCACGTGCCTGAGTGATAGAGGCTGCAGGTAAACAAAGCCTGATCAGGTGCATGTGATTGAGTAGGATCGAAACCCACAGAATGTTGTAAACATCTTGACCACGCCCTCACTTTGCCTCGTGGCATCGGCTATAAAATAAAGACACGGCGTGTAGTCCGTGGCGCTGTCTCTCCATCCGGGAGCAGCATCCCACCCAGACCCAGCTTTCGCTCTCCTGTCTTTCCTCCATCCTTCACCGCCCCCTCAGGTTCATTGAACCTGGCTGAGCTGGCGCAGCACAAAAGGCGCCCTGGGGCTGAGTATGCCATGGCCGTGCCGGCTCGCCACAGAAATCTGCTCTTTTCTTTACTAAAACATAACACGTTTCTGTTTTCTATGTTTGTATTTGATATTATTTTAAAGGCTGCATAAGATTCCACAGCATGAACAAACTGTAATTTGGTGCCTGAGGACGGACACTTACGCCGGGTGACTTTCTCTCTGTCGCCGTGGGGTTCTCCGATGAAGACTCTGCTGCACACTCGGGCCAGCAGTGCGCCCGCAGTCCCTGGCGCTCCGGGAGGAAGGATGCCGCTGGGGCAGGTGCCGACTGCGCGGCCAGCCTGCGGCCCCAGCGCGTGGACGGCCTGTGCGTGCTGGCGCCAGCCTGTGACTGGGACCGCCCCTGCTGGCATTTAGGGCAAACCCCGGAGGCGACATTTCTGCCTATAGGCTGGGAACACGAGGCGATATGTTCTGGTGAGTTGCCTTCCAGAAATATCCAACTTCACCCCCTAAGGAACAGGTGGGCGTGTCTGACGCTTCTCGTTGCCCAGGTCCCCTCTGCCCTCGGGTGGCGGGGCGGCTCCTGGGGCAGCGAGATGCCCCCTCGGTCTGGGAGCCTGACACCCAGCCTCCTGGCAGCGCGCTTAAACGTGAAAGGAGGAGGGGACGGAACCGACTGGGGGTCTCCTACTCCGAGCCCTTAGGGCCGTGGTCGGCAAACCGCGGCTCGCCAGCCACATGCGGCTATTTGGCCCCTTGAGTGTGGCTCTTCCACAAAATACCACGGCCTGGGCGAGTCTATTTTGAAGAAGTGGCGTTAGAAGAATAAGTTTAAAAAATTTGGCTCTCAAAAGAAATTTCAATCGTTGTACTGTTAATATTTGGCTCTGTTGACTAATGAGTTTGCCGACCACTGCCTTAAGGGAAGCAAAATAGCCCAGTAAGGACAACAGACACGATGCCGGCAGCAATGCGTATCCATGCAAGCGTCAGGTGATGTCACAGGTCAAAGTTCGCTGTGCGGAGCTTGGCCAGGTTCCAGAAGTGAGACTTGTTCCCAAAGGTGAGTGGCGGTTAGGTTTCTGCAGCTCTGCCCGTTCCCTGTTAGTCACTGGAGCCCGATCCTTGGCGCGGACCGCAGGCAGGCGGAGGCGGGAGGCAGGGGGAGCAGGGGAGGCGAGCTTGGTCCCAGGGTGGGAGCCTCCGGCCTGCGGGGCGTGCAAGGCCCGGGAAATCACTCGGTCTGGCCCTGCCCAGGCGTTAGGGTGAGATATTAAATGTTTGAGCAGATAGAGCAGGCTCAGGTTTAACTTGGTAGTTTGTGTGGCCGGCAAAGGTGTATAAATAGCCAAGGGCCGTTGGCAGAGAAGAGGTCCCCGCCCAGGCCTACAACAGGGAGCCCCCCCCCCCCCGCCTGTTTCCCGCTGGTTTTTCTCAGCCCACCCCACCTGACCCCTTCCCGCCCGCCTCCCTCTTTTGTTTCAGGAAGAAGGAGAGTCCAGGTTGAACCCATCTCTCCGCTGTCGCTCGGAGCCGGCCATGGAGGGGAGGGTGGGTGCCGGTCGGACCTGCAGCTCGGACGCCTCCTCCGGGTCAGACTTTCCAATTTGCTCGCGTTTGTACAACCCACACGCCAGGGAGCACTGAGTGGACATCCTCCGTGGACGCTGTCTCGGAACGTGCAGATGTTTGCAGCGCCCATCGCCCCACAGGGAGGGAGGGCGCGGGAGGAGCTGGTTTTACGCCCGTTGACCTGCGCTTTCCTCCGAAAGCCGGACCTTCCGCATCTACACCTTCGCTTCTCCGCGGATTGTGCCCCAGTCAAGGCTTTCCTTCAGGGACATAGGCATGACGCCCTGTCTGCTTTGCGGGGGGAGGGGCGCCCGGGAGGAAGAGGGGGCCCTCCCTCCAGGCACCTCCCCTCCCTGAGGGAGCAGCCACGGGGGGCTCTCCATGAGCGGGAAGCAGTGGAGGGTAAGCGTGGTTTCGAGTCCTTCTCCGGAGAGGAGGCCTCAGGTCTCCGTCTGTGTTTGCTCCTTCTCAGCTGCTCCCTTTGAAGCCGCGGCCGCCGCTCTTTGTGCAGGTGCAGCTGTGATGTGGGTCCTGGTCCGTTTCAGACAAAGGAGCCGGGCGGACATACTTACTGTTGTTCGCCATCCATGCGGAAAGTTAGGGCGAGGCGATCTTGTCTCCACACCCAGGAAGGTGGCTGGGCTGGGGTCCCCGTGCCCGCTGCAGGGGGGACCTGGGGGCTCCTTGCGTCCTTGTTCAGCCGCTCGGAGGACCCTGTAGCTTGGACTCTCTCTCCGCCTTGTCTCCCAGGCCCGTCGCCCCGCCTCCGCAGAGCTCTGTTCTCCTGGGTCGGGAGGATTGCAGTTGGTCCCTAATCCATTTGCTCTAGCTCCGAGTCTCCCACCGGCCTTCTCTGCGCGCTGTGGCTAGGAAAGCTCTGGAATGTCAAGCCAACCTCATCCCTTCCGGGCCTGAGTGCTCAGCGGCCCCTTTCCTGCGGGGTAAACTCCAGCCTGTCACTTGTCCCTGGCACTTTCCTAGCTAACCACCGGCCCCCTCTCCAGCTTGGCTCCGGCTCTCCTCCTGGGCCCCTCAGCCCCACCAGGGCAACACCCCGACAGCGGGCATCGTGCCGCCAAGACCCGCCGCGCCGCCAAGAAGCCTTTGTTGGAATGCCACCCGTGGGAACCCTTCCGCTCGCAAGTAGATTTTCTCCCCGTTTGTATCATTCATGGGCTGTCAGGATCAATGGGGGCGTTCGCTGCTTTTGTCCAATCCTGCCGCCTTATAGATGAGCCAACTAGTCCTCAGGGGGACGTCATGTCCCCAAACCACCGGTACTGAGGAGAATGGCGGCGTCACTGTTTTCTGTGTGCCTGGCCGTGTTAACGACGTCGCCCTGAATCCTCTCGGCGTCCCCGCTCCATCACAGGGCGCTTGCGGCACAGAGAGGCTAAGTGACCGGGTGAGCCGTCACACAGGTGGTCCCCACTGGGGCCCAGACTCACTACACCCTTCCCATGGCCCCGGGGCACACGCTACTTTGTCAGACTCGTGGGCGGATCGCCCTCATCCAACTTGACGTGCAAGCTCCTGGGTGGTAGTTGTCACTGCGGACTCCGCAGCTGAGACGTTGAATGGCCCTGTCGGTGCTGCCCTGGAGCCGCCGAGCCGCCGGCTGAGCCTGGAGGTCCCGGGCATCTGGCCTCCGCTCCCGTGTGCGAAGCCTTTTCCCTGCTAAACCTGATTTTGGTCCCATCGCGGGTTTCTGCCTGTCTATGACCATCTTCTCACAGAATGTCCTCCTTACACATATCAGACACAGAAACACGGAGGGGAAGGTATGAGGATTTCCTCTGTGCACCTGGCGCCCCCGCACACAAGCCCCCCATTGTCAACATCCGCCAGGGGCGTGGAACGTTTGCTGCAACTCATGAACCTCCACTGACGCATCGTAGCCACCCAAAGTCCATACTCTCCATGGGGTTTTGTACGTTCTATGGGTTTGGACGAAAGAGTAAGGACATGTATCCACCTTTATGCTATCATACAGAGCAGTTCCACTGCCCTAAGAACCCTCTGTGCCACCTACTCACCCCTCCTCTTCTCCCCCAACTCCTGGCAACCACGGAGTTTTCCCTTTTCCAGAACTTCGTGCGGTTGGAACCATACAGTATGTAGCCTTTTCAGATTGGCCTCTTGCACCTCATCACATACATGTACGTCTCCCCCATGTCTCTCCATGCTTGATAGCTCATTCCTTTTTAGTGTCGATAATATTCTCTTATCCGGATGGAACAGAGTTGATCCATTCTCCAAGGAGACCTCGGTTGTTTCCAAGTTTTGTCGATTAAGAACCAACCTGCTATAAACATCTGTGTGCAGGGCCGTGGGGGTGCGTTTTATCAGCTCCTGTGTCTGCCCCGAGATGACCCACCTGTTGATTCGTGCTAAGAATGCGTTCCTGTGAGTCCCTGACGGTATTGGTGGTGGTTGCTTTAGCAGTCTTGTCTGCCAATTGCAACACCTAGGTCATCTGGGAGTGACTTTTTATACATTTTTTCTCTTCAATTTTGGTCAGTTTTCCCGTTTTTCAGATACCTCGTGACTTTTCATTGTGTTTGGGACATCACATGTGGTAGAGAGGATAGGTTCCGTTCTGTTCCTCTGAAGAGAGCTGACTCTTGTTCTCATCGTAGGTAACTGGTCTGGATTCAAATCCAAACTCCGTCTCCCCCGACGTGGGCAGCAGCTGACATCTGCTCTGTTAGCTAAACCTCCAGCTGGGTCTTCCCCCGGGGCGCACAGACGGAAGAGCAAGCGTCCCCCCTCTCCCTCCCTCCCTCGGAGGATCGCCTCCCGCTGCGGCTGCCCTGTCATCTGTGCTCTCCGGCCTCGGCCCGTTCAGCCGGGAAGGCGGTGGCTTTCTGCTCCGGGAGCTGCGTGGACTGGGGAGGACCTTCCGTTAAAAGAAACGCACAGGTTTTGCTGTTGGTCTTTCCATCTTTCAAGGGTGGACTCTGCTCCAATTTCCTCTGGTTTTGGTCATTCTCTGGGCTTTAGTCTTAAAAACACAAACCTTATTTTGTCTGTATTTTCTAATTCTTTTCTGCAGGAGGGTGGCCTCACCTTACAGCTCCACCACTCTCCCCTGTCGTTAAACGTCGATAACTCGAAATGGCTCCATCATTTCATAGGGCATGTTGGTGAAGGTCAGTTTTGAAAATGCGGGTTGTTTTATTATTTGTCTACATAACAAAGGTGAGAGGAGCAGCTGTAGGAAATGATCTGCCATACTTTTAAAAGCAGGTTATTAAAATGATAAACCCCACGG
The DNA here is from genome assembly GCF_027574615.1 of Eptesicus fuscus. NCBI lineage: Eukaryota > Metazoa > Chordata > Mammalia > Chiroptera > Vespertilionidae > Eptesicus > Eptesicus fuscus. Next base: position 96,349,364 of record NC_072482.1, read on the forward strand.
TATTTAAAGTACCTTCTCACGTGATCACTTAAAGAGGATGGAACAGAATTTTATAGGAAACTCCGCAGACTTTGCTGGGGGGTGGGGGGGAGGGGAGGTGTCAGAGGCGGAAGACTAGTCCTCGGACTGAACAAAGCTGTGGGCATGTGTGTGAGTGCATAGTCCTGGGCCTGGAGCATTCTCCTTATTTTGGAAGGGCTCCGTGACCCCAAAAGCGTTAAGAACAGTCATTTGCCGGATCTAGTGGTAGTCTGATCTTGGGTTTGTTTCCTTATGTGGTTTCTGTTCCTTTTTTAATGTGTGTGTTGCTCTCTTTCTAGAATCAATAAAAACACATCCTCCAGTGAGGATGTAAGAAAATAGGCAGTAAACTCTGAAATCTCTGTATAAGAGAGAACACTTCAAGAAGTAAGATATCCTACACGGCGATACATGGAAACGCAGAAACAGATTCTAAGATGGGTGACTTGGTACGTGCCCGCGACTTGGTATGTGCCCGAGGCTCATGAACCCTCCGCTGCCCTGGGGGGGGGGGGGGGGCGGTGTGCAGACCCGGGCCGCCCGCCCACGCGGCTGGCACCGTCGGGATTCCTGTTCACAGAAGGGCCGGGCAGGGGGGTCTCTGAAACGTGTGACCCGGCGGCTAGCCCCGCGCGGCTGGAACCTTCCCTCTGCGGTGTTGTCCCGGTTCCTGGCCATTTGCAGAACCGTCACGTGTCTTCCTCACCTGCACGGGGAGCTGCCATCCGTCACCGAGTCCTGGAAGGCGAGAGCGCACGGAGCTGTGGCACACACGTGCTCCCGCCGTTAGAGGAGGGGAGGGAGGAGACGGGGCTCATGAGGACCGGGGAGCCCGCGGGCTGCCGGAGCGGCTCGCTCTTCAGCGAGAAGCAGAGCGTTGCGCCTGTGTTCACCTGACAGCCAAGAAGTCTGCCGAGACCGCTTAGCCAGGCACCGGCTGGCATTCCGTGGGCACGAGGGGGAAATGGCCCCCCCAGCTCACCTGCTGGCGGGGGGTGGAGGCAGGTAAACGGCACCTTTAACTTCACAAGACGCACGGCACAGGGTGTCCCGATAACAAGCCGGCCGCTGCTGGGACGGTGCCGCCGCCGCCCTGCGACTCCCGCGGCCACTGAGGCTGCCACATGGCTGCCACCCGTCCCGGCGCTGCTGCCATTGCTAGTGTCACCATTACAGCTGCTATTTACAATGTATGTTTGTACTGACTCAGGGAGGGAGGGAGAGGGAGAGAGAGAATCATTGATCAGCTGCCTCCTGCATGTCCCCCACTGGGGATGGAGCCCACAACTGGGGCATTTGCCCTAAGATTTGAACTGTGACCTCCTTGTTCATAGGTCAACGCTCAACAACTGAGCCATGCCAGCCGGGCATGACTATTAATACTATAGTTAATACAACAACTGTGTTCATTATGAATACCACCATTGCCACTAACACTACATGATTACCATCACTACTACCATTACTACTAATACTACATGACTACCATCACTACTACCATTACCACCGATACTACATGACTACCATCAATACTACCTTTACCACTGATACTACATGACTATCATCACGACCACCATTACCACTGATACTACATGACTATCATCACGACCACCATTACCACTGATACTACATGACTACCATCACGACCACCATTACCACTGATACTACATGACTACCATCACGACCACCATTACCACTAACACTACATGACTATCATCACTACCACCATTACCACTAACACTACATGACTACCATCACTACCACCATTACCACTAATACTACATGACTACCATCACTATTACCATTACCACTGACACTACATGACTACCATCACTACCACCATTACCACTGACACTACACGACTACCATCACTACCACCATTACCACTAACACTACATGACTACCATCACTACCACCATTACCACTGATACTACATGACTACCATCACTACCACCATTACCACTAATACTACATGACTACCATTACCACTAACACTACATGACTACCATCAATACTACCATTACCACTAATACTACATAACTACCATTACCACTAACACTACATGACTACCATCAATACTACCATTACCACTAATATTACATGACTACCATCACTACTACCATTACCACTAATATTACATGACTACCATCACTACTACCATTACCACTAATATTACATGACTACCATTACCACTAATACTACATGACTACCATCATCAATACTACCATTACCACTACTATTACATGACTACCATCAATACTACCATTACCACTAATATTACATGACTACCATCACTACCACCATTACCACTAATACTACATGACTACCATCATGACCACCATTACCACTAATACTTCATGACTACCATCACTACCACCATTACCACCGATACTACATGACTACCATCACTACCACCATTACCACTAACACTACATGACTACCATCACTACCACCATTACCATTAACACTACATGACTACCATCAATACTACCATTACCACTAATACTACATGACTACCATCACTACCACCATTACCACTAATACTACATAACTACCATTACCACTAACACTACATGACTACCATCACTACCACCATTACCACTAATACTACATGACTACCATCACTACCACCATTACCACTAATACTACATGACTACCATCACTACCACCATTACCACTGACACTACATGACTACCATCACTACCACCATTACCACTGACACTACATGACTACCATCACTACTACCATTACCACTGATACTACATGACTACCATCACTACCACCATTACCACTGATACTACATGACTACCATCACTACCACCATTACCACTGATACTACATGACTACCATCACTACCACCATTACCACTAATACTACATGACTACCATCACTACCACCATTACCACTAATACTACATGACTACCATCACTACCACCATTACCACTAACACTACATGACTACCATCACTACCACCATTACCACCGATACTACATGACTACCATCACTACCACCATTACCACTAACACTACATGACTACCATCACTACCACCATTACCACTGATACTACATGACTACCATCACTACCACCATTACCACTAATACTACATGACTACCATCACTACCACCATTACCACTGACACTCCATGACTATCATCACGACCACCATTACCACTAACACTACATGACTACCATCACTACCACCATTACCACTAATACTACATGACTACCATCACTACCACCATTACCACTGATACTACATGACTACCATCACTACCACCATTACCACTGACATTCCATGACTACCATCACTACCACCATTACCACTGACACTACATGACTACCATCACTACCACCATTACCACTAACACTACATGACTACCATCACTACCACCATTACCACTAATACTTCATGACTACCATCACTACCACCATTACCACTAATATTACATGACTACCATCACTACCACCATTACCACCAACACTACATGACTACCATCACTACCACCATTACCACTAACACTACATGACTACCATCACTACCACCATTACCACTAACACTACATGACTACCATCACTACCACCATTACCACTAACACTACATAACTACCATTACCACTAACACTACATGACTACCATCACTACCACCATTACCACTGATACTACATGACTACCATCACTACCACCATTACCACTAATACTACATGACTACCATCACTACCACCATTACCACTGATACTACATGACTACCATCACTACCACCATTACCACTAACACTACATGACTACCATCACTACCACCATTACCACTAACACTACATGACTACCATCACTACCACCATTACCACTAACACTACATGACTACCATCACTACCACCATTACCACTAATACTACATGACTACCATCACTACCACCATTACCACTGATACTACATGACTACCATCACTACCACCATTACCACTGACACTCCATGACTACCATCACTACGACGACTGCTACTGTCACGATAATTACTGCTGCTATTGGGGTGTCTGTTACTATTCCCCTCCACCTCTATTTCAGTCCTGCCATTGAGCAACTGTATGACCTTTGACACATGACTTAACCTACCTTGATTTCCCATCCCCTGTACAATTGGCACTAGATACATCTTTCTGTCTGCAGGGCGGCAATACATGTTACCGAAGACTAAACTGGTGAAGGGGACCAGTAGACAAATATTTTAGGGAATGCTATTTTGTAAATTTTGCTTCTGGAAGAATTAATGTGTTAATATGTGTAATGAATCTCTAAGACAGTGGTTCCCAATGTGGGGCACACGCCCCCCAGGGGGGCAATTTGATTTTTAAGGGGGGGCAATTCAAGAATGAGTTATTAACAGTGAATGTTTTGCATTTCTTATTGTTCTAGGGGCCTCATATATGGTATATAAATATATATTACGACACATTTATGCATTTCAGTTCTCTATTATATGTTTTGAAACTTTCCTATTTTTCATATCACTTCATATTATTTTTTAAAACAATTTCTTAGTGATTTCTTCCTCAGTCCTTCAACTGTCCTTTCGTTCTTTTGTTTCTCTCTTTCATGGATGCCATGTTCTTTGGAAACTTGTTTAGACCAAGTTCATGGCCTTTTAGGCTTCCTCCACGTGACTAGGAGTTCACTTTTTGAAGAATAAGAATGATATGTCACGGGGGGGGGGGGCAACAGGGTTTTAGAGATGCTTAGGTGGGGCGTGGCCTAAACAGGCTGGGAGCCACTGCTTGAAGAGTACGCGCTACTTTTAGTTGGCTACCACATACTTTTTTTTTTCTTCTTTTTTGGTGTTTCTCAGTATTAACCACATCAATTTCTCAGAAGTAACACCTTTAGTTCCCCCCCTGTGCATTGAACTGTGTGATCTCTTAAGAAATACTCTAAGGCTCTGTTGTGTCTTAAAATCTCCCGGGACTAGGGTGGCCACCTACCCCCTCTGTGTGAGATAAGTTAATTGTTGATAGTGCTAGACCGGCATACCTCAACATGGGGTTGGGAGGACAAGAAGAGACAAACCAAAGAACTTATATGCTTATGTGCATGGCCCATGGACATGGGCAATAGGGTGGGGGTAGGCAGAGGTTGGGAGGGGGGAGCAGGGGAAATGGAAGGTATATGTAATACCATCAACCATGTGCTCTTTCTTTAAAATAGCTCCACTAGGAACAGCGAGAGGCCTGGTCGCATCGCCTCATGAGAGCCTCTTACTCTCGGGCGATGGCTCAGCGTGTGGCGAGGCCGCCTGCGGAGGCCCTTGGTACAAACACTGGACGGGGAGTGGTAGGAGCCGGTCCCCGGCACCATGTCCTCTCAGTGGACTGGCCCCGCGGCCTTTGTGTGGGTCTCTGTTTCGCTGGGGACAATGGACAGGGCTCTGTCTTATTAGCTGTGGGCAGGGCAGTGAGCACTTGCTGAGCATCTGCTGGGCACCTCGCCCCGTGGGAGTTATGATATAAAACAGATCTGAAGCCCGGCGGGCGTGGCTCAGGGGTTGAGTGTCGACCTAGGAACCAGGAGGTCACGGTTCGATTCCTGGTGAGGGCACATGCCCGGGTTGCAGGCTCTCTCTCTCCTTTCCTCTCTGAAATCAATAAAAATATATTTTAAAAAAATCTGCCTTCAAGGTGCTCAAACCTAGAATCACTGGGGTGGCATGTATTTGACAAAGCATTTTACAAAGTAATGAATTTAAAAATTAACACAAATCCTCAACGATTAATAAGACAAGCCAGTCCTATTTATGATCCTGCTGCTGGGAGTTTTAAACACACAAAGCAGTGATCTGAATGTGAGCAAATGGCCGGGTCCTGGATGCTTGGTTCCTAAGCGTCCGCATTTAATTTGTGACATTTATTTGACATTAGTTTTCCCATTTTTTCTCACTGTCGTCGCTCCCCTTGTTTCACGCTGCAATGAGCTGACCTGGGGTCAGAGCGAGGGAAATGCCGCCTGCAGCGAGAGGGAATTTAATTTCTGGGTGGATTTCTGAGAACAGAAACGGCACAACCAGAGAGCCAAACTGACTTTGATTTATAAGAACCAGACTTGACTGAGAAAACAATAGGAAGGTTTTGGGGTCCGAGTGCAGTTGGGATTTCAATGTCAAGAACAAGGTGTAGGGCAGCAGGCATGGGCCCTTTACCCACGGCCCGGCAGGAAAGGGAGGGGATGACGGTAAAGGCAGGGTTCCGCCCCAGGAAACATGGATCGGAGGCGATCGAAGCCTGGGTTCTCCCAGAGCCCAGCAGCCTGCGTCTGATCCCTCCCCTTCACCTGGGGCGGGGGGCAGGGCCCCAGGCACTCGGGGTGCAACTCAGGAGCAGGAAGGTTGCCCCCCTCTCCGGGACTCTGGGGAGGAAGGCTAATCACGGTCATTCAGAGAAACCCCAGGCTCCGAGGGGCCCTGGTCTCAGGGCTGCCCATCGAGACAGAACTGAGCGATTCCCCAGGGAGCCCGCCAGCCCCCAAGCTCCGCAGCGCCCAGGACGCACCTGCAGGCTTTGGGCATCCCTCTCCTCACGGGGGTGGGGGGGGTGAGGGGGTGGGAGGGCGGGCAGGTGGGTGCTGAGGAGCCCAGGGGCTGGAGCCACCTGGGGCCCGTGCAAGGTGGAGAGTCGGGCAGGCACGGGGCACGACCCTGGGCAGGAAGGTCACGCCCAGCAGCCTCAGCAGTGCCCGGGGCAGCGTCCACAGTGCAGGTGACATGGAGGGGGGTGGGCTGTGAGGATGGGGGACACAGGGACCCGCAGCCCTGCACTGAGCCGATCACCAGTGAGCTCTGGGAGACAGGAGGGGGGTGACAGGGCGTGCTGGGCCGGAGGGGGCATGTGAGTTGACTAGTTACACAAGAGACACTTGTTCAACTGCAAGGGGTTTTGTGTTGTGGAAATGACAACTTTAAATGAAAGTCCCTCGCCCCCCCCCCCCCCCCCGCCCCGCCTGCCCCGAACGAAGTGCTGGAAACAAGAAGCACATCTGAGCTGTGGCTGACGTTCGCCGAGGAGTTCGGGAGTTTCACACCTGCGGGCAGTTCTCAGGGAGGAAGTGCTCCTCTGCTCCTCCTGCTCCTCCTCCTCCTCTTCCTCCTCTTCTTCCTCCTTCTGTTCCTCCTCCTCCTCTTGCTCCTCCTCCTCCTCCTGTTCCTCCTCCTCCTCCTGCTCCTCCTCCTCTTCCTCTTCCTCCTGCTCCTCCTCCTCTTCCTCCTGCTCCTCCTCCTCCTGCTCCTCCTCTTCCTCTTCCTCCTCCTCTTCCTCCTCCTGTTCCTCCTCCTCCTGCTCCTCCTCCTCTTCCTCCTGCTCCTCTTCCTCCTCCTCCTCCTCCTCCTCCACCTGCTCCTCCTCTTCCTCTTCCTCTTCCTCTTCCTCCTCTTCTTCCTCCTCCTCCTCTTGCTCCTCCTCCTCCTCCTGTTCTTCCTCCTCCTCCTCCTCCTCCTCCTGCTGCTCCTCCTCTTCCTCCTGCTCCTCTTCCTCCTGCTCCTCCTCCTCCTGCTCCTCCTCTTCCTCCTCTTCTTCCTCCTTCTCCTGTTCCTTCTCCTCCTCTTCCTCCTTCTCCTTCTCCAAGTCCTCCTCCTCTTCCTCCACCCCTTCCTCCTCCTCCTCCTCTCTCCCTTCCATGCACATCGGTGGCATTATGCTGAAAAAGACCTTGAAACTCACCTGTTCTGCTATTGCTCTACCAGCATTATTGATATCTCTGTAAATCTTCCTTTTATGATATCCTGGGGGTAGAAGACACTAAATTCTATCTGTTATGCCTACGCAGCTGTTACATAATTGTGACATGCCCCATCACGCTTTACTGCCCGACAATTGACTGCTATGGGAGCGGTACCCGTAAGGGATTACAAAAATAAGAAGTAATGTTAATAATAGTTTGGTGGTAAGAGGCTCAGCATTATTTCAAAAAACAAACTTTGTCGCACTGTTTTATTGTTTTTAACGGAGCGTAAGCATCTCTGATGCCGAGCCGAGCAGCTGGGTCATTTTATGCGTTTGCAGCGAAGGTTCCCGAAATGCGTCGGTGTGACGCCTTGTTCCCCTGTGAGTTATGCGCGTTCCTGGGGCAGTTACACTCTCCGCGCCCCGTCGAGGCGCCCGCACGGAATCCAGCTCCTGACACCTTGCGGGCGGCCTCCGCAGCGCTCTGGGTGCATAATGCTTCTTCCACTTCAGGACACAGAGCAGAGCAGAGAACCGGGACCACTAAGGACGACCCCAGGGCCACCTCCCAGGCACGAGCTGAGTGACTCTGAACGCGGCCCCCAGGTGCTTTTCATATAGTTCAGGCATCCTCCCTGTGCTCTCACAGGGCGTTGTGCTCCCGCCAGGCTGGGTGGTCGGGGCCAGGCAGGGGCCACGGGAGGGGTTCCCAGGAGTGGAGCTGAAAGCTGCTTCTGATCTAATCCCGACTGACCTCTTCACACCCCCCTCCCATGGCTCAGCCCCACGCGGCAGCCCTGGGAGGACCGTGCGAAGAGAGAGTTCATTCAGACCCTGGCTTCCCCGCTGCGCACACTTTTCCGTCTAAGCTTGGTTGGGACCGATTTTGAAGACACAGCACATCTGATTTGCTAGTGGATTGAAAATGGGGTGTCAGAGAAAAAGGAGATGAGGCAGACAGGCGAGCAGTTAGGAGCCAGTGGTCCCACATTGTGAGGGGGATGTCTGACTGCCAGTTTAGGCTCGATCCCATGGGGATCCCTGCAGGAACGGGCCTAAACCGGCAGTCAGACATCCCTCGAGGGGTCCCGGAATGCAAGAGGGTGCAGGCTGTGCTGAGGGACTCCCTCACCCCATGCACGAATTTCATGCACCAGCCCTCTAGTAAGGAATAACGACAAAGAACAAACCCCATGTTTCATGTATTCACCCCTGTAGCCCTGCTTCTGCCCCTCCCTGTATCCTACCTAATAAAATAGTAATATGCAAATTGACCGCACCTTCACCACACCCAAGCCACGCCCACCAGCCAAAGCCATGCCCACCAGCCAATCAGGGCGAGTATGCAAATTACCCAACAAAGATGGCGGTTAATTTGCATACGCCGAGGGAGGGAGGAGTGAAGACTGAAGACAACTTAGAAGGAAGAGGGAGGAAAAGCGGAAAGCAAGGTGGCTGCCAGAGGGAAAGCCCGGGCGGGGCGGGGCGGAGCGGGGCGGGCAGCAGTGGTGGTAGTGGCAGCGCACGCGGCCGCAGCAGCCACTTGCAGGATTCTTCCTGCAAATGGGCTACTAGTATGTTATAAAAACTGTCATAACTGCGGAGTTGGGCCCACAAAATGCTAAGCTGCAGAAACTGGATGAAGAAGCATGAGCATAAAACTGGGATTCCCAAACAGCAACACGGAGAGTGGAAGGTTTCAATTTTAGAAGTGTGCCCACCAGGGAGGGAGAGCAGCAGGGAGCTGATGTTTCTTGCTTTGAGTTCTGCAGGGGACGAGTGTCCTCCAAGACGGTATAACCACAGGAGTGGCCTCAGCCTGCTTTGGGGGTTGAAATGTATTCTACCCCTGTGGTCCAGGAGCCCACAAGCCAATAAATTATTAAAAAGTGAAGCTGGGCTGGTAATACTTCTGGAACATCTGGTGACATTAAACCCAAGAGAGCTGAAGTTGAATACCCTCACTCAAGGTTACACAAGACTCCCTCAAAGGCCTGCTGAGGGTACACTCTATAGGGAAAGACTCCACTATGGGCAGTGGTCACAGCAACGGTGTGATGCTGAGAGAAGGGACAGAGCAATAGAGGGGTGGAGTGGAGCGGAGAGTCCAGAATTAGCGGAGAGTCCACAATGTGCATAAACCCAAAAGCAGCAGCGTAGATCCATGGGGCAAAGGACAGCATTCACTAATCAGGGAATGATGGCTTCTTATTTCAAAAATCTAGATTATGTTTGTACCTCCCACTTTACACTGAAATCCATGGAAGGGGGTGAATTGAAACCTACAACAGAACAGTAAAACGTTTAGAAGATAATAATAGAAGGATATTTCTGATCTTATGAAAAATGACTTCTTAAGTATAATACACAAAGCAAGCCTTAAATGAGAAGACTGAGAAAACTGACGGCTATTGAAGCCAAGAATTTTCTACAGTAAGAGATGGCTTTAAAAAACTGAGAAGGCTGGAAGAAGATCATTTGCGAAGGCCTAGAACTGACAGAAATTAGTATCCATAGGGTAGGATAAAATCCAACCCCCAAAAGGCAAACGAACCCATGAAAAACTCAGCAAACTATATAAACGAGATTAGAGAAGAGACAGCCTAAAAGGTCTATAAAATATGAAAGGATATGCAGCCATTTGATTTATTACAGGTTACATTAAAAACGAGGTGAAATTTGACACTCTCATCGGGACCGTGGCCAAACGGAGACCTAAGGAGGACGCGCGCAGCCGGAAGGCACACTGAGCGGAACGTCCAGGTGGCCCACCTGGGAGAGCAGTCCCGCAAAGCACCGCACCGAGGACACTCACCGCCCGGCTCCCCAGGGCCCGCCAGGACCTCCCCGACTCCAGGACCCAGCGAGACGCTTGCACAGGGGCCCGCGAGTCTCAGAGGAGACAGAGGGGCATCAGAAAGGCGTCCAAGAGGGGTCCTTCATATCCTCATGAAGGAGGGGGAAGGGCGGTGGGAAGACGGGAAGAGAATGTACTGTGCACCATTGCTGTCAGACGGAGGATGTCGGGGAAGAGGGCAGGTGCGTTCGATCCTCAGTTTAAAGAGGACGCCGTCTTCAAAGGGGCCGTTCGCTGGGAAGTCATCCAGGGAAATCTGGACGAGACTGATGGGGGCAGTACTACCAGGGACCGACCCCGGTGGATCGGCTGGGAGAGGGGCCTGGGTGGCAGTGTGGCTGTGATGGCCTGGAGAAGCCAGGTCCATTGCTCAGTAAACGTGGTTGGGAGAGGAAGGAGGGGGGTCAGTTATTTCCTTGTGAACAGAGTGGGGTCGGGGGAAGCTTGTTTTTGTTTTCTGGAGACGTGAGGCTTGAGCTGTTTGTAGAGAAATAGAACGAAGACGCACTAAGGACCAAAGGAAGGGACCGAGTGAGAGCCGCACTCACGAGATTTCCATTCCCCTGCAGAGAAGACTCACGGAGCGTTTCCGTGAACTTTGAACTGGAATGTGTGGACACAGACGTAAGGGACCTCTGGGGAAGGAACAGTCGAAGGTACACAAGTGCTTCCTAAATAAGAGCAGGATGCGCTGTTTTCAATTGCGCTTGTTTCAAGGTTTTTGTCTTACATTTCCTTGTGGGTTTCTGTTTGTTTTTAGTGAAACAAGGCAAAAACCACTCAAAGATCTTGGGAACTGATGGGTGGGGTTCCTTCTGCCTTTTCTTCATAAAAGTTTGGCAACAGTTCAGATTCACCTTTTGAAGTGTATTCTGCAAGACGATGGCATGTTTTTGTTCAGAACAAGGGTTTTATTTGTTTGTCTTAAAAATTCCTTTTCTCTTCCACTGTTGGGAGAGAGTCTGGGAGAACATTCTAATTGTATTTCTTATGATATTAAAAACACACACGGATGCACTCTGGGGGTCTTTCTTCTGGTCTGGACAAAGCCGGGTTACTCCGCCTGGGCTTGGCTTCCTGTGTCTCAGCTGCTTCCTACCTCCGGTCCCACTGTGCATGCACCCCAGACGTTGTGGGGTCACTTAGCCACGCCCGGGCTGGCCACAGGGCATAACTGCTGACTCCAGACGCAGCACTCAGAACAACAAGGAGCTAAGAGCACCTGGAGGGCTGAACCTCAAGCCTCCCTTCTGAAGTCATATTGTACCAACCACCTCGGGCAGATGCAGAGACGCCTGTGAGAAAAGCTCTTCCCAGAGTCCCAAAGGGGAAGTGAGGGCACGGGCGGCAGCATGAGCCTCCCTGCTCCCGGTGCACCCATGGTTCGTGAAGCTCCACCTCCTCTGACTCTCTCCCTCCCTCTCTACGTCCTCCTCACCACATTGCAGACTAAAAATCTCCATCTTTCCTTTCTCATGTCTTACCTCATTCTCTACTAGTACAAGTCCCATTCTCCTGACGGAAAGGAAACCCCGTCCGTTCTAGGAGAGCATGGTTTGATGTGAGTCTCCAGGTGCTTTATATGCTAACGGTGGAGGCGAACTGTTATACCCGTTCTCTGTAAACAGTATTTGGTTCTTGGGGTCATTGTCTTGCTGTAAAATTTTACTTTGCTGCCCGAAGTGGAAAAGCTGAAAAGAAAAACAGATAGTAGAGATTGCCAGTTCTACTCTTAATCCATCCTTTCTCTCTTGCACGAGTGATAGATTTTTTAACCAGGCACGGTGTCACCTGACCACTTGGGCAAGACCCCGGTGCAGATAATTTTGGCTATTTGGCTGAGTCCCGACCAACAGGCTGTAGAGTGGTGTGTAAAACTTCTGACGATGAGCTGAAAGAAATGGACGGGATTTTCCTTTCTTCGCCTCTTCCATTCTGCTTCCTGGGACGGTGAGACCCATCTTGAAGCATATCACCTGGGCAGAGACACAAGCTGGACGGAGGGGCTGCCCTTCCAGCCCAGGGGCTGTCACCCCACAATTATGTGAGTGACGAGTAAATATCCATCTCATTGAAGGCACTGCCATTTTCTACTATCGCGATAGCAGCCAAACCTACATCCTCACAAATAACCTTTAAAGCATTATGTCAATTAAATTGAGATGGGGGAATGCTATTTGAACTTTACAAAAGTTCTCAGAACACAGGCCATGCAGCCCAGCTGAAGAAATGAGTGGTGAACCAGGTGAAGTAAGTGAATAGGAGAGGAAATATCCTTGAAGCGTCCACGTTACTTAAAAGTTAAAGTGATGGTGTGTGCTCATTTAACCTGATAACCGGGAGGAGCCACATTTTTCAAAAATCCTTTTTGTCACATTATTTTTGGTGAGCATGGATCTGAATGGCTGACCTTAGTTAACACTGCTTATTCTGGTTTACTGAGTAATAGAGAAGCCATCTTGGGATAATCAAACCAAAGAAGGGGTAATAGAAATAGGGGAGGCTTTGCTCATATGATGAAGGGGTAAGACTGCCTTTGGTCAGTCAGAGCCAAACATTAGGGTAGCAGTGGCCGTGTTCAGATGTGCATAAACATAAATTAACCTCAGAGCTCTTCAGTGGAAAGGTCAGCGTCAAATCTTGCCATCACGTATGGATGGTGGGTGAAGAGTTAGGCGTGAAGGATAATTCTTTGTTTATTTGGAAATCGTATCTGTGTTTTAGGTCACGGTCACACAAACATGGCAGGGGCCGTGGCCGCGTTCCCAAGGCTCCCCGCTCGCCCGCTGGCGGTGGCTGCGGCCCTCCTGGGCGAGAAGCTCCGGGAGCCGCTGGCTCGGGAAGCGGTGCTGCCACGGGAGGCGATGCTCACGGAGCTCCCAGGACGTCCCGGGCTGCAGGACCGAGCTCGGCGCTGAGTCATCGCCCCCCCACGCCTGCTGGGCGGGCTGACCGTTTCCAGGGCGGGCGAGCGTGTCATCCTCGGCTATTTATGTCCCCTCCTGTGGTGACATGTGGAGCCCGAGCCCTGCCGCCCTCCACCCCACCTCCCCCCGAACCACGCGATCGTCTCCCATGGCGACTTGAACTTGTCCTGCTGTGGGTACACGGGAAGTAGCAGGCTTCCATATTCCAACCATGTCCATGCCAGACGCCCACCCGCAATATTAACTGCCCTTCGTCGGTAGGCTCTGATGTTCCGGCAACAAGAATAGAAAAGTTGGGTGACTCACCCCAAACTGCTGGGAAGCAGCTCAGGCACAAACTGTGCTGCGTGCTCCTGGCTTCCCTTTGTGGTGGGCGAAGCCCGACGTGCTTCCCGTGGCGGCGTGGCCCCGGACGACCTGTCCTCCCTCTGTCGCCCGCTGCTTCGCTTCTCCTCCCCTCAGCCCCGGGGACCACCTGCCAGTCCCCCAACGCCTTATCCTCGCACACTGCTCCAGCGTCCCCCCCGCCCGTCTCCCCGCCGCTCCACCCAGGCGGGCGCGCAGCTGTCCTCCCAGCACCCTCTGCTTCGTCCGTGTGTTCTCACAGCAACGGTGGCCTCAGCGATGGGCTCCATTTCTCTGCCTCCACTAGGCTGCGCGTTCAGTAATGCAGTGTTTTCCTAACCGTCTCTGTTGCCTAGCGATGAGGTGGGGGATGGTTATGAATGAGTGAATGAATGAATGAATGTCCGCGACACCTCGGATGTCCTGTGGCCTCCCCCGGCTCTGTGACGTCGGGGGCCTCACCGGGAATTCAAGTGCATGGTCTCTGTGGCCAAGGACCACGCCTCCCTGTAGTTGTCCAGGCAGGCTCTTACTGGACCCTGCGGCCTTCCGGATTTGGCGTTATCTGTCGGGAGGGCATTCCGGTGCCCAGGGATGGGTGACGGGGGCTGAGGAGCGCTCGCAGCAGCTGGCATGCAACGGGAGGGAGCAGCCGATGTTAGGAAAGATGTGCTTCCTTAACTGATCTGTTAGATTAAACGCGGAGAGGCCAGGGGCAGGAGAGAATAAGGCCGAAGGAAGAGGGGATCCGGACTGAGGAAGGGAACAAGATGGGGGAGGAGGTGGAGAAGCAACAGGAAACCTGAGCAGGAAGAGACAGGAAAGCAAAGCCTTTCAGGCAAGAGTCGGAGGCAACAGCACGCAGACCTGCGGCAAGTCCAGCTGCCGCCGAGACCTTCGGATGGGGCGCCGGAACTGAGTGGGTGTCAGACTGGAGAAATAAGGAGGGGGGCCAGGGAGATGGGGGGCCAAGGTGACGGGGGGCCAGGGAGATGGGGGGCCAGGGAGACGGGGGCCAGGGAGACGGGGGCCAGGGAGATGGGGAGCCAGGGAGACGGGGGGGGGGGCGGGGGGCCAGGGAGACGGGGGGCAGGGAGACGCAGGCTGCCTGCTGGGGTTCCAGCGTGACCAGGCCCTGCCAGCGCAGAGCGTGTGGAGCTGCGGGAGGCTGTGCCCTGTCGGGGGTGACGCTCACGGGGTGTGACTGGAGAAGGGAGGGGGGTGAGGTGAGTGTGGTGAAGGCCCAGGGTCTGGAGACCTCCCCGTGTTCCAGGCAGAGCGATGGAGCCGGTGAGGAAGGCGCAGGAGCTGGGACGTGAAGTAGAGAAACCCGGTGCCCGGTGGGCAGAGGGGACGGAGCCCAGAGCACTCCGTGGTCTGATCAGAGAGGCTTTTGTCCCCGACCCTGAGGGAGAGGGACACCCTGGCCCAGGCCCCCGTGGGAAAGCATTGGCACTGTGCTTCCCAGGGCATCACGGGGGGCTGTGTGCCTGCCTTCCCTGGGGGGTGGAGGCCGGGAGGACACACGGGCTGTGGGCCAAAGTCACACGAGGCAGGGGCACGGGTGGGCGGCGTCACATTCCGTGTCCCTGACTGGGGACAGGAAGTGCTGGGGCCTGAAGAGCGATGGAAACGGCCGTTCCTGCCCACGTGGACCGAGGAACGAGGAGGAAGTCCCTTCAGGCATCGCCTGGGGATGCTTCATTCCGGAGAAGTTCTCCGAGAAAGCCCGGAAGCAGGAAGAATAGACCAGAGCGAATTAAGACGAAAACCAAAGAGGGAAGAAAGGGAAGACGAGAACAGGAAAAGGAGACGGGAAAGGGGAAGGGACCCACCGGACTGAGCTGTGACGGCGAAGCACAGCGCAGCCTCGGGCCGCCCGTCTGCCTCCCGGGCGGAGGTCGTGTTTGCGGGAACCCCCAGTTTTGTGTCAGGAGCAGAACAGGCGAGTTGGGAGAATGCAAAGACCCACACAGGCCGCCGATGTCCGAGCATCTTTGTGGCGGAGAAGTCTGAGGTGCGTGCGGAAGGCCGGCGAGGGGAGAGATGAGGCCCGGTGGTTCCTGGCTTTTCTGAACAAACCACACGCCCAGCGCGGAGGCTTGACATGGCCCTCAGCCTCCGACGCCCCTTCCCGCCGCCCGTCCCAAGGCAGCTTTCCAACGCCAGGACGGCGATCGGGTGATACACAGATGCGTCAACCTTTTTTTTTGTGTTTGTTTTTATGCGTTTTAATCTGAAGGGTGAACATTGACATTTCATCCTGCGACAGCAAGTGCGTTTCAGATCCGCTGAATAAACACTCACAACCCAACACGCCATCCCCGCGTCGGCAGGCCTGCCGGGAGCACCTCCGGCTTCCCGGGGGGGAGACTTCGTGAAGCCATCGGGGAAAACGGTCTTTGAAAGCGGAGGAACTTGTAGCACTAAATATTTCAGTGGTGATTTATGAACAATGTTAAGAAATATTGCTTTCCTTTAATAATAAAAAAAGCCCTGGCACTTGGTTAAATGATGAGGATTTATGCGCTAAAAGGTTTTGCCTGGCAGCTCCTGAGTAATAGACTCATAAATATTTCCTTTTTTAAATCTAAAAGTCAAAATGAGTCAGAAAAAAGGCGCCGAATTAAAGGAACCCAGTCAGAGAGAGAAGACAGACTTGGGGTGCTCGGCTCACAGTCTGTGAGCAGTCACTGCACCACCTGCCTTGGCCAAGGTGGGCAGAGTTGACCTCAGAGTCCTTCCCCCTCCCCCCCCTTGTCTCCCTCTCTCTCCCACCCACACGTGCATTCACACACAGACAGAACACACCGACGTGTTAAAGAGCCGCTGAGTTAGGTCTGCGGTAACCTGCTTCCCTGAGCCTTCCCCACTTAGGCTCTCACGCCTGTCGCTGCTCTGTAACATCCGATGCTCCCCTCGCAGCGCAGGCATGTGCGCTGTTAATTTAAAGTCCACGTGTAACGTGTGCGCTGCGCAGAGAGAGAGTTAAGAAGCCGAGGTCACGACCTGCTCGCGGAAGAAATAAAAATCGAGGCCAGAAGCAAGAGGCTGGCCGGCGGGGTCCTGGGCAGCGGGCTGGCTCCCGTGGCCGGGCGCTCGCCTGCCCGGGTTTGCCTCCTCCAGCCCAGATGCTGAGCCCCCGCTTCCCTTTCCTTCTGAGGCAGTGGGTGTTGTTGCCGGGGGCGGGCGGGGAGGACGAAGGGGACAGGAAAGTTGGCCACACAGAGACGGCGCCAGGGATAGAGGCGCTCGCCAGGCGCAGGGAGTGGGGAGTCGCTCCCGCCACACAGAGCAGCTCCTGTTCCCATAGAAACCGGCTGCAGCTGAATGAGGAGCTTGACTTCCCACAGCCCCTTCCTCTTTCTCTTTTCATCTCTGTTGGAGATGCATTGTCTGCTGCTATTTCTGTTTTAATGAAAATAAAGCCCGAAGAAGAGAATGCCCCCACCTCCCGGCAGCCTGCCCGCCCCCCCCCCAGCCCCCCACCCCGGGATGACATATATTCCGGGGGCTTGGAGACTGCCTGGGTCTCCCCATCTGAGAGCCTTGCCTTCTCTCCAGGCCCTGGGCTGACAGGCCGCCGGGAGCTGAGCCCTGAGATCCGGGCTCATTTGAATACCAATGCGGCTCTGGGCCGGCTTCCAGGACCCGGAGGGAGGCGGGCAGGGCCCAGATGCCCAAACTTCAAGAGTGGTTTCTGGGGAGGCAGGGGGCGTTCTCCCACAATTACGCGCTTCCTTCCTTCTCTTACTCCCATGCCCGTCTCTGCTGGGTTCTTGGCAAATACGCTTTCTGTTCCCCGAGAATCACTGCCTGGGTGCGAGGGGGAGCGGGCAGTTAACAAGGAACTGAAGGCCTGGGAGGACCCTTCACCGTCCTCCAGGCCCATCTCATTAGGGGGCGCGGAGCGAGGGGGCTGGGCTTCTGTTGCTGGTGTGCTAAAGAGTTTAGCATTATGAACAGGATGTGTTTAGGAAGAAACAAGCCCGGCCACCTTGGTGCTAACGGAGCCAGCTCCTTCCAGCAGCTCACGCAGGGAGGGCTGGCTCAGCAGGCTCCGCAGGAGGCCCTGCGCGGAGAGATAAGCGGGGGACCCTGGAGAACCGCAGCACTTCAGTTGTTTGGGCTTCCCCGCATTTGAAATATTTAGGAAGATCGGAGGTGTGCGTTTTGCTTTATGAAGTAGCTCCTGTAAGGCCCCTCTGCCTCTGAGATGCTAATGAGATGCTAATGAGCTGCCCTGAGACTGGGGAGCCTGTGTGTCCTCTGGGGAGGCATCCCCCTGCCTGTCTTTGGGGAAGGGTGGGGCCCACGTGGCCTCCCTCTGCTGGCCTCACACTCACTCACCTGCTGCCTGCGTCTGTGGCCGGGGCACCAGGCCGGGGACATCAGGCAGGCCGGGGTGTTGCCGGCTCCGGGGCCCATGGCAATTGCTGGCAGGTGTTGGTGGGGACGGGGCATCGGCCAGGGGGTCAGGGAGAGACCGGAGCACAGGTGACGCGGAGTCACCCTTGAGGACAGGGCGCCTGGCGCGGGTTGTCCCTGGCCGGCCCATTCCATTTCGCGCTAAGTGAGAGAAATGTGACCCCCGTTTTCTTACCAATATTCTAACCAGTTGGCAAAAGTCCTGTGTTTCGTGGTTTTTGTTGTTGTGACAGAGCAGAGCTCCTCTCTCTGTGCCGTGTTTTGGAGGCATCTGTGCAGATGGCGGTGTTTGGGTCCCTGTGTATTAAACCCGCACACGGCCACCTCCAACACTCCGGCCGCTTTCCTCGCTCAGAGCTAAGCACCAAGGCGGGGACGAACTAAGGCCCACAGGCGGGTGTTTATTTCTCTGCCGGTTGTCAAAAAGCGGCTTTAGCAGGTTTTGAACACATTTCTGGAGAGAAAGAGAAAACGAACAGAAACCGCTGTCTTTAGATGACATCGCTTCGGGGTGGCGGCTGGGATACGTGGGCCCGGGGTGTGTGACTGGCCCAAGGTCACCCGGTCGCATTATTTCACAGGTGGGACCCCACCTGAGGGGGTGTTCACTGCTTTTCTGCGGGTGATTACACGTGAAAGAGAACGTTTGAGTTCACGCTGATGAGGGTAACCTTACACACTCTCCCCCATTTCTCCATATGGTTCTTCATGCACCCCCAAATCTGTTACCCTTCTCCTAATGAGCGCATTCCAGCCTTGGCTTGAGCCTGTCCGCATCATAAACACAAAAGCACGACTAAGCCGATCTTCCTTTGACACCTGGGCATGCCGTGTGGCGCCCCCAACGTTCATGTTTCTAAAGGTTTTCTAGCGCAACTTGGGGTTCACGGCTCTGGTGGTGGCATGCAAAGCCTTCCCTCAGCATGCAGGAACCCAATGTGACTCAGGGACATCCTCAGAAACACCCAAATGTGCTGAAGGCTGTCACAGTCCGTGCACAATTGGGCAAGTTTTCTGTTTTTGTTTTCCTGTAAAACGTAATTTTCAAGGCAGCTAGCGCTCAGGAAAAACCCTTACGCGCTGGGGCTGAGTCAAGTCTTCCCCGGGGGCGAGACCTCCGTGGGCTCAAAGCCACACCACTGGCCTCCCTGAGGGCCCTGCCCAAAGAGGGTGCCGCGGCCAGTGGTCAGGCCCCCGCTTCAAAGCAGTGAGATTGGGAGGAGGACACGCGTGGTTACTGTTGACTCATGACCAGGCGGGGTGGCGGTGGATTCCAGCCAGCCCCTGTCAGAGCGAGTGCTGTGTCACCCCGGCCTGCTTCCTTGGGGTTCGCCTGACGGAGCCACAGAACCGTCCCATGGCCTCAGGTCCACTCGGGGGTTCGATGCATGTGGACTCTTAGTTATGGCTCTGTTCATTCACCAGGAAAGGCCTGTGCATCCGTCAGCTTTTGTGTGCTGATACCGTCTCACATGAAAATAGTAGTTTAATAATGATATCTAGGCCAGGAACTTTGCAAATAGAAGTGTTCATGATGCGAGTCTTACTGCTGTACCATCCTGCTCACAGAACAGGCGCTGAGAGTTCAGGACCCTTTGAAAAAAGTAGGTAAAGTCTCGGGTTCCATCACTTAATGGAGCAGCTGCTCCCTCACTGGAGGATTCTCAGTATTGTGTCTATTTTTAAGTCTACAAAGTAGAAAACCACTAATGGAAATAATCAAACTTGTAAAACTCTATTTATTCAACTGATAATCACTGTGAGTGGGAACAGAAGGAAGTAGCATGCTCCGACTACCCTCCAGAGACCTCGGGCCAACTGGAGACAGACATGCAATAACAATAACACAAATATCAGAGATTCTAAACTCCAATGCCATTGTGACGCCTTCCAAACTCCATGCAGTCTTTGTGTAGACGTCAGATGCTCTTGAAGCAAGAAAGCGTGAGAATTAACTCGGCACCCAATGGAGGAGGTGGCATTGGATGTAACCGATGGAAGACGATGAGTTGATTAGTTCACTTGGTAGAGAAGGTGGGGCGAGCTTTCCAAGGAGAGGGAGCGAGTGGGGACAGGGTGGGGGGCATGGCCTCTTCCCAGAAGCCCCAGCACTCTGGGGAGAGTGGGCCGCATCTAGGGTGTGTCTGGTGGTTCTGGGGCAAGCTGGTGAGAAACCGTTACCATTACGTGTCTGTCTGCAGGCCGGATGCTGATGACGATGTGGAACGATCAGATGGCCGTTGCAGAACTCCAGACAGTCCCCTGGTCTCCCAGCCTCCAGGCCGGGTGTGTGGGCTGAGGGGCCGGGAGCGGCAGGCACGTGCTCCCTCCCAGGGGCCTGGTGGCTCTGTCTCCTCCCTGTCGTCAGGACTGTGTCATTCCACCCAGGTCCGCACTCCCGGCTGCTGGAAATAGCCACCATGTGGCCGCGGGTGAGGGCTGCCAGGAGGAATGGAACGCCGTGCCCCTCAGCCATGTCCCCAGGGACGGCAGGACTGAGGGACAGGCCAAGCCGCCGTCCCCTCTGCAGGAGAGCCCTGGAATCCTCTACTTCGATCACGTGTGTTCCCCCAAACCTGCCCCTCCCCAGCGCACAGTGGACACCTCGTCTACCTTCCAGCACCCCTTTCCCGGGGCGAAGTAAAAAGTAAGTAAAAGGACAGAGAATGTGGGAAGAACATTTAAAAAAACATATGTCTTTATTCATTTCAGAGAGAGGAAGGGAGAGGAGAGAGAGATGGAAGCATCAATGATGAGAGAGAATCATTGACTGGCTGCCTCCTGCCCGCCCCTCCCCTAGGGATGGAGCCCACAACCCGGGCATGTGCCCTGACCAGGAATCGAACTGTGACCTCCTGGTTCATAGGTCAACAATCAACCACTGAGCCACTGAACCAGTGGAATAACATCTTTGCATAACACTGCTTCCAAACGAGATCCAAAAGAAAATCTACGGAATCACATTTTCAGAGCCGTGGGCATGTGATGATGGGAGATTAGAGAGCAGTCTGCTTGTGTGTGTTTTTACGTAGTTTGTTTACCGGGCTAGTTTTGGCATTTCAGTAAAAGAACGGCCGGGGTTTGCGGGTTTTACTGGTGAGAGGTTTCCTGTGCA
The DNA here is from genome assembly GCF_027574615.1 of Eptesicus fuscus. Classification (NCBI taxonomy): domain Eukaryota; kingdom Metazoa; phylum Chordata; class Mammalia; order Chiroptera; family Vespertilionidae; genus Eptesicus; species Eptesicus fuscus. The sequence goes on from NC_072482.1 coordinate 96,370,754, forward strand.
TTGCATGTAAGCTGCCCTGGGGCCGGGAGGGGGCCCGCGGTGCCAGCCTCTTGCACATGCGTCACTCATGAGCCACGGCCCCTGCCACCTGCCAGCCCCTGCCCTCCACGCAGCCACCGGCCCCTGCGACTCGAGCAAGCGGGAAAGGCTGCCCGCGTGGAGTCAGATTCTATTTTGTGCCTTTGATCTTCTCCCCGGCTCCTTCATCTGTCTTCTTTCCAACAGTCCGGCTAACGCACACGGCTTTCACTTCGCACCAAACACCTCTCTCTCCCCGCCGCTCAGTGTGAAAGGATTTTAAAACACTTTTTGTTGTTGTTCTGTTTCGGTTCCTTGTGGGGAGGTGTGTGTGAGGGGGACCTGGGAGAAGGCGTTTAAGAAAAAATAACCCAGGTGAAGGATGCGGATTTCACCAAAGCAACGTGCTCCCTTCCTGTGATGTTTCTGAAGCGTTTATTCGTCCTGCATCTCAGTGGAAGTCATTTATTTCCATTTATTTTCAACTTTACGTCCACACGTTAGTTCTTCTGCACTGTTTTGACAGAAAATTGGCGTTCTCGAGTTGTCAGCCGCGTAGGGAAACTTTTAAGTCCTTGTCATTTTTCAGCGTCAGTCTGATAATTTGGTAATTATTGCATAAAAATAGCCCTGGGTTTCTAATCCCCGCTCCGGGCTCTCTGCGCTCTGGAGGAAAACGGGCACAGGACAGAGGCTGGTGATAAAGCCGAGCAGCCCGGGCTCTCCCATGGCACATTCCTGGGCCGTGATGGTGCTTTTATAACCGGAGTCTCCGTAGGCCGCATGACCGTCCTGGCTTGGTTCTGGTTGAGCCCTCTTAACCTTGAATGGTCATGTCCTTCACAGCCAGCCCTGGTGGACAGAGCCCCCTGCTGGAGGGCCTGGGGACCAGATTCCCAGGGGAAACAGGAGGGTCTCTCCCAAGAGCTGGGAGACCAGGAGGTCAGAACATGAACCGACGCCGGGAAGGAATCCGCGGGCTGCCGTTGACGGACCGCAGGAATGGGTATCACCGCAAAGGGTTTCTCCAGTAGCATTTTATCTCCATGTGGAAGACTGGGTGATAAAGACAGAGCCGCTGCTTTACTTAAATCTCTACAGCTTCTCAGATTAGTGACTCCTGGGAAATTGTTCTTTAGGCTGCCGGTGCCCACACCGGAAGAAGAGGCGTCCCATCCTTAAGTAAGTTTTGAAAATGGCGGACTGAGTACAATAAAACATGACAATTTTAAAAGTTAAAAAATAAATGGCTACAGAATAGATGACATATACCATTCACTTTAAAATGGGACCCTCTGCAGCAGAACTTTCCAGGGTCTTCAATGTGAAAAGAACATTTCAAACAAAACACACTTTTCCCGAAACTCGTCGGAGCATGGACCTTGATTTTGTGGCACATTCATTAATATTTTTGGAAGTATGTCATAGAATATCAGTGTAGGAAATCCATTCGTGCTTCTCATTTTTTCTAAGAGTTCTTTTGACCAACATTTCACTTTAGTATTGCTCTAATTTTACCGCTAAACTGGAGGCTGTTTCTCATCAGTATTTAGCACTGTTGTTTTACTACTGAGGGACACAGTGCTCTGCATCAAGGTGGTTAGTAATATTTGACATTCATCTTGGACCTATGTCTGTTCAGTGGTTATAGCAGCCTGATCAAATGTCTTCTTTTAGACTTAAGTTCATTTAAATTGTGTAAAGACTATTTTTCCCTAGTGTGTATGGAATGCTTTGTTCTAAAATCATGCAGTTTTGAAAATAAGACCAGGATTGTTTGCATTTTAGATTTATAAGCAAATGGGGTATCGATTCTGTATGGACAAGAGTGAAATGGTCTCCTCCCGGTATGATGGGACCAAACCATCCTCATAAGATGGAAGAGTTTGAAAGGGAGGCATTTCATTTTTATTGCTATTTCCATAGTAATATTTTAAAGGCTTCCTCTTAAAATTTCATATTTAAAAATATTGTATAGGGTCGGACACAGATAGATACCACTTAGTAAGTGTGCCTGAGGAAGGGGGGTGGGGTTTACTGGGAAACGTGAACTCTCACGAGAAAGCTTTAACTTTGCGGGATTTCAGATCTGAAATATTTGCAAGTTCTAATTGTTTTGGTTACAGTTCAATAAAAAGTGTTCTGTCTAACCCTGTCTAATTCTGATTTTCTGTAGTCACTGTGTCGCCTGAGTCTTAGGCCCTAAGACCCTGGGTCCCAAGACACAGTCTTGGTCCAGAACCCGAGGCCCCTCCTCCAAGGGGCTTCCAGGGAGAGGCCTGGGTCCCAGGGACACGGTCCCGGGGCCGAGCTTCTGCTCTGCGCCCCCAGCCGTGTCACGTGGACTCTGCTCTGTGCCGAGGGCACTGTGACGTGGCATGACATGGTCGGTCAGACTCCCGCGGTCACAGCGCTTACCGGAGGCTGCGTGGGGACATCATGCCCTGAAGACTCTGGCTTTCGGAAGAGTGGCTTCACTCAGGACCAGGAGAAAATGAACTCCAGACCCTGACCCTCCTCTTGCGGCTGCGCCCCAGGTGGCCTGTGACTCCCCTCCAGCCAGGCGCCCCGCTGTCCCTGGGAGCTCGCCGGGGAGCCCCTGTCACCGGTCAGTGTGACTCAGCGAGGCGCCTGCAGCTCACGTTTTACAGGGATTTCCTTCCCACGGGAGCCCCCTGGCCCGGGTCCTGCACACGGGTTTTCCAGGCCAAACCAAAGCCAAGTTGCCAAGGGCCCTGCCCTTCTCCCTCCTCAGCTGCCAGCCCTGCCGGGTTGCTTTGGGGGGAGAATCGGCTGCCCTCCAGAGGGACCCCGTGAGCGGCCGACCCCTGCCCTTGGGCGCCTGTGTCCCAGGCCTCTTTCCCGAGGCTGAGGCTGGGCCTCCCATAGGTTGCCGGCATCACCCCCTTTCCTTTCCCCACGGGCATCTCCACATCTTATTTCAGCCTGTGCGCCCGTGACCGGCCAGGAGCCGGCCTAGCAGTCGCCGGCGGCCCCCCCCCCCCTCCCCCCCGCCAGGCGGTGCAGCATTTATACTGACATCTTTCGCTTGGGAGTCACTTTCTAAATGTCCGCCTCACGCATGCCTCTCCCCGCAGACGGTGCCGCAGTGGGGTGGGCTGGGCCTGTTCCGTCCCCCAGTCCATCCTTAGGCCGGAACTCGCGCCACTGACCCAGCGATGTACCGAATGAGCAAAACGCCAGAGGCATTCGAAAAAATCTCCAGCAGTTCATGGAAATTAAAAACTAAATTTATCCTTATAATAGAAAAAGAATAAAATAAAATTTGCCCTAAATAACAGCAAAAGAAGTTATTGTTAAAATGATAGTCTACAGGATGTTTTACCGCATGGAACTTGGTTTGCGATGTATTATGAAATAAAGGAGAGTTGCAAAGAAACGTGACAATCTGAGCCTGTTTCTGTGAAAAATAGACCAACATATGCAGGCAGAGAGCGGCTTGGAAATCAGCGTACACAAGGCACTCCAGTACCTATCTACACGCAATGAGATAATGGATGCTTTTTAATTTTTTAAAGAACTTTTGCTTATCTTTATTTCCTCCAACATGCGTTGCTGTAGCAATGAAAAAGCAATGAATGTTATTTTTAATTAAAAGTAGTCAAGCCCACTAGTTTGTTTCGCGTTTAAGCAGCATGGAGCTATAACCCATTCCGCGGGGTGTTCCTTCCAGCTCCTGCCGGGACTAAGGTGTCAGGGAACCTGGACCCCCCTACCCCTTTGGGTCCTAAATGACCTTCCTAAACCCCGAGTCAGCACCACAGCGCCTCCCACCGGCGCCCTCGGCTCTGCTGTGCCTGGCCTGGACCCTGGCCTGGCTCCCCGGGGCGGGCGGGCCTGCTCTTGTTTCTCAGGGCAAAGTGCAGTCTGGCCTCAGGGGCGACACCCCCAGCACCCCACTGCTTGCAGGGCTGGGAATGTTCCCTTCACCGATGTCTCTGAGATTCAAAACACTGAGCTCTTGTCACCACGCGGCTGGGACCAATGGAAAGCCCCTGAGATGGACGGGAGAGCACTCCAGCCACACGGCCCTCCTGCTGGCCGCCTGCGCCTGGCGGTCCCGGGACCTTGCTCACAGGCACAAAGGGCAGTGACCTCCAGGAGCGGACGACCAGAGACGGGGCGGACGGGAGCGCTCACGCTCAGGGCCTTGCTGCCCGGGAAGGAGGCAGCGGGGACGGGCAGGGCTCTCTGAGCGCGGCGGGCAGGAGCGGCGCCCTTTTGCGTGGAGGGCCCCGTAGCAGCGTATGTCCTTACACAGCGGCCCTCGTCGCCTCCAACGGAGTCTTAGGGCGGAGCAGCCTCGGCCTGGCGTGGCCGTCTGGTCTGTGGGCACCTCTGTCCCCTTTCACAAGGCTCATGTGATGTCGCTGCATCCTCATGAGGAATGTCCCTTGAGTTTGAAAAATAAAATCGGATCCGTGTCATGGGCCTTGTTTGATGCCGTTCATCCCTTGCTCTCTTTGAAGGCGCTGTCAGAATTCTGTCTTCTAATGACCCTGGGATTCATTCCACTGTGTGTGGGGGGCAGGGACGGGGAGGGGGCGCTTCCCCAAACCTCGTCCTTGGCACTGCCGCCACAGCTCACACATTCCAGGAACCTCCTCAGCTGGGAAGGACAGGATGATGTTTATCTTCCACGTTCCAGGCTGCCTGAGCTCTCCTGCGCAGAGAGAAAAAGAGAGAGAGAGAGAGAGAGAGAGAGAGAGAGAGAGAGAGAGAGCTAGAGCGCCTGGCATGTTTGCATAGCTGTGGCGTCAGCCCGGGCCTGTCAATAAGACAAACAAGCAACTCCGCCCCAAAGCCAAGGCCGTGGGGAGTGGGGAGAGGCCCGCGCCGGCAGCCAGGCGGGACCCCGGGGCTTTGGCGCGGGCAGGTAGTCCTGCCTCCTGGGGACAAGCGGGCCTGGATTCGGTTCATTGCCGAACTGCTTCCCAGCCGGGCGCTGGCCTGTGAAGTGCCGAGGAAGGCGGCAGGAGGAAATAAACCCCCACGTTCTCCCGGTTAGCGCCCCCCCAAAGCCGCTCTCAGAGGCTGTGCAGCGGAGTGGGTTACGAGGAGCTCAGAACCAGCCTTTAGTCCACAGAACGGGAAGTTCGTGGTGCAGATCACTCCCCGGGGAAAACACTCCCTGATCCGTACATGTGCTTCACTTCTGGATCTCGTCCTATTCTGTGTCACTGGAGAACATTTCAGTGACATCGTCTCGAAGCCACTTCCTGGCATATTTGTAATCATGATGTCATCTGGCCCCAGAGGCCTTGTCTGTGTGTATCAATGGGGGCACTGTGGCTGGCTGCCGAGATCGGGGGTGCGTGGGAACACTGGCACGAGAGGGCACGGGGCAGGGCAGCCCCCCACCCAGCGGCCACACAGAGCTGCCCGAGGGAAGCGGGGCCTGGGCACAGACCCGCAGGCCGCGCCAAGCCGCTCAGCAAGCCACTCGGTGATTCACGCAAACACTGGGGAACGTGGAGGGTAGGGAAAACCAAACTTGCTGGAACAACCCTCCCTATAAGTCTAGATGCAAACACCCTAAATTAAACACGGCAATCCAAACCCAGCAGTGCCGCCTGATACACACATTTAAAGAGACACTACTTCAGGAATGGAGTTATGCTTCACTATCTGGAATCTTCTTAGACAATCCACAACATCCGCCTCTTTCAGGGGGGAAATTGTGAGTAAGACGTTTGATACAATTTGCAGGTACTCCTAAGAAAATTTTTAAACAAATCGGGATTAGGAGGAAATGATCTCCCAGTGAAAGAGCTGAGTCGTGAAAAGCCAGCAGCAGATATTACCGCCCTGAACTGCCTTCCACTGTAACTGGGAGCATGACCGAGCTGCTATCACTGTTATCACTGGTATTTCTGGTCATCTGGGAAGGTCAGAAAAGAAAGCGTCTTTTGGATATTTGGAAATAAGGGGTTAAATTATTCTCCCTGCTGAGGGTATCCGTGCATTCCCCAAAACCCCCACATACTCAACTTTTAAAAACGTGGAACAATATTGACATCCTAGAAGGAGGTCCCCGTATATCATGGAATTAGCAGAATTTCCCAGATAAACTACTCGTGATCCAGAGACGTGGCTAGCGGGTCTCCATGTTCTTGGCTTGTTTCGTGATCTAAGAAAAATTAAGTTTACGAAAGAGATCAGACCCAGGGGACTAAGCAGCACATGCCCCACCCAGTTGAATTCTCACGGCAGCGATGGAGGGCGTGGGCATGAGCGGGGAGCCGTGGCATGTTTGACGTGTCGTCAATAGCAGCAGGTTTACAGAGAGAGCACTGATGCTAAAATCACTGGAAAGCGCAGGTAATTATGCCAAAGGGTTTACGGAGGCCGAGACAGCAGGGCTTTGGTGTTCTTCTGCTTCCAGAGGCTTTATTTGGTGGAGTTTCCCGTAATTCTGACCAAGGTTCCTTTAAGAACTCACTTGAATGGCTGTTTAACAGAGTTGGAGTTGCAAACACGCTAATAATTCCCCACCACTTCCACCTGTAAAAATAATGGGCCCTCTAACATCCCATGCAAGACCTGTTTGTCCTCTCTGAGGGGTTTGCGTCTCATGCACAGCGCCCTGCTGAGGACACATGTTCAGGGAAGAGTCCGGGCCTCCTCCCGCTGGCCCTGCTCGCGCTGCTGCAGTTGACGGATCTTTCCAGGAGCCGGGAGGGGCCTCGGCGGGTAGAACACGAGCCTCTTGCTCCTGCTCCCCTGCGTCGGGGGCAAGGAAGCCAGAACGGAATGAGCGGCCGGGGTTTCACCGCGGCAACATATGTCCAACTTCAGTATTTCCCCAACGAACGCTCCGAGACGTGGTTTTAATGCCACAGCGTGGCTGAGCGCACACGTTGGTGAGTCTGCGTTTGCAGGAACAGGCCTGGGCTGCGGCAGGGACGGAGCGTCAAGGCCTCAGTAAGCAGAGCCCGCGGGTTTTCCATTTTCTAGAAAGTCCACTTCCCAGGGGACTGAGCCCACCTCTCCGTCTGCCCCCACCCCTTCCACGCCCTCCGCTGGAGGCCGTGGCTGCTCCCGGTGGGGACGGCTAACGTGTTTACTTGGTTTCATGGCAATGCCTGCCTGTGGGTTTTGCGTGTCCCCCTGAGTTTGGAGGAGATGCCGGGTCTCTGGGAGAATCGGCTGGGAGGCAGGTGCAGGCAGCCTCCTTCGGCGCCGGTGGCATTGGTGTTCGCGCTGCGGAAATCTTGCTCATCAGCGGGGCTGCCATTGTGCGCGGGCGCTGCTGCGCGCGTGGGTAGCCGCCTGGATCCAATAGGCTGGCCACGCTCCCCGCAGGGAACCTAACCCTGAGCCCCATCCGTGTGCCGCCTCCCTCTTCCCGGGACGTTCGCCGACCTCGTGAGCTCCGGAAACTAACCCTCAGTGCGCACTGACGGGCAGTCATTTCCTTTCTGGGGCGGCGAGAGGTAACTGTGAAAACACGGGTTGATCACATCGCGTCTGCTGGGTTCTAGAACCGCACAGCGTCTTCATGACTGCACCCGCCTCGTGCGCGGTCCTTGGAGACGGGAGATGAGCCACAGAGGACCAGCCGATCTCCCTCCCGGCAGTCAGTGGGCGGGGATCGGGGCACAGTGAAAGGCGCCACCCCGGGCTGCCTGGGCGCCACCACCCGGCCCCCCGCCGTCTTGTTCCCCGGTCCCCACTGTTGGCGTGAATAACGGCAACCACACCCCCTCGTCGCGGGCCCCCTTTGGATGGTGATCGGGAAGTCTCACGTGCCTAAAACCAAGCCCGGTGGATTGCCAAGAAGCCACAATGACGTTCTATTCCATTATGATAATTTGTTTTCAGGAGGCATATTTTTAATTATTTGCATGAATAATGTCATTATGTTTTCGTGCCAATACAATGCTGATAATTAATTTACACGATGGAAATTTCTTAATGATTTGATGCCAGTGTAGTAGCGGATGTTGACATAAATTTAACTTTTACGTGTAATTGCCAGCACCCCCAGCAGTGAAGACCGCGCTGCAGGGAGAGAGACACGGTTCCTCCGGGAAGAAGGTCAGTGAAAACGAAAGGCCCTCCCAGGGCTCCCAGGCCCGGACGGAACACCGGCTCGCCGCCGGCAGAGCCTCCCTCGGACGCAGCTGGGACAGAGCCTCCCTCGGACACAGGGGCGGGGGCGAGCCGTGGGACGAGCCGTGGGACCGGGGCTCCGGAGGCCTGCGGGCCGGATGTGCCCCTGCAGGACAGGTCTGGCAGCCCCTTTCCTGCTGGTTCTCATAACCTTTCCTGAAAAGCCGTTCAGAAAGGCTGTGAAGCGCTTTGTGAAACCCTATCTTGTCTTTGCTAATTGAAATTCTACTTGAAAAATTTAACCAGGAAAATGATGGGCCCTTGTTATTTTAACTACAGAACAAAACACAGGGGTGTGGTTAAAAAGGTCAGCCCTCACCCCTCAGTCAGTGAACCCACGGGGCTCAAATCCATTCAGGGGGTGGACCCTGAAATGTGTTACCTCCCCCCTGACCCCCCCGAATAAGCCCGGCCGCAGGATTCTGTGGAAAACCCCACTTCTGTTTACAGAGGGGGAGGGACTGTGCCGTCTCCGAGAGCCCTTCCGAGAGCCCAGAGCTGCGGACAGCAGAGGAGACCCTCCCGCCCAGACTCACTACACACAGACAGATAAATATGGACATTCTGAATATGCACAGATAGAGATTCTGAATATACATACATGAACACACTTACATATACCTATACACATACATATAGTCACACATTCAAATACGAATGTGTGAATGTGTGTGTGTGTATATATATGTGTATATATATATGTATATATATATATATATATATAGTATATTTCTGGTTTGAAAATATTGGGATTTTACTTCCTCTATTTGTTTTTAAATTCTTAACTGAGGATATTTTTCCATTGATTTTTAGAGAGAGTGGGAGGGGGAGAGACAGAGAGAAAAACATTGATGTGAGAGAGACACATCAATTGGTTGCCTTCTGCACTTGCCCCAACCAGGGCCCGGGCCAGGGAGGAGCCTGCCACTGAGGTACGTGCCCTTGACCAGACTCGAACCCAGGACCCTTCAGTGTGCAGGCCGACACTCTATCCACTGAGCCAGATCATCTAGGGCTACTTCCTCTCTATTTTTGAAGAGGAAAACACTCTACGGTCCTGCTTGGCCAGCTCCTCTGACCTTGCCCAGGTAGCTATGTTTTCAGTCTCAGCCTTTACGGACATCCTCCCTCACGTGGTGTGGAGGGCGGCTACAGCGTTTGGACAGGTTCAAGCCTGGGGCTAATGAGAGGGCACGATCCTCTAGTGCAGGGGTCCTCAAACCTTTTAAACAGGGGGCCAGTTCACTGTCCCTCAGGCAGTTGGAGGGCCGGACTATAGTTTAAAAAAACTACGAACAAATTCCTATGCACACTGCACATACCTTATTTTGAAGTAAAGAAACAAAACGGCAAAAACACCCGCATGTGGCCCGCAGGCCGTAGTTTGAGGACGCCTGCTCTAGTGGCAAAGCCACGTGCAAGTCCCAGCACAGTTACAGCCAAAGGCTATGGCTGTAAGCTTGACCTTATGGTCCGCACCTGTGGCCCCACGTGGCTGAGTGACGGCTGCGGGAGGAGCAGCAGGTAAACAAAGCTGGATCAGGTGCCTGTCGTTGAGTGGATTGGAAACCCGAGAGAACGTGTGACCTCGCCCTGACTTTGCCCCGTGGGATCTGCTATAGAATGAAGACTCGGCTTGCAGGCCGTGGCGCTGTCTCTCCATCAGAGAGGGCAGCGTCCCACCCAGCCCCAGCTTCCTTCTCTTGTCTGTCTTCTCCACCCTTCACCGCCCCCTCTCAGCTTCACCCATGGCCATGCCGGCTCGGCACAACGTGGCATCAGCACCACAGGAAATGCTTGGAGCTCAGAGCAGATGATGCCCACTGTTTCCTATTCACCATGGCTTGTGAGTTATTTTTAGTAATTAGTTTTCAACCTACGTGGACCCTTGAATAAGGTGAGTGATGGGAAGTAATGAAACATTCCAAGGCCAGTTGTCACTTTGATTTGCTTTTTGGCTTTTGAAGTGCTGGCCTAGGGTGGCCTACGCAGATGGAGGAAACCGTCAGGCCACGTTCTGTGCAGCAGTGGGGTTATTTCGGGTCATCTTGAATGAGAGAAAGGAAGCCCGCAGCCTACCAGTAGATTACACGTGTACTTGTCTGTCCAGACATGTTCCGCATCCCTGCCATCGCCAGCAGTGACAGGGTCACCCATTAGCGCTGAGCTCACTGATCGTGGCTATTTGTGTTCGGGAGGGCTTTGCCTCGGCAGGAACGAGCAGGGAGCAGATGCGACATGCAGTTTATTCCGCTTCTCCATCCACTTCCCAAGAGCGGTCTCTCACTGTCTGTGCCTCTTTGTCCTCCCAGTTTCACGTCTGGAAAAACAAAAACTAGAACAAAAGAAAGGGTATAAGGAGTTGGTATATATAGAAGCAGGATGAGCTGGTTCCACGTGGGCTCTGCAAACTTGATCCTGATAAATATTTTGAGAGCTTTGTTTCAATTGGTTGGTTAAAACAATTCAGCTCCTAGGAATTGAAATGTTTTTTTGAACGTTTCTGAACAAAACTATGCGTTTTTGCGCTGTCACAATTTACTTAAAAAGTGGGCAACAACTTCCTATGGGCTTAGGTTTAATAGATGTGATCTTTGTTTTTAACACCGGTTCCTCTGGGTGTTATGCACTACATAATTTGGGGGGGAGGTTAATAATTGACCCTTAATAACTTTTCAATGCTGCCTGCTACATTTTAACTGATGTACTGATTTCTAATTACTTTAAAAAATGCATGATGCTTAGAAATATGCTTTGGCTAAATTGTGAGTCACGTGCTACAAGTAACTGGACATGTTTGTTGTGGGTTTTCACACATGTGCTCAGTGCAATTGTTTACATGTGTCAGAATCCTTGCATTCACTAGTAAACAGCTCATTCTGTGAAGATTTAGGAAATGCTTGGACACTTATTTTCATGGGAACGTCCACTCTGTCACTGAACTAAGAGGGAGCACCTTAATGCTGACGGCTGTGGTCCATGCTCGGGAAAGAACACAGAAACCTTAAAACCTAAATCGAACCACACTTGCCTGTTGAAAGTGCAGACAGAATGCTCACATTGTGGATAAACATAATTGGCAGGTCCGCCTGGACCGGAAGGGTCCTGGTGCCGGGACGCTGGGCTGTGAGCCTTGGCCTGGCTCCTCCTCTGCTCCGGAGAGTCCCGCTTTCCATGGGAGGGTTGACTGTTGTGAGCGGATGGGCTTTCGACGTGGTGTGCGTGGGTTAGAGCTGACTGCGTGGCTGGAATGGCGGCAGTTCCTACACTGAGAAGCTGCCTCCAGACCAGTCAGAGTCCTCAGAGCACGGCGTCCCTTCGTTTGGCTGATGGTTTTTCATGGATTGCCACCCCGAGTCCGGAAGGGAGGACACTTTGTCGCTTTAATCCAGATGCGTAGGCACCAGCAGTTCCCTGAACTCCCTGCTCATGATGCGCTTGGCCGCGGGGCGTGCCGGCCTCACCACGCTGCTGGCGACGCCTCCCGGAGCCGGTTTTCCCAGAACGAGGGGTCTTGGCACATCACCAGGGCTCCTTGCAAAGGTAGCGGTTGGAATCGCCAAGATTCAGCCACGCGTCCCTGGAAAATCCGAAGCGCCCATCTTCCCTGCACCGAGAAACACCCACTGCAGGGTTCGATGGGGTCACCTGCGCCGTGGGAAATGCCTGGGAAGCTTTTTCCGAGTTAGTTATGTCGGCACCTTCTGTTCTTGCCAAAGGCCGACTCGCGCCTCCCTGGAAATGCTGCTCAGCTCCGGAGGGCGTTCAGTTCCTGCCCTGCCTTGGGAAATCGGCCGAATCTTAGAAAATTGGAGCCAATGATTCCTTTTGATGAGATGAAGTGGAGGTCAGGTTGACCCGGGGGAGCTGAAATCCTCGACTTGAAGGCTACCCAGCCCCCGTCCCCGTCCCCTACTCTGCACAGCTGGCCAGCGCCATCCTGATGCGGGACCCAGGGTTTGTCCTCCCGGGGGGGGTCACACGGATACAGACAGCCCGAGAGCCGAGGAGGGCTCCCGGACCCCCGCCCGCTCTTGCCGCCGGGGCAGCAGACAGGTGGATAGATGAGCGGCTTTATAGCCGCTCCCAGGTTGGGCTGCCACCGTGTCAGGCTTGATGATTGTGCGAAGGACAGAAATGCCTGCTTCTCTCTTAGAGACGCCCAGCAGCTCCGAGAGCAGAGCCTGCCCAGCGGTTGGACCTGTGTGTGTCTGGACAGAAATGTCTGGCTGATTCCATTGCGCCTCCTGTAATATACTGCGACTTCACGTGAGTCTCTTTAAACAGTAGAGACATCCCCATATATGTAAACACGCACAGGTGACGGCCCACGTGTCCTCACCCACACTCTGGGGAATGCATACATACATGACTTTCTATTTGTGTCCCTCGTATTTATGACTAGGAAGGGAAGGGACAATCCTCGGAATTATAACTAAGCACGCCAGGCGCAGTGGCTGGCGCAGAATTCAATTAACAGATAGCAATCACCCGTGGGTGCTGCGGGAGGCGGAACGGGGGCCTGCTAATAAGTCACATCTTAAAGCCACAGCCTTTATCGGCCACCAGCCAGACACGGGCACTGCTCGGGGCAGTTCCCAAACGCCAGCTCTCGCCGTGCAAGGATTTGTGTGCGATCACTCAGCCAGGTCTCCGACCATCGGGCTGGCGAGCTTTGCACGCGGAACTGCTGCGGCCGGAGAAGGCAGGAGCTGTGCTGCTGCCCGCGCTGGGAGGTTGGGAGGGGCGGGACAGGAGTTGAGGAATGATGGGTCTGCATTTGTATTTTTAAATGTTTTCCTTGTCATTTGCTGACCTCGGAGCTATGTTAGCGCGCATGTCTGCTGGGCGAGTCGGAGCTGAATTTCAGGAAAGCGCAGAGGCATTCATGTACCCAAGGGCCAGGGACTCCCCGAAAGCCACCCGCTTCCCTCGGGGCGGCTGAGGATGGCCCCTCGCGCCTTGGTCTTGCATTTTAGTTAAAGATTAACCCTGGGACACAGGCTGTTTGTTTTATCTTCTCACATAGGTGGTCAGAGAAATCCCACACCAGGTCAGACGCTCTGCAAGTGCCTTTCAAGGTATTTTGTATTGAGTACAAGCAAAGAGCAAAGGAAGGTGGTGATGAGATGGGAAGCAATGAAACTTCCAGAAGGAGGGCCTGAATTTATCAAAAGAATGCGACCCCCCGTATTTGACGGGAAAGGAAAATTGTCTTGTGTTGGAATAACCAGAAGCTGTGTTGATGACGGCCAAGATTTAAACCCTCACCGCATGGACCTGGCTCCAGAACAGCGAATGGGTGGGCATCTGGGTCATGAATTTGCCTGGAGGTGTAGGTCGCGTTGGCTATGAGCAGATGCCTGGGGGACCGCCTGCTCAGCAGATGGCTCTGCTGGGGGACCGTCTTCTACACTTGGTTCCTTGATCAATCAGACCTTCTGTAAAGCTCTCGGCTCTTCAAAGCGGAGGCGGAGGGAGGAGGGGACCGCTGAGAATGCAAGGAGAGCCGCGCTGTAGGTACAGCCAAGGGAAGTGAGATCACATTCCACTTTAACTATATTTTTCAAGTGCTTAGGTCTTTTGAATAGCTCTCCTGTGAGGTTCAAGCTTTTACATTTTTTTCAAAGTGAAAAAATAAAAGCAACAGCAAACAAAAGTTGTAGAGCCCAGACATTTGACACTTCGCAGCTGTGGGGTTCCTAAGCCAGCTGATTTTTAGCGGGATGCACGTGGCGCGCTCCTTAAGACAGGACAGCTGCTCCCCGTTTGAGCCCTTGGCCGAACAGGAGCGGGGTTCCCGAGTCCGGGCTCTGCTCCTTGCCCTGGGGATCCAGTGGCCACTGCCTCACTGGAGGCCTGAAGCGTTGTCCTGAGAGATTTCCCTGCCTACAAAGGACCCGAAGCATCACACATCACGCATCACGCCTGGAAAGAACCTTCTCTGAAGGGAGCGGTTGGCTGCCCAGAGCCCTCAGGGTGGGGCCGGCATTGCACCCCATGCCTGTGGTTTTCTCTTCTGTGGAGTCTGTGGGGGCAAGAACCCGGGTGGACTTCATTCATGACCAGAGGGTCCACGGTGGCCGAACAGGGACAATAGATTATCCTTCATCCAAACTATGTAGAGTCTCTTAAACTTGCCACTTACAAATGCCACCGGGTAGCGCTGCCAGTGGAGGGGAAGCACATGAAGACTCACGGTGGACTTCGCGGTAAGTGTTTGAGCGGAGTATGTACAAACTTCCACGGAACGTGGACAAGGGTCTCTGCAGATTCCCCCCATTTCCTCGTTGTTCATAAGTTTCAGTTCTGTGCCACCTAGAAAGTGGTACCAACATTCTTTTAAATGTAACATATATGGTTGACTAAGATAACACATGTCTCAAATTTTTGAGAATCAATTACAATTACTTATTCAGAAATGTTTGGATGGCTGCAATAATAGGGCTTATGGAGGACTTAAGAATAAGAGGCAGATGAGGTCCTGAGGCACAGAATGAGCATCCATGGTCAAGGGCCAACCTTTTGAGATGACGTGTAATGGCGTGGTGACCTACCTGCACTGAGCTCTCGATTCTGTGGGGACTCAGGGAAAGGGGCTCACGGGACAATGGGTCATGGCTGGGCCATGTGGGCAGCACAGGTGTGCATCTTACCTTCTCCTCCATTAGAAATTCATATTATGCGTTTGTGCTCATTTTTCTCGACCTTTTAAACAATTCAGTATTTCTTATTCTTGGGCTATCAAGTTTGCAAAGGCAGTGTTTCTTTTGGGCTAATTTACCCTGGTAGGTTGCTAGGAGTGTTCCCTCACTCTACGATGTCACAACAGAGATAGTCGGATGAATGAATGACTCACCGTTCCACATGTTTCAAGATTTTCTGGACGTCATATTCGCCTCGTACCCTCCATGAGTCTAGATGGAATAGACAGCACCTTACAACCCACCCGCCGAGGAGGCTTCCAGGTGGGACCTCGTGCAATGACCTCCACCTGGGCTTCGGCTGTGGCGTTCTCTGGCTGGAGCTCTGGGGCTGGGATGGGGGGAAAGGAAGGATGCTCTCAGTTTGCTTCAGACTGGGACCCCTATGAAGATGGGGTGACTGGGCATCAAGAAGGAAAAGAAGGGGATTATAAAGCTATGAGCAGGAAAGTAGTATCAGGGCTGGGATTTCTGGAGGAAATGGGTGGGACTGCACAGACACAAGGGGAACACTGTGACTCATCCTGGAGACAGGCCACGAGAGCCTAGACCATGTCAGCGGGACTGTGGGAAGGACACGCGGGGCTAAACTCAAGACAAGCCACGGAAGGGAACGTTAAGAACTTGGTAACTGACATGGAGGCCGGGGCGGCGGAGGGGCCGGACCCCTGTGCTTCCAGAAGCAGAAGAGAATGAGGCCTCAGAGACTCCCTGGTGAGCTGACCACAGGCTGTGGTGATTTTCCAGACATTGTTTCAGCCAAGTGTGGAGGGAGAAGCAAGCAGGTGGCTGGAAAATGGGGGCAGGAGTGGTTTTTTAATCACTTTTCAAAGAAGTTTGGCCTTGAAAGAAAAGAGAAAAGAGGAGTTGCAGGATCCAAAGATACCTTTCCCCATGAGAAGTACGCCTGTCTGTGGGCAAGGAGAGAAGATAAAGACTGAGGACGAAGGAGTGAGTGTCATTAAGGAAGCCTGGTCTGGAGATAGCGATGGACTGGGGCTGGGCCTGGCCAGGCGGGAGAGCTCTGGCCCCTCAGTCAGCCTCACTGTAGGGATAGCTAATGAGGTGGGCTTGCCCTTGAGCCTGACGGAGCCCCTGTGTCCTGCTCTGTACCCTGAACACCGTAATGAAAATGAAATACAAACCTATGCAGTGCACTCCCTGAGAGTCTGAACAGCAGACCCGTGGTCAGTGACAACATGAGGACAGTGACAACATGAGGTCAATGACAACTGCGGGGAAAATCTTCATGTGCAGGGGTCTAGGAGAGCGCCCAGCACACAGTGTGTCCACAGGCCTGGCCCTGATGCCTGTGAAATGATAAAGAACTTGTGAGGCACAGGAAGGAGCTCATGCAGGATATCATCTGGTGTCACCCTCCTCTTCCCGTTCTACTTGTTGTTAGCGCAGTGTGCAATGCCCCAGGTCCCAGCATCCTCCTAAGGAGTCTGTGAGGCAGGCCCTGGCCCCTGAGTGGCCAATGAGGCAGGTGCGGTCCAGGGCTGAGGGCAGGAGTTGGGTGCGGAACCCACCAAGGGAAGAAGAGCTGGGAGGTGGAGTGTGCTCTGAGCAAAACCTCACATCCAAACAGGATGAGCTGAGAGCAGAGGGAGACAAAGGGCCGAAACCGGAGATCACTCCAGGGGGGTAGGAATGGTGGGTCCCCCTTTCACAGGACAGGAGGCATGGCCCACAGGTGAGGAGGGAGCTGTTCCAGGTGCTGAAGCGGTCTGAGCAGAGGTGCTAGGGTGGGCACAGGCATCCTGACCCTGCCTCCAGCCGCTGCTCAGCTTTTACTGTGTGTTTGGCAGCTGCACTCAAACGCTGAGACAAGCATTAAGGGTAAAAGGTCCTTGTGGCCCGGCCAGTGTGGCTCAGTGGTTGAGCATCGACCTATGAATCTACGATTCCCGGTCAGGGCACGTGCCTGGGTTTCAGGCTGGATCCCCAGTGGAGACATGGAGGGGGCAGCTGATCCACGATTCTCTCTCATTATTGATGTTTCTATCTCTCTCTCTCGCTTCCTCTCTGAAATCGATAAGAATGTCTTTTGAAAAAGGTCCTTGTGAAAACCAGTGCGGAGAGACACACTTGCCAAGGACGAATAAGACAAAGAACAACGGCAACAGGAAAAGCCTCGCTGTCCGAGGAGAGGGTACAGGCACCGGCCACACGTGACCGCGCCTTTGCTCTCGGTGACCTTGGGAAGGCTGGCTCTTCAACGGCGTCTGTGAGGAAAGCCAGGCGAGGCGTGGCTGCCCATCCGAGGGCCCCGGCTCCAAACACGGGCATCTTTGTTCTCGGAGGCCGTCACCCGCGGTCCTGGGCATGTGGCCTTATAATTAAATTGGACCCTGAAAAGGAATAGGCTCCCAGATTTCTTTCTTTTCTAAAGAGCTGAGCCTTTTCCTGGGAGAAAATTCCCATTTCTTCAGCGTGTCGCCGAAGTCAGATGCTTGTCAGGGAAAGTTACTCTATTAAAAAGAATTGCTCCAGTTAAACCACAGATCCTATCCATTATGCTCCCTTTCCCTGGGGCACACAGTTCATGGTTGGGAAATTCCCCTTCATGTTCTCTTTCCGAGCAAAACCCCTTTAGTGCGCAGGGAGGGCCCGGCTTCCTGGCCACTGCTGTGTGAGAGCCAGGCGGCGGTGCAGCTCCTCTCCCAGGCCAGTGGTCGGCAAACTGCGGCTCGAGAGCCGCAGTTTGCCGCTCTGTTGACTAATGAGTTTGCCGACCACTCACCTAGACTCTTGATTCCAATAATTACAGGCTGTTGTTCCTTGTGATTAAGCCCCTATCCCAGTGGTCGGCAAACTCATTAATCAACCACTGTCCCAGGCGAACACTCACCTGCTGGCATCTTGGCGGTGCTGGTGCAGGGGGTGGGCCGGCAAATGCCAGCCTCCTTCTGACAGGCAAGTGTTTCCCAGTCAATCAGGCGGCCAAAAGCCTGTGGCAAGAATCGAAGTCCAGAGCGAAGAAAGACAGACGATGAGCCGCCACGAGGGTGGGGACGTAGTGCATCTGCTGGCTCGGCCCCCACCTCCGCTCGGAGCTGGTAGTCAGCAACCGCAGAAACCATGGCCCCCGGCCATTCAGAGACCCCCTCCCGCCTCTGGTGCTCAGCTTCGGCGCACAGACCCTCCTTCCCACGTGCAACCTCCCAGTCATCCCTTCCTGTCCCGCTCAGGGGCTAGGGCTCAGGTCGGACTTTCCTGGTTCCCCCAGGAGTTCAGGTCTCCCTCCCCTGTGGCCTCACAGCTCTTTGCTCAGATCTCCGGAGGCATTTATCATGTGGAACTGCCTATTAGCTTGTCTGTCTCCGCCAATGGACTCGCTATGAGGAGAAGGCTTGTCACCAGGCAATGCAGTCACAGTGTCTGCCATGAATAGCTCATCAAGAGCGGCCGTAAATTAGTGTGTGTAGACTAACACATAGGTGTAGTTTAGCCCTCCCTTTATTACCGATGGTGCAATTGAGTTCTGAGCGTTGAAAGCTCACCCACAGCAATCGGTGGTGACGTCAGCTTGTCCGTGCAGGGTAATGCGTTTGTCCTGAAGCCAGACATCCTTCGCTGTGTGCTGGAGACCTTCAGCTGGACCGTGAGAAGCTCCTAGCTGAGAGGTCCCTTGAGTTGCCTCTAAGATCTTGGTTAAACAGCGTCTATCAGAATAATGAGGGAACAGACACATTTGCTGCCACGGAGCCAAGGTCTGGTCAGGAAACTGGCTGTGGCCCCGCCATTTCTGGGGGTACTTGCCCCATTGCTCTCTGTGGACGGGGGTTGAGCCCTGAAAAGCTCTCCAGCCTCAGGTGGCCGCGAGCTGTCTGCTCACCGCGTCCTGGGAGGGAGGGAGCCCTCACGGCTGCATGAAGAGTGGACGCTCCCAGAAACCGCCCTGCTCCCCCGCCAGCGCCGGGCCAGGCCAGACCTGAGGTGACGACCCGCTCCCGGGCGGGCTGGGCAGCATCAGCGGCCTCCTGCCTCAGAAGCCGCTGGCCACGCAGGGCCCCGCCCCCCGAACCCCTGCAGCGCCTGCCGAGAGGGCCCCAGTTCCTGCACATACAGCCCTGAGACCAGCCCCCGGGAGCCCCTTGTGACGCCCAGACCTGAGTGACCCACGCCGCACCTCCCACCCCACCCCCGCGGAGAATGACCTCAGAGCCCTCTGGGGCTCCTCAGACAATGCCAGCGTCTCCTCTCCTCCAGCCTCCACCAGTCTGGACTCCCAGGCCTCTGGCTATGGCTATGCCATCAGTTATAAGTTCACCCCAAATATATCCACCTGGAACCGTCCCATCACACGCATTGCCTGTCAACCTCAGGCTGGCTCAGAGCCGCCCGTCTTCCGCTGTCCGTGTGTCCCTGCCTCACCCATCCCCCCATGGCCGTCTGTCCCTGCCTCACCCATTCCCCATGGCCGTCTGTCCCTGCCTCACCCATCCCCCCATGGCCATCTGTCCCTGCCTCACCATCCCCCCATGGTCCTCTATCCCTGCCTCACCATCCCCCCATGGCCGTCTGTCCCTGCCTCACCCATTCCCCATGGCCGTCTGTCCCTGCCTCACCCATCCCCTCATGGCCGTCTGTCCCTGCCTCACCATCCCCCCATGGCCGTCTGTCCCTGCCTCACCCATCCCCCCATGGCCGTCTGTCCCTGCCTCGCCCATCCCCCCATGGCCGTCTGTCCCTGCCTCAGTGTCCTGGTTGAGTGGTGTGTGTTTACAGCGCCAAGGCTGGCCCTGCAGTGTCCGCTGTGCAGCGCTGAGCCCGTGGCCGTGTCCTGTGCGCAGGGACCTCAGGCTGGGCCGCCTGCTGTGTCTCCATGCGAAATGCGGGAAGCGCGCCTGGAGGGCTCTGTGCGCGGCAGGATGGCCGGTCGGCGACCAGCCTTTGTCGCTGTGTGTTCTCCATTTCCGTCCCTTGGCTAGCTCATCACTTCCCTTCCTGTCGCCTTCCTGTGGTCTTTATTCTCTTATCAGGAGCCCCCCAATTACAGCTACTCTGTTCCACGAGCTTAACAAGCACCATGTCCTTCAAGCCTCAAAAGGACCCTGTGCCACGGGCAGTGGGTCCTCTCGTGTCCATTTCAAAGACGAGAAACTGGAAGCCCGAGGTGAAAGCTCCTTGCAGAGGCCGGCGGAGAGCGGGAGGAGGGGGGGCCTCCCGCCGACCGACGGGCTGCGCACCACGCCGAGGCTCGCCGAGGGGCAGCGGACTGCGCGGTGGCGGGGCTCCCTGGGGGCCAGGACTGCTGCCCACCACGCAGGCGGGGGCCTCAGGGCTCGGTGAGCGAGCTGGACAGGACAAATGCTCTCCCGCCTCCAGGAGGGTCGACGGTGACCTGTGAGGCCAAGGAAGTCCCCGGGCCGGGCCTCGGGGCAAGCTGCAGGCGTCTTTGTGGGGGACCCTGTGCTTAGAAACAGCCCCAGGACAGGCTTTTATAAAACTGCCAACTCCAGGGGGGGCTGTGCTGACGGAGGGAGGAGAAAGCCGCCACGTTGTGACCCCAGAACCTGGTTTTAAAGGGGCACACGGAGATGCGGGGACGTGAATGCCCGTTTCCTAGGCTCCGCTAACACTGTGCACAAGCGAAGCGCTCTGCCACGGCTGTTGGGTTTAAGGGAAATTCCAGAACGGCCGCTGCTTTGCAAAGACCGTAATTAAAGGGCACTTTCAGAAGAAACGGCCTTTTGTTGAGCGTGGCTGGTGAAGGGCGGGCGTCCACAGTGAGCTTTCATCCCGTGGGAAAGAGGGGGTGCTCACCGCGGCGGGAGCGAACGGAGCGGCCCGCTCAGTGCCTGCAACCGCGCCCGCGGCAGCGGGGCCGCCTGTAACGTGTGATGCGCAGTAAACAGACCGGGTGCGCCGGCAGGAAGGCTCCAGAAACCGGTCTAGTCTCGTGGCGGACACTGGACAGAATATGGTACTGAGCCTGGAGGACTCGGCGGCCCGTCGGCTGACAATGTAAACAAGACCAATCGTGTGATTGTCTCCGGTTCCTTGTGACGGCTCATCAGCCTTCCCAGGGGCTCCATTTCAGGAGGGAAGGGTGTGGGCAGGCCCGTGCCGAGCCCCGGAACAATGTCGCCGGCGCAGGAGAGGGCGATATTCGGGGTCTAAGGATGCTCACACGGGACGTCTGCGCCTCCGCCAGGCCGGATGCGCCCTCGCTCCCTGCGTCACAGTGAACTCAGCAAGTTGGACAGGTGACCCTCCTCGTCCTGCCGCCCCTTCCCGATAAAGTCACATGTCTGGGTTTGCAGCCTTTGCAGGACCCGTGGCTTATTCAGGAATGCTGACGGGAAGGTTCCAGAAGGGAAGGGAGACGGAGAAGAGAACTGGGTGGTTTTGGTGATTACAGCTTTTCATCCTCAGTGGAACCCGGGGCCAGCCCCTCGGCCCCCGTTCCCAATGCGCCCAGGCCCCCCTCCCGCCCCCCGCGTGGCTCCCCGCGCCAGCTCGCCGGGCCCAGTGTGCCTGGGAACACGCTGTAGCTTTCCGTCCTGGGCGTGATGTCAGCCGCCGCCAGCACAGCCCTGAATGGCGCCTTTGTCAGGGCCTGGGAGACAGCTCAGAGGCCGGGGGGAGGGGAGGGGGCACCGCATTCCCACAGAATGCCTTAAAGAGAGGAAAATGAAATGGCCAATGAAAGAGGCGTCTTCACAGGTTCCCATTGTGTCCCGGAGAAAGAGTGCTGATGTATTTGGGTCTGACGCCCGGGCCTGCGGGACTGCCAGCGCCCTCCCCGCCCTCCCGGGCCCAGGAGCCAAGCTGCCATCCGTGCCCAAATGAATAAATCTCCTTCTAAGTGGAGGAAGGAGCGCGCACCACAGCTGCGAGGCTCGGGCCGCTGGGACTTCTGTTTCAGACTCAGCCAGGATAGAGTCTTGGAAATTATTTGATTTGGGAACGGGATAGAAAAATTGATAATGTCTGATTTGTAGATTAGCCCTGGAGGGGGAAACGCTAATTTCGAATATCATTCATCTCCCCTTTTGTCTCGGCTCTTCAGCGGTAACGAAATTAACCGAGGCCCGAGTCCGGCTGAGGAAAGCCTCAGAGAGGCCTGCACATTCAACTGGCAAATTAATCTGCGGGCGGCTCGCCGCTCAGCTCTTATTTAGTCAATATCCAGTGACTAGCGCAGGGGAGCACATTAGTTAATTTGCCCGTTTATTCATCGCAGTGTTTCCCATCCAGGCGCCTTGAGGTTCAGTTCTCATTCCCAAAATCATGAATTTCAGCCTCACTGCAGTTGTGGTTTCTTTTGCTCTGACGAAAGCCTGAACTATTCAAGTCCATGTATTTGCAAGTGAAGCTTAGCAGGCTGCTTTGGAAGGAGAATTCCAACAGGAGAGAAGAAATAGGCTCAGTTTGGGGCGGAGTTTACCGTGGACGGCTCCCAGAGAGCTATGCCATTCAGCTAATATGAGCTCCTATACACCGAAGAGGGGTGCAGCTATTGAAATCAGGCCTGATGTTAGATTTCGGAATCGGAAGGTCCTCACAGAATTTCTGCTGTGTGAGTGTATTATGTAGTAGACATCATTATCGCATTTAATGTCATCCAGACATTCCTGCGAAGCCAGTGTCATTGTCAATTCTTCGATTTCTCCCATAAATGACGAGGCCACACAGTGCGATGCTGTGTGGAATTAGGAGACAGTCTGCTGGGCTGGCGTCCCAGCTCCACCACATCCCGTCCGTGGGCACCTGGGCAGGCCCCTCGCCCTCTGTGAGCCCCCGATTCTTATCTGTACGGGGAGGTGACAACAAGAAATCCCTCTAGAGCAGTGATGGGCAACCTTTGAGCTCGGTGTGTCAAACTTCGCCAAAAAACTGAGCATAACTCTGGTAGTGTGTCACTTTGAGGAAAAAACATTATTTCGCGATATTTATAGTTTAAATAGCATAAATGTTTCATCCTCGGCATGCGGCCGCCTCGGCGGCCCCGTGTCATCAGAAATGGCACTGACACGCGTGTCAGAGGTTCGCCATCACTGCTCTGGAGTAACCGCCAGGATCAAGTGACTTCATATAAGGGGCCTTGGCGAGAAGAGTGCTGGGGCCCAGAGAGCGCCACAAAGGAGCGGTGGCTGTCGTCACGGACACGTGCTCTGCGCACACCCTCTCTAGGCCTGTGATGTGGGAAGACAAGTTTCCCCTTCAGGAAGCTCGCAGTCTCTTCAGGGCGGGGCAGGCAAACAACCGGAAAGAAACAGCATTAGAACTTCCACGGTGTTGTCCCGAAGGAAACGCAGCGTGGGCACGTCTGCCGGGGAAGGGGATGAGGACTTGCGGGGGGAGGAAAGCCCGCCCTGTGTGTGCGGACAGCAGCGCCTGGTTATCGGGAGCCATGGGGAGAAGCATCGGGGGGACGGGCGGCGGCAGGTGGTAAGTAGGAGAAAGCAGATCGTGGGGATGGATGACTGAGTGGATGAGTGGGATGACGGCCAGACGTGCACTCGGACAAGCACAGACGAGCAGAGGCTGGACGCTGGGAGCACCCTGCGGTCCCGGTCAGAGAAAACACATTTCCCTCTGATGCGTCCTCGGCCAGACGGTAGGGATGGAAGGGATGTTGGAGACCATTTCCACCAAAACGAAGCTCTCACAGAAGTCGGAGACCAAAGCCTTCCTCGTCAGGGCCAGACCCACGGCCTCCGCCGCCTGCTGGGGCCGCTCTGTAAGTTTCCTGCGTCAGTGACTCCGGCTGGGTACACGCGGGGCCGTGGGTCAGAAGAGAAAGGACAGAAGAAGAAAGAAACAGCTGGGCTGGGCGGAGGGCAAGATGGTCGCACAGACCAAAGAGAAAGGAGGCCTCCAGGGACAGGGCTGCCCAGGAGGCCGCAGCATGCGTCTCTGTTCTGTGCTGAGAGCTGGGTCCTGGGGCGACTCACATTCTGGGCGGATGAAGGGC
The DNA here is from genome assembly GCF_027574615.1 of Eptesicus fuscus. Lineage (NCBI taxonomy): Eukaryota > Metazoa > Chordata > Mammalia > Chiroptera > Vespertilionidae > Eptesicus > Eptesicus fuscus. The sequence goes on from NC_072482.1 coordinate 96,394,541, forward strand.
ACACAGCCGCCCCCGACCTTCGGGCGTCATTGTCATTAAGGACACGGCCCTGTGCTGGCGGCCAGGCTGTGGGGCGTCTGGTGGCCCCGCGGCGAAGCCTCTGAGTCCTGCTGACCCGTGACTCGCCTCCTGGGCAGGAGGCACTGAGGCAGGGCGCTCACCGGTGCGGCCGAGCCGCTCGTACAGCACGGCTTCCCCCGCTCTCGGGTCGGGCTGGACGCCGCAAGCCGAGTGCTTCCAGGCTGGTGAGCGCGTCGGCTCCGCTCGGGAGTGGCCTCCGACCCAGAGAACCCCCCTGGGAAGGTGGGGGCTCGGCAGGGCTGCCCACCTCGTGTGGTGCCAACACGACATCAATCAAACCAACTAGACATGACTCTCGCCTCAGACATGTCATGATGACCACAGGAGAGGGAGTGCATTTTCACACGGAACTGGGGTGAGAAGGTTCGTGCTGAAAGGAGACAATATTATGACCACATTTCGCTGTCAGTTAAGACTCGCTCTTTGTTTTGCTCGTTTCACCACGAGCCAGTGGTGGTTCCCACAGCAGGTGGTGTCTGACTCCAGGGCCCGCATTCTGATGAAGAAGGAGCCTCTATTTCCGGCGCCTGACGGTGACCATGGTCGCTGTTCACAGGCCGCAGCCGGGACTCGGGACTCAGGACGGAAGAGCCGTCACTCCCCTGACAAGTTGGCTCTCTTCCTTCTCCTGATTCTCTGAAAGCACTTCCTGTGACCATGTTCGTCATGAACCTTGGGAACAGACCGCCCTGCTGTCCTCCATGCTCTGTGGCCCTGGGTCCCCGGCTGGGAGGACAGGCATGGAGGTGGCCCGTGGCTCTGCCCGTGGCTCTGCCCGTGGCTCCCAGCGCCCCCTCTGTAAACACCAAGCCCACGCCCTATCTCAGCGGCTCTGCACGCTCTCCCACACCAGCTCCCGCGGGTGCCGTGGGCACAGGACTCCTGCCAGCCGGTGTGTCCGCTGTCCCCGCAGGTCATGGCTGTGGGAATTCTGTTGCTTCTGCATGTGGCTTCGGGGTGTGACGTGAGCCTACGCCCAGATCTTTTCACGTCCTGGTTGCCTTGTATGAAGTAATGAAAGTATGACATGAAACTCCCTCTTTTGTTCACATGCAATTACTTTTCTTAATCCTTTGTGAATTACTTAAATTGTATCCTCGACTTCTTACTAGCTGCCTGGCTTGAAGGGTATTGACGTTGGAATAAAAGTTTGACAATCGATTGAGTTGTTACCTAGGGACCAGGACCCCTCGCTGGGGCCTCCCGTTGTAGGACTATCCGGTTCCACACGTGTGGCCTTTGCCTCCTGCACCCTGAATGCTCCTGTGTGTGTGGGTGCAGTGTGAGGGGTGGTGACATGCTTGGGAGCAGCGCTTACCGTGTGAGCAGCCTGTGACCCCACTGCCATTTCTGTGCTCTTAGTGTCATTCACACCATTAGGTCTTTTGTTTGGTTTTTAAAGAACCTATTCAGGAATCTACTTGAAATGTATGAATAAGTGGATTCATTGAAATATACTGACTTTTCAGTCTTTGGTTCTTTGAGGCAGGCGTAGTGTGGAGGCCACAAATGACTGAATGGATGAACAGTGTCTGTTGGTGTCCAGCATTATGTCAGGTCTATTCATGAGAAGAATGGACACGCCCTGGCCAGCCCTGACTTGGGAGGGGACGGCCCCTATTTTGAAAATGTCACAGTCAGGAGCCCCCGTGCAGGCACCTCCAGGACCGTGACCAGGTGGCTTGGAGTGCACGGTGAGGAGGAAGGCACACAGAGCTGGCCCCTTTAAGGAGGGGAAATGGCACAAGTCACAAAACCAAATGATGCTCCTCCCTCTGTGACGGGTCTCAGGGCATTTGCTTATCTTCTTTCTTTGTGTCCGATAAGCATTCCCCAGGCAGCCACACCTACTGAATCCCGGGAGCAAGATAAGAGCATCTCTATCTTCAAGTCCAGTCAGAGGACAAGGACAGAGACAAACCACATCATCTTATTAGTAATGAGCATGGAGGCCACCAAGCAGACATAAAAGAGGGGACTCGGTGAGGTCTGAATGACAGCTATCAGTTGGGCAGGGGAAGAAACGTGTGTGCGTGTATGTGTGTGCACATGTGTGTGTGTGTGTGTGCACGCGCACGCACATGTGTGTAGCCCAGGAAGGGCTGGTATCAATATGTTGTGTCTTAGTATTTCTCTTTCTAAAAGAAAATTTCTGTGCCTTCTTCTAGAGCAGTGGTTCTTAACCTTTCTAATGCCGCGACCCTTTAATACAGTTCCTCATGTTGTGGTGACCCCCAACCATAAAATTATTTTTGTTGCTACTTCATAACTGTAATTTTGCTACTGTCATGACCCATAGGTTGATAACCGCTAGCAGGGTCGCCTAAGACCATTGGAAAACACAGATATTTACATTACGATTCATAACAGTAGCAAAATTACAGTTATGAAGTAGCAATGAAAATAATTTTATGGTTGGGGGTCACCACAACATGAGGAACTGTATTAAAGGGTCGCGGCATTAGGAAGGTTGAGAACCACTGGTCTAAGGAATGACAAGGGCCGAATGGGTGGGGAGAATGGGAAGAAAGGTTGAGAACCACTGCACTAGAAGAACAGCTTGAAGTCGCAGATTCCTGGACTTGGAAAGAACCTCTGGCCCCTCCAGCTCCTGCTTTGGGATTGCAGCTAACAGGGCACACCCCTCAGGGTCTCTGGACATTTTCTAAAAGGAAACACTGCAATGCCCGTGTGATTGTCCTCCGACCTTTCCCCTCGGGCACAGGGAGGATTGGGGTGGGGCTGTTAGTGAGACACTGGCCAAGCTTGTCCAATTTCGACCTTCCATGGACTGAATGGTCCAGGGCATCAGCAACCAGCTGTATCCACTGACTCGTCTAAGACAAGAAGAGCTCACGCCTCCCCACAGGTCCCAATCGCACCCCCAAACGGAAGATGCTCCTCATAAGCTCACACTGAAGAGCCTACATGTGTATCGTCAGGCTGCACTCCTTTCTCTCTCTCTCTCCTGCCTTTATGTCAGTGTTGGTTTGCTTCATGTAGGGTCTTGTTATAGATGCTCTGACACAGACCTAACTGCCTCCTGAAGACTCAGTTTCCCCAGCAAGCCCCCAGGGATGGCTCCCAGGATGCATTCCGCAGGGCCTGGAGGTGGGCCGTGTCTCCCTTGCTCTTCCTAGAACAACAAACCAAGCAGACGAGCTCGCCTGCACCCCAGAAGCACCTGCCCCGGGAAAATTCCGCTGCGCCCCCTCCTCGTTGAAGTCAGCGGCCGTTCTCCCGGGCAGTGCCCGAGTTCAGCTCTTACATCTCTCTCCCCACCAGCCCACCGATCATCATTCCTGATGACTTTCACATCCAGGTAACGGACTGTCAAGCACCCCTCCCCCTTGCTCCTTAATTCCCCCACTTCCGATGTAAACTCTCTTCCTCCACTTCCACCACCTCCGCCCATGCACTCATCATTGCCAATAACCACACTCCCTACAACATCTTGTAGTAAAGCCTTCTCTCCCCCGACCCATTGCTCTCCAGGGCACCTGCTCTGGCACTTTTACATCCATATGAATTCGTCTCCACTGAGACCTCGAATTCACCCATCCTACCCCTTTTCAATGCCCGTCCTACTCTGCCTCCCACTCCCTGGTCACCCCGCTTGGATTCCGTGGGCCCCACTACAGTGACTCCTCTGATACCCCCTCAGAGCTCTTGTCCTCCTGTCCCTGTGTGTTCTCTCCCAAAAAAACCACCATTTTGGTTAAACCCAACACTATTAACCGTCTGTCCCGACCTGACCAGTTCAATGTGGCCCAGGATAGCAAACAAAACAAAAGTTGAATTAAAGAAGTTATCGATTTTAATGTTGAGCTGTTGGTTTTGCTTTATTTGTGAAATCTAAAAGCCTATTTCAAGAAGATCTCTATCATTTAGGAAAACATTCAAAGATGCCCTTAAGATACAGGATCATGTTTATGCCCTCGTACACATGCCACTGAAAATTTCCAGACCTCAGTTCAGCTAATGTCTGTCTTTGCAGAAGTGAAGTTCATGGCACTGCCAGGGAGAAGGTTGCTCATGAGTTTACTTGTAAATTGATTTTCTGGAAGCCATCAGAAACAATATAAGTAGTAATTTGCAATATACTGTTGAATGTATGTATGTCAATTGAACAGGCATTTTGCATTTTAATTATGAACTGTGTGTTCCATTGTATTTAGCTCTGTAGCAAGTTTTCCTATGTGATGACATTTAGCTATGCATTTCACTTTTGTAAAGTAAAAAGACCTCTTAAATTTTAAAAACAATTGACATAAATTCTGTGATTGAATCCAAGCCATTCTTGCTACCTCGATTGAGTATGTAGTCAGGGAGATTGAGCAAAATTTAACACAGGTAGAAAAAAAAAAAACTCTCAACAAGAGGCACACTCTTAAATTCTTCAGATTAGTGAAATCTAACAAATTGGATAGCCTACAAGAATCCAAAAACGAATACCGGTCTGAGTCCCTAGTAAGTTTATGTAAAATCGTTGACCCCCATCCAAGGATAGACCTCTTTAACACAATCAATACAGGTGCAATCAGATAAGCACATTCCACTGTTTTATTAACGTGCGTCTAATTCAAAACTCGATAACCCTCACGCATCCTTAATCAGGGAGGACACCCTGGGAGGCACTTACAGGAGCGATCTTAAAGCTCCGGCTCTCCGCTCGTTAGCAGGACTCTGCAAGGAGAGGCTTCAGGGTCCTACTTATTAACAGAACTCACACCCACCTCCCTATTTTGGACTGTCTCCCCTTAAAACAAAGAATTCTCCTGGGTTTCCCTGCCGCGCATTCTCGGGGTGGCCTTGAAAAGCTGATCTCCGTCCCTGAGCGGGGGTGGGGCGGGAACAGGGGCGCAGGGGAGGGTGTGGTGGGCTGCTGGGGCTCCTCCCGCCCTCCCAGGGCAGCGCCTTGGGGAACGCCTGGGAATTGTGGGGCCAGGAGACGATTCTCTTGTTCCCAGAAATAATCTGAATCCAAACAATACGAATCAAACAGACAGAGTGACCCCAGCGCCGGAGCACAATCTCGGGGTGATCCTCAGCGCCCTGCTGCGGGGTGGGGGGACTTCATTTGGAGCCTTTGATTTATCTTCACGTTGTTAACCCCGAGTCTAACGAAAACAGACTGATAATATTTAAGGGTAACACAGCCTCCGGAGCGCTCTCTCTCCGCCGGCCCCGTCACGTGCTCCCTCCTCACCAAGGCCACCTGTGCTGGGGGCCTGGGAGGCCAGATCCGCACCTGCAGGGAGGGCCCATCCTGGAGCCCAGGCCCCGCCCCACCGCTGGGGGCTGCAGGCCCAGCTCTCCCTCTGCAGTGAGGCCAGCATTTCCCCCAAAACACAAGAAATCTTTTGGCACTGGCTTATCTGCCTGCCTTCCTCATTCTCTCTCCCTGCAGGGTGGGGTGAGGGTAGCATCTGCCCGGAATCACACACGTGGGTAGGAACTCTCTTCACTCAGGTTTATTATACACGTTCTTTTCCTGGGTTTTTACCTGTGGCCATTCTCCCCCGCCCTCCTCTCTCCACCTCTCTCTCTCCTTCTGTTTGCAGAACAGTTACTCAGAAACCTTTGTCATTAGCAGTGTCCTCGAAGAGCAAGTGGGATTTCCTCGTGGGCATAATGGGCGTAAGAATTCGAGAGTCGCCCGCATTCAGAACAGCACAGCAGTCCGTTAAACACGGCTGGCACTTCCACAGGCAGGGTTCTGAGCACAGTGTCTGCATCAACTCGGTTAACCCTCCAGTGACCCCGTGTAAAGAGACAGTGCTGTTATCCCTGCTTGAGATGAGGAAACGGAGGCGGAGATTTTAAGTAACTGCCTGCGGCTCTGCAGCTAAGAGGTGCTGGAGCAGCGGGGCTGCAGGCCAGGGGCTGTTACTCAGGACATTACAGCGGAAATTCAATATATGGGGTACAGGAGTAGGAGGGATTTCCAAGAGAAAGGATGGGAAAGGAGGAGGAGGAGGAGGAGAGGAGGAAGGAGAAGGAAGAAGAGGAGGAGGAGGAGGATGGCATTTGGGAGAAGGAAAGTGATTCACATCTAGGGATGTGGAGAGGAAGGGATGGGGCTTGATGGGAAATGGGAGGGACTTGATGGGGAAGAAGGGGTGTGGCTTGGTGGGGAAGAAAGGGGTGGGGCTTGATGGGAAATGGGAGGGACTTGGTGGAGAAGGGTGGGGCTTGGTGAGAAAAGGGCGGGGCATGGGGAAGAGGGAAAATGGCAGAAAAAGGGAAGCGAGCTGGTGTGTCCTTCGGCAGGAGATCCAGCCTAGCTCCCTCCATGGGTCATGCTGCCTGCAGTTCAGATGAGCAGTAACCAGACATCCCACCGGCTGCCAAGTCCCCAGTTCAGAGGCCTGCGCCCAGCTGCTCAGAGTGGGCCTGGGCCCATGGAGGGGCCCTGTGTGGCCCCGGAGGACAGAGAGACCACAGCGCAGTAGCCATGGCTGCAGGTCTACCAGGGGAACTGGGTGCTCCCGCATTCTTGCACTCCGTCATCGCTATCGTACACTCACGGTGACACGCGATGTCTGTGGGGAAGAGCTGAGAGAGTCCTTCTCGGGTATTTTGGAATTAAGTTTGAGAGTTTGGAATACTGGCTCCTAATGAGCCATGGGAATACGTGGGCATGTTTCCCCGCAGCACTAATCATGGGCGGGGCTGACAGAGGGGTTGCTGGTTCAGATATTTAAATTGTCCCTGCAAACTCCCACCCAGAATGCATGAGAGAGGGTGCAGGGCAGGACATGAACTGCCCAGGAGTGCCAAGGACATTCTCATCTATACTAATAAAAGAGTAATATGCTAATTAGACCAGATAGACCAGACATCTTCTATACGTCCTTCCAGACAAAGCCGTGGTAGCAGGGGTTGAGGCAGGGGAGAGCAGTTAGGGGCAATCAGGCAGAGGTGGTTAGGGGCAATCAGGCAGGCAGGCAGGTGAGTGGTTAGGAGCCAGAGGTCCCGGATTGTGAGTGGGATGTCTGACTGCTGGTGTAGGCCCAATCCCACAGGCCTAAACCAGCAGTCAGACATCCCCGGAGGGGTCCTGGATTGCAGAGGGTACAGGCTGGGCTGAGGGACCCCCACCCCTACATGAATTTCATGACTAGGCCTCTAGTTTTAGCATAAAGAGCTGAGTGTTGGAGCGAGGGCGGCTGGAATGTCCTCCGTGGCAGCCGGTGTGCCTGTGCCTGCACCCCACCCTCCCTCAGCACCCCACCCTCCCTCGGCACCCCACCCTCCCTCGGCACCCCACCCTCCCTCGGCACCCCACCCTCCCTCGGCACCCCACCCTCCCTCGGCACCCCAGGGAGCTCACACTGGGCCACACGGAAGCCAGGCAGCTTCTCTTAGAATTCTTTGGAGGCTTTTTAAAAACTGCAATTGGTTTCTAAGAACTGATGAAATAGGTTATGAGAACTGGAGAACGTGATTTCATGATTCCTTTCTTTATTTTTTTAATTAAATTTTATTGGAGTGATTGGTCAACACGAACATGAACAACTACCCAAACGTTTCTATTCTGGACTGTTCGATAATTGTGTGACGTGCGTCTCTGCGTGTTCACATGTGTGTGCGTGTGCGTATGCATGTGCATTTAACCCGAGTTGAGCTCCTTTCGATGTCTTTTGAAGTGTCCCGTGTAGGTTAAGGTTCTGCCTGTGTTTCCTTGCCTCCAGTGCTCACAGGATAAACTGAGGCAGCCAATTAAGTTAACTGCCTTACACACTTTACTGCTTAGTACAGTGAACGCAGGAATGAAAATGAAGACGCATTCCTGAAGCGCATGAGACTGCGGGGATAAATGCTTCTATGGCACCAAAGTACGAGCATCCCAGGTCTTCCCTGCGTTTCGCAGCCATAATTACTGGTTCTTTGAATAAACTAGTGATCACACCGTGTTCTACAGCCGAATCGGGACTTCTGAAAGATTTCCACTCATTGCTTATTCACGTTCCCAAAGACCTAAATACTTGTAACATCTGAGCCTGTGATTTTCAACAACAAGGCTTTAAATTCCTCTGACATTTAACAGCATTTTCGGTGGTATTAGAACAGTGTTTACACAAAATGCATTATAGAGCATTTGATTTTTCTGTAGGAAAAAACAGTAGCAATAATAAACTCTTGAGGAAGGAAATCCAGTTCAATTGGCTTTTAAGTGTGCATGTTAAAAATGGGTGGTGTGCTCACGGGATGTGGGATGGCACTTAATCAGCGGTAATTGTGTTTCAGCCAGCGCGCCCTTTCCCTGCTGTGCGGAGGCTGGGTGTGGCACGCGCTGGCGCTGTGGCGGCTTCTGAGTAGCTGTGCTCAGCCTCTTCCAAACGTGTGGAGTGAAAGGTCATGCCACGTGTCATGGGAAAGATAATGTCCTACAGGTTGTCAATAAAATCTCCGATATGATCTATTACTTGGAGTCAAGTGCTAATTGGATGGCAGCTGCTTTTGAATGGATAATCTTCCTCTTTTCTTAACGGTGACGGGTAAAGACGGAGATTCTAGTTGAAATGAAGGAAATCTCTTAGCTCTCAACGGAAGCCTGAGGTTACCTAACTGTTCCACCTTCATTCATCTATTACCTGTCTATCATCTATCTATCTATCTATCTATCTATCTATCTATCTATCTATCTATCTATCCATCCATCTGGAATTGGGTGTCTAGCTGTCAAACAGGGGAAAGGATTCCATACAGAATGGAGCCAAGTCTTCTTGTCTGTCACCAGGTTCACTTCCGAGCTCCGGCGTGTGTGGAGGTGGCGGCGGCTCCCTTCCGAGCCTTTTGGTTGTTGTCTTTCCTGGCTCTCAGGGCCTCTCCAGGCCTGCCCACTCTTCAGGACCTTCCGTTTGCCCCTTTTCACAAACCTATCCTAACGTGGCGTCTAAGCTGTGGAAAGGGGAGGAGCATCAGTGGAGTCTCATGCACTAAGCTGTGGTGTGCGTACGTTACTCTTTTTCTTTTGTCAGATCACCCAGCAATATCCGAGCATGATACATGCCCCCGAGGGGAGTTCGGTCCAGGCCTCCCACTGTGCAACTGAGCCTCGGCTTATTCAGCCACACGATGGGATAAAAATATAGTCTCACTGGGGTTTGGGGAGATTAAGTGAGGTGATACAAAATTTGAAAGCTTGTAAGTCACAAAGTGCTAATGAATGTAGGAATCATGGTTACTAATACAAAGAGACCCGCTGACATAAACTCATGTGTCAGTAACTGCTGGAAGGGTTGCTATAGCATTCCTTAGGTAGTGAGACATTGTTGGTGACAGCAAAATAAAAACTCATCTAGATCATTGCTAAAATTGTTGCTCTGTGCCAAGAACAATGAGATGGTTTTTACTACAGGTTTTAAAATTCTTAATTTTAGAGGAGACACACCTCACTTTGGGTTTTTATGGGTATAATCACCTTTTTTTTTCCCCCATGTGAACATTATAGTGAAATAACATTGAACGAAATTATTTGAGGACCTGATGTATTTATAAACAGCAAAATCATAAAAAATATGTATTTTTTGAAATCTCAGATCTAGGAAATAAAGTCTTAAATAGAATACAATTGTTGGAAGCTGCCCATTGCCTTCACTAGCAGAGAGGTGTGGACAAGAAACCCGGAAGGCTGGTTAACCTTGAAGGCTCTGAAAGGTCAGAGCCAAGCACCCACTGTCTAGTTGAGACAAAGGGAGCTGAAGCAACTTCCACCTTTTAGTCTTAGGTAAATCCTTGCTGATGGGCTATCATGGAGCTATTACTGGAATTGCCTGCCTAAAGGCTATGGGTGGATCCCATAGTCTTAATAAAAGGGATAGCAAGGCCAGAGCAAAGCAGAGTCCTTCCTCTTGAGCGGGGCTCCCGCCTGGCCCCCAATATTCCCAAATTAGTATTTTCTAGTCTCTTTCATTTGTGTGCGGCCTCCTCCAGAGCCCGAACCCTGAACCTGAACCCTGAACCACGCCAGATGTCGGGGGGGGGGGAGGGTGGTGGAAACACTCACATACAATTAGCAAAGTATTAGGTAAAACATCATTAAAAATGAAAAAGGTGATTAAATAGGAGATTTCCACATACTCATGTTTCCCGGCAAGTTTTAGCGAGGATGGCTGCCCCGGGTGCCGGGCAGGGGGTGACTGTCGTGCCTGGGCCCTCGTCACCGCTTTGCAGGGAAACCCTCCACCACGACCACGGCCTCGCGGTCATCCTCTCAGCGGCTCTGGGGGAAGGAAGACAGGAGACCCGGTCCATGCAAAGACAGGCTGTAATGACACATCTCCCCTTATTGGATGTTGGGGAAGATCCCAGGCAACACAGGTTGTCCTAAGAGGGTAGATTTTTCTTCGTCCTTGAGTAGATGAAATGGTGAATAATGTTTAGAAATGTAAGAATCTTTATATTTTATATTTTTATAAATATGACTTTGTTCTGCTTAATATCTGAAATCAAAATATACTCAGATTGTTTACTGTGCAATCCAAGTGACTACTCATGTGTTTTTAGAAATGTACCCACAGTGGGCTTAATAGTGTGGGTGGTACAGGTGATTGTGAGACAGTATCTGCCCTCAGGAGCTTATAGTCTAATGTGGGAAATGAGACATCCTATATAATAAAAGGCTAATATGCAAATTGTCCCCTCGGGAGTTCGACCAACCGGGAGTTCAACCGACTGGGAGTTCGACCACTCACTATGACGTGCACTGACCACCAGCAGGCGGCATGGAACAAAGGAAGGCCCTGGCTGGCCCTGACCACTGGCCAGGCCTAGGGACCCTACCCGTGCACGAATTTCATGCACCGGCCTCTGCTGTAAAAATAAGTGTAATGCAAAGGGATTTGAGTTCAGAAGAAGGAAAGGTCAGTACTGACGGAGAAGAGGTGGACCTGGGGATGGGTGGGAGGAGCTGACTTTTGATCGGGGCTGAGGATGGAGAAGACGGGAACGGGCAGAAGTGGAATGAGGACACCCTGGGTAGATTGGGGCGGTTAGAACGGAGCCTGCCGGTGGGAAGGTCGTGTAACATGGGAGAAGCGGAAAGGTGAGTGCAGAGATGCTATGATGACCTCAGGTATTACACAGGGAAGGTTGAGCTCTACATGGATATCAGTGTGGACGCGGGATGATTTTACAGTGAAACAACCTGAACCCCGCTGGCAAATGCACTTGGACTGGGTAAGAGAAAGAGCAGAGGGGAGAGAGGTGGGTTAGAGGGTCTGGCCGAAGTTTAGCCCAGGAACAGGCAAACGTTTTTGTTTAAAGGGCCAGCTAATAAACACTGCAGGCTTTGCAGGTCTGGGACCGCTGCGGTTATTCCACTCCGGTGTTGCCGTGCAGCGATAACGCAGAGCAAGTGGGTGTGGGTGTGTGCGAGTCAAGTTTCATTTATAAAAACAGGATTTGACCCATGGACGGTAGTGTGCTAATCTCGGCTCTGGTTTATTAGAACTCAGCGCAAGTTTTAGTCTCGTAGTGACCTTCAGTCAGGGAGGCAGCATTGACTGTCAGAAAGAAATTGGTTTGGGGATCATGCATGTATGGATTGTAATTCTAGCTTCTATTCTTGCTACCGTCTCACAAGAAAATAAATATGATAATGTATGTCAAAGCACCAATCATTTCGCCAGTGTTCAGATAACTTTATGCATGTCTAGTTTTTGAAATTGTAGCACACCTACTCCTGCCTGCAGTAAAATAGTAGCACAAACAAGGAAGATGAGTACGATCCTTCCTTTTATTCTGTGCCATAAAGATTAGTTCCTTTTCTTTTTTTTTTCTTTTTTAAGAACAAACCTAAAACAGTATTTATTTTTTCGGAATATAGAATAAGTCCTTGCTCCCAGAATCAACTTTTTGCATTCACAATCACGTTCAGGAACGTTCACATTTGGGTTTTTTCACTGGTTTGCCTTCCCTCGGTGTTTCATTTGAAATAGTTAACCCATCAGGCTGGTTTTGCTCATTGTCTTAACGACACTACCACTCACTGTTAATGAAAGCAACAGCACTGGCAACAATAACAGTTACTATTAACTATTATTACCAGACACTATGTTAAATCTTATACTAATTATCTTATCAATTACTCACAACTGCCCAAACGTAAGCATTCCTGCTTTTATTGCAGAGATCAGAAAAATAAGGGTAAGAGAGCTCGTTTCCAGGTTAGACACCAGTAAGTTCTGGGACTGGGTTTCAAAGCCCTTTTTTGCTTCTCTGTGGTTCTTGAATTGTTCTCTCTTTGAATTCTTATTCCCTCCCTACCCATCAAAATATGATCACATTATGCTCTACTCAAAGTTACTCCTTTTGGTAAGGCCTTTGCAGAGTCCTTCAGCGGGCCCTGATCTTCCTATCCCACGTCTTGTGTCATTTAGAATCAGCATTGTGCTGGCCTCGGTTGGTGTTGTGGGTAAGAAGAAGAATTTTAGCTTCCTCACGGCTGATGACCAGCCAGTTTCTCTTTCGTCCTGCCTTCTCTTTGATGGTCCTTGCTCATTGAACAATATTCACTGAGCTCCTGCCAGATGCCACGTGACGCGGGATTTCTAAAATGCTATGAACTAGGAGGAGCCAGCAGAAGAGACTGCGGACAAGGAGAGAATGGATTTCTTGGGCGTCTGAAGGAATGTAAATCCAACCCGGGAACGGGTGGACGGAATCTTCTGGGGTAGCCAGGTAAAGTGACTCCAGACTAAGGACTAACCGGGGTCCTTCGAAGACCCACACTAAAGGTATGAAGGAACCAGGGAGACCTGTCCTTAAAGAGTGTGCCTTCCAAACTCCATGCGTGTCTGGTTTTTGAAATTGTAGCCGCCTACTCCTGTCCGCCGTGAAACAGGAGCAAGAACAAGGAAGACGCGCCGCTTCGGCGTGAAGCTGTGCTGTGCTGTGATGACTCCTACAGGTCACGGACATTGTCAGAAGATTTGGGCACAAGGCCAGGGAAGCAGTGCTGGGTTTCAAAGCCACCGTGGCCGGGGGTGGGGGGGGGGGGGTGGGGGGGCGGGGAATCCTAGTCCCCGCCTGCTGGGATGGGCACTCTGTACATATCGAGACTGCTTTGTGGGGAACACAGAAGAGGCAAGCTTTTCCTCAAACCGTCAAAGGCGTCACCGTCTTAGAGGTTCCCAGGTGCCCAGAAATAGCGAGTGCTTTAATGCGAGCTTTCTGCATCATGTCACCAGGGCGGCGGAGACAGGCCTGTCCCGCTAGACGCCCATCAGGGTGGCGAAAGACAGTGACGTCATTTACAGCCTGAAAGTGTTCAGACTTGGGGAAGCCTGGGGAAACTGTTGGACTTAATGAGTCACAGGTTTTATTGCCTGTCCAACAGGTATTTAAAATAGCACTTGCTTCTCCCTTCATGTCAAATGCAAAATGAAAACTGACTTGGGGAGACACGGGAAAGAGTCATGATGTCACCCTTTCAATGGGTCCGCAGGAATGCTAAAGGCACAGCCCCTCCTGGGAGCCCCCGGGGAGCCTGAGATGAGGCATCGGGACAAATGCCGTTACATGTAGGACAGAATTGGGATTATAGGGCGAGCACTGGTGGACCAGTCAGTAACTGCCGTTCGTCATCAGGCAGCTGAGCCGTGGACTTGAACGCCCCCGCGGCAGCTCGGACTCTCAGGAGGCCTTATTTAATCTCCTCGTGCGATGCAGAGAAATCCATAGGCATCGCCAGGGATACTGCTATTCACAAGTTCCTATCAGACGGCTGGACTTCGGGGGAAACTAATTGGCGTTTCTGAATAATGTTGGACAAGTGAACAATCAGTAGGAATGTGGCCAACTTGTCAAAGGCTCCGAAAATATCAAGGCCCACGGAAAGCCATGATTTCATTTTTGGTATTGATGAAAAAGTCTATCCAATGCTTTATAAAAACGAAAGTTGTAGGGGGAAAGTTCCCGTTTCCATTAAGAATTCTTTTTGGATACATCATCTCCAACATGAAGGTGATGATGATGATGACTACAGTAATAATAGTAAGAGAGAGTGAATTTGTGTATATTCTTGCTTTCTTCAAAATTTGCTTACAGAAACCAAAAGCAAGAAGCTGGGTGCCTCTCCGGTAGGACTCTATTGAACAGACATGTCAAATAGAACTGATGCAGATTCTAAGAAAGGAGAAGGGAGAAGCTTATTATCTATGCACTCGCTGTGGGCCCAGCCCCAGACAGACGCTTTCCTGGTATTGAAGCATATGATCTATTTGCTTATTTTAATAAGGGGCTGTCAGCCAGATGTGAGTTAAGGTAGACTTTAAGCATTGAAAGTGCTCCTACCTATGTGGCCATGCGTGAGACCGTGGACTACGATGCATGTGTTCTCTCAAGAATGAGGGTGAGCTGGGCTGTGGCTCTCCGTGTGTCTGGCAGACACTGCGGAGCCTTCTGGTCTACCTCCTTGGAGGCCATGTACCTGGGGCATGACTGCAGGCTGAGCAGAAGCACCGTTCGCAGGAAGAAACTCCTGGCCTGGTGGTTCAGAAAGGATCACATCCTGAAAATTAATTGGATTTTGATGAGCGTTGGTAGGTTTTGCTCAGAAACAAAAGCCGAGGGGTTTTCTTACGCCACGAGCAGATAAAAGCGTTTCTCAGAAGCCCACTTTTGGCAGATTATCTCCTTGATCAGCAGTGATCTTGACATCTTTCATATCATTTTTATACAATCCCTCTGTACGGATAAGCTGTTTGAGGAGTTTCAGATGAAAATCAGGTGAAATCTCAGGCTGAGTCTAGTAATGACAATCCAAAGGCGCGACAATCCCCAGGTAATGAGGAAATAATAGGAAAATGGAGCGAAGCGATGCCAGGGGTTATCTCTCCTGTCCTGGAGGAGATGGGAGCCTTTTAAAAAGGGGGGAGCTGGCCCTCCCAGTGGGGCTCATGGTGGGGGCACACAGGAGCTGGATGGGAGCCCCACAGAGGTGAGGGCATTAGCCCCCTCCATCTATCACCACAGAGCCAGGCTAACTTCACCTTGAATAGAAAAACTTATTTTTTTCAATAAAACAAATTAGCCTGTTTTCCCAGAGAAACTGACTCCGACTCCTGAGCAAGCGTCATGTTGAGTGGTTCTGGGTAGAGCCAAAGAAGGAACAGAGGGGCCCCTCCTTCCTGCCCCATGTGCCCAGGGGCTTCCACGCTCAGGCTGCTCAGATACGCCTCGTGGCCCCGGGAGGTGAGCGAGATCCTATCGGTGGACTGTGGGCCTGAGACAGGGTGGGCAGGACGGACCTAAAAGCCCGAGGTGACTTCTCTCCATGTCACTGAGGAGGGCGAGGAGAAGACACGGGAGGGGTGGCCTCAAGGGTGACGCTGGTGGAGGCAGAGGCTTCTGGGACAGTGGGAGATCCACAAACTCTGTCTGGGCCCTACTCTGCCCCAACATCGACGTGTGAGATGCCGGGGCGTGGCTCTGTGTGGCCCTGGTGCTGTGCATTTTCTAGCTCATCAGAACAGGCCCGCCTCCAGGTGTGCTGTCTCACCGGGTGCAGGTGAGGCGCTTACAGGTTGACACCTCCCCGAGGAGAGCGCTCGGTTGGAGCTCTGTCGTCTAGCACCTTCCTCTGGGTGCTGACCTGCCAGGACCAGCTGCACGTGTGTCTTCCTCACTTCTGGCTGGCCCCAAACTTGCAAGATGCTATTTGCATTAGCCTGTTTCCAAGCTCAGTTGGCAGACACCCAGTCTGGGGGCAGTTAGAGGGGGGAGGGGGCACAAGCTAATACACTCTTTAGCCCATTGGGAGGGAGCGAGGCCACTCATCAAGGTGAAGCTGTCTCTGCAGGATCGCTTTCCGTCTTCTTAGTCGTTGGGTGAGATCCGAGTCCACTTGCTTCGTGCCCAGCATGGAACGGGAACTTGAGATTGGCAATGGCACCAACTTCCTGAAGACTAATCATGACCAAGTCTCATGCCAAGTCTCTGAGGACCTTTCCGGCTGGGGACTGGAGTCACCCTCAGATCCACACGCCCAGATCCACTTAATTAGCTCCTGGTCAGCTGCATGGAGTCACGATGCCTTTACCGGCGGCTCAGCTGCCTCTCAGACATGACGGAGGGTGGGATTTCTCTAAGCATGACCCAGAAACCAGGCACCTGCCTCACCTCCTGCACCTACAGAGCTGCAGGGTCCTGGTCCGTCCCAGCGTCGCTGAGTCAGAATCCTGGGGTTGGGGCCCTGGGCTTCTAAGAAGGACCAGCCATGACGAACGTTGGCATTCCTTAGGCAGCTGATGACTTCGGATCTGGCTTTCCCCGGGGTGAGGGCCGAAAGCACTGCATTTCCAGGCCCCTTTGTCTGCTCTTACGCACCCACGTGTCCAATCAGATGCAAACTCCCACAGCACCCCTGAACGGATCCCCTGAATCTCAGTGTTAACAGCTTCTTGGCTGTGAAGTCCGCCTGCTGCCAGCACCTCGGGCTTCTCTTTCCCGTCGATCCGTTTGGTGGGAAGAGCTGTGCAAAGCGAGACTGAGCGCCCTCCTGCCCTCCTTCCTCGAGAGAAACGGTTCTCAAACTTGCCTGTGCACTTGAAATACGGGGGAAGCTCTAATTGGCCTAGAAATTAGAATATTGCCTTTATAAAGCTTATATTCCAGTTGGAGAGACAGATGGTAAATTATTAAAAACTAGAGGCCCGGTGCACAGTCGGTGATCAGGGCTGATCTGTGGGGTGACCGGCGGGGCAATCAGGGGCCTCCCCACTGGCACCCGCCTTGGCTGGCCTGGGACCTGCAGGCTGGGAGCAGCTCCTGCATTGAGCGTCTGCCCCCTGGTGGTCAGTGCACATCATAACGACTGGTCATTCGGCCGGTCTTTCCACCATTCGGTCGATTTGCATATTAGGCTTATATAGGCTAATATAATATGACCTTATGACCTTAGGTAAGTTGTAAGCAGAAGAAAGACAGAGTGGGGGATACAGTGGGAGACACAGAATTTCTGGGAGACGTGCAGAAAAGGCCTCCTGACAAGGGGCTCTTGGGCAGACCCCTAAGGGAAGGGGAGAAACAGTCACACAGGCCTGTGGGGAAGAAGCCTCCACAGAGGGAGCAGCAGGCCCACGTCCTGGGAGGAGGTGCCGGTGTGCCCGGAACCATGGACCAGGAGAGAGGGGGAGGCTAGCATGTCTAAGTGGTGCCCAGGGGCCAGCCCATGGCGGGTCTGGCAGGTCGTGGGAAGGGTTCGGATTGGGAGTTATTCCCCTGGTGACAGCATCCACGAGAAGCTATCCCGCAGGGAGTGATGCGATTCCATTGGTTTTAAAGGTCTCTCTGGCCACCACCTGGTGAAAAGTGTGTCTGGAGCAGAAGTAAAAAGTAAAAGTGACCCTTTGGGAGGCTGGGTCACATGACTGACCGAATGTGATGCTGGAAAGTGGGTGCTAGGGGGTCAGAGTAGCTAGAGTGGTGCAAAGGGTCAGGCCACTCTGAGGGCTCCCAGGCTGGGACGATGGGAGCGTGGCAGGACGATGGGACAGGCCTTCACTTCCGAGGCAGTGAGTCAGTGGAAATGGGAAGGTGCGGTCCTGAACTGGGCAGGCTGGAGGCTGGAGGCTAGGGGCTGGGGGCTGGGGGCTGGGGGCTGGAGGCTGGGGGCTGGAGGCTGGGGGCTGGAGGCTAGAGGCTGAGGGCTGGGGGCTGGGGGCTGGGGGCTGAAGGCTGAGCAGCCTCAGAGCTGGTGCCATTCGAGCTGCCAGGCCCAAGAGCCTTGTAGGAGCTACAAGGACTTCGCTTTAATTTTTTCCGTAAGAAATTAGTTGCTGTCTCTGTCAGTCATCATTTTTCAGAGCCCCCGGGGAGCTGACGGGGGTCAGCATTTTTCCTCCTTTATCGGAGTAACACTTTTCTTCTGGGTCTAACAGAGCAGAACTCTAACACGTTAAGATGTAAACAAAAGGCTCAATACTTGGGAACATTCTGTGGACTCAGTAAGTCACTCTGACTCATTTTCTTTTCCCAAAGGGATGGAGAGTTCTTTCAGGATATAAACATGTCACAAAGGCTTTCTTCCCATAGTCTTTATGTCAGTCATTTACAGCTGCGCGGTTGCTCTCTTCACTGAGCCAATGGACACTTTTCACAAAATTATTGCAAATGATGGCTAAAAACAGAAAACCTCCAAAGAAAGGCCCATAGTCTTTAAGAAATGAGAAACTTTTGAAAAAGATCCATTATTTGTTTAATTTCTATTTCTGAAAGAGATACTTAAAACACCAAAATTCTTTCTAATAAAACTTATAAAA
Source organism: Eptesicus fuscus (assembly GCF_027574615.1). NCBI lineage: Eukaryota > Metazoa > Chordata > Mammalia > Chiroptera > Vespertilionidae > Eptesicus > Eptesicus fuscus. The sequence goes on from NC_072482.1 coordinate 96,412,894, forward strand.
CATTACTAATGAGCTAAATTTTTTGGAGAGAAACTGTGGTCAGAAGATCTTAACCAGTGTTAGACAATTCCAAAAGCAAATTTCTGTGGGTAGGTCCAGCTACAATAAGTTTTGAGTAATTCACAATTTAGAAATCCAATAAAAAATTAAAATGCCAGGTCTCTTGTTAAAAAACCAGGGTTAAAGTGCCATTAAAGGCACTAACATATATATTTTTCTGTTTAAAATACTTTATTATTTATAAACATAATAGGTAACAGTGATACATAAATAAGAGCATGGTCTTACAAACTTAAAATATGAAACTTTGGTGTCATAATTTTATATAATACGGTAAATAATACTTTATGTTACACCAGAGGCCCAGTGCACGAAAAGTAGTGCACTCAGGGGGCGGGTGAGGTTGTCCCTCAGCCCAGCCTGCACCCTCTGGCAGCCTGGGAGCCCTCAGGGATGTCCACCTGCCGGCTTAGGCCTGCTTCCTGGGGGATCGGGCCTAAGCTGGCCGTCAGACATCCCTCTGGCAGCCCAGGAGCCCTCGGGGGATGTCCGATTGACGGCTTAGGCCCGCTCCTCCTTAGTGCTGGCACGGAGGTGGGAGAGGCTCCCACCACCGCCGCTGTTCTGGCCAGCCGTGAGCCGGCTTCTGGCTGAGCGGCGCTCCCCCTGTGGAAGCGCACTGACCACCAGGCGGCAGCTCCTGCATTGAGTGTCTGCCCCCTGGTGGTCAGTGTGCATCATAGCAACTGGTCATTCCATCATTCAGTCTATTTGCATATTATTCTTTTATTATATAAGATTGATTCACCACATGACTTTTCTAGCTCACTTTTCCAGAAATGCATTTAGTAGATGATAGAAATTTATACATTTAATAACTTTGCTTTCAATCAATATAATTGAAAGTGGCCGTTGCTTTTGGCAAATGCAAGATCTCAAATAATTATTGATTTTTTAATTTTATTTTTGGATTTGAGAAGGATCCTTCTGCTGATGTAACTGCTACTATAATTGTTAAGAGTGTTTTGTAAGCTGCAACATTGGAATATATTTCTGCTATATCATTCCAAAATATAAATTTTAGCATATTTAGAGTTAATAAGTCTCATTGAATAACTTTCCTAAAAACATTGAAGTCTTCATAAAAATCAGTTTTATGCAAACCTGAATTTTAAAAACGTAAGTGTAAATTTTACACATTACCATTTTAATGTTCTCCCTGACATGGTCTGAAATGTGGGCAGTTGTACAAGAGCTGAAGTGGCTTCATTGCCTGGATGTAATTCACCTAAGAGGCCGTGTTCAGATGCGCCGTGGGGGGGACGCGGATTGGAGGTCACTTTTTATTGTTGCATAAACCGCAGTCCCCACACCGTGGTAAGAGTCCCCACTCCTAGCTCCCTTCCAGAAGAGGTGCCGATTCCGGGCATTTCTGTGGGCTCCTTTGAGCACAGCAGCCTTCCAGACTTTACCTTTCTCCCCCATATATCACAGCTGGCTCCCCTCACCTTATTGGGGAGCAATTACTTTGAGCTCCTCAGCCTGGTAGTACTTTCTAAAGCATCCCAGTTAGTTTTTATAAAAACATAAAAAGCCTTTCTTTTTGCATTTATGAACTATTGATTTTTGGAATGCTTATTCGGTAGACTGTAATTACCAGTCCAGCTCGTGGGATCAGGTTTGGGAGCGAACGTGTGGCCGCCTCAGAGCAAACGGCTCCCAGGGAGGGAACAGCCCAGTGTGAGCGTGGATGCCACGGAGACGGGGCGGGCGGTGTGTGCCGTGGAGGCTGAGAGCATTGGATGCGGGAGGGCCAGCTCAGGGGAGTTGTAAGGAATTTCTATGGAGCAGTTCAACATCGCTGTCCGTAATGTGGGACACGAGCTTTTACCTCCTCATGTGTTTGTTTAGAGGTCTGTGCCCAATAATATTCACAATTTAATGATTATCTTTATAAATTAAAAATAATCTTTCTTTTACTTAAAAGATGAAATGATTGAGTTAAAACTTTTTGCTCGCCCTCGATTGGATGATTCGTACAGATTTCCTTTTCCATCCTTTCTCACTGTGCTGGGTCAACCTCTCCAACGCTTACACGTCAGCCTTTGGGGCAGCCGGTGGCCTGGGAACCTGCTGTCCAGCCCGCAGAGTGTCCTGTGTGTGCCCTCTGGGTGTCCCTCTGCTCTGAGGGCTTCCTCATTAAAGGTGCAGGTGAGGTGACGCGTCCCCTGGCCCCTGTTGGACCTGAGTGGCTCTTTATTCTTCTAGGTATCTACATTTTATACCTGGCCACACAAGCCTATGGCATCGAGACTGCAGTGTGTCAGTTGAAAATCGATTTGTTCTTATCAAATGGCCCTTTGCTGTCATACCACTGGCATGAACGATGAGTCTTGAAAGAAACACAGCTGACCCTTGAACAACTCGGGGGTGAGGGGTGCTGATCCCTGGATGTAATTGTTGACTCCCCCAAATTTAGTTGTTCCTCAGTATCCTTGTGGGACTGGTTCCAGGACCCCCCAAGGATACCAAACTCTGCCGGTGCACAAGTCCCCTGTATAAAATGGCTCACATCCATGCGTACGGCCGTTCCTCACACCCACACACTCCCAACCATCGATCACAAACAGTGAAACCACTTATTGAAAAAATCCACATGTGGGTGGACCTGCAGAGTTCAAACCTGTGTTGGTCAAGGGTCAACTGTATTGGCAGACTACTTCAGCATTTATTATAAAAATAATTTTTTGAGGATGTGGTTTAATAAATTCCAAAAGTTCCTTATGAGGGTCTGAAATTTAAATGTTCTACTGTCTTAGAATCAGCAAAAAGCAATTCCTGTTTCCAGTGCCTGTTCCATTGTCTGTGACACTCAGGGTCAAATCTCAGCTCTTCTAATCACGGAGGGGGCAGTTCACGCATGCGCTCATTGGCTTCACTTCTTCCCTCATGGCTTTCCTTTATCCCAGTCTTTATAAAACACTAGAGTCCCGGTGCACGAATTCCTGCATGGGTGGGGTCCCTCGGCCTGGTCAGCGATAGAGGCCAATCAAACCGTCTCACCCAGTCCCAATTGGGGCCGATGGGGACCAGCCGGACAGGGAAGGACCGCATGAGGGCTCCAGGGTGTGTCCGGCCCATCTCACCCAGTCCTGATCAGCCGGACCCCAGCAGCAAGCTAACCTACCAGTTGGAGCATCTGCCCCCTGGTGGTCAGTGCACATCATAGCGCCTGGTCAAGCAGTTGGACACTTAGCATATTACGCTTTTATTAGATTGGCTTGCTGTGGTTGATGTAATCGTGTAAGTCACTGTACACAATTTTTGTAATGAGCAGGGATCCTATTAGGAACTCATAAACCCTCTGTCCTCTCGTTTCCACCTTCTCTGGTTGGCAGTTACTATCAAGTCGTCCTGAGGAAAAAGACCCGTTCCCCTGGTGTCGGCAACTATATTTCTCACCTCCAGATGGTGTGCATCTTGAAACCACGGCCTTTGCAACACACCTCCCAGGTGGCAAAGAGGGAGGATAGGACACGGTGGAGGGAGACATAGTTTCAGGCCACAGACGCCAAGTATCGGTGTCTTCAACCCTGCCCGGCCTACCAGTCTCAGAGGGCCCAGGAGTCGGGCCCGGTGCCACGATGAGCCGTCGGTTACCCGAGGGGAAGTTGTGTGTCTGACACAATGTCTTGTTGCAGCTCATTTGCTCATGGTGTTGCTGAGGCGGGGATCCAGGCCTGGGGCCGCGGTGAGACCCGCCTTCTGGCCACATCTCGGCATGGAGTTCCCGGGCTCTGACACGGCTGCTGCTCTGCATCTGGGTCAGCCTCGCCCCGTTGCCTGTGGCCGGGCCAGGCGTCATCGGCGCGCTGCGCCTAGTGTTTCGTGCGGGGACTGTTTGGGTCACGGGTGATTCCAGGCCCAGCTGAGGCCGGGGCCCGCGGGCTCTCCATCTCGAGCAGCCGGCCTGGCGTTCACGCTCTAGTTCCCAGCAGCCGCGGAGATGAAGGCGTCCAATAGCGGCAGATGGGGCCTGACACTTGAAGTCGGGGAGTTCTCCTGCGGAAGAGGGGGCATCGATGGCCGCAGAGACCAGGCATGTTCCCAAGGCGGCAGGAGTGCTGGCCAGTGGCAATGGGACTGGGCGGACATTAAAGCTGTTGGTACTCCAAACACCCTGCGGAGGTGTCTGCCAGACGCTGCCATGTTGAACGCTAACTAAAGCGCGGGGTGGACGGAGGAAGGGGTCCTGGTGAGCAGAGAAGGTGCGGGCCACTTGCTGACAGCCGCCTCCGGCCAGCGCTGCAGCAGACCTGGGCTGTGTCATTGAGAGGAGGGTGGCCGCGGAGGGAGTGTGTGCTCCGAGGAGGGTGCAGGGGGGGAGCAGACAGAGCTGGCCCGTGCCTTCTCCGGTGAGACGTCAACGGGCTGTTTGGAAGGCTCTGTCTCCAGTCACCAGCGCAGCAAGCAGCAGGTGTCTCCCTCGTGTATTCACACCCGCAGTGGAGGGCCTGGGCCGGGCCTGCGAGGGGGAGGAATCCGCTGGGACTTGTGTCCGGTTCTCTTGGAGAAGTGAGTGAACACAAAGTAGATGAAACGGGACACACAGTTCCTCCAGAAGAGGCCCAGCTGCAGGTCGGTGCCCCCTCAGGAGCTTGAACGTCCACCTCTGCCCTCGTGTGTGGGCGGGGCTTCGTGAGCCGTCGGAGAGCAGAGAGCAGAGAACTCCGGGGAAAGGGCTGTGCAGCAGGGACCTGCCCGCAGCCACCTTCCTGGGGACACAGGCTTGCTCGCCGGGGCTCAGTGGCGTCACGGCGCCTCTGCAAGTGGCTGTGACGTGGGCACTCCCCTCCAGGGCGTTCACTGCCAGTGGCCTCGGCGATCCGGGTGGAGCGATGACGCGGGGCCTGGGAGGCCACAGTCAGGACGGTGAGTTTCCTTAGCGCGCCCACGGAAAGGCCGGGGGGTAAACCGAGCTGAGGTTTTTGCAGGAACGTAAGAGGCAGAGAGGGAGGTCGGGCCCAGGAGCGGGGCAGGACAGTGTGGGGGATGATTCTCCCGGAGCCCCCCAGGCGGGGAGACCCCCCCCCCCACAGCTCCGGACTCCGAGCCAGAGGCCCCGCGTCAGAGGCTCGACGAGCAACACTTGATCCGCGCCCACAGTGAGGTAGAAAAGACCCAAACGTACCGTCCAAAATGAGTGTGTGTTTGTTGCATGCCAATGACACACCGAGGGGGGCGACGGCCCTTTATGGTCCCGTTCTCCATGTCCGGGTGACACCATTACCTCCTCAGTAAGCAATGCTAACGCGGGGAGTCATCTGGCGCCCGCTCCGTAATGAAGTGACTTGTGCAGGGGCTGCCGGTGATTTATGGCCGCCGCCGGGTGACGGGCGACTTCCACCGGAGGCGTTTACAATTCATCAAGTTCTGTTGGCCGCAGGAAGGTAATTACTTTCCCGGCGTCGGTGTGATGTGTGCAGCAATGCAAACGCTGGGGAGATGAGCCACGGCCCGTCCCTTCCTCGGGCGAAATGAGACCGGAGCCCATTTGCTGTATGTAGAATGCGCGTCAGCAGTTTAGAGGGGTCGTTCCAGAAATATCCCAATCTCCACATTCCCAAATGCAATCTGACACACACGTTTGTCCCTTCCTGCACGTGACAGTCAGGAGCTGGGGACACTCATTGGTCAAACAATGAATGTGCTTTTGCAACTCAAGCCAAATCGTCCTCCGGAAATGATAAGCCGGTGCGTGGCCCGACTTGGAAAGTGACTCACGAATAAGGAAAACGTCAAAGGCTGATGCTGTGGGTACCAATGCGACCCCAAAACGTGTGTGGGGTGTCAGATCATAAAGCTGTTTTCCCAGTCCGAGCTGTTTGTGTCATCCCAGGCTAATCAGACATGGAGACACGGAACCTAAACAAGGGAGAAGGGGACCCGTAGTCATGGCAGCTGCACAGTAATGGGGTGGGCTGCTCTCTGTCTGCAAAGCAGTGAGCTTCTCCTCACGGGGCGGATTCACGAACAGCTGGGACGAGTGTCAGGGACGTGTCAGGTGTGCCTTAGTGGGTGCACGCCAGATAGGCTACCTGGGAAATGACTGATGGCTAGGCATTTGTGCCGGTTGATACACAATGCCGACTAAGTCAAAGTTCTAGGTAAGATTTCTGTTTCTGGCCCATAATAGACCTTATTGAGTGAAGAGATGCATTTATCTATTTTGTGGTACATTTTGAAAAGTTTTGTGTCAAAATACATTTCTTAGGGAAAATAAATTATGTTTTTAAACCTCCGGAGCCCCATAAAGGTGAAGGAAGCTGTTTTAAACACTGTACGTTCCCAAATATTCCTCCTACATGGCATTCGGCGTTAATATAACGAACACGTGAAGGTCCCTTAGAGATGAACAGTAACAGGTGCACATGGGTAAGCTCGCCTTGCTATCGAAGGTGCCTCAGATCTCCTTGCCTCACGGAGAGCACCATTTCGCCAGGCCACGCACGGACCCAGGCTCGAACACAAGTCTCATCTGGAACAAAATAGAAATGCCCACTCCCTCCTTCCCAGGAAGTTCTGACAAAGTAAAACTGCATCAGGAAAAGCGAGGGGTGAGGCCTAGCAGGGACACCCAACCTTTGGAAGCCTAGTAGACAGCAGACGCCTTACATCCTCTTACAGAAGCCCGACGCCTGCTGGTAAGGCCTACCTTCCCTGGGTAGCCTAACTGGGTAGCCCAGTGGTCGGCAAACCGTGGCTCGTGAGCCACATGTGGCTCTTTGGCCCCTTGAGTGTGGCTCTTCCACAAAATACCACGTGCGGGCGCGCACATACAGTGCGATTGAAGGAGGACCCTAATTAAGTTAATAACAATGTACCTACCTATATAGTTTAAGTTTAAAAAATTCGGCTCTCCAAAGAAATTTCAATCGTTGTCCTGTTGATATTTGGCTCTGTGGACTGATGAGTTTGCCGACCACTGGGGTAGCCTAACCACGCCCCTCCTCTCAGTGGGAAGTGTTCCATTTCCCTTTTGTGTCTTCTAGGTCTCCGGCCACTGGCTTCCTTTCCGGATGCTAACTTTGCAGGCTCCCCCAGTCACCGCCCTCACTGGTGCCTGAGGTTCCCAGGCGAAGGGCTGGACTGTTCCCAGGCACGTTCTCTGCCAACGTGTCTTGGTGCCGAGCTGTTGCCTTTGCCGCTTGTGCCGATCCCTTTGCTGGTGGGCATGGAGGGCTTGGCTGCACGCCTGCCTGGGCTTCCAAACCAGAGGGCACGAGACATCACATCCCGGTGCTGGCTGCCCCGGAGCCCGGCCCGTCGCTGCCTTGCGGGTGCCGTGTGGGTGCCTCACTCCTGTTCAGGGGAAGCCTGCTTCTGCTCTGCCAGCTGTGGCTGGAGACGCCATGGCCATCAAATCTCGCCTGAACCGCAGGAACCCGCAGGCTCCTCCGCCTCAGGTCCCGGTTCAGGTCCTCTCCTGCTGCCTGGCACTGAGAGCGGGCACCCTCTCTGCCTGGAGCCCCGCCCCTTCCCGCCCTGGAATGGACCATGTCCCGGGTGACCGAGCATCAGAACAGCCATGCCTTCCTCAGCCAGCAGTGCGGACACTGGGCGGTGACCACCCACGGTGCTATGGGGTCATCTCAAAAGCATGTAGATTTGGAACATTCCTGAGGTTTGGGGAAGTCTGTTTGACTTGGGGTACAGAAGCTCCTTACTTTTCAATTGAACTCACCCCACACTTGGAGAGGAGATACTGAAGCGCCTACTCCCGAGATGGGAAAGACTTCTTATAAATCCCCCGCTTCCCTCTGCTTTCTGTCCCACGAGGCTCAGTAAATCCGAAAGCATGTTTAGGTGGTGCAGAAAGCATGTTCTGTTAAGGCAGAAACTAAGATTGTTTTATTCAGTGTGAGATTCTGTTCACACAAATCTCCTCCTGATTTCTTTGCCTCAAAATTATAAGACAGCTTATCCAACAATAACCACCTATGGTTATTGTTCAGGGCTAACAGTATGACTGCACTCAGTTAATTATTTACTGACCTAGATGCCTGGTGCACGAATTCATGCATAGGTGGGGTCTCTTGGCCTGGCCGGCGATCGAGGCCTATGGGGGGGGGGGCTGGCCGGCCGGCCAGGGGGAGGGACCCTGGGACGTTGGCCAACCAGCCCTCTGATCGGGCCTTCCGGGAGGCTGGTTGGCAGGGGGAAGGGGCCACGGGAGGTTGGCTGTGGGAGCGCACTGACCACCAGGGGGTAGCTCCTGCATTGAGCGTCTGCCCCCTGGTGGTCAGTAAGCATCATAGTGACTGGTCAACCAGTCGTTCTGGTTGTTCCGGTCATTCGGTCATAACAGTTGCGTAGGCTTTTATATATATAGATTTATATATATAGATAGTATCTCCTGATTGCCCTGGTCTAGTTCTCCAATATTGAAAGGTAATGGTGATATATTTATCTCCACCAAATTTAATTTGCTCGATGATCAGTCTCTTGGGAAATGTTATAAATGTTACAATTATTATTTTCTAAATAACGGAATACAAACACCTCGGGATTATTTAGTCGGAGGCCTGGAGGTGAGAGCAGTTATTTGGAGAAAATCCCGTTGTTTGCAGCTGCGCTGTGCCACTCTCTCTCGGAGAACAGGGGTAATTGATTTGCAAGTACAATAGTTCACAGAATTAAAAATAGTGCCATGTTGTGTGACCTGTAAAATTCCAGTGATGTTTCGGAGCCTTTCTTGAGTGCTGACAGTGCTTGTATATCTTATAAATCCACGGTGAAGAAGAATTGTGGTGGTTGGTTCAACCACATGTCCACGTGGTAGTGGTCGTGCCCTATCATTTACTTTTTAATTTCCAGAAAGAGCGCACGCCACCAGCAGCGCTAGCAGTCTTGCACATGGTAAATGTTAGAACAAGGCTGCATTTCCCGTACTTTATATAATGCTTGCCCATGTTTTGCTTGTTTTGTATTTTGACCTTTTTCTGTTAGCATCTGAGGAAAAGTGTCTTGAGCTTGCAAGAGCGCCGTTTCAATCCTTGTCCAGGTTACGCGAGGTGAGGAGGTTCCCGCCATCGCCACCTTCTCCGTGCCCTCGCCCGTGCCTCGCTGTCCCCCTGGCTTCTCACAGGGTGGTTGCAGCTGGGATCCGGATCCGTCCCTGCCCAATGAAGCTGTCTGAGTGAATGCTCCTCAGAGAATGCAGGCGCCAAAAGGTGGACAGCCGCGTGGACGTTTCCTTTGCGTTGTGTTGGTGGTGTGCGGAGGTTAGTCTTTGTTTTGGATTCCCAGGGAAAGGCACAGAATCAAATCGAAACCCATGAAAAAAATCAGCCTGCTCTATGCCACTTGGATTGTAATCTAAAAGCATGGGACAGCCTTGTAAATTTGATACAGCTGACTTTTATTTATTTTCTAAAATATATTTGTATTGATTTCAGAGAGGAAGGGAGAGGAATAGAGAGATAGAAACATCCATAAGAGAGAATCATCATTGATTAGCTCCCACCTGCGTGCCCCCTAATCGGGATTGAGCCCCCAACCTTGGCATGTGACCTGACTAGGAATCGAACCAGTGACCTCTTGGTTCTTGGGTCGATGCTCAACCACTGAGCACACTGGCTGGGCTCTCTCATATCTTGTATAGACAGGTCAGTACAAACTTCACTCTTTTCCTAAATAAATAACTCAATCACTTCTGGGCCTTTGGCTGAGATCAAGTGCAGCATCAATATGAATAGCTCTATTTATATGTAGATTTCACTCCTTCCTGTCAGCTGCCATGCATTCTGAGTCATCAGTCCTTCCCGCAGCTGAGGCTCTGGGTCTGGCCTCTCGGTTTACCTCTGCTTTAGTGCCCAGCGTTTTAACTATCCCTATTCACAAGACATCTTTGGTTGCTGTTATTTTATTAGGTATGTGTACGTTACTTGTTATTACTTTATAATAAGCCCGGATATCTAATTGGACAATTATTTCTACCTTGTTCTTCTGCAAGAGGACCTCAGTGACCCTTGGCCAATGTTCTTCCCTCTAAATTTTCAAAATGGCTTATAAAGTTTGTGAGAAACTCTGGTGGGGAATTTATCGGAATTATCTTGAACCTATAGATCAATTTGTGTAGCATTGATGTATGTTCAATATTGAGTTTCTATGAAAAAAAATTGGCATATCGCTTTTTATTTAGACATCCATTGATATATATTTTAAAATGTCTTATACATCTTTGGTGAGATAACACTTCAATAGAATGCTTAAAAATTCTATTTTAAGTTTATTCTGAGGTTTCTCATGTTTTTTCTTTCTATATAAGATGGTGTTTTCTTTTTAATTGTTTAAATAACTTTGTTGTATAGCAGGAATGCAATTATACCTTTTAATGTTGATTTCGTGTAGAGCAATCTGCCAACTTCTTTTACTAACTGTAATAATTTATCTGTAAATTTCTTAAAACTTCTGTAGATAATCATAATTTCTAAAAATAAAAATCTGTTTAATTCCAGTTTCACCTTTAATTTATTTGCCTATTTTACTATGTTTACTTATTTTGGTTTTGATCTTAAAGAAAATGCTTGTACCTTTTCATTCACTCACAACTATTCAGACATGGCTTAGCATATGCTAGTAAACAAAGCTAACAAAATCCTGGACTTCGTGGAGCTTACATTTTCAACAAGGTAGGAAAAAAGATAGAAAACAACCTATCAGCAGCATAAATGGCTGAATTAGATGCGTAGTACTGTAATGGTGATAAGTGGCCTGGGGAAATAATGCAAAGAAAGCTGAGTCAGGTGTGGGAGGTGTGAGGTTTAAATTAGGTCATCTGGTAGACCTCCAGGCAGGCGCTCCGGGATTAGAGACTGATGGAAGGGAGGGAGTTAGTCACAGTGATATCTGGGGAAGAATGTTCCAGGCAGAGGCACTAGTTAGTCCCTGGCATGAGGTGGGAACAGGCCAACATGCCTCATGTGTTCCAGAAACATCACCGATGCCAAGGCAGCTGATCTGGAATGAGTGAGGCCAGGGCGGGGGAGAGGAGGTAGGGAGGTGAAGGGCAGCACGGGTCAGGGCCCAGATGTGAGAGGGACATGGGTTCGACAGAGTGTGATGGGGAGCCCCGGGAAAGTCTGACAGAGGAGCCCCTGTCCGAGCTTAAGCTTTGAAAAGACCACAGTAGCTGCTCTATTTGGAAGATGTGAGGGGCGGGGGCAGGGAGGGGGGGAAGAGGGCGGGAGGGTGCTGAGCACAGATGTGGGGAGGCCGGAAGGTGATCCAGCCCTCCCAGTGAGAGAGGGCGGTGCTCCTTGTGGGCCGGGATGGCTTTTGGTGACACGGTTCCTGAGATTTCCTGACACTCAGAACGTCAGCTGTAACAGGCGGAGAGGGGCTAGGAGTTTCTGAACAACTGGAAGAATCCAGCTGCCAGCCGGCTGGCACGGGATCGGGTGGCAGCTCAGAAAGAAGCACCAGGAGCTGGGTTATGCAACTGTTCCTTTTTTTTTTGAAGTGAAAACATTATATTTTTAAATTCTTTATTGTTGAAAGCATTACATGTGTCCCCTTTCCCCCCATTGTCCTCTCCCAGCCCGCCCCACCCCCAGCCCAGGCCTTCACCCCCCTATTGTCTGTGTCCGTTGGTTATGCTTATATGCACACAAGCTCTTTGGTTGCTCTCTTATCCCCCCCCCCCCACTCCCATCCCTCCCCATCCTTGCCTCTGAGGTTTGACGGTCTGTTCGATGCCTTTATGTCTCTGGATGTATTTTGTTCATCAGTTTTGGTTGTTCACTAGATTCCACATATGAGTGAGATCACGTGATACTTATCTGCTTTTGACTGGATTGTTTCTCTTAGCATCGTGCTGTCCAGGTCCCTCCATGCTGGGGCGGACGGTCGGAGTTCCTTCTCTCTGACAGCAGTGCCCCTGGGCCCTGCGCCCCTGCGCTGTGGCTTTGGAGATGCCCATCAGACGTTAGTGACGGTGCCCACGGCCGGCGCCTTGTAGATGGCACTCCTTGGGTTTCAGAAGTTCTCTTCCTCCCGCTAACACAGAGGCAGAGCGACCCGGTGCCAGCGGCTGGAGCTTGCCAACTCCCAAGTCACTTCATGCTCAGAGTCACTCTGAGATCCACTGTCCGGTGGACGGAGACTCCGGTGGCCCAGTCCCAGGCCCCGCCACGTGGCCATCGCCTGGGCATCGCGGGTCCAGCTGAAGCCGCTTTCCTCCGGCCTCACGTCCGTGAACCCGAGCATGTCCTCAGCCAGAGTCCGCTGGCAGCAGACCCGGCTTTGCTGTGTCTGAATACGTCTCTGTTTGAGCCTCATTCTTGAAAGAGAAACGTTTAACGGACGGTTATTTCCTGTTAGCGCTTCGCCGTCTTCACGCCTCTGCTCCGACCTCACTGCGGAGAAGGCCTCTGTTGTCCGGGTGCGAGTGTGTGGGGAGGTCCGCTGTCCTCCTTCGCTCTCTGCCATTTCTCAGCAACAAGTATGATTTTTATGTATGTGGATTGGAACGCCTGGGACTTCCGGGGCATAACAATTCCTACGTGACAATTGTGGAAAATGCTAAGCCTTTGTATTGATTGTGTATTGATTCTTATCCTTTATTTTTATTTGCTCTCTCTGGAACTCTTAGACAAAAATTAAAACTTTTCCCGTGTGTGTGTGTGTGCGTGCGTGCGTGTGTGTGTGTGTGTGTGTGTGAGTGCGTGTGTGTGTATGTGTGTGGCTCCACCTCTCTGTCACATTTCTCATCTCTCTCCCCTGTTTCTGAATTCTGGATGGTTTCTTCAGTGCTCTCTGTTCACTAATGATTTTTAAAATTTCTCTGATCTGGAATTAAATGGAATTTTAATTCCATTTATAGAAGATAAGATTATGAGATCACTCTTTTTCAAGTTTTTATGCTTTTAAATAAACTCTTGCTGTTTTTTATATTTTAAAGCTCTTATTTCTTTGAACATAGAAAATATAATTTGTACCCTGATAATCCTTATTTTGTATGCCTCGTGGATTTCCTCTTGCTGTCCGCTGTTCCAGTGGCTCATGCACAGGGCCTTGTTTCCTTTGGAGTTTTATGTTCTATGTCAACTAGTTCTTTTCCTTGGACTTACATGTGGGAATACTTCATGCCTGGCTGGGCTTAACTAGGATTTGGATCTGTTTCTGCCAGTTCCTGGTATTCCACCAAACTGGAAGGACTTTCAATTAAATTCATCTCTGCTTCCAGCCTCCCTCCCTCCATCCCTCCCTCTCCCTTCCTTCTTTCCTTTCCTTCCTTCCTTCCTTCCTCCCTCCCTCCCTCCCTCCCTCCCTCCCTCCCTCCCTCCCCTTTCCTCCCACACAGATGCTGTGACTTGGGCTGTAAACTGTGTGAAGTTGCACGGGTTTCAGGGGGTTTTACCCCCATGTAGTCAGGACCAAAATGTAAGTCACCCATTTCTTGTCTGGACAGGGGCTTTATTCCTTTAGGATTTCAGCTTTATGAGACTGCACACTGGGCAGGTCTAAGTTTTCTCTCTTGCTTCACAATAAGGCAAAGCTCGAGGCCTCCAGGTTCCTGATGAATCCCCCAGGCAAAGGCCACATTGCTTCTCGCTTATTTCCCAGGTCTCTGCTTCCATTCCGTTCCGACCTCTGCAGATTGCTTCTCCTGCGCCCGCTCGACTACGTGGCACGGTGCCACCACCTGCCACCTCTCTATCTGGCTCTCGTTTCCCAGCGACCATCTTTCAGCCCTTTCATTGTTGTAATAAAGAAGGTCAAGGTCACCCAGGGTATTTAGTCTGCTATAAATGGAAGTCTCATTGACCATTTTTATAAAATACTTTTAGCCCAGCCGGGATGGCTCAGTGGTTGAGCACCGACCTATGAACCAGGAGGTCACAGTTCAATTCCCAGTCAGGGCACAGGCCCGGGTTGTGGGCTTGATCCTCAGTGGGGGGCGTGCAGGAGGTACCCGATCCATGATTCTCTCTCATCATTGTTGTTTCTATCTCTCTCTCCCTCTCCCTTCCTCTCTGAAATCAATAAAAATATATTTAAAAAATACTTTTAGAATATCATGGATATTTTAATATAAAGTAGTTACAATAAATGGTATATTGGTCTGAAATTTTCTTTGAAGTGTGCATTTCTATTCTTATACTCATTTTACCAGTTTATTACTTAAGGACTCAGGATTGTTTGTATCCTATGTTATTATATTCTATACTTCTGATATACAATTTATTTCTTTTAAAAATTATTTCAGCACTTTACACTCTATAATCTGAGAAAAGTTCTTTTATGAGGATGCCTCAGCAGAGGGAAAATGGTGTGTTTGTTGTGTGGGGAGGGATGGAAGCAGCTCTTATTTATATCACTTCTCTCCGGATTTTGTTCTACAATTGTAAACAGACTGAGCTCTTCACACATCCACTAGATGCTGTGACTCTAAACATGACATTCTTCCCACAGTAGCCACCGAGCACTTACTGTGCTGCTTGATGAGACAGGAGAAGGTGCCCTGGAAAAAAAAGGTGTAGGGAGTTGATCCATCTTATAAGAAAAATGGTCTCCTGGGTGGAAGACAACAGGAGGAGAGCGCTCTTAATCCTCCTTTAAGTAAGGAGATTTAAAGGCAAGTGCGTTTCTCTGGCATAACTGCACTCAGCATGCTGTGGTTTTGCTTTATTGGATCCGATCAAACCTCCCTGACCCGCTCTGAGTCCCCACCTGAGGCATCCCAGGGGGACATCCCCGACGACAATGAGGGAGAAGGCGGCAGGAGAGGAACGGGGACCGGAGGGCCTGTGTGTTCACCATGAACCTGTGGGGATGCGTGGGCTGGCGGGTCTTTCTGCCCTTTCCCTCCCCTTTACACAGAATGGGGGGAGGGCCGCCTGCCTGGTGCTCACAGGCAGGAATTAATGTCACTGGTGTCCGCCGGTGCCTCCCGCTTCACGTTTAACGGGTAGACAGCTGCAGTAGACGCGTCCTTCCTCGGCACAGAGGTCTGTTCGGGGACTTCGGCAGGAGTTGGGAGATGTGGTCTCAAGGGAGGGGGTCAGGTCTGGGAGAGGAAGTGGCCCGAGGAGGGGCCAGGAGCAACGGGAAGTCCCCCACGGCAGGCAACCTCTGATGGTTCCGGTAAGGGAGGTCCTAAGGCCAGAAGTCGTGGGGGGCACCCCCAGCCCCCTGTGCTTGGGGATCCTCAGTACGTCCAGCCTGTGGTTGACACTGGTCTAACACATACATAAAGGAGAGGAATGGGGGGCGTATATAATGGCTTTTCTCTGTTCCTCGTTTCCCAGTATAACTAGATGTACTGACCGGGATATTGACTGGAGGCTCGGCTGTCAGAGAGTCTGTGGATGGAGCCCAGCGTGGGGATTGGACAGTGTGGGGACGAAGTTCAGGACGCACGCCTGGAGGGTGGTGGAGGGTGTGCTCTCTGTGTTAAAAGGGAAGGCTGACCTGGGAAGTTCACGTAGGGCACTTTGTTGTTATTTGTTTTTAAATATATTTTTATTGACTTCAGAGAGGAAGGGAGAGGGAGAGAGAGAAACATCAATGATGAGAGAGAATCACTGATCGGCTGCCTCCTGTATGCCCCACACTGGGGAATGAGCTCGCAACCCGAGCATGTGCCCTTGACCTGAATCGAACCCAGGACCCTTCAGTCTGCAGGCCGACGCTCTATCCACTAAGCCACACCGGCCAGGGCTAAAGCACGTTTTGATATGGAGCATGGAGGAGAGCTATTGGCAGTGTTGCGGAAAGAGGGTGGAGCAGACTCACATGCTTTACCTGGGAACTTGGTGATTGGTGGAAAGAAGGAAGTGACCATGTGTTCTTCCAAAATGTCAAGCTATTAAAAGGAGGAGGCTGAGGAAATGTTCCAGATGACAGGGGACCGAAGACCCAGGACCACTCAGTGCAATACCCGACCCCCAATCGGATCCTGTCGAGGCGACAGAAGTAATAAAGGACAGCATTGAGTCAATGGCAGAACTGGAATACAGATGGTAGATTAGCTAAAACTGTTGTATCAGCGTTAAATTTACTAAAGGGGTAACCGGGCTGCAGTTACGAAAGAAGATGTCCCTAATACTAATCATTAATTAATAATTAATCCATTGTGTACTGGAGGGCTTAAGGGTAAAAATAATACCCCATGCAAAATCCCTTTAATCTATTTGGTCTCCTTTTACATATATAAAATTAGCTTGTGTGATTCGTTGTTTATCATTCTTAAGCAGCCTATTTCCAATATATAAAACCCGAGTCAGTGAATACTTGTCTCCTGAGGAATGGGGAAAATACTTCCGTTAAAGGCCTATGACAAAAACATCAGTTCTTCACTCTCCTTTTCTAAAAGGTGCTGCTAAGGCTGTGAAGTTATCTGCACATAAACAGGGTTTGACAAGATGGTGTGTCCGGCTCTCTGTTTTCCGGGCGCGGCGTTGGAGGAGCAGGCCGTGCCTCGGGCGCCCCCGTGAAGAACCTGCTCCCCTCTGGTGAGGCGGCCCGGGGCCCAGCACCGATCGCAGGTCCGGAGAGCCAGTGTGCGGAGCAGGTTTCGTCTCCACATCCGGGATGCCAGGCTGCTGCTGGCCCACGCAGACGCCTCTCCCGCTCCACTCAGCCTTCCGGCTCGGACCCCTGCCAAGGGCTCTTTTCTCTGACCTCCGGCTTTCTGTTCCCGAGCATTCTGGTGACTTCATCCAGCATGGGCGACAGGCCTTAAATAATCCCACCAACTCAGTGAGGTGATGTCACCCCCTGGCTCCCGCACCAGCCCGAGCAGCGGCCGCCCGGCCTGCACCCCACGGGCCCCGGCTTCCTGCTCAGCTCGGCCAAAGGGCAGTGGAGGGCCCCTTCCTCGCTGCTCACCTGCAAGACGGCTCCCAGGCACCCCCTGGGGGACGCGGGGGCCTCTCCCAGGCACCCCCTGGGGGACGCGGGGGCCTCTCCCAGGCACCCCCTGGGGGACGCGGGGGCCTTGCTGGGAGGGAGCCCTCAGAGGGCACAAGACCACGGGGTTAAAGAGACAGAGAAAACCCTTCTGTCCGGACGAGAACATCTGGAGCGCCTCGCAGACGGCTGGGGTGCCCGGGGTGCCCGCCACCAGCCACAGCACCGCGCACGGGTGTGGACAGAGCCCCGGATGTCACGGCCCAGATGTAATGATTCGAGCTCAGGAGTGCACTTGTCCCGGGCGGTGACCCTTTCCCGGCGGCAGGGGTTCTCACCGCAGGACCCCGAGGACGAGCGCTGCCCGCTTGGCGTTCTGTGATCCGCCCAGAAGCGGACGGAACCGCCAACGAGCTGCTTGTTTTCGTCACGTGGCCTCCGGAGAGCCGCCCACATGGAAGTTGGACAGACTTGGCTTCATGTTGCAGAAGAAGCGGCACCGAAGCAGCTCGCACACCTCCTGGAGCCGCTGGCTTTCTGTGTTGCTGGAGGAGCAGGCTGGGCCCACTCCGCCGGGCACGGCAGCCGGGACAGGCGGGACCTGCTCTCTGTCCCAAAGCGGGAGCAAGAGGGACGGACGTGCCGGACGTAGACCTAGAGTCCTGCGTGCGCAGAGAAAACACTTGGTCGGTACAGTTCCTCAGACGTGTTCAGTAATTTAAAAACTGGGCTCTAAAGCTGAGTTTCACTCCAAGGATCAACCTTCGACCCAAGAAGCTCGGGGAGCTTGGCTTCAGGGGGCGCTGAGGGGAGGTGCCTCTGTGCGCCCGGAGCCCCGTCCTCGGCAGACCCTGCCCCGGGCCTGAGCGGCTCTGGCCTCCCTCCTCCCGCCTTTGCCTTTGCCAATGGAGGGGCGCTGGCCCAGCGCTGATGGGGGGCGCCTCGGAGTGGGAGCTGACGCCGCTGCGGCCGCAGACTGCCCGGTCTGGTCTGCGCTCACCTTGCTCTGAGCATTTCCCTGGTGCAAGTTCGAATCCGCTCTCGGCACTGCATTCGTTTAACGGTTGTTGCACGTTGCTTCACGCTCATAGGGGGACCCAAGTGGAGCTAAGCGTGCGAGTGAGTGTGTTCACGCCACGCCGAAGCGCAGGGCAGTGTGGGCCGCGAGGGACGTTTCCTGAGCAGGAACCCGGGCCTCTCCAGGAGGGACGGGCTCTGGTTGGTGTGGGTCCTGCCCGCACACGGGCCTCCCCGTTCCCCGGGGTGAGGGTCAGGTCCCAGGTCCCTCGGGTCAGTCCCTCTCTGCCTCGTCCTTGGATGCTTTTCCTCATACACCCTTCCTGGTTCTCTTTCGTTTATACTTACGTACTTTTTATTTTTAAATTTATTTTTATTGATCTCAGAGAGAAAGGGAGAGGGAGAGAGAGAGAGAGAGACATCAATGATGAGAGAGAATCATGGATTGGCTGCCTCCTGCACGCCCTACACTGGGGATCGAGCCTGCAACCTGGGCCTGTGCCCTGCCCGGGAATCGAACCGTGACCTCCTGGTTCATAGGTCGATGCTCCACCCCGGAGCCATACTGCTTGGGCCTTATTCACTTTTTGAACTTGGTGTGTTTTCAGTTACAGTTGGCATGCACCATTACAGCGTTAGTTTCAGGTGTGCAACCTCGTGATGAGCCGCTACACACCTTAAGAGTGATCGCCCGGCTCAGTCTACCACCATCTGAGCCCCCAGCAGCGGGAACGGCACTGACTGTGCTCCCCGCGGCACCCGTCACCCCGGGACTGTCGCTTACCTGGACACGGCACGCCTTCAACCCTCTCACCTTCCTCAGCCAGGCCCCCGACCGGCCTCCACCTGGCGGCCACGGGGTTGCTCTCCGTGCCTCTGAGTTGGTTTCTGTTTTATTCGTTCTTTTCTTTTGTTTTGTAGATTCCACACATAAGTGAAATCCTGTAGTATTTATTTTCTCTGACTGGCTTATTCCACTTAGCGTAATGCCTGAAGGTCCATCTCCGCTGTTGCACACGGTAAGATTTCATTCCTTTTTATAAGGAATATTCCACTTGTAATGCACCACCTCTTCTTCACGCATTCCTCTATTGGTGGGCACGTGGGTTGCTTATGTTCTCACTTAAGAGCAATGCTGAGCATCTGCCCCCCTGCCGCCCCCCGCTGTACAGAGCCCGGATGGAGAGAGGGCTGCACCACCCCTGCCTCAGGGCCTCATGCAGGCACCGCGGAGAGTCACAGGGGCGGTGAGGGGGTCAGGCTGCGCTCACGGGCTCTCAGGGCCGGCGATGGGCCAGGGCACCAGGCTGTGCTGTTGGAGGCGGGTGCTCCTCCAGGCTCCCGAGGACGGGACTCCGGGCCCCGCGCCCTCGGCCTTGTGCTCCCACCAGGAGAGCCAGCCTGTGAGCTCACCCTAATGCCCGTGGTGGGAGCGTCTGGAACATGAGAGCAGTTCCTCTGTGTGTCCGTTTCAGGAAAGAAGTGGAAGAATGATTCCTAAGATTTAAACCCCGTGGCTCTGGCTCTCTACATGCTCTCTTCTCTGTGCATGTATGTCCTCGAATGTCCCATTTTCAGGACACAAGTCATACTGGATTAGCGCTCACCCCAATGACCTCACGGGAACTCGGTCATCTTTATTGAGGTCCTGGAGGTGAGAAAGTCAAATATGAATTGGGGGGGTTCTGGGGGGGGGCACAATTCAACCCAAAACAATATGCAAGACGTTACTGGGGGACATGCCTATGGCGGGTCAAGAGGGAGGGGTCGTGTGGGTAGGGGCACCTTCAGACTGTGTGACCATGTGAGTGGGGCGCCCCCAAGGGAGCGAGGGAAGTGGGGATTGGGGAGCAGGCGCTGCAGGCCACCTTGCTGCTGGGAAACAATCTTGTCCCGAGCGGAGAGGGTCCCTGAGCACAGTCAGCCCCGGTTGTTACCAAAAACTGACCGTTTCTTGTGGAGGGTCCGTCTGCCGGGGCTCGGGGCTAGTTCCTCAGGACTCCGGGCCAGTGGCACACGGCGGGCTTGGTGCTCGGACCACAGCTGAGTCAACCGCTGGGAGGTGAGGGGAGGGAGGATGGGGACTGGGCTCACACGGACAGGTGGCGGGTGGGAATGAGAAGGAGCCGGGTGACAGGGAGAGGGCGAGTCAACGCCTCTGTGACAGCCCGGCCGGCGTGGCTCAGCGGTTGAGCGTCAACCTGTGACCCAGGAGGTCACGGTTTGATTCCAGGTCAGGGCACAGGCCCGGGTTGCGGGCTCCCCCAGTGTGGGGTGCAGGAGGCAGCCGATCACTGACTCTCTCTCATCCGTGATGTTTCTCTCTCCCTTTCTCTCTGAAATCAATAAAAATATATTAAAAAAATACCTGCGGGACACAATGGCCCAGCCCGCCGGCTCCGGGTGTGTGGGGCCGGCGCTGGGCCCCCGGAGCCGCCGCTGCCAGGCCGTGTGCTCTGCTTTGGGCGAACGGCCGTCAGCGGCTGAGCACCGCGTGCTGCTCCTGTCGGGTCCGGGTGATGTCCCGGGGGAGGGAGCTCGGCGTGAAAGCCCCTCTCTGTGCCCCTCGATTATTCCGAGTCGACTTGACAGCACTGACAGCTCAGAAGCCGTGCCTGCTGCCCTTGGGGGAGCTCCGGAACCTTCTGGAAAACACATCAACCGGTTCGCTGCTCCCTCCCCGCCCAGGTCCCGGGTCCTGGAGAGAGCCTCCACTCCTTTGGTCTCTCTTTCTGGGAAGAGGAGGCGGAGTTTGGAAGCTCCCTCTGACGTCTGTTTCCGCAGCCAGGCCTGGCTCCTGTGGACACTGCTCTCCCGCCCTGGCTGCCCGCACGCAGGCCTTTCGGAGGCGGGGAGCGCCCTGGCCCCCCAGCCCCATCCGTCCCCTGCCTCCTCCCCTCCGGCCGCCTCCGCCCTTCCCCACAGCAGCCAGTGGGCCCCCGCTGGCCCCATTCCGCCTTCATCCTTGTCCTCCCTGTCGAGCATTTTCTCCGACTTTTCATGCGAAACCAGAGCGTGGACACCCCCGTTGCCATGGCAGTCGTGTGGCCGGGGCTCGTCCACGTGAGCTCCGGTCTCTGCACAGAAAGGACGGCCTCCAGGAAGCAGGAGGGAGGCGGCCAGAGACCAGGAGGCAGGAAAGCAGGGCCGCCAGCTGAAGAGGGGAGAGCAGGGGAGCAGGGCCACCCCGTCAGTGCCCTCGAGGGGACATCACTGCTTTTCCCACAGAGGCCAGGGGCCTGGGGCCGCCATCCACCACCCTTCTTTCTCCTCTTCCCTCCCCCCTCCCCTCCCCTCCCTCCCCTCCCCTCCCCTCCCTTCCCCACCCCTCCCCTCTCCTGGTGGAGCAGGCAGGCCTGAAAGCCTTTTTGTTGGGAAACAGTGGCCGCTTCTGAGGCCTCATGAATGACGGGGTGATTCTCTGCAGTTGCCAGGAAGTCGGGGCCCCTGGGGAGGCAACAATGGGCCGCTTGATCTCCCCCCAAGGCTGGCCTCCAGCTGCAGCCGGATCCAGTCAGGGCTGTGCTGGCTCCGAGGCCAGGGAGCTCTGCATCCACCTTCCCTGGAGCCGGAGCCGGCTGAGGCGGCAGCGGGCTGCGCTGGGCCTGTGGGGGACAGCGGGGGGTCAGAGCAGAGGGAGGCAGAGGGAAATGGCTTCCCCATTCGCTGCACGGATTTGCGATGTCACCGGAGACTCTGAGCTGACTTGGAGGAGAGCGGAGAAGCGTGGTGCCACTCGGCCCAGGAGCCCCGGGGCCGGGCCCAGGACTCGGGGTCTCCCGTTCCCGAGGCCGCTTCTCCCCCTCCCTCCAGGCCGTCAGCCACAGAATTGGAGGGAGGCCGCCCCGCCTCTCCGCTGCCCACGCTTATTTCCAGGCGTCTGTCCCCCAGATATTACAATGATTTCTACAAAGTGATTCGCGGCGACACCGTTGCTTCCCCCCTGGGCCCTGTCCACCCGTCAGGGGCGCCCCTTCGCAGGTGAACTTGTTTAGGAACAGTAGTGCAAACACACCGGAGAATTCAATCGCATAGACACCCCAAAGTGAGAGGGAGACGTCCCAGCGCATGGCGTGGCTTGCCATGTCGCGTGTTGCTGACGTCCGAGCAGCATGTGAGTGGGGGTTTTGTCTGCACAGCTCAGGTGTGCGGGTGGAGGCGGGAGAGGTCGCACCCGAGGCCACCTGGGGTGGGCCTGCGCCTCCGCAGCCCGGGAGGATGGCCCGGGGCAGCGGGATGGGACACGTGTGGCTCGCGTGTGCTCATGTTTCATCACAGGCTCACCAGGGACCTGGAAGCCCCCTCACTCACCTCTTGAGATTTTCTGATGGAAACACCGAGTTTAAAACTTGGTCTCTCCCAGTTCACATTTGAACATGGAGAATGACATGAATGAAGAAACACGCGCCCTCCTCGAGCGTCCCCGGGAGACCCCACGCCTCCCCGGGAGACTCTGTCTGCTGTCCGCGGGGGGAAGGAAAAAGCAGAGATGTGTGCATCCCCGTGTGTGTGCGAGTGTGTGTGTGTGTGTGTGAGTGTGTGCGTGTATGAGTGTGCGTGTATGAGTGTGAGTGTGCGTGAGTGTGTGTGCGCGTGTGTGTGTGCGCGTGAGTGTGTGTGTGTGCGTGTGCGTGAGTGTGTGTGAAATCACCTCTTCATCGTAGTTTGGGGATGAGCAGTGACAGCCCTTTCTCCTTTGGTCTACAAACAAGCACAGCACACACCCCCATCTGGACGCTGGCCCCTGCCCCGGGTGGTGGCCTGGCCGTCAGGGGAACCAGCAGAATCATAACCGCACTGAGGTTTAAAACCACCTGAAACTACTGAGTCCGTCGCCTGGGAGCGGGGCAGCTCTGCCCGCTGCCCTGAGAAGGGCCCTGGCCCCGTAGCTCTTCCTGCTCCTGACTCGCTGTTGAACTGAACGCCCGGGTTTGTTGGTATATTTTCAGATCTTGGAATTCTGGAGGGGAAATTTCTCATCCTCTATTTTCTGAAATGTTGGAACAGGCGATCTTTCCTGGAAAACCTAACATTAAGGGAGGCTGCGGGCCTCCACGTGGCTGGGGAGTCCCCGGAGTGCCCGGGGAAGGTGACTGTCTCTTCTCAGAGCCCCTGTGACCCTGAAGACTTGGGAGTTTCTGACGAAGACCGACTCCTGGTCCCCGCCCCGTGCAGGAGGACAGGGCTGCCCCAGGCAGCGGAGAATCAAGGCCGCCGCGCTGTGATGGAGTCCTCTCAGCACAACTGGACTCACCAGGAAGCAAGTCCTTTAATAGTGGAATCAGCGTCAGAAACCCACGGCATCGAGCTCGCCAAGCTCCCTGTAGACTTCCAAACAGGACTGTCCCCGCGTGAAACCAAAGGTGTGTTAAGCCTCGGCTTCCCTTCAGGACGAAAAGAATTAACTGACTCATTTCCCTCTTGTAAAAATAGGAGGACAATGAATAATGGCCAAGCCGGGGGAAATCGTTTTATTTCGGCCTCCATCAACTACCATGTCATACTTGCTCTATCTGGACGTGGCTTGACCCTTTAACTGGTGAGTCTGTGTAAGTGGCGTGTGGGTGTTCATGGCACATGGGCGGGGAATAAAGGAATGGCTCATGCGCCAGCCGAAGCCGTGTCAGGCCCAAGGTCAAATGCTTTACCCTTTTCCTCCAGAATTTCTGTTTGTAAATTAGACAATTACCTAACAGAGATCTAAGTGATTTTTAATGTTGAAATGCCAGCCATGCGCACAGAACAACATATATGAAATGTCACACATTGCCTCCCCTGTGATTGCATCGGTAGAAATCTCCTAATTCCCCGGAATATGCTGGCATTTCTGTTATTGCTCATTTTCGCCGTGAGGCTAATGGAGATCCTTGTCTGGGTGGATGTGCACAGCGATACAAACACATGCATCCGTTACTGCGCAGCAAGGGGGCGCTCGGAGCAGAAGGGGGAAGGTGCAAACGCTGCCAAAACCATGTCCTGCTCTGTGTGTCTTGTGGGTGGAATTATTAAGGAGAAACCAACGGTGAAATCCGTTGCTTTATGCCCCAACGTTGGTGTTACACCAGCTCGTGTGATCCGGCTGCTCTTCCATCTTTTTTTCTTGATCTCCCAGAGCTTTGCCTCCTGTTATCAATGTTCTTTTTTACTTCTTTTCTCCATCTGTTTTCAAGATTTCATATTTTTCCACTTTAGTTTTAAAAATAGCTTGGATCATTTTTGCCTTTGCCGTTTATCTCTTTGCCTTTGAATAGAACTGAGTACTGAGTTCTTTGCCCATCTCTATATGTAAAAAGCCAGTGTCCGTGACAACCGTGCCGACCAAACGGCCGGTCACCATGAGGTGCGTTGAGCACCTCTCGGTTCCCCCCACACCCCCGGCTTGAGAGCAGGGTGGGGCGGGACTGGGGACCGTCGAGTGGGCTGAACAGCTGACCTCTTGCTCCCTGCAGTCAGCCTGCAGGCTCTGATGGATCAGCGATGGTGAACGGGGGAATCGGGGAGGGTGGCAGGAGGATGCCGCTGATGGAACACTCTGCCCACTCGGGGCCGCTCATGCTGGGGCGGGTAGGTCGTGGGCACACCCTGCAGCTTCTGTCAGCGCCTCAAGTCCCAGCAGCAGCGGCAGCAGAAGTGGCGGTGCCCGTGTGAGCGGCCCTGGGCAGGCAGCGCGTTCCATCAGTGGCCAGTCCCACGCACGTGCATGGAGGTGAAGTCGCCGGCGCCTGCTTTCCCACAGGCCCGAGCCCCTGAGCAGCCGGGCTGAGCTGGTGATCCCAACGGCCTGGCAGTCTGGCAGCGGAGGCAGCGTTTGGCCTGGGGACTGGCGAACGGGCAGAAGATGGCCCTGATCGCACGCAGGAGGCCAGGCCCGAGGGACCCTACCCGCACGATTTCGTGCGCTGGGCCTCTAGTATTAGTCATAGTTCTGTCTTCTTCCCAAGAACATCTTTTTCTCTTTCTTTCTTCCTTCTCTTTTGTTTCCTTTCATTTTGTTTTCCCTTTCTTTCTCCATCCCTACTTCTTTCTCCCTCCCTCCCTCTCTTTTTTTCTTCCTTTCATTCTTACTATTATCTATCTATCTATCATCTATCTATCTATCTATCTATCTATCATCATGAAACACATGCTAATTTTATTGGCCTATTTCAGATGGCAATGGGCAGGAGTAGTGAAATGGCCAACACATTTTCCTTGAAGAAGGAGGGACGTGGCGTGTCATCAAATGGAAGCTTGGTGCCAGGAGTTGATGGAGACGGGCTCTATGAAGGGAGCTTACAGACGGAGAAAGTGTAAACAGAGGAACAGAGGAAAACCACACCTTATTCTAATTGGTATGAATTTACATGAATTCTGAACCCAAACGTTTGCTGTTTGTGACCTTCCGGGAGTTAGGGTAAATCCGAGCCTTCGTGCAGTGCTGGCTCATCAGGACATAGGCTCTTGCCCGGGCAGGGTGACCTCACTGGGCATTGAGCTGGAGGTCATGACCTTCATGATCCGACCTAAACCTGTCCATCCAGGCACCAAAGGAGATGACTCAGCAGCAGTTCCTGAGAGGAGGCTTGGCAAAGGGATGGATTTGGGAGATATTTCAAAGGAAGAAAAGACGGTGCTTGCTCAGTAACTGTCTGTGGACAGGCGGGACGGGGCATTGAGGACGACTCTGGCTCACCCGTTAGGCAAATGCGTAGGGATTATACGTTGGTTACACACCGAGATGCCCCACAACCGATCAAAGGAGGCCGAGAGTTTCACTGAGAGCTGCCAAGGGTGACATGCTGGCGGGATTTCTGGGCAGAGAGTTCTGGAAGGCGTTTGGATCTACAGAGCTGGAACTGCACAGAGCAGCAGCAGTCAGGAGCAACTCAATCACAATTGAGGCTAAACGAGGACGCACGTCTCCAAAAGCGGGCAAAGAAGAGGCTCAGGTGCCTCCCTGCCTCCCTCTCCCCAAAACAATGGGATGGAAGGGTGGTTGGAAGTGGAGCCCAGGAATGAAGATGCATCCAACAGGGAGGGAGAAACCAGGAGAGCAAGGCATTCGGGAGCATCCGCGATGGAACATTGTGAAATACAGGAATGCCAACAGTGCAGAAGGTTCCAGAAGGGCCACTGTGCCAAGGCCTGGAGAGGATCCACCGGAGAACTGGGGCGTCATTGCTGACATGGTTGTGGGCGCCTTCGGTGGACACAGGAGCTGGAGGGTTGGGGTTCGGGGCTGGAGATGGAGGCGCTGTCGTAACTCTGACTCGGCCTGCAGCGGGCCCTGCGGCAGCACCAGGTCTGTGCCGGGCCTGCGCTGCCGAGGGCACCGTCCACGCTGGTCCCGAGGAGCCGGGAGCCGCAGGCTGCTCTGCACACAGCGGCCCCGGCTCCCGCCCTCACACAAGTCCCTGCACGTTGATGGCAACTTCTTTTGTCCACTTCCCCCTCCGTGTTCCTCATAAATACCCGTTCCCATTATTTGCATGTTGTGCTGTGTCCTTCTGTCCTGCCTCGCTGTCCTCTAGCCCAGCTTACTTCCCGCTCCTCGCCGACGTTGGTCCCTCACGCCCAAGCACCGTCAGCAAAGGAGCGCGCTCAGCGAGCCGCTCTGCGCGTCCAGGAGCGGTGGGCCCAGCGGTGGCTCACTCGTGACCCCCTCCGTGGCTCCGTGGGTCGGAGGGAACTGGCCTTTGCTCGGGGCTGGGGAGGGGAGGGGACGCTGGGCAGCACCGGCCGCATGGGCTTCTCTACCATCAGCTGCTCCATGTGCGCCGAGTCTCTGGAGCTGACGGTAGGAAAGGGCAACTCAGATGCTCAGGGTCCATTTCCTACCGGCTTCCCAGCCCCCCGGGCTCCCCGCTGGGCCTGGAGGCTCTCTCCTCAACCCCACGCCCCGCTGGCGGGCTTCCTCAGGGCACTCACTGGCCCGCACGTCCTGTCCCCTCGCAGGGGCGCTGCCGGGGCCTCCTCCCCTTCCCAGCCCCCGCTCCAGAACAGGAAAGGCCGCCGTGCGCTCAGCTGGACATCGAACAAAAGAAAGCGAGGCAACCACACAACACCGACCCAGCATGCACACGCACATGTGCACACATGTACACACACATATGCACACACATGTGCACACACACGTGCAGAGGGGACTTTGGCGTTTCAAAAACACTGTGCTGTCGTGACGGGGACACAAAGCTGGGGCTACCTGGACTAACGGGGCCCAGCTGGCCGAGAGAGAGTTTTACGTGAGGCACCGGCTGCGTGGCAGGGAGGCTCTCTGTAATGCTGAGTGGCTCTGGGGAGCCCGCTGCGCTTCCTGAATTGCAGGTGTCTCCTGCGTTCACGGGGACAGTGACCTCCTGGCTGTGGCAGGGCCTGAGCGAGAGGGTCCTGCTGAGCGCTGGGCACGGTGGCGGGCACACAGCAAAGTGCTCGCCATCCCAAATACTGCTTATGCATGCCCCCGCTGTCCCGCAGGGAATGCCGCCGCCCGGAGGGTGCAGGATTCGCCCCAGGACCTGAAGGGCACGCGGTGAGGCAGGGGGACCCGGGAGAGGGTCCTGGGGAGCCGTCCGTCCCCGGGTGCCGGGCCGGGGTAGCGCGGGGACCGCACCCGTTACAGCCTGAGTCCACTCGGCTGTTGTCCACGCCCTCAGGACAGAGCAGGAGGCACGCCGGCCGGTCAGTCCAGGTCCCCTCTCTGCACTGGTCCGCACACAGGACCCAGCGGGCAGTTTCTTTGCAGCGCACACGGGGACACTATAAATTGCGTCGCCAACCTTCAGCAGAGGTTTGGCGCTGTGTGGACAGAGCCTCGAAGCTCCTCTCCGGAGTGGAACACCAGGCCGGCAGCTTAGGGGAGGGCGGGCGGGGGCGGGGGCGGCTCTGCGTGCTCCTCTAGCATCTGTGACCACGATGCTAACCTCAGGTCCCCAGGGGACGTGCGTCAAGTCACTTCCGAGGGGCTGCTGTGAGCCCCTCCGTCCACACGCAGCCGCCGCAGCCGGAGGCCGCCCCCTAAGAGCTCAGCAGCAGCCACTCATTGCCATCTTCAGCCGCGTTCACACCCTGGACACTCCCGGAGCAAGGACGGCTGATGTGCGACCAGAGCGCCGATGTCACCCATGTCACCGTTGGGGGCGCAGGGCCGCGTGTACGGACGGGGTAAAGGTGACAGGCGCTGGCCTGTGTGTTCACGTGTCCGAAGCCCTCCACTCGGTGGGACACGTAGTGCTAATTAACGACACTAAGGAATGAATGCTGTGACGTTTTCTCCCCGTTTTCTCCTCTCCCTCTCGCTCCCCTTCCCCATTTATAAAGCTCTAAGCGACAGGCATAAAATGGGGTTCACCAGGGCGATCTGCTGGGGCCACAACCCCAAGGACTCCCAGATGCCGCTAAACACTCCGTCCAGACGGACGGTGGGCTGAGAAGACAGCGCCAGCAGGTGAAGGAAACACGAAAGACAAGGAGCAGGTGTGACTGCTCAGCGTCACACGGAACTACAGCGCGGCTGGGAGCGCCATCGGTGACAGGGGGGCGGGAAGCCGATTGTGGCCAGAGCAGGCGCAACCAGGCACGGGAGAAAGGCCAGCTCAGCCCGCCGGGCAGCTGGGCAGGCTGGGCCGCAGGGAGCGGGCCCTGGTCCTCCGGACGCGCGGGGCCATCGCCCTGCCGGCCAGAGCCTCGGGCCAACGGGGAGGTCCCAGCTCAGAGGCCCCGTTTCCGGGCCTCCACTGATTCCCAGCCAACCTCCTCCGTCTTCTTCAGCCACAGCCGTGCTGTCTCTGGTGAGGGGAATTCACTTTCTAAGTTGCACGCTTGCTTTAATATAACTGGTGAAAATCTCAAGTGACGTCATCAACGTGACGATCAACCTGAGGCACAGGGATGGACCTCGGTTCGAAGGTGGGGGTGATGTGAACACAGGGCATTGTTTTACAGGAGTCCGAGGCTTCCTTTGGTTGTGTTTCCCTCTTGGCTGTGCAGGCATGCTGCAGACACATGTGTGTTTCTGATACACACCTGTTTCCATGTGTGCATTCATTTTAGGGATCCGATTCCTAGGTGTGTGTCTGTCATTTATCCACAGATACACGCATAGTCTGCAAATCCGGTTGGCTATCTCTAAAATATAAGTCCGGGAAGCCCTCGCTGAAAACTGGAATAGTGAATTACCAAATCCTACGTTTGTCCAGATTCTTTATTTGAAAAAAATTTGTTTTAATTGATTTCGGAGAGGAAGAGCGAAGAAGAGAGAGAGATAGAAACATCAATGAGAGAGAATCATTGAGTGGCTGCCTCCTGCACGTCCCTAACTGGGGGTGGAGCCTGCAACCTGGGCCTGTTCCCTGACCGGGAATCGAACCGTGACCTCCTCAGCTCCACAGGCCAGGAAGTCCAGATCCTTTCCGTCACGTGGTGCCGGGTGCGCCTGCGTCCTGTCCTCTCCACGGCACCGGCACCATAGCCCTGCCTGTGGCCTGCTCCCCTCGGCCCTCCAGCCTGCGGGTCTCCACATGGGATGAGAGTGCGCTCTCCACACAGGCGGCAAGCCAGGCACCCCCTTGCTTCAGGCCCTCTCGGGTGAGGAAACCTATGCGCTCACAGGGACTGAAGGAAACATCACCCAGTTGCAGTACATGAACCTTATGGTTTCTTCATTCAAACCAAGTCAACAGATATGTACACACACACAACTTTTAAGCACAGGCACGGCATTGGATAATGTTATATCTGATGCTCTTAAAGAATTATTCTTCTATATTTATTTATCTCTTATATATTTTTATTGAATTTCAGAGAGGAAGGGAGAGGGAGAGAGAGAAACATCAATGATCGGCTGCCTCCCGCACGCCCCACACTGGAGATCGAGCCAGGAACCCGGGCCTGTGCCCTGACCGGGAATCAAACCGTGATGTCCTGGTTCCTAGGTCAACGCTCCACCCCTGAGCCAAGCTGGCCGGGACATTCTTCTATATTTAGCTGTAAGACATGCTGAATGATCTGTGGGTGAAAGGCAACAACATCTGGAACTTGCATTAAGATTTGGTCCGGATGGGAGAGCTGGGTGGGGCTTGAATGAGACCAGGAAGGGCGTGACTTGTTCATTGTTGCGGCGGGAGAGGGAGACGCCCTCTCTGTGCTTCTGCGTGCGCTTAGGCCGCCGTCCTCCTCACACACACACAGGTGCAGGGAAGCCCCGTGCTCGCCCCGTGCTCCTGGGAAGGCCGGGGCCCGTGTGCCTGACCTCCCCTCGCTACCTCTCCGGCCTCCTCTCCCATGCGCAGTCCCTGGCCCCTCCAACACGTGCGGCTGTCCTGGGCCCAGGCCCATGCTTGCTCTCCCCTCCGCCTGGACGGGGCCCTGCAGCTCTTCCAGGGCTGGACCCTTCACATCCCTCGGGCCTCCAATCGATGGCGCCTTGAGGCGCGCGGCCAGCCGCGCCGCCGTGGCCTCTCCTCGCCCAGCTCCGTCTCCGTCCAGCGGCTGCTGCCACTGTGTCCTGCGTCACCGCCTTCCCTCACCAGCTCCGTGGCCACCGGCCTTCTCCCAGTGGCTCCCTCCTCCAGCCCAGGCCGAGGGCAGGGCCTGGTCCTCGCAGCTGTCAGCAAATATGCGCTGAAGGAATAAATAAACATCCCAATCCCCAGCGACACAGCAGAATCTGTTCCCAAGCGGGGCAGGCCTTTCCTTTCGCTCTCTTTCCAAAATTAGATCAACAGGGACGGAAGGAAGGGCCATCATTTTCTCATTCTCTCCCCCCCTCCCCTCTCTCTCTCTCTCTCGCTGAAAATCACAAGAGGGGGCAGGCAGGGAGGAGGAGGTGCGCAGCCTTCTCTCCGGGACAAGCCCTGCCCATGCTGCTCGGAGGGGAGGGCTGGAGCACAGCTCTTAGACCAGCAAGCAGAGCCTCCTCGCCTGCAGTTTGGTGGGTTCCGTGGAGGCGCCTGCACCCTGTGTGGTCTGACACCTCCCACCCCCCTGCCCCAGTCCCACCCCCACGTTCCCCTTCCTGAGTCTCTCCCAAGGGCCCGCTGTGGCCGTGGTCCGACGCCCCAGGTCAGCGGCAGACAGACTCACAGCTTGGTGGGGAGCGCACCTTGAATAACGAAAGACCTTTTCCCCCAAGGTCAAACGCATGTCCGTTTCCCTGTGCTCCCGGCTTCCTGACCCTCTGTCCCAGCCCCTGCCCATCGTTCTCTGCGTGAATACAGGCTCGTATCCAAGAAGTTGTTAATGGTCTACAAGTACCATTAAAAAGAACATGTATGGTCCGGCCAGCGTGGCTCAGTGGTTGAGCATCGACCTATGAACCAGGCGGTCACGGTTCGATTCCCAGTCAGGGCACATGCCCAGGTTCCGGGCTTGATCCCCAGTGTGGGGGGTGCAGGAGGCAACTGAACAATGATTCTCTCTCATCACTGATGTTTCTCTCTCTCTCCCTCTCCCTTCCTCTCTGAAATCAATACAAATATATATATTTTTTTAAAAAGCAAAATGCATGTGTCACTACAAGTTTATATCTTGTCAGCTCAAAGCACAGGGCCCATTTTGCCTAAGGGGGTGGGGCATGGAGAGCAGGGGGTTAAACTCATTTTAAATTTGCCCACAGATGGGTGCACCCAGCGTTTCCTTTATCTGCGCGGGGAACATCCGTCGCCCGCAACACCAAATGCTCAGGAAGCCGCGTTCCCTGTGGAACTTAACAAAGGGAATTAGCCACAGCATGTGAACAGCGACTTTAGCAGAAGCAACAAAGAGAGCGAGGCTGATAAAAGGAAACCAGTAATTACAGTGTTAGTGTCCCTTTCACGTGACGTGTCCGAACCACATGGAAAGTTTGCTCACCGCCCCTCCCCCTACCCTCCCATCAAAATGGAGCAGAATGAAACAGGATAGAGAGAGACTGCTCGCCCGGGCCATCTTTCCCCCATGGCTCCGTCGGGTAAAATGTCCTCATGCAGCACAAGATCTCCTTGTCAACTTTTAAATCCTTCTCAAAAACGTGAAAACGTATTCCTGTGGGGACTGTTCACCCTGCCAGCCTCAAGGGGGGCAGAGTCGCCAACCTCATTTTCTGAGCCTTCGCCCAGGAGAAATGGACTTCAGCTTTTCCCTTTAATATTTAATCTAAACTTTGTTAATTTATTTTAAAATGAAAGGTCCTGTGTCTAATGGACGCCCCCCTGCAGGATCGCTCTGAAGCTGGGCTTATGTGATATAAGGGCCACATAAAGGCCAGCTTTACGAGCATTTTAGCTCAGCCGTATTTTTCTTTTTAAGGCATCGATCCGCCGCAAGGCCCGCCGTGAAGCTGTCCCCGGGCAGGCCCGCTGCAGGGGCGAGGGGACGGCCGGGCTCCGTCCCGGGAGACCGTATCCAGGCGCCCGGAGGCCAGCGCTCCGCTCCAACCGCCCAGGACCAGGAAGTAGGACGGCACCCGAGAGGGGTTTTCAGAATGAAAGGTGCCCATTGTCCCTCCTGGAGTCCGATGATGCTCACCCCTCTGCTCACCCGATGAGCCCTTTTCCGTTCTGAGCGCGACATTTTAAGAAGGACAAGCCCGGTCCTAGGACTGTCCCAAGAAGGTGACCAGTGCCATAGCGGCTCGGAAACCCATCAGCTCGGGATCTTAGACAGTTAATTGCTCGAGGGAGACACAGAGGGTCGTCAATCTTTGGATGGCCTGTCACCGGGAAGATGAAGCAGGCTGATTCCGCATGATTCTAGAAGGGTACAAGCAAGATCCACAGATGGAGACTGCGTGGCAACACGTCTTCCCTCTGGGTAAGAACTTGGATGGAATTCCTGCAAAGTGGGGAGCTCTGGCCCCCGGCGGGGCTCCATGGACAGTGATGGATGGTGGCGTTGTGGGGGACGCTGCGCAAAGCGCCTGCGTGGGTCCCCCCAGCCCCGGGTGGCGGTGTGGCCAGCCCGCTACCCATCCATAAGAAGTTAGCCCGCGGGTCCACCCTAAAGGCTAGTCACTGAGAAACGCTAGCCGGCCGGGACGGCGTTCCTCAGCCGCCTTCCACGTGGTTGGGTCTGGTCACGAGTTCCGTCCTTTAGCGTTTAGACTGTGACAGTGATGTTTGTCATTCCTACGGCACAGTCGTCGGGGAGCCGGTAGCTGTCATCGCTGCCCGTGTTCCCTCCACCCCCCGTGTGGCCGCCGCCGCCCTGGTGAAGGGCCGGGTCCCAGGGCGAGGAGCCGCGGCCGGAGGGCTGCCCCCAGGTCGGGCCTGACACGCGGTGCACCTGGGGCTGAATCACACTCCGTGGCAGCTCGCACGCCCTCAGCGAATGTGCCCTCTAAGTCCCCCGCTGTAAAGAGTGTGTTCTTCTACGTGGACATGGCCGTTGCTGGAATTCATGATTACAGAGGAATTCTAGAGATTCCGCTTCTCAGTCAGCATTTCCCCCAGGACAGGGGGCTATGAATCTGTCCTGTTCCCACCCTAGTTCCGAGCCTCTGTCCGGGCAGCTTCGCCACCTTCTCACAGCTGAGCGGAGGCCTCCTCCCCTCTCCCTCCTCCCCCCCTCCTCCCCAGCTGCTGCGTGCCGGGCGGCGTGTGGCTCTCGGGCAGCGCTGGTGACATGCAGCCCTGAGTTCTTCCTGCTGCTGGAAGGGTCAGGCCACAGGCACCCACAGTGACCCCAAGAGGGACTGTGAAGGTCACGGTGCTGCTGGGCTAGGGCGAGGGACGGGAAACCTCCGCTTTTCTGGAAGAAGGACTCCGAGCCTTGGCCTTGCTCTTGGCTGCGCCCGGCAGCCCAGGCACTGCCGGGGAAGCGCGTGCCTCCTGCGGGCACGGGGCCCTGTGGCTCCCCCGTAGAGGGCAGTTAATTTCCATATGACGGTGAAGGCCAAAGGCAGGCTCCGGACCAGAA
Organism: Eptesicus fuscus; assembly: GCF_027574615.1. Taxonomy (NCBI): domain Eukaryota; kingdom Metazoa; phylum Chordata; class Mammalia; order Chiroptera; family Vespertilionidae; genus Eptesicus; species Eptesicus fuscus. Next base: position 96,446,698 of record NC_072482.1, read on the forward strand.
TAGCCGTGACTGTGAGAGCGCGTGACCGGGTTAAACATGCACATCCTCACGCCGGCTCCGCGGCCGGGGAGGATGCGTGTCCTGACGCTGTTTGGGTTGGAAATGGGTCATCTTTTGCAGAAAAGGGCCTCGAGGCAACGAGAGGTTAATCCTCTGTCAGGGCCGTGGCCGCTCACGGCAGAGCGGGCTCCGCAGCGTGTTTATTTCCCTTGGCCGCTCCGTCGGACGCCGAGGATGTTATTACGAGGCTCAGACCTTCATCTCTGGCCAAATTCCTGCGGAGGGCGGGGGCCGCCAGCTCGTCTTCCTGCGGCGTGCGGGCCGCGCTGGCTGCGCACTCGGACCCCTCCACGCGGGTCCGCTAGGCCCTGCATTGTGGGTGGCCCAGGCCCCTGCTCATCGGAGGGGGCCACTGGGAAGAGCAGGGATCCCCCCGAAGTACTCTCAGGGGACCCAGCTCTCTCCGGCCTCCTCAGTCTGCTCGGGAAGGAGCTGCCGCTGTCCGTCAGGGACGCGGAGACGCCGTGTCTGTCTCGGGTTGGGGGCCGGCAGGCGGATAACTCTTTCGGGGCCGAGTGGGCCAATGCTGTCAATACGGTTCTGAGTTTACAATCAGCGTCCCTTTGGCAGAGAGAGGAGTTTAATGTGTAATTAAGGCTTCGGAAATGGTGTCAGCACTTTCCCCTGCAAGACCTGAGTGCGGGCGCTGAGCAGGCTGAGCCACGTGGCCTCCGGAGGCGGTTCTGCGCTTGCTCTGTGCCTGGGCCTCCACCTGGACCTGGGCCTCCACCTGGACCTCGGCCTCCACCTGGACCTCGGCCTCCACTTGGACCTCGGCCTCCACCTGGACCTGGGCCTCCACCTGGACCTCGGCCTCCACCTGGACCTGGGCCTCCACCTGGACCTGGGCCTCCACCTGGACCTGGGCCTCCACCTGGACCTCGGCCTCCACCTGGACCTCGGCCTCCACTTGGACCTCGGCCTCCACCTGGACCTGGGCCTCCACCTGGACCTGGGCCTCCACCTGGACCTGGGCCTCCATCTGGACCTGGGCTCCGGGCGGAGGCGCTGAGATGTGCCGGGAGGGCAGCTCCAGGGCTCCCTGGGCCTGTGCCGCTGCCTCTGAGGGGAGCCGGAGAGTCAGAGCTCACAGCCTTGAGGGGCCAGTTGTGGCTGCATTTTTGAGGCCAAACCCACTCACTACTCGGCAGCACCGCTGTGGTCTGCCCCTGGGAGACACACCTCCTCCTCCGTGGAGAGCGGCCCGATGCAGCTGGCATCCCGTGGTCTTGGCCCCGTGGGCCTGTGCCGGCGCCGGTTGAAGGAGCCTCGTGGGTCCATCTCTGTCCACTGCGCTGGAGGGCGGCGCAGGGGGGGCTTTGCTGTGCGTCAGTGTGCGACCCTGTGATTGCAGCTGTGCGACAGTGACCGTCTCCCTCCAGGTCAGGCGACTCAGGACAGGGGACACTCGGAGGCCCGGCTCCCCCTAGTGGCCTGTGGGCCCGCACACAGAACTGTGCTTCCTACTCCATGAGGTGTGCGTGGGGCCCCTGACCCACCCCGTGCCGGGCAGCCTGCTCACATGCCAGGCTCCGGGGAACACACACCGGAGCCTTCGCCCCAGCAGCACGGGGCAGGGGTCCGAGAGCCCCGGGGCTCGGAAAATGCCTTCTCCTCCTCTGCCCGCCAGTCAGCTTCCCAGCAGTGACCTTAGCCACAGCCTCTCGCCTGCCAGACTGCAGTTGGGGTTCTTGGCCCGACGGGATGTCTGGGCACAGAAGGTGGGGGGCAGACACCTCAGGCGCCAGCAGCAACGCCCTCCCAGCTGCCGTTCCCCTCTTGTTGGACTCTTCCATGGATATCATGGAAGTCGTTTCAGCACACTTTAGCCCACAGAGCTCTCACACACCTCACCACCGAGGAAACAAGTCAAAAGGGCAACAGCAACGGCAACAATCCCAAAACTGAACAAGGATTGTGGAGGCTCCTGAGTACAGTGCTTTTGACAGGAATTTGGAAGGACTTCATTTTATTTTTTCTCTTGAAATCTGTTTCTTTTATCAAAGAAATAGGGCTGTGCTTTCACTCCTACAACATGACATATGGCACCTTGGCTAGGTTGAGTGGGCCAGGAGAGGGGAGGAGGACGTTACTATGGATGGTGTGAGCTGTGGATTGTAGGAGTGGTGGGTGGTGGGAGGTATGGATGGTGTGAGCCATGGATGATGGTGAGCTGTGGATGAGTGTGAGGTATGGATGGTGTGAGCCATGGATGGTGTGATCCGTGAATGGGTGACTGGTGGATGGTGTGAGCGTTGGGTGGGTGTGAGTGGTGGGTGATGTGAGTGAGGTATGGATGGGTGTGAGCAGTGGATAGTGTGAATGGTGGGTGGTGTAAATGGTGGGTGGTGTGAGTGGTGGGTGGTGTAAGGTATGGATGGGTGTGAGCAGTGGGTGGGTGTGAGCAGTGGATGGTGTGAGCGTTGGGTGGTGTGAATGGTGGGTGGTGTGAGTGGTGGGTGGTGTGAGGTATGGATGGGTGTGAGCAGTGGATGGTGTGAGCAGTGGATGGTGTGAATGGTGGGTGGTGTGAGTGGTGGGTGGTGTGAGTGGTGGGTGATGTGAGGTATGGATGGGTGTGAGCAGTGGATGGTGTGAATGGTGGGTGGTGTGAGTGGTGGGTGGTGTAAGGTATGGATGGGTGTGAGCAGTGGATGGTGTGAGCGTTGGGTGGTGTGAATGGTAGGTGGTGGGAGCTTCTGTGCAGTCTGCCTAGGCTCAGTGTCCAGCTCCCATTGCTTGTCTTCACCAAGTTCATGGACATCTGACTGTCCCTCGATGTCTCCATCGCGCAGGGCCCCCGCCTGAGAGCTCCGATGCCTAGTCCCTGAGGTCACATTGGACACTGCGTAGGACGTGACCCATAGTAAACGTGCGCCGTTCCTATCAGCTCTAGGGGAGCAGCAGGATCGTAAGCTCCCGTGAGCTTTTGTTCCACACGTTTACGCTTCAGGACCTGCCAGAATCTAATGCGGTTTCAGAAATTTAGGAAGAGGCAGCCGTCTGCTGAGACCTGCCATCCCGCACAGCGCAGGGGGGCGGGGGGGGGGGCGGGGGGGGCGGTTTCCGGCTGATGCAACAGCTGGAAACGAGGCGGCGTTGGACGCCTGCGGCTCCGTCATGGGACCTCTATTTCCAGGCGGCGGTGACATTCTGACCCGAGCTATCTTGGGATGGCTTTTAAGTGGCCGCGGAGATGCATTTCGGGCCGAGGGCGGGGAGGACAGGTGTCGGTGGAGAGTGCTGGCACAGGGCTCGGAAACTTCGGGGGGGCGGGAACCAGGCCTCAGATAAGTCCCCGGGCCCTGAAGCTGCCCCGGGCCGGGAAGGGCATGGGCAGCGGTCCAGACGTCAAATCAAAGACCCCGGCTGCGAGCCGTTGGGTGGAAAACAGACATTGGTGGCTTCCGAAGCTTGTCAACCGCCAACGTGTCATGAACGTGGACTGCGTGGGCGGGATCAACGCTCTCAGCAGAAAGTGCGACATGGAATTGAGTGCTGGGAGGACATCCTGACTCTTCCTGCCCCGACACGCCTCGTGGATCCGTGCTCCCGTGGCACCGTGGCCACGCCCTTGGCTCTCCCCAGCCCCTCCACGCAGGCCCCTGGCTCCCCGTGGCTTCCCCGCGCCTGTTCTGACCTCCTCTTCGCTCCTACCTGCCCCATCCCGATGCTGGGCCACGTGGCGCAAATAAACCCACTCGTGTTGCTCAGGTGGTCATTGTACCGGGCGGCCAGGCGAGGACATGGCTGTGAAGGTGTCCGCAGGGGAAATGGAGGGCCTGCTATTGACAGGGCTGGAAGGGGACCGGGTCCTAACGCGGGCCTCCCGGTCCCTCTGTCCCCGGGGAAGAAGGACACGCACAGGGAGGAAGGGAACACTTTCCGGCCCGTGTCCTGTCTTCGTCCCCCGCTGACACCGACAGGGCCGCGCACACAGTGGGGCCGGTGGGCAGAGCTGGGACTCGCGCTCTAAGGAAAGCAGCTCCTCCCCTGCACGTAACTCATCGAGGACCTGGGTCTCCGTCCGTGGGCGTCTTCCCGAGGGCTGCGTGGAGGAGGAGGCCCTTCTCTTCCTTCCTTCGGGAGGTGGTTGTGATTGTGGGGGCCACCCGGCTGGGGTGGGGTGCCTGGTAGTTGTAGTAGCCCTCGGGCACTTTTGTCACCCAAATATGGAGCGTGGCAGCTGACACCTTATGAAAATAGCTCGGAGCTGTGTGATGTGCCATAAATAAGCAGGAGGCCGCCGGGAGCGGCCATTGCGCGGATGCCGGGACCGCTGTGTTTTAAGGGCTGGCCTCCTGGGTCTGACCGCTTGTTTTGACTCAGCTGACAGGGCTGGAGAGGGGCTGGACCGGTTCCCACCTCCTCCCCCTCCGTGGTGACAGCTGCTGTCCCTTGACTCACAGGAAAACCATTTCTCCGCCCTTCCCCCCCTCCAGCCCTTTCCTGGCGGGGCTCCCTGCACCCCCCCCCCCACCCCGTCCCGGTGGCAGAGGGTGCGGACGGCGCCCGGCTCCTGGCCAGGCTCTCCGAGGCTCCTGGCCCCTGCCCCGGCCCCAGCACTCCGCAGCAGCCTCCCGTTCTCAATCTCAGGCACCCCGCGCTCCCCCTTGGCACCCTCGGGAAGTGGTTTGGGCTGGACTTGGGCAGCAAGGAGCTGGGAGAGTCCATCCCCTGGGTGCTCATGGAGAAAGGGGCCCGGGCTCCAGCTCTGGGGGCCAGGGCACCCCCGACTCAGCCGCACACTGGCAGCCACGGACACCTCCCAGCCTGAGAGCCCTGGGCCTGGGCAGAGCGCAGTGCCTGCCTCAGCCTGTGACCACCCACGCCTCGGGGCCGGGCGCTACCCGGTGACTTCTCAGACGTGACCCAGGGCCTCCCTCTGCCAGGTCCCTTGCAACCCCTGCTCTGCTCCGGATCCAGGAGCGCCCCCTGGTGGCGGGAAGAGCTTTGGACAGATTCTCTTTCTCTTAAAGAACAACTGGTCTCGATTTTTGTGTCTTCCCCTAGCTCCTCGAGTGGAAAACATTCGTTCTCAGTTTGCAGATTAGTCGGGGGGAGGGAGAGACGTGGGAGGCAGTTTTATCATCTTCATCGTCTTCATTGCCATTATCTTCATCATCGTCATCATCGATTTAAGGCCCCGACCCAGCCACGCTCACCCCCTCAAACCTGGACATTGAAAACATCTCTTTCACCATCTCTTTGCCTTCAGAATTCTACCTCCTCATCCTGATTAGTTTACGTCTCAAAGTTAAATGACATTTTCTTCAAACGACGCTGCTTTCTGTCCCTGCTCTGCTAAGAGAGTGCGAGGAACTGCCCTCGGATGTGCAGGGGCCTCTGAGGGGGCCGTGCAGGCAGAGGCAGGCGGTGGGGAGGGTCCCTGGCCAAGTGGTGATGGGCCCTGCATGGCGGGAGGTGGAGGGGAGATGGCGGAGGTGCTGCGGCCCCAGCTGTCCTCGGGGGCGCGAGGACTCCACGCCCAGCCCCACCTGTGAAGAGCCCCCCTGGAAAGGCAGGAGCTCTGAGTCGTCCACGCGCGTAGCTCACCATCGCTGTCTTCTCGTCACAGCAGTCGGGACTGTCACGCCATTATCTCTGTCAAATCCGTGGACGGTGAGCTAACCCACATGTGTCAGCTGCTTCAGCCTCTAGATTCGCCACGATTGTTGGTCTACATCTGGGGACAATCACCATGAAATGCATTTTTTTTTTATTTGCAGCTCAAGAAGTTGGCAGGACACAAGGCGAATTATTCTTTGTGCCTTTTCGGTCCGAGCTTCTAGCTCTAAGACGTTATTTTTATTTATTGGTATTGTGCCCGACCAGGAAACCTTCTGTTTCCTAGGATTCCTCCCTCTTTTATGAAACTGTTACTGGGAACTAAATGTCTTCTTGCGACGAGAGGACTTGAATTCAGAATCTGATGCTAGAACCACGGGTGTGCGAGCGCGGAGGCCGCCACTTTCTCAGGACTGAGGAGGACCCAGGACCCTCCTCTGAAGGTGGTCGGTCTCCCCCACGCCAGGACATAAACTCTAAGCTCCAGATGCAGAGAACAGAGTCGGGCCCCCAACTCCCTTTTCCTCGTCTCTGCCTCTGCCACTCCCCTCCTGCCCCGTTCTCATCGGGAGCCAACTTTCAATGTGCAAACACGTAGATGAGCATTTCCTATGAAGGCATCCTGAGACGCTGATGGCCCCTGTGTCTTCCCCAAAACACGGAGAGGTCTTTAAACTGTAAAAGCAATTCGGTAACTTGTCAAGACTCCCCACCATACGCCACTATCATTTGGTCACTTCCTCACATCTGCTCACAAACCCAACCTTCCCCCACACCAGGCTCCCTCCCCGCTCCCGCCTTCGGAAGGGCCTTGTTTCACAGCTACAGTGAGACCCCAGTGGGTGTCCATGAATTACTTGTGTGTGAACCTCCCGTCCAAGTCCAGGCAGCAGAAAACAGCTCTCCCTCACCGCGAGGGCAGGAGCACAGCTCCCCAGGACCCGCCACCTGCCTCTGAGCCTGGAACGTGGTGGGTAACCTTGAAGCACCTGGCCAGTTTCCACAAACACCCCGGCACTGTTCCAGATCAGAACGAAACCTTCATTTATGACGGTGGAAGGTGACCTGAGGGTCTGTAATTACCTGAGAAGTGCTAAAGTGCCCTAGAACTCAAATTTTCTTTTTAACCTTCATTTCTAAATTTTGAGGGCCTTCAAACCTTGGTATTTTGTGATTCTCACTTAGGGGCTCAGCTAGGAGACTTGAGGAGGTGCCCTCCAGCCGATCCAGGGGTAGCTTCTCTCTGACTCCCGGTTCAAAGCCCTGGCTACTGATGAATTTGAAGTTACAATGGGTTGTGTGTCAGCAAAAAGATGAATCGCTAAGCAGAATTTGTTGAACACATCAAGTCGTAGGGACGGATAAATTTAGAAAGAGAAGAGTTGGTGACAAGCTATTTTGTGTTTGGTTGGAAGTTGAAAGGAGGATTTAAAACCATGTAAAGCCCCCAGGGCTCCCATTAAGAGCCTATTTCGTGTCTTTGATGCTTGCAAAGTAAAGACATCATGCTGCAGCGTCTTCTAAAATCGAGGAGACATGGGCGAAAGCGTGTCCCGTCTGATTTACACACCCTTCAGCGGTCTTACGAAGCCTGGTTCTTAAGCTTGGAGATTTTTGTGTTATTTTCTTGTTTCATTGGTGTCTGGAGAGATACTTGCCTACATTTAAACGTGTGAGAATGTTCTCTTTTTTCCTCAGGCCGGAACGCAAACCACACGGTCAGTTGTTCTTGGTTTTCTGCTTCAGAAGATTCTCGGTTGAGTTCCCCTCCTCTCCTTACCCACAATTTATTGGATCGCAGAAACATAAACTTGGGGAGAACGCTCCCAAGGCACCTGGCCTACGGCCCGTGCGCCAGCGGTGCGCCCAGGACCTGCGCGGCCGGCTCAGTGTGGAGACCAGATGGCTGTTCTCTTTTGTTCTCCACCCAGTCTCCTCTCCTTCAAATCCGTCCTCTTTTCCTCCTGGCTTTCCATTTCTCTGTTGAGAATTCACTCTCATCTCCAGTGTGCGCTCACAACAGGAAGCTCTGTCTCGTCTCTTCTACGCGAGAAAATGCCCGGTGGCCATTCGCCAGCCTGGTCCTTCATGGACCCCAGAGAGCAATGTCTCCCAGGAACCCCACTTCCCACCCTGGAAACGGAGAATCGTTCACTCAGCACAGACATGCTCATTTGACATGAGGATGGGGAATGAGAACCTTGTGCGTTTTTAATGGACTCCTTAACCTTTGGTCCATCCCCCTTTCTGTTCAGAACTGCTTTCCAATCTCCGACTCATTCAAAATGGCCAGAATAGGCTGTAATAGAAGCAAAGATAACATCCGGTGAAACAGCCCGACTAAGTCACGGGGGAAACACACTGAAAAAAATCAAGCTGGACCTGAATGGACTTGAGTCCTGGCCAGCCTGTTTTGTTTATGCCTTTGGTATCACAGATACAGACCTGAATGTAGGCGAGGAGTGCGTTCAGGCTACCGTAGACTCGGTGGCTTGTAAACAGAAATTTATCTCACAGTTTTGTGTGTTTTTTTTTGTTCTTAAATGTTTTTATTGATTTTAGAGAGACAGGAAAGGAGAGGGAGAGAGAGGAACATCAATGTGAGAAACATCAATGGGTTGCCTCCCGTATGCACTCAGACCGGGGACGGAACCTGCCGTCTGGGCCGGTGCCCTGACCGGGAATGGAACTGGTGACCTTCGGTGCACAGGGATCACCCAAATGGGCCACACGGGCCAGGGCCGGCTCCCAGTTTGGGAGGCTGGCAGTTCAAGCTCAGGAAACCACCGTGAGGTTCTGGTGAGGACCCTTCTCTGGGGGCACTCACCCCATTGCCGGGGCTCCACCCCAATGACTAGTTATCTCCCAAAGGCCCCCCTCCTAATGCTGTCACTTTGGGGGTTAGGACTCAACAAGGAAATGTGGGGAGACCTGAATATCCAGTCCTCTGCACGATATAAACTCGGGAAGCAAGTACCATGTGTGGGACAATTTAAGGTGACATAGTTGTTCCGTGTAGTCACCCAGACCTGGTGCTGGATCCGAGGAAAAGCTGGAAAGTGTGAAGTGGGTGGAAAGTGTGTGTCTAAAGCTAAAACTGAAGAACCAACGTGTGTGTTCCTTTGGAATCTGTTTTGGAAAAGAACACAGTCACTACCGCCGTCCACACCACCTGCCAGTCTAACAGCAGCCTCTGCGCGGGCCCTCACCCGGGGGTGCCTGCCTCACAGCTGTCCTCCGAGGCAGCGCGGCACCCATCTTACAGATGTGGAGACGGATTCCGGGAACTCGGGGTCTACACCCAAATATGAGCTGCTGAGCTGGGACTGGAGCCCAGCTCCCCGGCTCCCGGCACGCACTGCGAGTCAGCGCCCCAAGTCCAACAGAGCCCGCTTCCAGGTGAGCCTGTGGCGTGGGGAGGGTCGGTGCAGGGGAACCGGTAGGGGAAGAAGCCGAGGAGCGGGGTGAGCTGCAGAGGGTCCTGCAGAGTCTGGGGACAGGGGAGGTGGGGGGATCCATGCCAGTGAGTCTACTGCAGGCCTAGAGGCGGGGCGAGCGAGTTCTGATACCACTTCCTGCCTGACTGACCGGCCCGGTGCTTGGAAACACAGAGCAGCGCGTATCCGAAGCCTTGTCACTGCGAGGCCAGCATCAGCGCGTTGGCTTCACGCGGCCGACAAAGCCAGGAACCGCTAAGTCTGAAACAGTGGACTTCATATGGGAACGGCTCAACTGTGTGCTTACGTTAAAACCCAACTGCAACCGCCCCCCCAAAAAAACCCAACCAAACACACACACACACACACACACACACACACGCACAAGTGCACGCACGCACAAGCACACACACACACGCACACACACACACACACACAAGTGCACACACACGCACATGCATACACAGACATACACGCACACACACACACGCACACACATGCACACACACACACACACGCACACGGGCGAAGAGCCGCGGCTGAGCAGCAGGACCAGTGCAGCTTTCGGGTTGGCCAGCCTGACCCTGATGGACACCGTGGACGTGCGGTTGCCCAGGGGCGCTGTGGCGGCTCGCATGGCACACAGGGAAGGCAGAACAGCCCCGCTAGGACGTTAGCTTACGTCTGTTCAGCAGTGGGTCCCTGGGCGGCCGGGGAACTGAAGACCCTGCGCAGGAATGGCTGTGGCACCCGGACTTGGTCTGAAGGAGCGAGGACTGCGTAGGGCTGAGAGCTGTCGGGGACTCCTCCGAGGGCCGCCACATGGAAGACGGATCAGAGTCACCCAGGGCTCCGGAGGGCAGGGCTGGCGGCAGTGGGATGATGGGAATTGATTCCGTTCGTCAGGGAAGAAGGGCCTCTCTCAATCGGGGCTCTCCGACGCCCAGATGCTGCTCGGGCCGTAGGAATGGGACCCGGCTGCTCGAGGACATGGAGTTACCAGGAAGTGCTCATGTGCCCAGCTTAATTCTCAATCCCCTTTACAAAATTAGAAATGATCGTGAACTCCGTTGCCCACCCTGTTACTACTGGACAATAACTTTGTTGTGTTACCTCTCAGTGTTTTCCTTAGAGGCAGAAGGTTTCATTAATGATGCTAATTGCGTTGAGCATTTGCCATGGAGTTCTCTCCAACAGCCGAGTCGTGGTAAATGCTTCCTTCTGTTCATGAAAGTCGGTATCAAGATTAAAATGGCACAGACTTCCCTACACATCCTAGCTCCTGTCCCGAAAGGCCTGTCCACGTACATGTTTCTATCACTACAAGGTAATCCTCCTGAGGATAGTAGCTTTGTCTTATCCTTCATATTCTTACACATGGGGCCAGAGTAATCACTGAATTACATTTAAATAAATAAATAAATAAATAGTTTACCGGAGATTGAGCAGAATCTGAATAAATGAATGAATGTGTGCACGAATGAATGAACATGGGATTATGTAAATGGATTTATATACCAGGCCCAACTTTGGCTGCAGACTAAAAGGCATTTCCACTTCAAACATTGCATAATTCTGTCCTCAGAATCCGTTTATACTCTCAGGTGCAGGAAATGAGGTGAAATGAATGGAGATGTAAGTGAGAGAGGTTGGACCACGTGACCAAGGCCACGCAGCTATGACATGATGAGCTGCAGTCCATCGCTCTGTGTGTCTCTTGAGTGATGTAGGGTGTGTGTGTTCCATGTGCTGGGGAAGAGGCATGGCACCCTGTGTGACAGAGGACACGACAGAAGGAAGACAGAAGGGCAGTCATTGCAGTAAAACGCAGGCAGAGCCAGGGAACGCTCTCAAGCCAAAGGAACATCTCCGGCCTTTAAAAAATTGAAACAATTGTTTTCCAGTCATCGAGTATCTGTCCAATCTGAAGCGGGGGTTCATTAGGCTTTTCCAGCTTTCACATTTTCATGTTCTTACCCCAAAGGAAGGAGAAAGGAAGGAAAAGGCTTCGTGGAGGTGTAAAAGCAGAATAGAAATGAGTCCTTTACTATCGTCCTGTGGAGTCAACCTCCAAATGTTCCCTTGGCCAAGATCCTGTTCACTGTGGTCGTTCTGAGATGACCCAAAGAGAAGAGTCCCTCTCTTCACACGGGACTGTGTGCCACGTGGACTCGTGATGACACCGAGAGTAACTGACAACCGTGAGGTGATGGAGAGCTTTCTACCTGCAGGTTAAGAGTTCACATGTCTTACTTATTTGATTCTTCCCAAAGATGGTGAGCAGAGAGTGTATGGAGTGTGCAGAGGGCAAGGTGAGCAGAGGGTGTGTGGAGTGTGCAGAGGGCAAGGTGAGCAGAGGGTGTGTGGAGTGTGCAGGGGGCAAGGTGAGCAGAGGGTGTGTGGAGTGTGCAGAGGGCAAGGTGAGCAGAGGGTGTGTGGAGTGTGCAGAGGGCAAGGTGAGCAGAGAGTGTATGGAGTGTGCAGAGGGCAAGGTGAGCAGAGGGTGTGTGGAGTGTGCAGAGGGCAAGGTGAGCAGAGGGTGTGTGGAGTGTGCAGAGGGCAAGGTGAGCAGAGGGTGTGTGGAGTGTGCAGGGGACAAGGTGAGCAGAGGGTGTGTGGAGTGTGCAGAGGGCAAGGTGAGCAGAGGGTGTGTGGAGTGTGCAGGGGGCAAGGTGAGCAGAGGGTATATGGAGTGTGCAGAGGGCAAGGTGCATGGCTAATAGGAGAGGTAGGTGTTCACTCAAAGGTCAGCAGGAGGGCGTCTAGTTCAGGTCAAGGCTTGTCGCAGGCGGGAGAGCTGCATTAGATCCCTTAGATTTGAGGGGTTCCATGGCCAGGAAGGCTGTGCTTCTTTTAAAAAAATGTTGTTATTGACTTCAGAGAGGAAGGGAGAGAGGAGAGAGAGAGAGAAACATCAGTAATGGGAGAGAATCACGGATCAGCTGCCCCCTGCACGCCCCACACTGGAGATTGAGCCCGAAACCCAGACATGTGCCCTGACCTTGAATCGAACCGTGACCTCCTGGCTCATAGGTTGACGCTCAGCCACTGAGCCACGCCGGCCAGCTGGAAAGGCGAGCTGGAAAGCTCACTGCAGGGGAAGTGGCCACGGCCGAATGATGTGCAACGTCACAGGAAGCTTCCGATAAGAAAAGCAATTTTATTTCAAATCAAAGCTCTTCTCTGACAGGTGCTCAGAAAGCGTATTAAATTGTTATAAAACCAATCGCTCCTATTTGAGATAGGTATTCAAGGATATACTGGAAAGTAACTCTGAATTACATTTGCAGTCCCGGTAATGACTGAGAATTAGGCATAAGAGTCAAATTCAAACAATAAAGAATTCATTTTTTTTTATGTAAAGATCCAAATGGGAAGGTTGGCCCGGGATTCTGCCGTCGGGATCAAACTCTGTCATGAGGCGGTGACAGAGGAGGTGTGCGCACGCGGCACGGAGAGGGAATTGCCCCGTGTCTTTCCAAGGCGCCACATGGAAGCTGCAGGTCCGCCCAGAGCGAGCAACATGAGCAACACGGATGCGCTGGGGAAGCTGGGGAGATCCTGGCCGTCAGTGCTGACAGCGCCTGACGGTGACGGTTGGGAGCGATGAGAGAGCCTGTAAGATTTGAGCATTTTCTGGCCCACTGTTCGCTTTAAAGCTCTAAGAGGGTGTTGCGATTGTCTACAGTGGCTTAAAAAATAACACAAGCCCGGCTGGCGTGGCTCAGTGGTTGAGCGTCGACCTATGAACCAGGAGGTCACGGTTCGATTCTCGGTCAGGGCACAGGCCCGGGTTGCAGGCTTGATTCCCAGTGTGTGAGTTGGGGCTGGGGGGAGCGGGCAGGAGGCAGCCGATCAATGATTCTCTTATCATTGATGTTTCTATCTCTCTCTC